>NW_028318464.1:3933724-4563086 GCF_062004578.1 Staurois parvus | reverse complement strand
CACTACCTTCAGCTGGGCTCATTATCTCAGTGCTGAAGGACTCAGCACTTCCCTCTAGTGGTACAAATCCCCATAAACCCTGAATCTCGGACAAATATATCGTCCATCCAGGACGCAACCAGGTGATTTCACCTGCCTACTGTCACAATATATATATATATATATATATATATATATTTAACATATTTGTAGTTTAAATTACCTAGATGTGAAACAGGTTTACTTTCCCAGTGGTGGCCAAGGGATGAATGATAGAATAGCGTGCCGTACAACTGAACTCGACCCTCTTCTGCTCAGGCTCCTCTCCAATACTGAAATTTTTTTGTCTAAATTGACAGACTATGAGCTTTTCACAGTTTGCATTAGAATCTGCAGGGAATTAAATAGAGCCCCCTCATTTCCTGGATGGAGGACATCCATCATTATCTAGATCAGTAGTCTCCAAACTGCAGCCCATGGGCCCTTTGCTTGGCTCTATCTGGCACTCAGGGTACTATTTCTCCCACTGACACCAACAAGGAGGCACCATTTCTTTCACTGGCACCAACTATGGGGCATTTTTCCTTCTGCTGACACTAATGATAGGGCACAGTTCCCCCCACTGATATAAACAATTAGGTACTATTCCTCCAACTTTTACCAAAGATGGGGCTCTATTCCTCCAACTAATACCAAGGATGGGGCACTATTCCTTCCTCTGATACCAATGATGGGACACTATTCATTCCCCTGACACCAATGATGGGGCACTATTCTTCCCCAACACCAATGATGGGGCACTACTGCTCCCACTGTCACCAATGATGGGTCACTATTCCTCCTACTAATACCAATGATGGGGCACTGTTCCTCCTAGTAATACCAATGATGAGGCATTATTCCTCCTAGTAATACCAATGATGAGGCATTATTCCTCCTAGTAATACCAATGATGGGGCACTGTTCCTCCTAGTAATACCAATGATGAGGCATTATTCCTCCTAGTAATACCAATGATGGGGCACTGTTCCTCCTAATATTACCAATGATGGGGCACTGTTCCTCCTAGTAATACCAATGATGAGGCATTATTCCTCCTAGTAATACCAATGAATGGGGCATTCTTCCTCCAACTAATACCAATGATGAGCACTATTCCTCCCACTAATACCAAAGATGGGACACTGTTCCTCCAACTAATACCAATGACTGGACACTATTCCTCTTACCACTGACTATATGCACTATGTCATTTTTTTTTACTACTACTGACGCTGGGACATTTTCTACTCCCACTGGGTACTCCAGCCCTCCTAAAGTCTGAAGGACAGTAAACCGGCCCTTTGTTTAGAAAGTTTGGAGAACCCAGATCTAGATCCTTCCTTCCCAGCCTTACAATTCCTGGCCTGGTTCCTTTCATTCATTGGATTTTAGTCCTATGAATAATGGAGGCACAACATCACACGTAGGTGTTATCTAGGGTGGTCTGCATGCAGATGCAGCCTGCCTAGGAACACCCACTCCTCCAGACTGGAATCTACCCATCAAAGCAAAACTCCTCCTGATATTTGCATAATTCCCCCCAAGAGCCAACCTGCTACTTGCATCATAGCTGATGGCTGTTGAGAGCAGTACTGAGGCAAGTTGCTGTGATGCTTTTAGGAAGCTATATACAGATTCCTGCTGGCCTCTCCCACCAGCCATGATCTGTGTGCATTGCACAGAGAAGCACAGAAACCCAGTGATGCGTGTGTGTTTAAAAAAGTGTGAAAACTACAACTGACCTATGCACAGGGAAGAAATTAAGTAATTATAGAAGTTTATTACTGTAAGGACATCAAAATTCTTAACTGTCAAATGGACACCCAAAGCTGCAATTTCATTCTGTATGAACTCTTTTTGTGATCTGTGAAACATACTTTACTTGAAATTGTGTAAATTGAATTGATGGTTTTAACAAGTTTCCTTTTTTGCAGGTTGTGCCCTTCCAGAGTGCAATACTCGGGGGGGTCACAGATGGAAAGAGAGTGACTCTACAAGGACAAGTCCACAGTCATGCTAAGAGGTATGTTACTGAGCAAAGGCAGAATGAGTATTAAAGAAAATTGAGGGAAAGTGTAGGTTGCCACTGCTGACCTCTCCTAAAAATGCTAATTCCCTGGCTTTCTTGTTGATGGTGGCTTATATATTTTATTTTGTCACTGACTCAAACAAGTTTGGAAATCAAAGTGGTTTAAAGCCAAGAACCCGAGTGTCTTATAACTAGAGATGAGCGAATCGAAGTAGGCGAAGTGGAATTCGTTTCGAATATTAGGAAAATTTCGATTCGCGTCGAATCCGAAAATAAGCAGACTTCGGATGCGCGAATCGAAATTTTTCCTAAAATGGCGGCGACATGTGCGGCGACGGAGCGGGGATGTCTGGGAAGGCGCGCAGACAAGGCGCGCTGACCCATAATGCATTCATTCATGACATGTGATCGCATTAGCCAATCAGCAGCCAGCCAGCCAGCACAGTGTAATGGTCGAGCTATAAATGGCAGCCATTTTAGAATTCTCCATTTGCCTCCAGTCATTCAACAGAGGCAGACCTGGCTGTATGCAGGGAGAGAGTTAGGGACAGAGAAACGTTAGTTAGGGCCACAGAATCGTTACTTAGGGCCATAGAAACGTTACATAGGGCCACAGAAACGTTACTTAGGGCCACAGAATCGTTAGTTAGGGCCACAGAAACGTTACTTAGGGACACAGAATTGTTACTCAGGGACAGACAGAATTGTTACTGAGGGATACAGAATTGTTACTGAGGGCCACAGAATCGTTACTTAGGGCCACAGAAACGTTACTTAGGGCCACAGAATTGTTACTTAGGGACAGACACAGAATTGTTACTGAGGGACACAGATTTGTTACTGAGGGCCACAGAATCGTTACTTAGGGCCACAGAATTGTTACTTAGGGACAGACACAGAATTGTTACTGAGGGACACAGATTTGTTACTGAGGGCCACAGAATCGTTACTTAGGGCCACAGAAACGTTACTTAGGGCCACAGAATTGTTACTTAGGGACAAACACAGAATTGTTACTGAGGGACACAGATTTGTTACTGAGGGCCACAGAATCGTTACTTAGGGCCACAGAAACGTTACTTAGGGCCACAGAATTGTTACTTAGGGACAGACACAGAATTGTTACTGAGGGCCACAGAATCGTTACTTAGGGCCACAGAATTGTTACTTAGGGACAGACACAGAATTGTTAGTGAGGGACACAGATTTGTTACTGAGGGCCACAGAATCGTTACTTAGGGCCACAGAAACGTTACTTAGGGCCACAGAATTGTTACTTAGGGACAGACACAGAATTGTTATTGAGGGACACAGAATTGTTACTGAGGGCCACAGAACCGTTACTTAAGGCCACAGAAACGTTACTTAGGGCCACAGAATTGTTACTTAGGGACAGACACAGAATTGTTACTGAGGGACACAGATTTGTTACTGAGGGCCACAGAATCGTTACTTAGGGCCACAGAATTGTTACTTAGGGACAGACACAGAATTGTTATTGAGGGACACAGAATTGTTACTGAGGGCCACAGAAACGTTACTTAGGGCCACAGAAACGTTACTTAGGGCCACAGAATTGTTACTTAGGGACAGACACAGAATTGTTATTGAGGGACACAGAATTGTTACTAAGGGCCACAGAAACGTTACTTAGGGCCACAGAAACGTTACTTAGAGCCACAGAATCGTTACTTAGGGCCACAGAAACGTTACTTAGGGCCACAGAAACGTTACTTAGGGCCACAGAATCGTTACTTAGGGCCACAGAATTGTTACTTAGGGACAGACACAGAATTGTTACTGAGGGACACAGATTTGTTACTGAGGGGCACAGAATCGTTACTTAGGGCCACAGAAACGTTACTTAGGGCCACAGAATTGTTACTTAGGGACAAACACAGAATTGTTACTGAGGGACACAGATTTGTTACTGAGGGCCACAGAATCGTTACTTAGGGCCACAGAAACGTTACTTAGGGCCACAGAATTGTTACTTAGGGACAGACACAGAATTGTTACTGAGGGCCACAGAATCGTTACTTAGGGCCACAGAATTGTTACTTAGGGACAGACACAGAATTGTTAGTGAGGGACACAGATTTGTTACTGAGGGCCACAGAATCGTTACTTAGGGCCACAGAAACGTTACTTAGGGCCACAGAATTGTTACTTAGGGACAGACACAGAATTGTTATTGAGGGACACAGAATTGTTACTGAGGGCCACAGAACCGTTACTTAAGGCCACAGAAACGTTACTTAGGGCCACAGAATTGTTACTTAGGGACAGACACAGAATTGTTACTGAGGGACACAGATTTGTTACTGAGGGCCACAGAATCGTTACTTAGGGCCACAGAATTGTTACTTAGGGACAGACACAGAATTGTTATTGAGGGACACAGAATTGTTACTGAGGGCCACAGAAACGTTACTTAGGGCCACAGAAACGTTACTTAGGGCCACAGAATTGTTACTTAGGGACAGACACAGAATTGTTATTGAGGGACACAGAATTGTTACTAAGGGCCACAGAAACGTTACTTAGGGCCACAGAAACGTTACTTAGAGCCACAGAATCGTTACTTAGGGCAACAGAAACGTTACTTAGGGCCACAGAAACGTTACTTAGGGCCACAGAAACGTTACTTAGGGACACAGAATTGTTACTCAGGGACAGACAGAATTGTTACTGAGGGATACAGAATCGTTACTGAGGGCCACAGAATCGTTACTTAGGGCCACAGAAACGTTACTTAGGGCCACAGAATTGTTACTTAGGGACAGACACAGAATTGTTACTGAGGGACACAGATTTGTTACTGAGGGCCACAGAATCGTTACTTAAGGCCACAGAATTGTTACTTAGGGACAGACACAGAATTGTTACTGAGGGACACAGATTTGTTACTGAGGGCCACAGAATCGTTACTTAGGGCCACAGAATTGTTACTTAGGGACAGACACAGAATTGTTATTGAGGGACACAGAATTGTTACTGAGGGCCACAGAAACGTTACTTAGGGCCACAGAAACGTTACTTAGGGCCACAGAATTGTTACTTAGGGACAGACACAGAATTGTTATTGAGGGACACAGAATTGTTACTAAGGGCCACAGAAACGTTACTTAGGGCCACAGAAACGTTACTTAGGGCCACAGAATTGTTACTTAGGGACAGACACAGAATTGTTACTGAGGGCCACAGAATCGTTACTTAGGGCCACAGAATTGTTACTTAGGGACAGACACAGAATTGTTAGTGAGGGACACAGATTTGTTACTGAGGGCCACAGAATCGTTACTTAGGGCCACAGAAACGTTACTTAGGGCCACAGAATTGTTACTTAGGGACAGACACAGAATTGTTATTGAGGGACACAGAATTGTTACTGAGGGCCACAGAACCGTTACTTAAGGCCACAGAAACGTTACTTAGGGCCACAGAATTGTTACTTAGGGACAGACACAGAATTGTTACTGAGGGACACAGATTTGTTACTGAGGGCCACAGAAACGTTACTTAGGGCCACAGAAACGTTACTTAGGGCCACAGAATCGTTACTTAGGGCCACAGAAACGTTACTTAGGGCCACAGAAACGTTACTTAGGGACACAGAATTGTTACTTAGGGACACAGAATTGTTACTCAGGGACAGACAGAATTGTTACTGAGGGATACAGAATTGTTACTGAGGGCCACAGAATCGTTACTTAGGGCCACAGAAACGTTACTTAGGGCCACAGAATTGTTACTTAGGGACAGACACAGAATTGTTACTGAGGGACACAGATTTGTTACTGAGGGCCACAGAATCGTTACTTAGGGCCACAGAATTGTTACTTAGGGACAGACACAGAATTGTTACTGAGGGACACAGAATCGTTACTTAGGGCCACAGAAACGTTACTTAGGGCCACAGAATTGTTACTTAGGGACAGACACAGAATTGTTACTGAGGGCCACAGAATCGTTACTTAGGGCCACAGAATTGTTACTTAGGGACAGACACAGAATTGTTACTGAGGGACACAGATTTGTTACTGAGGGCCACAGAATCGTTACTTAGGGCCACAGAAACGTTACTTAGGGCCACAGAATTGTTACTTAGGGACAGACACAGAATTGTTATTGAGGGACACAGAATTGTTACTGAGGGCCACAGAACCGTTACTTAGGGCCACAGAAACGTTACTTAGGGCCACAGAATTGTTACTTAGGGACAGACACAGAATTGTTACTGAGGGACACAGATTTGTTACTGAGGGCCACAGAATCGTTACTTAGGGCCACAGAATTGTTACTTAGGGACAGACACAGAATTGTTACTGAGGGACACAGATTTGTTACTGAGGGCCACAGAATCGTTACTTAGGGCCACAGAAACGTTACTTAGGGCCACAGAATTGTTACTTAGGGACAAACACAGAATTGTTACTGAGGGACACAGATTTGTTACTGAGGGCCACAGAATCGTTACTTAGGGCCACAGAAACGTTACTTAGGGCCACAGAATTGTTACTTAGGGACAGACACAGAATTGTTACTGAGGGCCACAGAATCGTTACTTAGGGCCACAGAATTGTTACTTAGGGACAGACACAGAATTGTTAGTGAGGGACACAGATTTGTTACTGAGGGCCACAGAATCGTTACTTAGGGCCACATAAACGTTACTTAGGGCCACAGAATTGTTACTTAGGGACAGACACAGAATTGTTATTGAGGGACACAGAATTGTTACTGAGGGCCACAGAACCGTTACTTAAGGCCACAGAAACGTTACTTAGGGCCACAGAATTGTTACTTAGGGACAGACACAGAATTGTTACTGAGGGACACAGATTTGTTACTGAGGGCCACAGAATTGTTACTTAGGGACAGACACAGAATTGTTATTGAGGGACACAGAATTGTTACTGAGGGCCACAGAAACGTTACTTAGGGCCACAGAAACGTTACTTAGGGCCACAGAATTGTTACTTAGGAACAGACACAGAATTGTTATTGAGGGACACAGAATTGTTACTAAGGGCCACAGAAACGTTACTTAGGGCCACAGAAACGTTACTTAGGGCCACAGAATCGTTACTTAGGGCCACAGAAACGTTACTTAGGGCCACAGAAACGTTACTTAGGGACACAGAATTGTTACTCAGGGACAGAGAGAATTGTTACTGAGGGATACAGAATTGTTACTGAGGGCCACAGAATCGTTACTTAGGGCCACAGAAACGTTACTTAGGGCCACAGAATTGTTACTTAGGGACAGACACAGAATTGTTACTGAGGGACACAGATTTGTTACTGAGGGCCACAGAATCGTTACTTAGGGCCACAGAAATGTTACTTAGGGACAGACACAGAATTGTTACTGAGGGACAAAGATTTGTTACTGAGGGCCACAGAATCGTTACTTAGGGCCACAGAAACGTTACTTAGGGCCACAGAATTGTTACTTAGGGACAGACACAGAATTGTTACTGAGGGCCACAGAATCGTTACTTAGGGCCACAGAATTGTTACTTAGGGACAGACACAGAATTGTTAGTGAGGGACACAGATTTGTTACTGAGGGCCACAGAATCGTTACTTAGGGCCACAGAAACGTTACTTAGGGCCACGGAATTGTTACTTAGGGACAGACACAGAATTGTTATTGAGGGACACAGAATTGTTACTGAGGGCCACAGAAACGTTACTTAGGGCCACAGAAACGTTACTTAGGGCCACAGAATTGTTACTTAGGGACAGACACAGAATTGTTATTGAGGGACACAGAATTGTTACTAAGGGCCACAGAAACGTTACTTAGGGCCACAGAAACATTACTTAGGGCCACAGAATCGTTACTTAGGGCCACAGAAACGTTACTTAGGGCCACAGAAACGTTACGTAGGGACACAGAATTGTTACTTAGGGACAGACAGAATTGTTACTGAGGGATACAGAATTGTTACTGAGGGCCACAGAATCGTTACTTAGGGCCACAGAAACGTTACTTAGGGCCACAGAATTGTTACTTAGGGACAGACACAGAATTGTTACTGAGGGACACAGATTTGTTACTGAGGGCCACAGAATCGTTACTTAGGGCCACAGAAACGTTACTTAGGGACAGACACAGAATTGTTACTGAGGGACACAGATTTGTTACTGAGGGTCACAGAAACGTTACTTAGGGCCACAGAATCGTTACTTAGGGCCACAGAAACGTTACTTAGGGCCACAGAAACGTTACTTAGGGCCACAGAATTGTTACTTAGGGACAGACACAGAATTGTTACTGAGGGCCACAGAATTGTTACTGAGGGCCACAGAACCGTTACTTAGGGCCACAGAAACGTTACTTAGGGCTACAGAAACGTTACTTAGGGCTACAGAAACATTACTTAGGGCCACAGAATCGTTACTTAGGGACACAGAAACGTTACTTAGGGCCACAGAAACTTTACTTAGGGCCACAGAATTGTTACTTAGGGACAGACACAGAATTGTTACTGAGGGATACAGAATTGTTACTGAGGGACACAGAACCGTTACTTAGGGCCACAGAAACGTTACTTAGGGCCACAGAAACGTTACTGAGGGACACAGAATTGTTACTGAGGGACACAGAATTGTTACTCAGGGACAGACACAGAATTGTTACTCAGGGACAGACACAGAATTGTTACTGAGGGACACAGAATTGTTACTGAGGGCCACAGAACTGTTACTTAGGGCCACAGAAACGTTACTCAGGGACACAGAATTGTTACTCAGGGACAGACACAGAATTGTTACTCAGGGACAGACACAGAATTGTTACTGAGGGACACAGAATTGTTACTGAGGGCCACAGAACTGTTACTTAGGGCCACAGAAACGTTACTCAGGGACACAGAATTGTTAATCAGGGACAGACACAGAATTGTTACTCAGGGACAGACACAGAATTGTTACTCAGGGACACAGAATTGTTACTGAGGGACACAGAATTGTTACTGAGGGCCACAGAATCGTTACTGAGGGCCACAGAATCGTTACTTAGGGCCACAGAAACGTTACTTAGGGCCACAGAAACGTTACTTAGGGCAACAGAAACGTTACTTAGGGACACAGAATTGTTACTCAGGGACAGACACAGAATTGTTACTCAGGGACAGACACAGAATTGTTACTCAGGGACACAGAATTGTTACTCAGGGACACAGAATTGTTACTGAGGGACACAGAATTGTTACTGAGGGACACAGAATTGTTACTGAGGGACACAGAATTGTTACTCAGGGACACAGAATTGTTACTGAGGGACACAGAATTGTTACTGAGGGACACAGAATTGTTACTCAGGGACAGACACAGAATTGTTACTCAGGGACAGACACAGAATTGTTACTGAGGGACACAGAATTGTTACTGAGGGACACAGAACTGTTACTTAGGGCCACAGAAATGTTACTCAGGGACACAGAATTGTTAATCAGGGACAGACACAGAATTCTTACTCAGGGACAGACACAGAATTGTTACTCAGGGACACAGAATTGTTACTCAGGGACACAGAATTGTTACTGAGGGCCACAGAATCGTTACTTAGGGCCACAGAAACGTTACTTAGGGCCACAGAAACGTTACTTAGGGCAACAGAAACGTTACTTAGGGACACAGAATTGTTACTCAGGGACAGACACAGAATTCTTACTCAGGGACAGACACAGAATTGTTACTCAGGGACACAGAATTGTTACTGAGGGACACAGAATTGTTACTGAGGGACACAGAATTGTTACTGAGGGACACAGAATTGTTACTCAGGGACAGACACAGAATTGTTACTGAGGGACACAGAATTGTTACTGAGGGACACAGAATTGTTACTGAGGGCCACAGAACTGTTACTTAGGGCCACAGAAACGTTACTCAGGGACACAGAATTGTTACTCAGGGACAGACACAGAATTGTTACTCAGGGACACAGAATCGTTGAATTAAAGAGTATGTCAGACAACATGCAGAGGAGTGGCAGAGGAGGCAATGTTTTAGGAGCGAGCAGACGTGGCAGCAGAGGAAGGGGTCGAGGCAGCACTATTCGCAGCCAGAGGCCAGTGCTCCCGGTGTCATCCAGTACAGTGAGGAAGAGCTAACAGAGGGCGGTCAGGAACGGGGGGAGACATCCGCCTCTTCAGCAGCCAGGCGAAGAAGTAGTGGTGAGGAGAGTGGCTCGGTAGCCGGTCTAGAGACAGGTCTGTCTCCTGACCCACACACAGCCGAGGGGGCTAGTAGTGAGGCGGAGACCCTAATTGATGATGATGAGGCTGATCGCACTTGGCAGCCTCGTCGTCATCAGGCTATTGCTTCCGCATCATCAGGAGAAGAGGGTGGCAGCTTGGCAGGGAGCAAAACAGTCGGTGGGTTGTCTCCATCGCCACACTCTGCCATGTGCCACTTTCAGGTCTCCTCACACACTGCTGGTGTGTTCCATTTTTTGTCATAGGGTGCTGGCAGATTACGGGCCTCCCATAGCTGCTGCCAGGCCCCTAATCTGCCATGGGCCCCTATAGCGCCTCCTCATGCTGCTGCCAGGTCCAGAGTGTCTCATGGGTCCCTGTACGGCCTCCCATTGCTGCTGTCTCCATCGCCACACTCTGCCATGTGCCACTTTCAGGTCTCCTCACACACTGCTGGTGTGTTCCATTTTTTGTCATAGGGTGCTGGCAGATTACGGGCCTCCCATAGCTGCTGCCAGGCCCCTAATCTGCCATGGGCCCCTGTACCGCCTCCTCATGCTGCTGCCAGGTCCACAGTGTCTCATGCCATGTGCCACTTTCAGGTCTCCTCACACTGCTGGTGTGTTCCATTTTTTGTCATAGGGTGCTGGCAGATTACGGGCCTCCTATAGCTGCTGCCAGGCCCCTAATCTGCCATGGGCCCCTGTACCGCCTCCTCATGCTGCTGCCAGGTCCACAGTGTCTCATGGGTCCCTGTACGGCCTCCCATTGCTGCTGTCTCCATCGCGACACTCTGCCATGTGCCACTTTCAGGTCTCCTCACACACTGCTGGTGTGTTCCATTTTTTGTCATAGGGTGCTGGCAGATTACGGGCCTCCCATAGCTGCTGCCAGGCCCCTAATCTGCCATGGGCCCCTGTACCGCCTCCTCATGCTGCTGCCAGGTCCAGAGTCTCTCATGGGTCCCTGTACGGCCTCCCATTGCTGCTGTCTCCATCGCGACACTCTGCCATGTGCCACTTTCAGGTCTCCTCACACACTGCTGGTGTGTTCCATTTTTTGTCATAGGGTGCTGGCAGATTACGGGCCTCCCATAGCTGCTGCCAGGCCCCTAATCTGCCATGGGCCCCTGTACCGCCTCCTCATGCTGCTGCCAGGTCCAGAGTCTCTCATGGGTCCCTGTACGGCCTCCCATTGCTGCTGTCTCCATCGCGACACTCTGCCATGTGCCACTTTCAGGTCTCCTCACACACTGCTGGTGTGTTCCATTTTTTGTCATAGGGTGCTGGCAGATTACGGGCCTCCCATAGCTGCTGCCAGGCCCCTAATCTGCCATGGGCCCCTGTACCGCCTCCTCATGCTGCTGCCAGGTCCAGAGTCTCTCATGGGTCCCTGTACGGCCTCCCATTGCTGCTGTCTCCATCGCCACACTCTGCCATGTGCCACTTTCAGGTCTCCTCACACTGCTGGTGTGTTCCATTTTTTGTCATAGGGTGCTGGCAGATTACGGGCCTCCTATAGCTGCTGCCAGGCCCCTAATCTGCCATGGGCCCCTGTACCGCCTCCTCATGCTGCTGCCAGGTCCACAGTGTCTCATGCCATGTGCCACTTTCAGGTCTCCTCACACTGCTGGTGTGTTCAATTTTTTGACATAGGGTGCTGGCAGATTACGGGCCTCCTATAGCTGCTGCCAGGCCCCTAATCTGCCATGGGCCCCTATACCGCCTCCTCATGCTGCTGCCAGGTCCAGAGTCTCTCATGGGTCCCTGTACGGCCTCCCATTGCTGCTGTCTCCATCGCCACACTCTGCCATGTGCCACTTTCAGGTCTCCTCACACACTGCTGGTGTGTTCCATTTTTTGTCATAGGGTGCTGGCAGATTACGGGCCTCCCATTGCTGCTGCCAGGCCCCTAATCTGCCATGGGCCCCTGTACCGCCTCCTCATGCTGCTGCCAGGCCCACAGTGTCTCATGGGTCCCTGTACGGCCTCCCATTGCTGCTGTCTCCATCGCCACACTCTGCCATGTGCCACTTTCAGGTCTCCTCACACTGCTGGTGGGTTCCATTTTTTGTCATAGGGTGCTGGCAGATTACGGGCCTCCTATAGCTGCTGCCAGGCCCCTAATCTGCCATGGGCCCCTGTACCGCCTCCTCATGCTGCTGCCAGGTCCACAGTGTCTCATGCCATGTGCCTGTCAAGGTCCTACCTTTTCCCTGTGGTTATGTTACTTCATGTGCTGGTGTCCATCTTGGATTCTGCTGTGCATGATGGGAGCCCTTTTATGCCTTCAGGTTTCTGTGGTCCATCCTCCAGAGGGGTGTGGCTGATGACATATAAGCCTGTGGCCCGCACATGCTCTTTGCACTTGTGTCTTGTGTCTTTGTGTTGCTGTTACTCTGTTCTGACTCTCGTGACTCTCCTGGTATCTGATTCGGCTTGTCTTGACTATTCTTTGTATTCTCCTTTGATCTGACCCTCTGTTGCTGAACCCGGCTTGTGACCTGTGATTCTCGTCTGCTGTCCTGTACTGTTCTGTCCTGTTGTTGTTGACCCCGGCTTGTCTGACTACTCTTTTGTCTCTTCCACCAGCTACACGCCATTGGCGGCGGCCATTACCGCAGCTGAGGTGTCTCGGGGGCCGCGACCTGGTTCCTGGCTGCGTCAAGTCCATCCCCACCATCAGGGGCCCTGGTGAAGGGCAGCCTGGGACTTAGACTCCGCGCCCTGAGGGACTTCGGTCTGTGGGTGGTGGTTGTCGTCAGCCAGTGCGTTACATTGTTAGGCCTGCCTGTCCGTTCCTCAGCTCCTGCCCTGACAGTGCCACTTTCAGGTCTCCTCACACTGCTGGTGTGTTCAATTTTTTGACATAGGGTGCTGGCAGATTACGGGCCTCCTATAGCTGCTGCCAGGCCCCTAATCTGCCATGGGCCCCTATACCGCCTCCTCATGCTGCTGCCAGGTCCAGAGTCTCTCATGGGTCCCTGTACGGCCTCCCATTGCTGCTGTCTCCATCGCCACACTCTGCCATGTGCCACTTTCAGGTCTCCTCACACACTGCTGGTGTGTTCCATTTTTTGTCATAGGGTGCTGGCAGATTACGGGCCTCCCATTGCTGCTGCCAGGCCCCTAATCTGCCATGGGCCCCTATACCGCCTCCTCATGCTGCTGCCAGGTCCAGAGTCTCTCATGGGTCCCTGTACGGCCTCCCATTGCTGCTGTCTCCATTCTCACACTCTGCCATGTGCCACTTTCAGGTCTCCTCACACACTGCTGGTCTGTTCAATTTTTTGACATAGGGTGCTGGCAGATTACGGGCCTCCCATAGCTGCTGCCAGGCCCCTAATCTGCCATGGGCCCCTGTACCGCCTCCTCATGCTGCTGCCAGGTCCACAGTGTCTCATGCCATGTGCCACTTTCAGGTCTCCTCACACTGCTGGTGTGTTGAATTTTTTGACATAGGGTGCTGGCAGATTACGGGCCTCCTATAGCTGCTGCCAGGTCCCTAATCTGCCATGGGCCCCTATACCGCCTCCTCATGCTGCTGCCAGGTCCACAGTCTCTCATGGGTCCCTGTACGGCCTCCCATTGCTGCTGTCTCCATCGCCACACTCTGCCATGTGCCACTTTCAGGTCTCCTCACACACTGCTGGTGTGTTCAATTTTTTGACATAGGGTGCTGGCAGATTACGGGCCTCCCATAGCTGCTGCCAGGCCCCTAATCTGCCATGGGCCCCTATACCGCCTCCTCATGCTGCTGCCAGGTCCAGAGTGTCTCATGGGTCCCTGTACGGCCTCCCATTGCTGCTGTCTCCATCGCCACACTCTGCCATGTGCCACTTTCAGGTCTCCTCACACTGCTGGTGTGTTCCATTTTTTGTCATAGGGTGCTGGCAGATTAGGGGCCTCCCATAGCTGCTGCCAGGCCCCTAATCTGCCATGGGCCCCTGTACCGCCTCCTCATGCTGCTGCCAGGTCCACAGTGTCTCATGCCATGTGCCACTTTCAGGTCTCCTCACACTGCTGGTGTGTTCAATTTTTTGACATAGGGTGCTGGCAGATTACGGGCCTCCTATAGCTGCTGCCAGGCCCCTAATCTGCCATGGGCCCCTATACCGCCTCCTCATGCTGCTGCCAGGTCCAGAGTGTCTCATGGGTCCCTGTACAGCCTCCCATTGCTGCTGTCTCCATCGCCACACTCTGCCATGTGCCACTTTCAGGTCTCCTCACACACTGCTGGTGTGTTGAATTTTTTGACATAGGGTGCTGGCAGATTACGGGCCTCCCATTGCTGCTGCCAGGCCCGTAATCTGCCATGGGCCCCCGTACCGACTCCTCATGCTGTGACGTTGCAACAAGGTGGAATTCAACCCTACATATGTTAGACCGCCTTTACGAACAGCAAAAGGCCATCACAGATTTCCTGATGTTAAAAGCGGATAAAGGTACTCCCTGTGTAACTTAGATGTCAGCCATTGGCAGCTCATGCGTGACACCTGCGCTTGCTCAGGCCCTTTGAGGAGGCCACGCTATTCGTGAGTCGGCAGGACTATGGGATGAACGACGTCATTCCTCTGTTGCACGTCCTGGAACAAATGCTGTTAACAATGGCTGGTCAGGGTGCGGTAGACGTGGCGCACAGATCTCAACGCCACATGACCCCTGTGGGGGCAGGACAGGAAGAAGAGGAGGAGGTAGAGGAGGACATTGGTGCTCAGGAATTATTGAGTGAAATGGGTGGTTTTTCCACTCAGCGGACAGGAGTGGAGGAGCAGGAGCATCTGGTAGAGGAGGAGGAAGAGGAGACAGAGGACCCAGACGCACCGTGGCAGTATGCTGTGGAGATGGAGGCAGGGAGTCCCTCGCATTCCTTGGCACAAATGGCCCATAGCATGCTCGCTTGCTTGCGTACCAACAGCCGAATAATAACCATCAGACAGAGGGATGACTTTTGGCTGTCCACCTTGTTGGACCCTCGCTACCGTTCAAAAATGGTGGCCTTTTTCACACCTGCAGAGAGGGAGGCCAAAATAACGTACTATAAAAACCACCTATGTAGTCAGCTGGTCTCTGCCTGTCTGCGCCAACGTCCATCCTCAGACACTGTGGGCCCTGTGCGCTCGCGTTCCGCTGCCATGGCAGCAGGGGAGGGGTGGGGTGGTAGGAGCAGTGGCAGCTCCACCAGCAGCAGCTGCCTCAGTCTGCAGTCGATGATGAGTAGCTTTCTTCACCAGCGCAGTGAGGAAACTACTAACCAGCCGCAGCAGCATCAGGTGGACCTGGAGCAGGACCTCAAACAACAGGCTCGGGCCTACTTGGACAGCACCATGCCAACCGAGGTAGACAATCCCCTTGACTACTGGGCAACGAAACTTGACCTTTGGCCCCAACTAGCTGAATTTGCCCTTGAAAGGCTGTCATGCCCGGCCAGTAGCGTGGCATCGGAGCGCGTGTTTAGTGCGGCAGGAGGTATTGCAACTCCGCGGAGGACACGACTGTCCACCCAAAGTGTGGAGAGACTCACGTTTGTGAAAATGAATCAGGCGTGGATTAGTCTGGATTTCAAACCACCAGTTCCTGACACAACTGACTAAATCCGCCATGAATCATGCCCCAAACATGTGCCACTTTCAGGTCTCCTCACACTGCTGGTGTGTTCCATTTTTTGTCATAGGGTGCTGGCAGATTACGGGCCTCCCATAGCTGCTGCCAGGCCCCTAATCTGCCATGGGCCCCTATACCGCCTCCTCATGCTGCTGCCAAGTCCAGAGTCTCTCATGGGTCCCTGTACGGCCTCCCATTGCTGCTGTCTCCATCGCCACACTCTGCCATGTGCCACTTTCAGGTCTCCTCACACTGCTGGTGGGTTCCATTTTTTGTCATAGGGTGCTGGCAGATTACGGGCCTCCCATAGCTGCTGCCAGGCCCCTAATCTGCCATGGGCCCCTATACCGCCTCCTCATGCTGCTGCCAGGTCCAGAGTCTCTCATGGGTCCCTGTACGGCCTCCCATTGCTGCTGTCTCCATCGCCACACTCTGCCATGTGCCACTTTCAGGTATCCTCACACTGCTGGTGGGTTCCATTTTTTGTCATAGGGTGCTGGCAGATTACGGGCCTCCCATAGCTGCTGCCAGGCCCCTAATCTGCCATGGGCCCCCGTACCGACTCCTCATGCTGCTGTCAGGCCCGTAATCTGTCATGGGCCCCTGTTGTCGCTTGTTGGCATATTCCGCTCGTTCAGATGCTCCTTCTCCTGCTACTCCTCTTCACGGATTCCGTCAGCAGTCTTTCTTGGAATCCGTTTCTAAGAGACAACAGTTTGCGAGCACGCACCCGACGGTGCAGAAGCTGAACGTCCTCCTGTCCAAGTTGCTGCTGCCAGGCTCGTAATCTGTCATGCGCCCCTGTACCGCCTCCTCATGCTGCTGCCAGGTCCAGAGTGTGTCATGGGTCCCTGTACGGCCTCCCATTGCTGCTGCCAGGCCCGTAATCTGCCATGGGCCCCCGTACCAACTCCTCATGCTGCTGCCAGGCCCGTAATCTGTCATGGGCCCCTGTACCGCCTCCTCATGCTGCTGCCAGGTCCAGAGTCTCTCATGGGTCCCTGTACGGCCTCCCATTGCTGCTGTCTCCATCGCCACACTCTGCCATGTGCCACTTTCAGGTCTCCTCACACTGCTGGTGGTTTCCATTTTTGTCATAGGGTGCTGTATGGCCTCCCATTGCTGCTGCCTCCACTGCCACACTGTGGCTCCACACTCTGGTTTTGGCCCCGTGACTGCCCAAATGAGTGAAGTGTGCGGTGATTCTAAGATCGACGGCACTCATCTGCATGTCATACTGACTGTCAGTATTATTTCTCTTCCCCAGCAGACTCCAAGGGCATTTAAATTAAAGGTACAGTGTTCTGCACTAATATAAAGTCTCTCTGAAGCCTAGAAACACCCTTTTATAAGTTAAATTCGCAGCGAATATATTCGACTCGAATCAAAATTTTTCCACGAATTCGCCGAATCAGTCGAATCGAATTTTTGAATACTTCGCTCATCTCTACTTATAACAGTCAACTCAAATCCCGGACATCAATCCATTTGCAAATCTGTGACAAAACTTGAAGATTGCTCATCATCATCTCCATTCCAGCCTGGCAGGAGTAGAACAATTTTGCTAAGAAGAATGGCCAAAAATGTCAGATGCAGATTTTCAAAGCTGATACAAACTTACCTCCAAAAACTAACAGCTGCCATTAATCATTTGCCTACCAGGCACTTTTACCCCCTTCCTGCACAGGCCAATTTTCAGTGCTGTCGCACTTTGAATGACAATTGCGCGGTCATGCAACACTGTACCCAAATGTGAGACAAATAGAGCTTTCTTTTGGTGGTATTTAATCACCACTGGGGTTTTTTATTTTTTGCTAAACAAACTAAAAAAAGACTGAAAATTTTGAAAAAAAAAAGTTTTTTGTTAGTTTCTGTTGCAAAATTTTGTAAATAAGTAATTCTTCTCCTTCACCGATGTATGATAATGAGGCTGCAATGATGGACACTGCTAGGTGGCACCGATGGGCATTGACAGGCATCACTGATGGGAACTGAAAGATGGCACTCATAGGCAGCACTGATGGACACTACTGACTGGCACTGATAGTTGGCACTGAAAGGCAGCTCTGATGGGCACTGATACTGGGCACTGAAAGGCAGCTCTGATGGGCACTGATACTAGGCACTGGCAGGTGGCATTGATGGGTACCAACAGGTGGCAATTATGGGCACTGATAGGTGGCAATGCAGGGGCTACACTGATCATCAGGGCATTGATGATCAGTGTACATGTCCCCTTTGAGGAATGCAGCTTACCGGCTCTCTAGGACTGATGATAACGGGCATTTCTATTTACATGCGATCAGCTGTGATTGGATACAGCTGATCACATGATAGAGCCTGTGTCATTGGCCGTTTACTGCGACTGGTGATCTGTATCCCAGGGACACAGCTCACCACCGATTGCCGGGGCGTACATGCACAGCTAGAGTGGGAGGACGTCATATGATGTATTCTCAAAACAAGAGAACCGCTACCCTCCCATCATTTCCTTATATGGTGGGCAGGAGGTGGTTAATGTAGCATTTTTTTTTTCATTTTGGATAGAGTACTGGTGGGTTGTAATCCCTGGCAGGTTTTTTTGCCATCTGTGACCCAATGGGATTAATTCCCTTCACTTTCTGTCCCATAGCCAAAACAGGAAGTGAAAAGAAACCCCTCCAAAGCGAAGGAATCCTAGGGTGTTACCACAACTAGCATCCCCTTTGAAAGATTTCCTTTCTATTACTGTTCTGATGTCAACCCAAAATTTTTGATTTTCTTTTTCTTTAGATGACAATGGTAACCAGAACAAATAGAGAGGATGAATCTCCCTAACAGGGACACAGACAGTAATAAAAACTGACAGGTGTTCTGGTCCCTTTCCACTCTATCCAAAACTAAAAACAGTTTTGCCTTTAAATATAGTTATATATGGTTCTACCAAGTACTGGGAGCTAAGGGTAAATTTTTATGTAGCCAAGAATTGTTTACTTTTTAGGTAAATAATTTTTTTGTATCACAATAACAAATATTATTAATCTTCAGAATGCTAGATTGAATCATAAATGTAAAAATAATTGTAAAATGAAAAGTAAACAAGTAAATTCTATTTTAATTTCAGGTTGTGACATAAGAAACTTACATTTGCCTTTAGCCAAGTATATTGAAACTGCTAACACTGTCTCGCTTTTTTACAGATTTGCCATAAACTTTGTCTGCTTCAATAATGACATTGCATTTCACTTCAACCCACGGTTTGACGAGGGCAGTGTCATTGTATGCAACACCATGCAAAACAATAAATGGGGCTCTGAAGAGAGGAAGAACCATATGCCCTTCCAAAGGAATGCGTACTTTGATGTAACCATTGTTGTGGTAGGACATGCATTTCAGGTGGGTTTACCAAACTTAAAGGCATTGTACATTTAAACACGTTTTTATTATTTTAACAAGGTATTAGTGTAGTTACAGTATATTCTCTGTCATTTGTTTGTCTTACCTAGTAATGATGGGATCACATGTTGTGGCTGAAGTTTGCAGTGTCAAGGCTGATCAATTCCTCCTTTGTCCATATATTCATTCACCTAGCTTGTTCCTATTCACCAAAGGTACAAGAAACTTCTTGCACTGGGTCACAGTGTCCAGTTTAAGCTTAGCCACTTTCTTTGTGTTTCCTCATAAATGTGGGAGTGCTAATGTGATCAAAACCCATAATTTCCAGAAAGGTGAGCTCTCCTAAACTGAGCTGTTTCTCTTTGGCTATGTCAGCTCTAATTACTAGGGTTGCACCGATACCAAGCATTTGCACAAGTACCTTCAGGCTTGGTTCTTTCAGCTGTCAGTGAGATTCCTCCACTGACAACTGAAATGTAAATTAAAAAAAAAAAAAGCTGGCAATTACAGGTTGATAAGGAGCTGGGCCGAAGTTTCTTAAAGTGTTACAAAACCCACAACAGTAAAATGAGTCTGAATATGCAGAAAAGCATGCTTATTATACTCCCTGTGGAACCGAAGGGGTAAATCCTTCGCATTGTGTAAAAAGGCTGTTTAGTCCCGTCTTCTCTTATCCTCCCCATCTTCTACTCTCCCCAATCAATCTTCTGATAGCACAGAGAACTAGGAGTCACTCTGCACGTGCCCAGTTTAGTATGTGTTGCTAGAGAGTTTTTATTTCTTTGGGAGGGTGCATGCGATTAGCACAGAGCCAATCAGCACTGTCCAGACAGAAGGTCAAGGGTCATGCGGCCTCATAGGACAGTCAGAGCAGAATGAAAACTTCTCCTATAAGCTTTCACCAGTACTCAGCTGGACACTGATAGAAGTTACAAGACTGCTATATACTGCTGAAGAGAAAAGGTATTTAGCAGTTTATATTTACTAAAATCATTGCATTTCCATGTTCTGTGTACTGTGGGAGACCAGATATAGTGAATGCAGGGACATGGGTTTAGTAACACTTTAATAACCAATGATGCATTCAGCTGTCAGCAGGGTGCCCCTGAGGACAGCTGAAGTGTAAACAAGTCCTGGCAATTGGAGCAGTCAAAAAAAGCAGCCTGACAATATTTATCAACAGCATTGCTCAGCTACTAAAATAGAAAGACAAAATGAAACAATGTTTCTTTTTATATCGTTCTGTTTATTCCTCTACAGATCAAAGAGATGAACTTTGATCTGCAGATAAAGTCAGTTAAAGGCAACCTGTCTAGTAAAAAAAAAAAAAAAAAAAAGGTTTTGTTTTCTTTAAATTTTCCTATGTTTAACCCCTTATTAACGCTTAATTTACTATAATCAGCCCAAATTAACTCCTTATTCTCCTTCTCCATTTAATAATTATTTTCCTGCTGATTTTTTTGTTCATTTCTATTTTATAAACTATTAATAATGAAAACCTTTTTTTTTTGTTTGCTGTTCGTTAATATCTTTACACCTTTACCATACACTCACCGGCCAATTTATTAGGTACACCTTGCTAGTGCCAGGAAAATATCACCCACACCATTATACCACTACCAGCCTGAACTGTTGATACAAGGCAGGATGGATCCATGCTTTCATGTTGTTTATGCCAAATTCTGACCCTACTATCTGAATGTCACAGCAACCAGTTTGCCCATTCTCCTCTGACCTCAGCAAGGCATTTCCACACAGCTGCAGCTCACTGGATATTTTCTCTTTTTCGGACCATTCTCTGTAAACCCTAGAGATGGTTGTGCATGAAAATCCCAGAAGATCAGCAGTTTTTGAAATACTTAGACCAGCTCTTCTGGCATAAACAACTATGACATGCTCAAAGTCACTTAAATCCCCTTTCTTCCCCAATCAGATGCTCAGTTTGAACTTCAGCAAGTCATCTTCACCTCATCTACATGCCTAAATGCATTGAGTTGCTGTCATGTGATTGGCTGATTAGCAGTTTGTGTTACCAAGCAATTGAATAGGTGTACCTAATAAAGTGCTTTAAAGTGTAAAGTGTAATGTTTTAAACAGAATCGTCTGACAACAATGTGAAGATTTACTCTACTATAGGCTGTGTGTACAAGTGACACCATGAAACTACATGATCAATGTACATCTTATGGAGATGAAAAACATACAAAAAAGATGCAGATGTGATCGTTTATAATGCATTTAAACATTCTAAAGCATATTTCCAACCAAAATCAATATTTTATCGCTTGCTTGTAGAATCTATTGCATATTGTGGGGTTTGGGGGAGCTCCTAGACTGGGATCAACTTAGAACGTTTAGGAATGAAGACTACTAACTGTTGCTGCTGCACTCTTCTTGTTTACCTGTGTGCACAGGATTGGGACTCCTTTCTTGTCATGCATACTTTAAAGTGTATCGAAACCCAAACCTATTTTGGATACAATGGTGAGGGGTAGAACACCTGTCAGGTCCTGGTGCTCACTGCTGTCCCCAGAACAAAGAGTGAGGGGGAATCCAAAAGTTTGAATGTCATTTTATCAAAATTCCAGCTAAGTTACTTTTGTGGGGTTTTTTTTACTGTTCAGGTCACAGTGAATGGACAGTTCCTGTTAGAATATCACCACCGTGTGTCTTTTCAAACCATCCAGTCCCTTAGCGTTAATGGTGACGTCAACCTCAGCTGTGTCAACTTTCATCCATCATCATCATCATTTGTAAGTACCACCAGTGCTTCAATGTTATAAAATCTGTACTGAAAGAAGTATGGAGCTGTTGGTACTAAGCTCCTTTTGAAAATGCTAATGTCCTGGCTGTCTTTGGTGTATCATGTTCTGATTCACTGATCCAGAGCAAGCTAACATAATTAAAAGCTGGAAGTCTCAATCTGATTACCTGTTCCTAATTAATGGTTCATTAAGTATTGAAGCTATTGGAACATTACTGCATCCTGACAACTAGTATTTTCAGAAGGTAAAGTCAGCAATTGTAGCGTCAACATTTTCCCATTCAGTACAGGTTTCCTTTCAAGGACAACTTCACTTTTAGTAAAATTGTCTTTTTAAGACTCCCATACACACAGTGAAGCCCAGGTAATAAAATTTACCAGACAATCCTTCTCCTGAGATCTTCACTGTACAGCCCTGTTCTCCCTGTACAGCCTTTGCAGTGAACATTCCTGGCCATGTCCAGCTACTACTGTACAAGTGTGCCGCTTGCCTACATTATTTCAATGGATTGTGTTTGGATAGCTTGGGGCTGCCATGAATACAGACCAGCATTGAAATGATTAGAGTGAGTGTTGCACAGGAGTAGGAGCTGGATGTGGGTGGGAAGGTCATAGGATAATAAGTTGCCTTATGTCCTATTTGTTCAGTTCACACCACTGTGTTGCAATAGTGTTCAATGAAATTGCAGTACTTTCTTTACTGCAACGTGTCACAATGCACTACACTGCATTACAACATGGAACAGTGAATAAACATGAATGTCATTTTGTGACATTCCAATCTATTTGAAAAAAAAAGTAACCATGTGATGCTGTGTAATTGGCTCTCCAACACTGTGTACTCCACAGCACACACCAGTGGCTGCATCACAACACGGCTGCTGGAGTGAATCAGCCAAAAAAGTGAAGTTGTTCTTCTGTGTTTTCATGTGTTTTTGCATTAAATACCACTGACATAGCTCTGCACTGGAATAACACATTAAGCCCCGATTCACACTGTATCCAACTTTGAAATCATGTGTCTTCATTTGAAGTGAACAATTTCAAAGTCGGATGGCAGTGTGACTTCAGGTGCAACTTGATAGACATCTGTGCAACTTCATGCATGTCTTACCCCAATCAGCAAATGTAGTGTAGGAGCTACTTTTCAAATCGGTGCAACTCCGATGAAGTTGGAGTCACACTGATTAGAATGGTTCCATTGCCGATCGTTGGATGCAATTTGAACTGTCAAATTGCATGACAAGTTGCATCAATGCGAACCAGGGCTTAATCTCAAAATATCATATCTTTGTCTGCATCTCTGGTTAAGGAGTTCTGCCACATAAACTGAATTCTGACAAGCTTGACAGGAAAACCGCATTTCAGATAATTTACTCAGATATGGATGGTGACCAAGATAGCTTCCTCTAGATAGCCAAGAGTTTGTGAAATCATGAGAACGTAAATTGTTGTATTCTTTCCAGGAACATATTCATAGATCAGCATCAGAAAATGCACCTTTGAGGGATATAAAAAAACCACCATATTAAAATGAAGAGAAATCTGTTTGAAAATTACATCCCAAATTTGAATGCTTATATCCACCTTTGAGTATGTTTTCAGTGCAAATACAGCATTATATAGCATAGTCACAACAGGGACTAATCTATGGCATTGTGAAGTGGGGTGAAGTGGAAATGCATTCTCTTCACCCATCCACTCATGTGCAGGGTCATAAAAAATTATGGTAACTGTTTTTTTCAATATTGACAGTTACACAGAATTCTTTTACTGCTAAATTTTCACTGTCAGGCCACCTGCTCTGCAGACTGTTGGCTCAGTCACCTAGGTGTATGCAGCATTGGTCCAATATTGCATCTGTCCCTGACAACTCTAAGACTGGGAACTGAGCGATCAAAGACCGGTGATCACTTAGTTCTCATTGCTTCATGAGCAGAGAGCTGGTGAATGTCAGTCACCACTCTCTGCTCTGCCACCCACCCCCGCTCAGCCAGGTGTCAGTCTAGACATCTTTAAAGTTGGGATCTTTCCCCAGCCTGGACTGGCTGAGTGACGTGAGCTGACAGTGGGCTTTCAGCTGAAAATGGGTCACAGGAGTGCAGAATGAACTGCACTCCTGTGATCCAAGGAGATGTGCAGCCAAACAAGCTTTAAGTACTTTCCTTTGGGTACTGTCAGACCCAACCTGGACAGGGGCTTTTGGAGGGGACTAGGGGCTAGCCTTCTACCCACTGATTATGGCCCAGGGGCCTGTCACAAGTACTTAGTACCTGATAGGATTCAGTGGAATACAGAGACTGGGCAGGGTGCCTTTTGGCTAGCACTTAGCCCAACAAACAGCAATCTAATGTCACCTTTCTTAACTTTAAGTTTACCACAGAGTAACTCTCAAAATAATTTTCAGGTCTTGGGGAATCCTTGCTAAAACCAATTCTGTGAAAGTCAGTAGAAAGAATGCCTTTTACATTGGTGGTCAGTGGGAAGGATGTCCTCCTTACAGATAGCTAAAAAGATTATCAGTGTCTGCTGGTTAAGCCAAGTGGGGTTGACCCTGAAACTATGAAGGTACCATTAAATGAGAGGTGAATCAGCCACTGCTCAAGGAACTCCCAGCAACCTCTGGAGGAACCCTGGAGGTCAGTGGGAAAGATGTCCCCCTTACAGATAGCTAAAGGAATGACGCGGCTGTGCAGGTGTCAAAAGTGACAGCAGTTGTGGGGGAGAAGAACCTTGCATGCAGCCTTGTGGAGGCTATTTGGGATAGGCCCATTTACATCATGTTACATGTAACACCCTAAATAGGGATGTTACTTGCAGCATGGAGCAAAAGGTTAATCATTAAATAGATGTTTTACATCACTGTGCCTTTCCTTTTATAAGTGGAAGAAATACACTGCTACCAACATGATTAAGTATTTTTTTACGTTACATAACTGTGAAATGTATATGTCGGTCAGATGTAAGATTAAAGCTGGCTTTACAGCTATGCACTTCTGTTTTCATACATTTTTTCACATTGTTTCACATTCACTGTTTGTTTTCTTGAATTGCATGCTCAGCCTCTAGGGAGGTATTGTATTTGCAGCACGTGAAAATGCAGGTATTGTACATTTTCATGTGCTCCCATTGATTTCTATGATCCTCTTGAAGCACATCAATGAATGAAAAAGCTTGAACTATTTTCCATGACTTGCTGCAATGCACAAATGTAAACCAGACCCTTTGAAAATAAATGTGATGTCAAATAATATCATTTGATGTGTCATAAAAGGTTATTTGCCATCCATGAAAACCCATATTGAGAAACACATGAAAATTAAAGTGCATAGATGTGAAACCAGCCTAAAGCATACACTATATATTGCGAAAAGTATTGGGACATCCCTCCAAATCATTGGATTCAGGTATTCCAATCACCTCCATGACTACAGATGTATAAAATCAAGCACCTAGGCATGCAGACTGCTTCTACAAACATTTGTGAAAGAATGGATCGCTCTCAGGAGCTTACTCCATGAAATTTCCTTGCTACTGAATATTCCACAGTCAACTGTTAGTGGTATTATAACAAAGTGGAAGCAACTGGGAACAACTGCAACTCAGCCACGAAGTGGTAGGTCATGTAAAATTACAGTGCGGGGTCAATGCATGCTGAAGCACAGAGTGCACAGAAGTTGCCAACTGTTTGCAGAGTCAATAGCTAAAGACCTCCAAACTTTGTGTGGCCTTCAGATTAGCACCACAACAGTGCATAGAGAGCTTCATGGAATGGGTTTCCATGGCCGAGCAGCTGCATCCAAGCCTTACATCACTAAGTGCAATGCAAAGCGGCAGATGCAGTGGTGTAAAGTACGCCACCACCGGTCTCTAGAGCAGTGGAGACGTGTTCTCTGGAGTGATGAATTATGCTTCTGTCTGGCAATCCGATGGATGTGTCTGGGTTTGGCAATTGCCAGAACAGTACTTGCCTGACTGCATTATGCCAAGTGTAAAGTTTGGTGGAGGGGGGGGGATTATGGTGTAGGGTTGTTTTTCGGGGGTTGGGCTTGGCCCCTTAATTCCACTGAAGGGAACTCTTAATGCATCAGCATACCAGGGCATGTTGAACAATTTCATGCTACCAACTTTGTGGGAACAGTTTGGGGAAGGCCCCGTCCTTTTCCAACATGACTGCACACTAATGCACAAAGCAAAGTCCATAAAGACATGGATGGGCGAGTTTGGGGTGGAGGAACTTGATTGGCCTGCACAGATTCCTGACCTCAACCTGACAGAACACCTTTGGGATGAATTAGAGTGGAGACTGCAGGCCAGGCCTTCTTGTCCGACATCAGTGTCTAGCCTCACAAATGCGCTTCTGGAAAAATATTCCTATAGACACACTCCTAATTCTTGTGGACAGAGTTCCCAGAACAGTTGAAGTTGTTATAGCTGCAAAGGGTGGGCCAACTCAATATTGCACTCTATGGACTAAGACTGGGATGTCATTAAAGTTCACATGCGTGTAAAAGCTGGCGTCCCAATACTTTTGGTAATATAGTGTATCTCCAGCTAATTATACAGATGAAACACATACAGAAGAAATGTTTCCTGCCAATAATGCAGACAAAATTGTGATCCAACCACCCCTGAAATACTGTCTAGCCATTTAAAAAAAATGATGGTGACAATACCTATCTGAAGCCTGTAGTCCTGCAGACCTTGTGCCACTGCTCCACCTCTTGCCTGTTCTTTGAATCTGTAGTAACCATACCGGTGTTGCCCACTGGATCTCTCACCCTCCTATAAGCAGAGTGTGTATCACACTTCTGAACATCCATTTAAAAAGTAGATATTCTCACAGCAACCCCAACTTCAAATCTCAGATGGTATGGAATAGGGATCTTTCCTAGAACAAACAGCAACTGCCAGTGAGTAGGTGCAAATCAGCAAAACATTTACTAGGCACACATGCTGTACACACGTGGGGGGGTCAACTTACAAGCCAAAAAGATCGCCAAATGCCCCTGTGATTGTACGGATTAATATACTCTGCAATCAAGATAAAAAGCTAGCTCAAACATTATAGTTTAACAACACCTAATGACTTCCAATTATCTTCCACTAGGTAAGTCCATATACATCAAATGTCCTCTCCAAGATAAGGTTGGCAGGGTGTTGACCACTCCTGGCTGCTTATGAGGTCTTGGGATGTCCTTGACAATATTTTAGAAGTCATAGGATGAGTATTTCTTCTCAAAACATGTTTACCAGGTTTCAGACATGTCCAGATATACAGTATACCTCTAATAAGTAACGCAAACATTTGGCTGATATATCTCCAAGATGGCTGGCACTGTTACGAAACAGCAGTTGACCATGTGATTCAGCAAGCATCATCTTAAATTTCCCTACCAAGTATGTAGCAGAGCAAGAGGGAGAAAAAATTAGGTTATTATATTGGATTAATGAACATATGATTTTAAAAGAATATGCCAGATATTACAAGAAGTTTGTATATATGTCTGCTTGGAGTTGTTTTTTAAAGCTAATGGCCATTGTTTATAATTTTAGGAATATTCTGCACCACCGCCATACACTCCATGTGCAGTGAGTATGTGCCTGTGCAGTGGTAGATGCACTAACATTCTTTCTTATTGTGTACTTGTAATTTAGTAGGAAACACAATGCTGTGAAGGAGGACAGTATGGCAGAGAGTAAATATGGCCCTTTCAAAATGAAGGTTTTAGCGTATGTTGGAAGTGTTGTGTTTAAAGAGATCCTGCCCCCTGATATTTCATTTCAACAAACATTTTTTCATAAGATATGTGCAGTTAAAGGTGAATTCCAGGTATGCATATTTTTGCATAGTTAAATTGGTCCAGTTTGGTATGTGCCATACCTGGGCGATCCCTGCAAACTTGGAAATCACTCTAGTAGACTCTGCTACTACAGTGATCACCATTAGCTTCTGGGTTCCATGCTGAGCAGTTTTCTTCCTGCATAGTGAACTTGGGCACCATTCAGAGGATGATTTGCATTAATTGAGAATTAATTTTCTTAAACGCAAATTGTTTTCTGATTAGACGAAGTGGAGATTGTGACGTGAACACCCCTCCTCCTTTCCCAGTCGTAGAATGATTTGCATTCACTAAAAAAATGCATTCTCAATGTATGTAAATCATTCTCTGAATGGTGCTTGTGCCGAACATGTGACCTTCTGTGTTCACGAAGCAGCAGGGCAGCCGCTCAGCATGGGACCCCAGAATTCAGAACTGTACACTTTACGCACTCCAGAAACTCTGTATTATGTATATTATCCACCCTGGACCCCTGAATTATGAACCTTAACCACCTTGGACCCCTGCACTGCATTATGTGCATTACCCATCCTAGACCCCTGCAGGGGTACAGAGTGGGTAATGTACATAGTATACAGTATATACACTGCATCCACACTCAAACACATGCATACACACTGTATATCAGAAAGGTCAGGGGGCAGCAGATCTATATATTCTTGCACCGGTGTTGGAAGCCGGTGAATGCAGGACGCAATATGCGTGACTCAGAATATGACATAACACACGCTGCATTTTGTTTACATCTCTAGAATAAGGATTCCAGAGGTGTAATGATTCCGGTAATATCCCGGAAGTCAGCCTGTCAGATTTTTTACATGTGATTACTGACGGTGGCTTTAGCTGCTAGCAGTAATCATTGTGTTCTGTCTGTCAGGATGGCTCCCCGCTAGCAGAACACAATAGCCCTGTTAGAGGGATTCCCCCATCAATACAGTTAATGGTGGAAGGAAAGAAAATCGAATCATCTATGGCTTGCTTTACTCCTCTACAGCCCAGTCTGCTTCTATACTCATGGAAAAAGTTGGGCTCCGCAGGTTCAGTTGTACTGGTGGTGAAACCTAATGTTATTAGGAGAATTTAACATCATTCTTCCAACATACATCCATTTCTTATTGACTGAGTAAAAAGAAAAGCAAGAACAATGTCTTATTTCTATACACAATTTGGCTCTGCATATTGCTTGCCAAAAATAAATACAGGTACACTTTAAGCCATTAACCCTCACTGTTGGCACTTTTAACAGACAACACTTGCTTAGGTGAAGGTCACTTTTATTGTATTGGAACATACTTCTTTACTGTGACACTTATGCTTTTGCAGTTAGGTTTTGGCTGGTAAATCTGGACTGCTTATGCGGTGCTGCGGTAGACATGCTTATTGCTTTCTCAGCTTATTAATATTTTAATATATACATTATTGGAAATAGTGAAGGAGCAATTATAGACTAAACACACAGTTTAAAGTATGTCTAAACCCATAATATAACACTTTATATATTGCAGATTTCCAGTCCTTAGATGTGGAAGGCTGCATTTTTAAAAAAAAACTTTTTTAGGCTTCTTCTTTCATTTTTTACTTGGGGATTTTGCCAGTAACATTTCCCATTCTAGCATGACAACACTCATTTATCTATCTGTGTCAGAGCAAAAAGAACAGGCCAGGAATGCTGGACTCTCCCCCTGTCCTCATGTATAAAATGTAGCTGGATGGGCTTCTGTAATCCTCAGAACAATGTAGCACAAGCAGAGAGCATTGGAAGTTATCAACTGACAACATTTTGGGTGAGATTGATAGATATTTTTTGAATGGTACAATCTGATACAATCCCATGCCCTCTGTATGACTCCCTTCTCTCCATAGACTGCAGTGTCTAAATGCAGCCTACCACCTGTCACCCCATTATCATGTTAAAATGCAACCTTGGCCACAAGAAGATTACTAATATGCCAGTCCTGCTACAAGACATAGGCAGCCATGTAAAAGGTGTGACAACAGACATGTATAAAAACTCTTGATATAATAGAAACGTTGGCAGCTTTCTTTTACATTATGCTTACACAACTTATTTAAAGCGGAGTTCCAGCCTTTTTTTTTTCTCCCCTGAAAGACAATGGTCTCCCTTTTCACAGTCCGTTTTGGCTATATATATATATATATATATATATATATATATATAGTCATGCCTTCAGCATATGTTTATGTGATGTCCATTGTTAATTTATTATGCTATGGAATGTAAGGTAAAGTGTAATTTCTCCATTTAGTGGCTCTTTTGTATAATTACAGTTTTACAGAATATTTCCTGTAGATACACATTTTGTTGCTTAAAAGCCACGTAGTTTTCCCATCATCCTATGGTCTTTACCATGAGGTCTTAGAGACATTTCCTAGCAGCCATCTTACATCTCCTCCAGAGGACTCCACACTTATTCAGCTGCAGTTCTGTTGTCAGCCTAACGTAAACATCGCCAGTATGTTTAAAACCCTTTCTCTAGCTAGACTAGTGTGTCAGGACTGTATATTTTGTATATTGTATACACTGATTGAATGTTATTTCTTTCATTTGTAGTTTTACTCTAACTTCCCTGCAATAAAAGTTGAAAAGAGGGCCTAGCGCCTGCATCAATGAGTTGTTAAGGGAGAAGGGTTATCTGTCTGTCTAATTATACCTCAACCACGTATAGTGAGGGCATAACAATATATATGTATATTTTTTTCCTAAATACCTTTAATCGATAATTTCTGTCTCCACTTCCTGTCCCAGCTGCCTATGCTATTACATCATCAGGCATTCCCTAAGGCTTCTGGGATATTGGCGTCATTTATCCCAGCAGTCCTAGGGAATGCCTAATACCAAAATCTCGTGTGATTATGAGACCAGAAGTGACATGATAGCAGGGATTGCTTCACACTGCACAGGCACTAGAAAGTGCCACGCCTTCTTCACACTGCGCAGGAGAGAGAACGGGAAGTCCATGGTGGGTAGCCAGCTGCACAATTTCCTGAAAGAATGTCTGAGCGGGCTTCAGGTGCCCACACTTAAGATGACAGCATTCACAATATGAGGGTGCAGTAAGTAATTTTATTTTTTTATAAGGAAAGCAAAGGATTACAAGTACAGGTGATCTCAACTTGCATTGCCTAAGCTGCCACTCTCATGTGGGTGCCTTTAGAAAAAAATTAAATGACTGAAACTCTGCTTTAACAAATAACATGAGCTGCCATGTGTTGTAATGTAAAGACAAATTAATTGTTGGCATGATATAGTATGTGAACAGATAATACATTTGCCTTTACAAGCTTTGAATCATGGAGCTTAACAGCTAGCTTGCTTGCTAACATTGCATTACATAACCTGATTCTTTGTGATACCCTCCCTCCTAATATTAACTGACTTTATTATGCTTCCTCTTATAGGCTCCACCAATGTATGGAGCACCCATGGTAAGTCTGGAAAGCTTTACTAACAAAACTTTGAGATGAATAGGAAAATAAATAATAGAGAGAGAAAGAGCAATGGGTAACAGTAATCATATTCATTATATCATGCAACATCATTTTCCAAATAACATTGGTATATCCCCGTAGAGCTGTGTCAGTAAGATCTGTAATCCTTGCTATCAAACTCACAGAAACGTTAAACAAAGTCCCAGAAAAGCTGTAAGTAGGGTCTTCAAAAAGTAGTGAAAATAAAAGACCAAAACCATCACCCAGGAGTACAGAGAGTACCATCTTTAACTCTGGTTCTTATTGAAAACCTTTTTCAAACTTCAGCTGTCCCAGAAATTTGATTTTTGCAAGTCACCAGACTTGTTGATGCCATTCAGGTCTGGCGTTTATCTGCTCAGTAGTTCTGTATTACGGAAGGCCAGTAAAATATGCATGTCCCATAACTAGAACTTCTGGGATTTTCAATTAGTTACCAGTGGAAATGAAGGAAGAGTATGTGCACTGGAGGGTGCCTGTTATATAGCAGAGGAATTCAGGGGGAACTTATTTTAGTACAAATGAGCTTTTAATGATGAATACCATGATATACAGATACTTTGAACTTTTATCTTATGTCTAGGTTATTGGAGAGTATCTAACATGCAAATTAAAAACTATAGATCCCTGCCCATCCCTTTCAGTATATGGAGATGCAAATGGAAACACTGATAACAGCAAATTAAATTAAATTACTGGCTGATAAAGGATAAATCTATTAATAAATTGACGTACTGGGGAGTTCTGTATTCAAACACATCGCTGACTTTAAAGAGTAGTATAAAACTTGCAGCCAAAATAACATGGACCACAATTTCAGCTATAGTCCACATTTTGATTTTAGTCTTTTTATGATGCTTTTACTTAAAGCATATCCAAAGCCAAAATTTTCTTTTTACATTGGGTTGTGTAGGAAATGGTAAAACCCTTAAAAGGATAAGTTCACCTTTTGTAACATGTAACACCCTTATTCAGGGTGTAACATGTAACATGTTACGGTTTCAGCAGCCCCTCCCCAATCCACATTGTAACAGTGGGCTGGGGATCCTCTCCCCGCACCCGCTGTCACAATTAAAAAAAAAACTCAGTCTTGCGGGGCTCTGCTCACCCGGCCGCTTCATTCATTCACAGAATTTTGTGAATGAGAGAACTACAACTGCCATCAGCCATTGCAGGTGATGGCTTGTAGTTCTCAATGAACTACCAGGGCACCAATGATTGCTCTTGTAGTTCAGTGATGCTTCCTGTCATTCAGTAACCACCTGCCTATACAATGTACGGGCAGACAGCTACAATGACAGTCTGGAGGAGCCTGATACCGCACCTACGATCTGCTCATCATACAATGCTTTACAGGCTATTAAAAAAAAATAATAAATTAACCTTTTTTTTTTAACCTGCAAAAAGATGTGCATTTATTTTTATTTATTTATTTTTTACAAAGGTCAACTTTATTCTTTAATTTTTTTTTCTGTTTTTTTTTTTTATTTTTTCCTGTTTGTGTTGTCAGCATCAAAAGAGGAAAAAAATGCATCTGTCATATAGGTCTATGAACTTAAAATCTGCTTTTTTGGTCAGAAAACAAAAATAAACAGGCTTTTTCAACTTCTGTTCAAACAAAGCTGAAACAGCTTCTTGTCAGCACAATACAGAGTTTTCAAACAGAAGCCAAAATGTGCTTAGCTTCAGCACAGATTCAAACCCCAAAAACCAGGCTCACCAACCAAGAAAGTTTCAGTCATGCAAGTCTTCAAGTGAGATTTAAGCTCCACACAGGTCTTCTCTCTTCAGACACCAAAAACCCATCTCTCCTGGTTATAAAACAGGGCTGTAGGGCAACTAACTGTCCTCTACAATTATCCCCCATTTCAATCCTTCCCCAGGCTGATGCTCCACAGTGCACACAAACAAAATTTTCCCAGCACACTTACCCACTAGCCTGCAAAAAAACAAATTTGACCCTGTCTAACAATTCATGTCAAAGATAGAGAGTTTAGTTACACACATTTACAAATATATGTGTAAGCCACAGTGCCTACGCCCAGGCTAGTCTGTAAAATGCAGTCCTAACTCTATAGAATTGAGAGTCTCCAAATTGGATCACTATAGCAGTGGATTAATTAACTCCTTCCTGCCAGCCACACACACATTATATATATATATATGGCCTCTCAGCCACAAATTAAAAAAATAAATAAATAAAAATTGATCCTAATAGTTCTTATCAAAGACAGGTTTTATTTACACACATTTGCAAATACACTGCTCAAAACAATTAAAGGGACGCTTTGAAAACACATCAGATCTTAATGGGTAAAAATATAATGCTGGATATCTATACTGATATGAACTGGGTAATGTGCCAGGAACGTAAGGATGCCTTATCGTTTGTTGGAAATGAAAATTATCAACTTACAGAGGACTGAATTCAAAGACAACCCGGAAATCACAGTGAAAAAAATGATGCAGCAGGCTAGTCCATTTTGCTGAAATTTCATTGCAGCAACTCAAAATGACACTCAGATTGTATGGCTCCCACGTGCTTGTATGCATGCCTGTCAACATTGGGGCATGCTCCTGAGATGACAGATGGTGTTCTGGGGTATTTCCTTCCAGATCTGGACCAGGGCATTGTAGCGTAGGGTCTGACCAGCGTAGTGTTTGACAATGTGTCAAGGATTTCATCCCGATACCTAATGGCAATCAGGGTGCCATTGTCTAGCCTGTAGGAGGTCTGTGTGACCCTCCATGGATATGCCTCCTCAGACCATCACTGACCCACCACCAAAACGGTCATGTTGAACAACGTTACAGGTATCATAACATTCTCCACGGCTTCTCCAGACCCTTTCACGTCTGTCACATGTGCTCCGGTGAACCTGCTCTCATCTGTGAAAAGCACAGGGTGCCAGTGGTGGACCTGCCAAATTTTGGTGGTCAATGGCAAATGCCAATTGAGCTCTATGCTGCCGGGCAGTGAGCACAGGGCCTACAAGAGAACATCAGGCCCTCAGGCCCCCTTCATGAAGTCTGTTTCTGATTGTTTGGTCAGAGACATTCACACCAGTGGCCTGCTGGAGGTCATTTTGTATGGCTCTGGCAGTGCTCATCCTGTTCCTCCTTGCACAAAGGAGCAGATACCAGTCCTGCTTATGGCTAAGGACCTTCTACGGCCCTATCCAGCTCTCCTACAGTAACTGCCTGTCTCCTGGAATCTCCTCCATGCTCTTGAGACTGTGCTGGGAGACAAAGCAAACCTTCTGGCAATAGCACGTATTGATGTGCCATCCTGGAAAAGTTGGGCTGCCTGTGCAAACTATGTAGGGTCTAGGTATCGCTTCATGCTACCAGTAGTGACACTGACCCTAGCCAAATGCAAAACTAGTGAAAAACAGTCAGAAAAGATGGAGTAGGGAAAAAATGGCAGTGGCCTCCACCTGTAAAACTGTTCCTGTTTTGGGGGTCATCTCATTGTTGCCCATCTAGTGCACCAGTTGTTAATTTCATTAACACCAACGCAGCTGAAACGGATTAACAACCCCCTCTGCTACTTAACTGTCCAGATAAATAGCCCAGGAGTTTAATTGACTTGATGCTATACTCTGATTAAAAAGTGTTCCTTTAATTTTTTTGAGCAGTGTATATGTGTAAGCAGCAGTGCCTACTCAAGGCTCCTCTGTATATTGCGGTCCTAACATTATACTTTTGAAAGTCTCCAAATTGGAGCATTTATAGATACAGTCAGGTCCATAAATATTGGGACATCAACAGAATTCTAACATTTTTGGCTCTATACACCACCACAATGGATTTTAAATGAAACGAACAAGATGTGTTTAACTACAGACTGTTAGCTTTAATTTGAGGGTATTTACATCCAAATCAGGTGAACGGTGTAGGAATTACAACAGTTTGCATATGTGCCTTCCACTTGTTAAGGGACCAAAAGTAATGGGACAATTGGCTTCTCAGCTGTTCCATGGCCAGGTGTGTGTTATTCCCTCATTATCCCAATTACAATGAGCAGATAAAAGGTCCAGAGTTCATTTCAAGTGTGCTATTTGCATTTGGAATCTGTTGCTGTCAACTCTCAAGATGAGATCCAAAGAGGTGTCACTATCAGTGAAGCAAGCCATTATTAGGCTGAAAAAACAAAACAAACCCATCAGAGAGATAGCAAAAAAAACATTAGGCGTGGCCAAAACAACTGTTTGGAACATTCTTAAAAAGAAGGAACACATCGGTGAGCTCAGCAACACCAAAAGACCCGGAAGACCACGGAAAACAACTGTGGTGGATGACCGAAGAATTCTTTCCCTGGTGAAGAAAACACCATTCACAACAGTTGGCCAGATCAAGAACACTCTCCAGGAGGTAGGTGTATGTGTGTCAAAGTCAACAATCAAGAGAAGACTTCACTAGAGTGAATACAGAGGGTTCACCACAAGATGGCGTGGGCATGTATGGCTGCCAATGGAACTGGTTCTCTTGTATTTATTGATAATGTGACTGCTGACAAAAGCAGCAGGATGAATTCTGAAGTGTTTCGGGCAATATTATCTGCTCATATTCAGCCAAATGCTTCAGAACTCATTGGACGCCTCTTCACAGTGCAGATGGACAATGACCCAAAGCATACTGCAAAAGCAACCAAAGAGTTTTTTAAGGGAAAGAAGTGGAATGTTACGCAATGGCCAAGTCAATCACCTGACCTGAATCCGATTGAGCATGCATTTCACTTGCTGAAGACAAAACTGAAGGGAAAATGCCCCAAGAACAAGCAGGAACTGAAGACAGTTGCAGTAGAGGCCTGGCAGAGCATCACCAGGGATGAAACCCAGAGTCTGGTGATGTCTATGCGTTCCAGACTTCAGGCTGTAATTGACTGCAAAGGATTTACAACCAAGTATTAAAAAGGGAAAGTTTGATTCATGATTATTATTCTGTCCCATTACTTTTGGTCCCTTAACAAGTGGGAGGCACATATGCAAACTGTTGTAATTCCTACACCATTCACCTGATTTGGATGTAAATACCCTCAAATTAAAGATGACAGTCTGCAGTTAAAGCACATCTTGTTCGTTTCATTTCAAATCCATTGTGGTGGTGTATAGAGCCAAAAATGTTAGAATTGTGTCAATTTCCCCATATTTATGGACCTGACTGTAGGTTAAGGGCAGGTGTACCTGAAGAGAGCCCACTCCTCCTTAAAAAGGCACATGGTCATTCTAGAAGCTCAGCAAGAGCACAATGGCAGATGAAGGCATCCAGTATGTCCTCGTGACTCCCCACAGTATCTTATTGGGGAGATTTCCTTGACTTCCTTTCATGAGACACAACAAGAAGTGACAGCTAAAAAATTTTAGATTTTTCCTCATGTTCAGTCCCAGAGACAGTGTGGTCAACAGGACCATTAGAGAGCGTAAATCTCCCCAGCGGGGACAGAGACAGAAGAAAAAAAATCTGACAGGGTCCAAATCCTAAAGTCCTTTCTTACGTTAACCAAAATGGAAAAATATATTTTTGTTTTAGGTATAGTTTAATGTATTGGCTAAAGAACAAATAGTTAAACATTTTGTTTGAAAGTCAAATGGTGTTGGTACTATGAATTTTGTAAGTAGCTTTAATCTCTGTAACTTTAGGTTTATTGGTAAATCTAAAATATATATGGTTTAGAACTAGACACATTATAGATGTATAAAGAGGACACCGTAAACATATTTTTTATTACATCATTTACATTTGTTCCAGGCACAAAGTTTGACTTTTGCAATGGTTGGGGCAGCCAAGGTAAGCTTCCATGTTGTCTGTAAAACAATACTGCATTTTCAAAGTGACAAAGCTAAAATTGTATAATAAGTTAATGACCATATAAGTATCCTGAGCAATTATATTCTTTGACAATAATAATATATTTTGTATATCATTTCAGCCACAGAAAGGACCTACAATGGTGCATAATCCGGTATGTTTAGGTTATTTTTCATACATACTTTGGTCATAAAGGGATGGTGTAACAAATCCCGTGATAGTTGGGGTTTTGCCCATTTCTACCAATCACGTTAGCTTTTACATACTACACGATTGTTCCATTATGGTTAAATGAGCATCTTTCTAGACTGCTGAGAAGCATATTAACAACAACTTTTGAATAAATCCCCCACAGTGGTGCATTGCCCAACTTAGGCTACAATTGAACATGCTTTCTATAAGTGCAAATTAACTTTTCAGCATAATACAGTATATATCATGTATCCATTACTAGTCAAATCACTGTTAGTCCAAGGTATGCGATTAGCATACCTACATAACATCACCTCAGCCTAAATGTCCTTACCATGAGTGCTGTACAGATATCCAACTACCCCCATAACCCAGCCAAGGATAAAAAACATTCAGTAACCATAACTAACTTCTAATAAATCTGTGACAGGTAGCTGACCAGAGAGGGTGGGAACTACTCAGCTTGAAATCCTCACATTCTGTTTATCAGCCCCTAGAACATCACAAAATAGGGTCTTAGTCCCTCCCTTTAACATTACAGCCAATCAGGCTCACCAAAATTGTAAACATTATACAAATACATAACTAACAGCATCCACTTTCATTCATTCTTCCATTGGTTAAGGCTCCCTTTCACAAAAGCTGAATAAGGCCATCATCCTCATTTTAACAAACTTATATAACTACTCCCAAAGATAGATCACATAGCATTACTTCAATTTTGGATAGATACAGTATGGTTGGGTTGTATCTGGTAGAACCCTCCTGATGAGTATTATGGAAAAGGTGGGTGGGTTTTACATTAGGTACAATAACATGGTGCAGAGCTGAGTATTCAGATACTTATACAGGGAGATCTAACTGCTGGAATCATGCAAAGAGAATAATCTGGGATAGCCGCACTCCTCAGATGCTTTTATTGAAGAAAGGGCACCGTACACATCATATCACAGGGAAAGAAAAGCAAGAGCACTTAAATCCCTTATGATTGATTAAGTGCTAGTTTAGGCACAAAACACGTTATCTCTTGCTTTCTTCCCCTGTGATGTGATGTGTACAGTGCATTTTCTTCAATAAATGCATATGAGGAGTGTGGCTGTCCCAGATTTTTCTCTTTGGATGATTAACGGCTGACTAGCTGAGCGGAATCCTCAGACTGGACAAACAGAGCAGTTTCTATAGAGGCCATAGAGGCCGAGACTATTTATTAAGTTACCCGTTGCCACAGTCTAAGGGTTTTTACTTTTTTCTTGAATTTGCCCGGTGCTCACAGTCAGAAATTACCTATGGCATTTATACCTGGGGAAGAGATTGAACAAGAAATGTACAGAGCCTTCCTTGCTGAGAGTTCAAAAATAACTACTGAGGATGAATACATTAAAATCCGATTTAAAGAACATAAAAAATTAGTTATTAAACATCTGAATCGGAAATGGGATGTATGTTTCTTGGAAGCCTACATCAAACAAAATATTATTCCTCGTGGTTTAAGTAGTAAAGTAGTACCTGCTCAACGGTTACATAATTAAAGATTTCTGAGCAAATGGAAGGCCTTGTGCATTGAACAAGGGATTAGTGGTATTAAACGGATTGTGGAAGAAAAGAAACTGCAATTGGAGGAACTCGATATAGCTATTAGGGAAAGTGTTAATCGCTTAGATCCATTTAAAACTACTGAAAGCTTTGAGAAACAAAATTAACTTAGGAAAGAAGTTGAGAGGGTACAAAAAAAATCTCAGAATACAGAAATAAACTAAGTTTAAACAAGATCTTAAAGATTGGGAAACAGGTGAGATATTTGATCTCACTATGAAAAGAGGAAGAAGTCGATCTAAAGGTAGATTTTTTTCGTTCTCATTCTAGATCAACTGGAGAAACTCCATCTAGTGAAGGTGACTCAGAGAGCCTTGGTAAATCGGTATCTTTTTTTAGATCAACGGGATGGAGGTCTACCCTCGGTAGATCAATCCCAGACAGGAAAGGGAATCCAAAAAAGAAAGGAGGAACAGATAAAAGGGAGGCAACAGGAAGGCAAGGGCAGAACAAGGAGTCAAAGAAGATAGTAGGTAGCAATCCTTGTGATCAAAAAGTCATTAATTTAACTGACGTTCCACTTAAACAGGAACATATGTTATTAAATAAAGGGATGTCCTTTTCTTCTATGACCCCCATGGATGAATTTGAGGCCTTTAAAGATGTCAACTTATTTCTAAGGAAAGTGTTTCTTAGATTGGTACATGAAAGACCTGGGATTGGTTGTGAATCTGACTCAGATACACACATGGAGGACAAAGAGGCCTTGGAAATGCTTGTTTCGCTAGCACAGGAGGGTGGATTTTGTGATCAGGAAGAAAATGATGAAATTGGCCACCTGGATGTAATTAGGAAGGTGGATTTAGCAATTAGATCCACAAAAATGCCAAAAATACACAGTAATAAAAGGATTGCAGCATTTCTAGACCTTGTGTCAGCAGATTTAAAGTGCCTTGAGTGGAAAATGCCTCTGGGTGATAATCTCACTAAGAGAGAAAGGAAGGCACTTAAAGAATTAAAAGAAGCTAAGGATATTATTAAGAGAAACGACAAGGGTGGAAATGTTTTAATATTGAAAAAACAGAGATACGTGAAATAAGTTAAACGTCAATTAGGTGACCATATTACATATCGTAAACTAGATACCATATTTTTCGCCGTATAAGACGCACTTTTTCTTCCCCAAAACTGGGGGGGAAAAGTTGGTGCGTCTTATACGACGAATAGAGAGACGCGGCCACAGCCGTAGGAAAGGCCGCGGCTTTGGCCTATCTCTGGAGCGGTCGGCCATCTTAGTACACCCGGCGGTGCGCGCTGACGTCATCACCCCCTCTGCTCGTGGATCAGCAATGGGCAAACTACGGATGTAGGCGGGGCAGCGTGACGAACTCCTCTCCTCTCACAGTCCGCCCTGAAGACCGGAACGGCGCGGGAACACGGCGAGAGGACCGCGCGGAGCAAAGGTAAGTGAATTGAGACAATATGGGGAATGAATTACTATAGGGGGGATGAATTACTATAGGGGTGATGAATTACTATATGGGGGATGAATTACTATATGTATTGGGTTCAGAATCTTTTTTTTCTAGATTTTCCTCCTTTAAAATTGGGTGCGTCTTATATTACGGAGCGTCTTATATGGCGAAAAATACGGTACTAACCCTTTTCCCATTTTGGTTAAAAAAACTTAACTTTACATTATCCCTAGGAAGAGAAGCTGCCCTACTAACTAAGAGAATATGAATATCTCAGAATTGAGGAATTTAATTTTCCTACCTTCTATATAATCCCTAAAATTCATAAGGATTTGTCTAACCCACCAGGGAGACCAATAGTCTTTGCAATTCAGGGTCCCCTAGAAAGAACAGGTAAATATATTGATCTCTTTCTTAAAGATATGGTTCCCAATTTATCCTATGTGAGAGATACCAAGGATGTCCTTGCTAAAATCCAGGATTTGGAAATTGAAGAAAATTCCATCCTTGTTGGGGTGGACGTTGAATCACTTTATATGTCCATCCCACATGAATGTGGTCTTAAATCAGCCCGTCACTTTCTGGACATTTTTTATCCAGAAATGGGTGGACAGAATGAGTTCATTATTGATCTATTGGATTTCATGTTGCATCATAATTTTTTCCAGTTCAATAATAGCTTCCATCAACAAATAAGAGGCACAAGTATGGGAGCACCTTGAGCCCCAGCGTATGCATGTCTACATATTGGGAGGAACAATTTGTGTATCGGTCACAAATGTTTCTCACTCACGTACAGATTTTGTTGAGATATATTGATGACGTGTTCCTTGTTTGGAGAGGGTCTATTGAGGATTTGAGTCGGTTCATGGACGAATTAAATCATAATGCATTGAATATTAAACTTACATTTGTCCATGACAGATGTCAAATTTCCTTTCAAGACCTTAATATTCGATTTGAGAATGGTAGATTAGTCACTAAAACCTTTAGAAAACCCACTGCGGCTAATACATTACTTGAGGCTAGAAGTCACCATCTACGTTCCCTTATTACGGGTATACCTATTGGACAGTTTCTATGGTGTCGTAAAAATTCTTCAAATAGTAATCAATTTAAAATGGAGGCACAGGATCTATATAAGAGATTTAGAGAACGTGGGTATTCTCATTCTCAGTTTAGGAAGGCAAGAAAACGAGCATATAATGTTGATAGGAAAACTTTGCTGTCCTCCAAGGAGGACAACAATGTAGATAAACAGAATCCCCAACCAGTTAGGATGATAATTCAATATGGAGCACAATGGAAGGAAGTTAAACAGGTTTTGGAAAAACATTGGAAGATTCTTTCACAGTGTCCTAAGTTAGGTAGAATTGTAGGGGATCGTCTGCAAATGGTAGCTAGAAGAGCACCAAATCTTGGTGACTTACTTATCCATTCTGATTATCAACCTTTAAAACAATCTACTTGGCTTACTTCACGCATAAAAGGGATGTTTAGCTATCGCAGATGTCAGATCTGTAAATTTGTAGATCGCACAGATAGGTTTTCTGATTCTGAAAATAAGGCCTATTATAAAATCCAAAGCCTCATTAATTGCTCTGCATCGAAAGTACTATATATGTTAACCTGCCCATGTAACAAAATGTACATTGGTAAAACGAAAAGGCAAATTAAAGTATGTATAGAACATTTTAGAGATAGTAAATCTAATGAATCGGAAAGTAATCTTGCCCAACATTTTTCAAGGTATCATGGGGGTAAACTAGAGGGTATCAGGGTCAAAGGAATCTATGCCCTCAATTTCCCACAGAGAAGAGGTGATTTTGATAAGGAGCTCTTAAAACGTGAAAAATATTGGATCTATAAGCTTGACACCATATATCCTGAAGGGTTAAATGTTGAACTTGATCTCCAAGTGTTTCTGCATCAATAGGGAAACAAAAGAGATCAGACTAGACTAAAAAGTTCTCTTTCCCACTAATAGAGCATCTCCAATTTTTCCCTGCATATATAGCTAAGGTATATATAACTATATTAACTTCCACTGTGAGTATTGCTATCACGTACCTGGTGATAGAGGCCAATGGAGAGAAAGCTTCCCTTGCGGCTAAGTTCCGGACTCCCCTGAGAGTGGGACAGCGGGAGTCAGGCCCAAAGTTGCACAGGTCACCTGTAGGAGTGCTGGTTGGTGGTCCACTCAGAAGTACAGCCGGTGCACGGAGATAGGTCTGCAGACAGGAGGCGCCTGTGCGTGGTATGCAAGCCCTTCCAGGATTTAGATGTTTACTGGGTAGTCGGTTCAAGCCAAGTCAGGTACCAGGTGGGAATCAGAGCAGACGTAGTCAGATGGGATAGCCGAGTTCATACACAGAGGAGCAAGAGAGAGAGAGAGAGTATCCATAAGCCAAGCTGAGGTCAGATCAGGGGTAAGGCAGAGTAGACAGGTCCAGGAGCAAGCCGAGTCGGTACCAAGAAATCACGGGTCGAAATCACAGGAAACAGGAACAGGGCACGGGGAGCTAGAGATCATCCAGCAACTTGAGGAAGTGATGAGCCTCCTTATAAAGACTGAGGCTGATGTGTCCTTCTGCGGCCATGCAGAGTACTGGCAGAAACGCCAGATCTTCCAGAACTTCTGTCATGGACAGGACCCTGATAATTGCTAGGTATGCATAATTATTGCTATAATGACAGTTTTTTTTATCTGTTTACCAATGGAATCATTTGCTGTGTCTGTATTTGCATATATGGGTGGAGATAGGCCTGATATAAGTGGAATTTCTACATATGCTTTCTATTGGTCCTAACGAAGCTGAGTAAGATCCGCTCATCATCGAAATGCGTTGACATCACGTCAGTACTGGCCGGCACATTGGCGCCATACACCAAGTGTTATGTCCCTGCCAGTGGTAGCCTCTAGAGTTCCAGAGACCGGAATCCCCCATGGCGCGGAATCTAAGTCCCAACCTGCTTGTTCACCAGGGCCCCTGATGGTGGGGATGGACTTGGAGCAGGCCGAGACCAGGTCGCGGCCCCTGGGTTCACCCAGCTGTGGTAGAAGCACCACTGGAGGTGTATAGCAGGTGAGAGCCTGATGTGAGGAGGTAGTGAGAGCAGAGTCGGGCAGGCCGGGTCGGTAACGGTGGAGGCAGAATGGTACCAAATCAGTAGGCAAAAGGATAAACAGGTCACAAGCCAGCTTCGGTAACAGGACATCAGAACGTGCAGGGTTAAGCATGAGAATGGTCAGACAAGCCAGGAATCAGAACAGGAGAGACAGCAAATCAGGGTCAGGCAGGGTCGGCAACAAGGCAATCTGCAATACAGGAAACTCAGGATACAGGTAAGACCATACAGCAGCTAGAGTCAGACCTGACCTGTTTTAAATAGGGCGCCCTCATTGGTGCCAGGCACACGTCTGCGATCGCGAGTGCGCATGCGCGAGCGCCGCTGCAGTTGTGGGTGCCCAGGTCCCAATGCTCGCACGCTAGTGCGGCCGGGCACACCGCGCACGCGCAAACCTTGCGCGATCGAGGCCAGCTCTGGCGTCCCTGACACCAAGCCCTGCAATGGACAAGGAAACACACGCTCTTGCTGGGCGTTCATCAATCTACATGTGTATCTGGATGGAAGCGGAGCCAACTTATCAACAGTCCTGATGCTGGCGGCTGCATCTGGGACTTGAACCTAACAGGAGATATTGTGCACTGTCCCTTATTCACTGCACGGGTGGTGAGTGGAACACTGTCTATACTGAAAAGGAATTACGGCCCTAGGGCCTCCTCTATTTGAGGCTGCATAGTGACTGCCATATTGACTTTCTCTCATGTTACTTATTTATCACAGGATGGGGACATTATGCCACACTTCCTAGATGGTGTGCAGCACCCCACTTCCACTATACTGTGTGGATATCCATATTGTTTCCATGTCAGCCATAAATTAAAGGAGGCATTTAGTCCACATGCTGGCAGTGAAGAATCTTTACACCATATCGGCAGGGCCCTGCTATTCCAACTACAGCTGACGGATGCCATATGGAGAAGTCATTATTGTTATCAAGTTTTTTTCCAAAGTTCCATTTTCACCCTGTGTCATATCTGGACACTGATTTCAGCCTACCAGTCTCGATCTACCTGAATTCTTTCAATAAGGCATACAATCTTCATTTAAGGACAGTGTTTTTGATTTATGACAGGATTAGTCTTAATATCTCTATTGGCGCACATATCAGCAGCAATGTGCACATCTATCTGTTGCGTATATTTTTCGGTTTAATTCATGCCCTGCGATGGATCTTATACTAGATCTCAAGCATTGTCTAGCTGGGCTCCTCAGTCCATATGTTCCATTGGTACCTATGTTTTGCATTGCAATTTTGATGCACAGTCCTATATGTTCAGATTATTTGTGTACATCCCCTACATGGTGGTGTTTCCAATGTGCCTGTGCTGTAGATACACAAGACCTTGTATCGTTGTCGTTACAGCACAATCATATACATGACCGGTCATGACGTCCTTTTATTTTCCTTATTTTTTGTTTTAGGTTAGCTCTTTTGGTATTGTCTCATCTTGTGGTGATTGCTAACTGTGGTATTTACCTAAATGTCTAAATATGTGCAAATCTTGCAATAAAGCATAATTTTTTGGGTATCACTTTATGTCCATAATGTAACCGCTTTTTTCTTGTGAATTCTTTTTTCACCCCCCCCCCCCTTTTTTTTTTTTTTTGCAGTAGTGACACCGACCCTAGCTAAATGAAAAACTAGTGAAAAACAGTCAGAAAAGATGAGTAGGGAAAAAATGTCAGTGGCCTCCACCTGTAAAACCATTCCTGTTTTGGGGGTCATCTCATTGTTGCCCATCTAATGCACCAGTTGTTAATTTCATTAACACCAACGCAGCTGAAACGGATTAACAACCCCCTCTGCTACTTAACTGACCAGATAAATATCCCAGAAGTTTAATTAACTTGATGCTATACTCTGATTAAAAAGTGTTCCTTTGATTTTTTTTAAGCAGTGTATATGTGTAAACAGCAGTGCCTACTCAAGGCTCCTCTGTATACTGTGGTCCTAACATTATACTTTTGAAAGTCTCCAAATTGGAGCATTTATAGATAGGTTAAGGGCAGGTGTACCTGAAGAGAGCCCACTCCTCCTTAAAAAGGCACAGGCTCATTCAGGAAGCTCAGCAAGAGCACAATGGCAGATAAAGGCATCCAGTATGTCTCCGCGACTCCCCACAGTATCTTATTGGGGAGATTTGCTTGACTTCCTTTCATGAGACACAACAAGAAGTGACAACTAAAAAAATTTAAATTTTTCCTCATGTTCAAACCCAGAAACAGTGTGGTCAACAGGACCAATAGAGAGGGTAAATCTCCCCAGCAGGGACAGAGACTGAAGAAAAAGTCCTCTCATGTTAACCAAAATAAAAAAATATATTTTTGTTTTAGGTATAGTTTAATGTACTGGCTAAAGAACAAATAGTCTAAAAATTTGTTTGAAAGTCAAATGTTGGTACTATGAATTTTGTAAGTAGCTTTAATCTCTGTAACTTTAGGTTTAGTGGTAAATCTAAAATATATATGGTTTAGAACTAGACACATTACAGATGTATAAAAAGGGACACCATAAACATATTTTTTATTACATCATTTACATTTGTTCCAGGCACAAAGTTTGACTTTTGCAATGGTTGGGGCAGCCAAGGTAAGCTTCCATGTTGTCTGTAAAACAATACTGCATTTTCAAAGTGACAAAGCTAAAATTGTATAATAAGTTAATGACCATATAAGTATCCTGAGCAATTATATTCTTTGACAATAATAATATATTTTGTATATCATTTCAGCCACAGAAAGGACCTACAATGGTGCATAATCCGGTATGTTTAGGTTATTTTTCATACATACTTTGGTCATAAAGGGATGGTGTAACAAATCCCGTGATAGTTGGGGTTTTGCCCATTTCTACCAATCACGTTAGCTTTTACATTCTAAATATGCACTAGTATACTACAGGATTGTTCCATTAAATGAGCATCTTTCTAGACTGCTGAGAAGCATATTAACAACAACTATTGAATAAATCCACCAAACTGGTGCATTGCCCAACTTAGGCTACAATTGAACATGCTTTCTATAAGTTCAAATTAACTTTTCAGCACAATACAGTGTATATCATGTAGCCATTACTAGACAAACCAGTGCTAGTCCAAGGTATGGGATTAGCATACCTAAATGATAACATCACCTCAGCCTAAATATCCTTATCAGGGGCAGACTGAACATTTGGAAACTCGGGCACTGCCCGAGGGCCCGGGGTCAGTAGGGGGCCCCATGAGATGCCCCTGGTACCTTTTTCATAGGCTTTTTTGAGTTTGGGCAAGGACACAGGGGCCCCAGGATCCCCTATTGCCCGGGGGCCCCATGAGTTGTCAGTCCACCCCTGGTCCTTACCATGAGTGTTGTACAGATATCCAACTACCCCCATAACCCAGCTAAGGATAAAAAATTCAGTAATCATAACTAACTTCTAATAAATTTGTGACAAAGGTAACTGACCAGAGAGGGTGGGAATTACTCAGCTTGAAATCCTCACATTCTGTTTATCAGCCCCTAGAACATCACAAAATAGGGTCTTAGCCCTTCCCTTCAACATTACAGCCAATCAGGCTCACAAAATTGTAAACATTACACAAATGCATAACTAACAGAATCCACTTTCATCAATTTTTCCATTGGTTAAGGCTTCCTTTCACAAGACCTGAATAAGGCCATCATCCTCATTTTAATGTTCTACAACATATATAACTATTTTCAAGGATAGATCACATAGCATTACTTCAATTTTGGATAGATATGGTTGGGTTGTATCTGGAAGAGCCCTCCTGATGAGTATTATGGAAAAGGTGGGTGGGTTTTACATTAGGTACAATAACATGGTGCAGAGCTGAGTGGTCAGATACTTATACAGGGAGATCTAACTGCTGGAATCAAGCAAAGAGAATAATCTGGGATAGCCACACTCCTCAAATGCTTTAATTGAAGAAAGGGCACTGTACACATCACAGGGAAAGAAAAGCAAGAGCACTTAAATCACTTATGATTAAGTGCTAGCTTAGGCACAAAACACATTATCTCTTGCTTTCTTCCCCTGTGATGTGATGTGTACAGTGCATTTTCATCAATAAAAGCATATGAGGAGTGTGGCTGTCCCAGATTTTTCTCTTTGGATGATTAACGACTGATGAGCTGAGCAGAATCCTCAGACTGGACTAACAAAGCAGTAGCCAGAGTACATGTGAAATTTATATATATGAAAGATATAATGACCCAGAAGGTAACTTGACTCACCATTATGAAGATATGAGTTTAGGGTAGAATAACATGTTAAAACTTCATACAGTTTGAAGTGATTAAAGCTGATTTTTATTTTATCTAGGTGATGCCTTTTCAAGCTGCTTTCCCAACAAGTTTTGCCAATACCCGAAACATTGTGATTACAGGAAATGTGAATTTTGGAGCAGACAGGTACGTTCTTACAGTGTATCAGCACTTTTTATTTGGTAATTGGCTGGCCTAAGGTTTCCAAGCCTTCATCAAAAACCCTATAGACCTCATGTATGAAAATATCTGAAACAGAACTCTCTGTGTTGCCCTACAAAAAACAGTCATATTAAGCCCCAGTTATTCAGCTACCATTTTAGTTCAGGTATGATTATTTGAATTGAGACAACACAGACAGGTCTGACTTTTCTACAAACGTTTGTTAGGCATGAGTGTGCTATAGAAAATGCAGTAGTGCGCTATTTTTAGATACATGCTATTAAATAAAAGGTATGCAGTTTTGGATCTTCTTTCAAATCCTTTATCTGGCTGGCCATACATATTAAAAATTCTGTACAGCTTTCTTTAGTGATAAAGTTGCATTAAACTATGAGAAGAAAAAAAAAAAACGCTGAGAGGCAGGATTTATGACAGAAGAAACCTTATTGACAGCACAGTGGCTAAGTGGTTAGCGCTTAGCAGCACTAAGGTCGTCGGTGCTATACAAGTACCTGTAATAAAATAATAAGTAAATATCTGCTTCCTCCTGCCTGTCAGCATATATTAATGGCACCGCTCTGTGCCAGGACTCCTGTGTGCATGTGCAGGAGTGACTTTATCAAAGCCTTGCCAGTCAATTGGCAAAAGTGTCTGAACCCAAGAGAAGATGGCAGCATCAATGACAGCCAAGAGTGCTGACACTGCAGTGCTGGAGGGGATCAATTGACAGGTAAGTGTGCCATAAAGTGCTAACATGCTGTGCACACTAGTACATTATGAAATAAACTCCTGCGGGGGGGGGGGCATTTTTTACCACCTGTTGCTGCCTGCCTTGTGTCTCCTTTACACAGTCTGAAGCATTGAGGTAAGATAACCAAAAAGGGATAAGTTATCAGTGATAAGTCATCTACTTGTGTGAGCAAATTGCAGGGTTTTTTACTCAATAGGCTGTAAATAGAGATACATGTGTGAAAAAAGCCCAAAGCTCCACCAGCTCATTTAAAGTAAACTTAATCTATAATATATCATATTTACTGGACAAAAAAAGAAAAAATATATATTTTTTTAATTTTGTGTCCTATATCCTCACAATAATAAAGAAATGTACAAAACCGCTACCTGTTCCTTTTATGGTTGCTTACTCAAATACCAATAGATTATATGGAACATTCTTACCATTTTTTCTGTGTGCACAACACTGATGTGATGTAGTATATAGTCATTTACTTTATACTGTTTAAATTTTGTAGATTCCATGTCAACCTTCTGAGTAGCAGAACAAATAATATCCACCTACATATCAACCCTCGCTTTAATGAAGGTACAATAGTAAGGAACACTCAGACCAGGGGTACCTGGGGTCCGGAAGAGAGGCAGCTCGCATTCATGCCATTTTATCCAGGGCAAATTTTTCAGGTGAGAAATGCACATAGTAGACACCTGAATTTCCCATCTGAGGACCTCCTTATCTAAACAGTCACTTTTAATTACAGATGGAAATCAGAAATGAGGGAGGAGTACTGGGTGTCTACTCCAATGGATCAAAACTTTTCAACTATGTCCATCGTCTGCCTGCCAACCAGATTGACATGATGGAAATCGGTGGAAACGTCACCTTAACATATGTGCAGTACTGACCTCAACTGAATGAAGATAATTATCAGAGTGTGGCCAAAACACACATTATTTTAAGAAATGTACGTTATTAAAAAATATTCGCCACAGTAAATTAGAAGCACCTGGTACAGTTTGGGGGCAACAAGACAATTCATTTGAAAGCTGGACTTTAAGGTCAAGTATAGTGAACCGATAGTGTTGTGTCGTGTCACACAGAACCCTGCTCTTTGGAATTCCGCAGACTTGATACATTCATAATCATCAAAATAAATAAAGACCTTGGAGGTTTTGATCATTTTGAATGGATATTATTAATTTATCATCTAGTCCATGAAAGGCCAAAAAAGCAGGTTGTTTTGGATTTCAGAGTTTTGAGTACCATAGACTCCAGACACTTTTCTAGGGTTGAGTTGCCAGTTTGGTAATCAATGAATATGCAAAAAGTGACCTTCTGCTGCTCACAGTTTGCCAATGGTGCAATTCTGGAGATGCATGGAACTGGCATTCAGGTGGGAGGGTATTTCTATTCTCATTCTTAGGAAGTTGTGATAAGGTGTGTGTGTGTGGAGCAGGAGATTACTTTTGGTTAGTCAGGCATAGATCAGTTCAAAACATTTGGCATTGCCATGGATTTGCCTTAGAGGTTGGCATTGCATTTTTATTATTGCAAGTATGAAAACTGAAGTAATTGCAAAACAATGTAATTCAAATGTCCCCTACATGACTGTTGAGCAATCATTTTGGCAAAAAAATGTATCATACATTACTGGGTGAGCAAATACATCTTGTAAAGTTAGTTAGAAAACAAATCATCCAGTGCCAAAAATACCATAGCTAGTGTTTTATTGGTTAAACTGTTTCACGTACATACAGTACATATGACTCACCAGAGAGCTGGCATTGAAAGCTTGGAGGTGCAGCCGTTCTGTGCATCAGTCTTGCTGAGATGCATGCCTATAAAGAGTAATTGAGAGGCTAACTTTGCATAAAGTAAATGTATTTTTATCTTCTTTTTGTGCCTGTCATGTGACTGAAACCAATGCATTTAATTGAATGATCTTTACTGAAGGGGATGATTGGCCAGTCTGAACTGTGATCCACTCCTTTGGCACAGATCACATGAGAATATGCTTTGAATTTTGGTCACATGACCATCACTGGACAGAGCCTGGAACAGCATTTTCTCCTGCAAAGTGAATCCACAGCCCTTCAATTATTCTTTATTTACGCTTTAATTTGAATTTTGAATAGAAGTGATTTTACTGCCTCCTATTTGAAGATTGCCTATTCTGTATTTTTTGTGATCAATGGTTACTAATCTGACTTTCCATTCTGGCCAGCCGACATGACCCCCTAGAGACCAGAAAAAGACTATATATGAACCCAGGAATTAAAATGCAACAATGTTTTCTATTGTATAATCAGATATGCTAATATTATGCTGAATAATTTCTTTTTATAAAGTTTATGTTGAAATTATTGATTACTCTTTTTTTAACAATATGTTTTCATTATACATTTTAGTTAAATTATGATGACTCAAATAAAATTAAGCAACACATTAAACGGTGTATTGGAGTATTTTATACCCTTACTTTTTCTACCAAATATTTTCTATGTTATATATAAATCTCTGAGTCAGAGGAGGTATTTAATGGGTCATTCCACTCAAAACCAATGTATTAATTGGTGTAGCCAGAACCTTTACCTGGTCTCTCTCATGGACAGGGGTAGTGCCAAAGGGGTGTTAGGATGTGATTCTTCTAGCATCCCCATCAACAGCTGCCTTCATATTCCTCAACTGGAGCAGATCCTGAAGTGCTGTGTCAAGATTTTGTTTCTGGGGTGCCACCTCTTCAGGTACCATTGTTGGATGCTAGACATTAGAAGGCTCATTTCAGCACCCATTACTTGCATTTGACAGTCTGTGTTTGTACTACACACAGTTGTTCCCCTCTGCCATGCTGATTGCATTCCTTCTGGCTCCTAACGTCATAAGAGGCTTGTACTTTAATGTAGTGATAGGAGGACTGGTCTTTTATCACTTTATTGACCTTGGCTCTCTCATCGCAGGGGCAGAACCAGGGGTTTGAGGGTATACTGGAGAAGAGCAAGGTAAGAAAGCAGAAAAGTTGCTGAGGGGTTTTGCATACAGTGATGCATGGGAACTAAGGATGCGCTGTGGGAGAGGAGCCAGATAGTTGGGGCATTATAATAGGGCTGTTGTAGCCCAGAATGTATGTGGGTCCTGCAATTTACCTCTCCACTTCTTCTTTCTGGCTTTGGTCATAGGATATGAAACATGAAAATAGGAGACAAGAATGAAGGATAGTCTGTCTTCAATCCCCAGCAGTACCATGCTGAGAAAGAGGTTTGTTCTCAGTAGGGGAGGCTCTCCTGCCCTCACAGCAGACTGCTATTGGAGGGAGGAAAAAGCGGAATTCTCCTTCCGGCAGCTCCACCACCCACAAAAAGTGCTCCACTTATAGATTGGATTAATACTTCAAATGATGTGCTTCCAACTTGTGATAAAGATGCAAAATTTCACACGATGCTCCAGATGAACCAGAATGGAAAGTTCATTGGTGCTCCATCCACTGTGAGAAAGTGTAAAGAGTCCTAAGCACACTCTCTGGATAGCATAAACTCACCAGGACATAGGTACAATGCACTCAAATTATGGCGTACGATCCTCCATCCTGGAGTTCTTAGAATGTGCACATATATCAGGCTCCGAGGGAAGGGCCCCAGAACCAGAGATCAGGGGAACCCTTCACATTGCTTGCACTAGGGCCCTGAAGGTTCTAGTTATGCCTCTGCGAAGGCCAGTCTACATCATATAACCAAACTATTACCACCTCCTCTCAGTACACATCCCCTCCCCAAGCTCACATTTCCCCCCCCAGTACCGATCTGCCACCACAGCCCTAAAACCCCCTCAGCACAGATCTTCCAGCCCCTTTTCAGTACAGACCACCCCCAGCACATATCCTCCTCCCAGACCCTTGTCAGTACTGACCCCTCCACAATACAGACCCCTTCTATCTCACCATTACAGACCCCTCTCCAGTTCAGACCTTCTCCCTCCTCATCATTCCTGTTGGAATACAGTTTCATGCATTTTGGGTAACAACTACATCAGTATTCAGTAGATATATATTATTCAACCAGTAGATGGCAGTGTTTATAAGTTTGTAGCAGCATCTATGGCAAACTGTGTCTTTCCTGTTTCCTCGTTGCAGTGAAGCAGAGAAGCACGTGGACTATGCACGGTCTGTTCTGTAGGGCTATATACAACATTTATAACAAATTATGGGCCCGGTCATAGCCAGCTACAGCAAAAAGAGCAAGATACAACAGAAAGAAGACTGCAAAAAAATAAAAAAGGACCAGTAACATAGCTGCAACAAAACTTTCATTTGCACACACCAGCACTACCAGTCTTGGAAATTCAAGATGAAAATGCTGCAAAATACAGAAGGTACATGGAAATATATACATGAAGTCAGGCCAGAACACCCTTTAGATGAGTGGATAGAGAAATATCAGAAAGCTCAGAGCACAATCTCTCTTAGCATAGAAGATGATCAAAATCATACATACACTATATTGCCAAAAGTATTGGGACGTCTGCCTTTACACGCACATGAACTTTAATGGTATCTCAGTCTTAGTCCGTAGGGTTCAATATTGAGTTGGCCCACCCTTTGCAGCTATAACAGCTTCAACTCTTCTGGGAAGGATGCCCAAAAGGTTTAAGAGTGTGTCTATGGGAATATTTGAACATTCTTCCAGAAGCACATTTGTGAGGTCAAGCACTGATGTCGCATGAAAAGGCCTGGCTTGCAGTTTCCACTCTAATTCATCTCAAAGGTGTTCTATTGGGTTGAGGTCAGGACTCTGTGCAGGCCAGTCAAGTTCCTTCACCCCAAACTCACTCATCCATGTCTTTATGGACCTTTCTTTATGCACTGGTGCGCAGTCATGTTGAAACAAAAAGGGCCCATTCCCAAACTGTTCCCACAAAGTTGGAAGCATGAAATTGTCCAAAATGTCTTGGTATGCTGATGCCTTAAGAGTTCCCTTCTTCGAACTAAGGGGCCAAGCCTAACCCCTGAAAAACAACCCCACACCATAACCCCCCCTCCACAAACTTTACACTTGGCACAATGCAGTCAGGCAAGTACTGTTCTCCTGGCACCTACCAAACCCAGACACGTCCATCGGATTGCCAGACAGAAGTATGATTTGCCCCTCCAGAGAACATGTCTCCACTGCTCTAAAGTCCAGTGGCGGTGTGTCTTACACCACTGCATCTGACTCTTTGCGCTTAGTGATGTCAGGCTTGGATGCAGCTGCTCAGCTGTGGAAACCTATTCCATGAAGCTCTCTACAGACTGTTGTGCTAATCTGAAGGCCACACACAGTTTGGAGTCTTTAGTTATTGACTCTGCAGACAGTTGGCGACTTCTGCGCTCTGTGTGCTTCAGCATGCGCTGACCCCACTGTCATTTTACGTGACCTACCACTTCGTGGCCAAGTTGCAGTTGTTCCCAGTTGCTGCCACTTTGTTATAATACCACTAACAACTGACCGTAGAATATTTAATAGCAAAGAAAATTCACTGGTGGACTTATTGCACAGGTGGCAACCTATCAAGGTGCCACGCTTGAATTCACTGAGCTCCTGAGAGTGACCCATTCTTTCACAAATGTTTGCAGAAGCAGTCTGCATGCCTAGGTGCTTGGTTTTATACAACTGTGGCCGTGAAGGTGATTGGAACACCTGAATTCAATGACTTGGGAGTGGTGTCCTAATACTTTTGGCAATATAGTGTATAGCGAGTATGAAACTGCAAAAGAAATGTAGAAAGGATTACAAAAAAAAAAAAAAAAACACATGAAAGAACTAATCTCAGCAATAAACTATTTGAAAGCAATACCAAACCAAGCTGATGGAAGGCCAGGATATGCAGGATAACATAAGGCACACCCTGGAAATGGTTTAACGCCTGAAAGGTATAGGAGAATAAAAGATTTTCACGTTGCAGATCTATTACTTAGTGGTTTACCAGAAAGTTATGAAACGTTTGTCACAGCACTTGGTGCATGTCCATATGATGAACTGACCTTGCAATATGTCAAGGGCAAGCTTCTGGATTAAATTAAGCATAAAAAAGAAAGCATTAATAGTGATGGTGCTTCTATTGCAGAGTCGGCTTTAAAGACAAAAATAGGAAAAGAACAGTAACATGCAACAATAAACATGTGAATGCTTTGTGTACAAGAAACAAGACCATTTAAAAGCAGATTGCAGAATCTGGGAAGCTAAAATGCAAAAACAAAACTACAAAAGAGCAAAAGTGTGAAGAAAGAAACAGATTTATCTTCAGTTAATGATTATGTTTTTCAATCCAAAAGTTGCAATTCATCTTTGCAGGCATGGTGTGTTGATTCAGGAGCTACGAGTCACATGACAAATGATAGAAGTTTCCTTATTCATCTTGACCAGAGTAAAACAGAACAAAATCACGACAGCAAATAATGGAATAGGAGACTGTTTCTTTACTGTCCTATTTACCAGAGTGTCACTAAAAAGATGCAGTGAAAACTGTCCTGTATGCTTGAGTCTAATTTTTTTTGTCAGTGATGCCATCTCAAAATGGGATATCTTGCTTTCAAAAATTACAGCTGAACTGTATCAGCTAAACTGCAATGAGGTGGTTAATACTGCCAAGGAGGAAAACATCCAAACTACATTCACACATGGTACAGAAGTCCTGACATAATAAAGAGATTTACTGAAAAAGATTATGCAAGTGGAACAAAAATGAGCCCATATGACCAAACAATTAAATGCACCAGCTGTATAAGTGAAAACAAGAAAAGCCTTTCCAAAGCAAAGTAACAAAACCGAGCTAAAAAAACCTCTGGACTTAATTCACTCAGATCTTTGCAGTCCAGTGGAAAAATTGACTCCAGGAAAGAAGAGGTATTTTCTCAGTTTTATAGATGATTACTCTAAATATACTACACTATATCTGTTATAACAAAAGTTAAGTACCAAAGAGGCTTGAACAGTTTTTGGCTCAAGTAAGCAAATCATGGGATGAGATGCAAAGACTTCCAACCCATGAAAAACAAAAATGAATCAGAGCTGCTGACGAAGAGAGGACATCTCTTAATAAATTGAAACAGATTTATAGAATGGATATCTGAAATGGGGCCAATATAAGGAGTAGTTGATGAGTGGGGGTGTTGGAATACAGTGCTCATGTATTTTCTGCAACAAGTACATCAGTATTCAATAGAGATATATTCTTCAACCAGTAGATGACAGTGTTTATAAGTTTGTAGCTACACCTATGGTAAACTGTCTTTCTCTGAATAAAGTTTCCCATTTCCTTGTTGCAGTGAAGCAGAAGAGCACATGCGGACCCCTTTCAGTTAAGAACCAGTATTGACCTCCCCCCTCCATTACAGTCCTCCTCCCCATCAGTACAGTGCAGACTGTCCCTTCAGTACAAAGGTTCCCTCCAGCACAGGACCCCTCCATCCCCACCAGTAAAGAATGCACCTCCATACAGAGCCCCTCCAGTACAAGCTTCCACCTTCCAGTACAGGACCCTCATCCCTAACAGAACAGACTAACCCCATAAGTACAGACCCCTTCCTTCCTTAAGCTCACTCACTGGTGGAATGGAGAGATGCAGCAGAAGGAAGTCCTTCCCACTGCTGAAGCCAGGGAGAAGCTTCACCCAGCTTGCCATATGAATGTAGAGGGATTTGCATATGAATAAGCCAGTAAAGCCATAGGTCACATCATTCATATGCAAATCCAGCTAATATTTGCATATATATTAGCTCTGAACACAGTGAACAGGGCTAAAACCTATGCAGGACACAGCCCCTGTACACAAAATAGTGGGAATAGGATCAAAATATGGGACAGTCCCTCACAATCTGGGACTGCTGGAAGGTATGAATAATGTTTTTTTCTGAACTCTGTACAAAACTACATAATTTAGATTCTGGAGAGCAGTAATGTATCTAAGGGTTTCCGCAATTGTCTGTATTGCTCCCGGACATGTGACTGATATAACCAGTTAACGACTTTGGGCATCCCCCATATGCCAAGGCTTCAAAAACCGGTAAAGAGGCTCGAAGCTGCAGTCACCATAAGCTGCTTTCTATTCTTCTCAGAAGGGGCCAGGTTTTAAATGCAAAAGTGATCTGGGCACCTGTAGAGCCACCCAATCACTTTTGAGATACTCACACTGTTTGCCTGTAGATAGCACCTGTGATTTTTCCCCCCCCCCACTGTGAAGGGGGAGTTATAGTCCAGTGGTGGAGGGCTGCACTTCTTGGGATTGGATTTCAACAGGCATATTGCCTGAATAAGAGGCCAGCATGCCTCAAAAGCTTGCACTACAATTAATTTATTTAGCCAAAAAATAATTATTCTAAATACAAACTTCTATCTGTATATACACAAAGATAGATTCTATAGTACTGTAAATGTGAAGAGGATTATGTTATAAAATAGCTCAAGGACTTGTTATGAGTTTAAGGATTATACTGTATAAATGAATTTAGTCACCTCTAGATTTAGGTGTACAAAATATTATAAAACACCACGCCACAGTGTCTATTTAAAAAGCTGCTGACCCAAGGTGACCAAAAAAAAAAACCAAAACACTAACTTAAACCAAACCTCAATAGGGGGTGTTATGTGAAAGTGCTAGACTTCTAATACAGTCATGGCCAAAAATATTGGCACCCTTGCATTTGTCAGATAATGCACCACTACACCTAGAAAATTGTTGCAATTACAAATTATTAGGCATTCTCATGTTTATTTCTTTTGTTTGTATTGCTAAAACACAAAAAAGCAGAGAAACAAAAAGCCATATTTGACACATTCCACGCAAACCCCCAAAAATGGACAGGACAAAATTATTGGCACCTTCAATTTAATATTTGGTAGCACACCCCTTGGAAAGAATAACTGAAATCAATCGCCTCCTGTGACTATCAATAAGTTTCTTACACCTCTCTACTGGAATTTTGGACCACTCTTCTTTCGCCAACTGCTAGAGGTCTCTCAGATTGGAAGGGTTCCTTTTCCCAACTGCTGTTTTGAGATGTCTCCATGGGTGCTCTATGAGATCTGGACTCATTGCTGGCCAGTTCAGTACTCTCCAGTGCTTTGTCTGAAACCATTTCTGGGTGCTTTTTGACATGCATTTTGGGTCATTGTCCTGCTGTAAGACCCATGACCTCTTATGGAGACCAAACTGACACTGGGCCCTACATTGCACCCTAGAATTCTTCGGTAGTCTTCAGATTTCATAATGCCATGCACATGGTCAAGACAGTCAGTGCCTGAAGCAGCAAAGCATCCCCAAAACATCAGTGACCCTCCACCATGTTGACTGTAGGGACTGTATTCTTTTCTTTACCCACTTGCCCTCCAGAAGATTTTTGTTATTTGGCACTGCGTTGTTTCAACTGGAAATTACGCAGTCATGCAATGCTGTACCCAAACGAAATTGATGTTCTTTTGGGGGGGGGGGGGGGTATTTGATCACCAATGGATTTTCGTATTTTTTGTGATATAAATGAAAAAAAGACCGAAAATTAAAAAAAAAAAAAAAAATCCCAGTATGTGTATATTAATTGGTTTGTGTGAACATTATAGCTTCTATAAAACTGATATATATATATATATATATATATATATATATATATGAATTAACGCAGCTTTTACTATCTGACTGCCTATCACATTTCTTGAGGTGGTAAATGCCAGGGCAGTACAAAAAAGACCGAAATGACCCTTTTTTGGAAGGTAGACACCCCAAGGAATTTCCTAAGAGGCATGTAGAGCCCATGGGACATTTTATTTTTTGCCACAAATTTTTAGAAAATTTCTTTTTTTTTTTTTTTAACACAAAGTTGTTAGTTAAATGATATATTGCTCACGCATGCCTTGGTATATGTTGAATATCATACAACATTCTGTTACTTCTGTGTATGGAGATACCACATGTGAGACTTTTTGGCAGGCTAGCCACAGACATGCCCCCAAAATCCAATGACCACCTCCAGACTTTCAAAAGGGTAAATTTTCTCATATCACTACCTCACTACCTATCACATTTTTGGAGGCCCTAAACGTTCAGGATAATACACTGCTCAAAAAAAAATTAAAAGGAACACTTTTTAATCAGAGTATAGCATCAAGTCAATTAAACTAGAGATATTGATCTGGTCAGTTAAGTAGCAGAGGGGGTTGTTAATCAGGTATAAAGACTGCACACTCACCAGATGAGCAATCAGTGAGCGCATTTAGAGATAACACTCTCAGTGGTAGAACTGGAGGTCCCCTTAAAGGGGAGTATGGTCTGGTCTGATGTCCCTCACTGCTCACTCCTCTGTCAGCAATGGCTCTGCCAGTCCTCTCATGTAGCTCTGTGGGTTGTTAAAAGCTCACAGAGAGCCCCAGAAAGAGGAGGCCAATAGCGTGATATCGTTTTAAATGATGTGCGTTTATTCCAACATCAAAAGCAGATAAAAAGGGAACAGAACTGAATTCACTGACAAGGATCAAAGATGGCCGCCGGGACCCACGTGGTGCCAGCATGCGTGACGTCATGACGCTGTAGCACCTCCCTGACACGTTTCGTGCTATTGCACATAATCATAGGGGGTGTGCCTACAGCGTCCGACGTCTTACAGCGTGTATATATAGTGAAAATGGCGCATGCGCATTACGTGCGTGCCATTTTGTTGAAGACCAACGTCTCCGTGTCAAGCACCATTTTGTTGTAGGTGGCTAACGGCGCATGCGCGGGCGCCATTTTCACGGAGGACAAAAACACAATTCGTGCCATCTAGATCACCAGGGAGTATAATAGCTTGTTACAACCACAAAATAGATCCTCGGATATCAGGAAAGGTATAGTCACAATAGTAGTGATGATATGCTGATAAATGGGGACAATACAATCATTCCTAGAGACCCCTCAAGGAATAATCACAGCACATGAGCGCCAGAACCTTGTTACCAGGAGAGAGATCCCAATCTACCGTAAACACTTTGGGCAAGGAGGTTCTTTGGACCTAGAGGCATATTACTGCACCCAAGGCGGATGTCTTTTTCCTGAGAGGGATGACCTATGCGTTTGGCTGATCCATATATCTGGCTGATTATCTGGATAAAACTGCATACATGCGCATTTAAAATGCGCGGTCGGTGAGTGCGCATTTTGTCTATTTGTTTCCAGTCATCTATCTAATGCTGAGGAGGTCTTCACAAGATTTTCGCTTGCAATCACCTTTCATTGTATAAAGGACTTTCATGAACTTTTTATTTTAATTTTATTTTATCTCACTTTTACTTACTTGTATCTCTATTAACATTACAGCGCTGCACTATTACTATTTAATAATCTGAAATGGTAAATAAAATAAGATGCATAGATAGACTTTATTAAAATAAAATACAAAAAAAAAAATAGAACAAAAAGATAAAATTAAAATTCGCAATGACCAGAGTGGGAGTAAGATAAGCAAAAAGACGGTAAAAGGGAATGTAGATACTAAAAATGTAAAATCTATAAACAGATGCTCATAAAAGGATGAAAAAAAACTGTAAAATTTGTGAAAATTATTATAAAACAATATAAAAAGGTTTTTTTTTTTTTTTTTTTAGCTATTATCAATAAAACAATTAATGCCCATGTCAATATTGAGTCCTCTAGGGTGCATAGTTCCCATCTCAAAAATCCAATTGACTCTAATTGGGACACTGCCCTTCTATTGTTGGTGCCTCTCCAATGAGTCTGTATAATATCTATTCCCATAAAGGTCAGAAGAGGATGGATCCCTATTATCGCATAGCCAATAATGTATTGAGAGGGAGTCCTCCTTGTAGCCTCACCTAATATTATACACGTGTTCGCATAGGCGATACCTCAACCTCCTTGTGGTACGGCCTATATATTGCTTCTTGCATGGGTATCGTAACAAAGTAAACCACATATTTGCTATTACAAGATATAAAGCTGCCAATGTCATAAGATTTCCCAGTAGTGGAGGTGAAATTATTCACTCTCCTTTTCCTGTATTTACTACATGTGCATATCACACACTTATTACACGGGAAAAACCCCACCAAGTTATTGAAAAAAAGACACATTAGGTGGGGGATTAATTATATTTGGAGCTATTTTATTCCTCAAAGGCATAGCCCTTTTGGAAAGTGATTTCAGGTCTGTTTGGTAAGACCTTCACTAAAACCGGATCTGCTTTAAGAATTTTCCATTTGTTATTAATAATCTTTGTAATTGCCTTGTGCTGCGTGGAGAAAGTAGTGATAAAGAGGCACACCTTAGATTGCCTCTGCTTCGCGGAATCACTCAGCATCAGATCTCTGTTCATATCGGCCACTGATTTTAAAGTGCATGCAACTATGGGTTCATCATAGCCTTTTTCCACAAATCTATCCTTCAGGATAGAGGCTTGAGAATAGTATGTATCCAGGCCAGTGCAATTTCTCCGAATTCTTAGGAATCAGCCTTTTGGAATATTAGGAAGGTTGATATTTTTCATTTCCATCAAACGATGGGGCATCCTTACATTCCTAACACATTACCCAGTCCATATCAGTATAGATATCCAGCATGATATTTTTCCCATTGAGATCTGATGTGTTTTGAAAGTGTTACTTTAATTTTTTTTTTTGAGCAGTGCACAAACACCTCACCTTTTTGGAAAGTAGATACCCCAAGGAATTTGACAAGAGGCATGGAGAGTACTTTGCAGATATTTTTGTCACAGTGTTTCGAAAAAGAAAAGAAAAGAAAAAAATTAATTTTCGTTTTCGGTCTTCATTTTCCAAAAACTTATGGCCACAAATGGGTCTACTTTCCAAAAAAGGGGTCATTGGGGGGGGGGGGGGTTAGGTATTCTTAGTAGAATACCTAAACACCCCCCCCAAATGACCCCTGACATTTCACATTTCAGGGCCAGCTTATGCCAGACATCACCTCCTTTTCTAACCACTTGAAAACCAAGCCTTTTCTGACACAAAAAAACTGCTTTTCTGCTAGAAAATCACTATATATATATATATATATATATATATATATATATATAGAATAAACACAGTGGGTCTTGACATTTTTTTCTGTCACACAGTATTTATGCGGTGATTTTTCAAACACATTTTTAGGATAAATACACTTTGTAGAATTTTAATGCGCAAAAAAAAACAATATTATTGCCCAATTGTTTGAGCGATACTCTTTTAAATTGCTCACGACCGTGCACTGGTGACAAATTATGTAAACTTGTAATATACAAAGGGGATGCTTTAAAAGCATTTACAGATCACACTTTAGATTTAAACAGGAGGTATAGTGCTAGAATTACTGCTCTTTAGATTTAAACAGGAGGTATAGTGCTAGAATTACTGCTCTCATTCTGATGTTTGGGGTGATACCTCACATATATGATGCTATCTCTGTTTACATACCACCATTGGACTGCTGCTTGCATTTGCCTTTGCGCGTGAGCATGGAGATGGGGTGAATTTTTTTTTTTAACTGGTTTTGCTCCTCGCTATAGCAGAGTTACTGCTACAGTGCGGACTGTGATAAAGGGTCTCAAAAGATGTTAGGTAGTCAGGAAAAATAAAGTAAAAAAAAATTAAAACTTAAAAAAACAAAAAATAGTTGTTTCATTGTTGTCAAGTTACCATTTTACTGTTATGGTTTTAGTATTACTGTTTTATTGTTAACCATTGCTGTTTTCTTTGCAGGAATGCCATTCAGCTGCAGCACCGATCTGTTTATTCTGACAGCAACAGGGTCTTGCTCTGAATATACGTTCGTGTGTAGAACGCTGTTAGATGAGATATTCACAGTTAAATAAGACCATATATGCCCAAAGCATGGGGGCCTAGGGTGACTAGTGGGTGGATGGCCATTATGCTTTGGCAAATATTTATTTAAAAAAAAATAATTTTGTGGCAGAGATTTCTTCATCCACATCGATCAATGTGATTCTCTGAATCTCAGGCTGAACAAAAAAAAAAAAACATTTCATGTGTGCTCACCATTAGAAGTGGTTGGATGCAGGATGGTATATTCTAATGGTAGGCATACCACATACTTTCTGGCAGAGATTTCTTCTCTTTTTTTCATTCAGCCCACAGGCTTAAAAAACATGCAACCCCCCCCCCCCCCCCCCCCCCCCCCCCCGCAGCTTACTCAGGCAGTCACATGCAATCAGAGGAAACTTAGAATGCAGCCGACATTTCTGCCAGCTGACCATAGAGATGATTGGTGCCTTTCAGGTCTCCAATGAGACCTGAATGGCACCAATCACATCTATAGTCTAAGCAATCGGAAGCTACGAGCATTTCATCACTTCAATTTCGTGGATATAAATATTTTTAAATTGGGAAAGCATCTGATCACACCGATCTTGGTGAGATCAGATGATGTAAGGCAGAGGAGATATCTAGAATCTAATAAATTCCAGATTTCTCAGAAAAGAATACCTGTCAATGCCTATTGCAGTCACAGGGGATATTTACATTCCCTGTGATAATAAAAGTGAAAAAATAAAAATGAAAAAAGGGACAGTGTAGAAATAATTGAAAAAAAAAAAAATCAAAATAACTGAAAAAAAAAAAATACCCTCGCCCCATGAAACTGCGTGTGCAAGCATTGACCCCATGTTGGTATGTAAACAGCAGTTGCACCGTGCATGTTATGTATCAATGCAAACGTCAGATTGAGGGCAGTAATTCTAGCACTAGAACTCCTGCTTTAATCTAAAATTGTATCCTGTAAAGGCTTTTAAATTGTCACCTATAGATATTAAAAATGTATGCAGATTGTCGCCATTGCATGGGGTGTGCGCAGTTTTAAAGCATGTCATGTTTGGTATCTATTTACTCGACATACCATCATCTTTTATAATTTACCAAACAATTGGTTAATATATTGTGTTTTTGTGCATTAAAAAGTAAAAGTTTATTTTTTTCAAAAATGTTGCGTTTGAAAAAAAAAAAAAAAAAAATTAAAAAATCGATGTGAGAATACTATGACTTAAAAATTGCAGTGCCCATTTTATTCACTAGGATGTCCACTTTAAAAAAAATATATATAATTTTTGGGGGTTCAAAGTAATTTCTGGGAAAAAAAAATTATTTTTTTCATGTTAAAAAAAAGTGTCAGAAAAGGCTTGGTCTTCATGTGGTTAGAAGAGTGAGTGATGTGTGGCATAAACGTTTAATGCTGGGCATAAAATGCCCCCCCCCAAAAAAAGACCCCTTTTTGGAAAGTAGACACTCCAAACGCTTTGCTGAGAGGCACATTGAGTCAATAGAATTAATTTTTTTTTTAACCAAAGTTTTTTTACACAAAGTTGTTACTTAAATGACATATTGCTCACACATGCCATAGGTATATGTGGAATTACTCCCCAAAATACATTTTGCTACTTTTTCAGAGTATGAAGATACCACATATGAGAGACATTTTGGCAATCTAGCCACGTACAGGACCCCAAACTCCAATAAGCACCTTCAGGTTTTTGGAAAATGAAAGAAGAAACCGAAAAAATGTATTTTATTTTATTTTTCAAAACCTTGTGAGAAAAAAAATTAGATCTGAAAAATACTCACCATGCCTCTTTTTAAATTTCTTGGGGTGTCTACTTTCCAAAAAGGGGTAATTTGGGGGGGGGGGGGGTTGGTGCTATCCTGGCATTTCAGGGCCTCCGAAACTGATAGGTAGTGAGGAAGTGAAATGAGGAAGTTATGCACCGTCAGACTTTCAAAGTTGTCATTACATTTCGGGCTCCTGTATGTGGCTAGGCTTCCAAAAAGTCTCACACATGTGATTGGGGATATCTACCATACTCAGTAGAAGTAGCAGAATGTATTTTCGGCTGTAATTCCACATATACCCATGGCATGTGTGAGCAATATAAAATTTAAGTGACAACTATGTGTAGAAAAAAAAAATTTTTTTTTGGGATGTTCCAAGAACTTGCAGTAAAAAAAAAAAACGTACTCCATTGATTCAACATGCCTCCCAGCAAATAGTCTGGGGTGTCTACTTTCCAAGGGTCATTTTTAGGGGGATTATGTTATCCTGGAATTTCAGAGCCTCTGAAACTGTGATAGGTAGTCAGGAAGTGAAATAAGAAATTTACACACCATCAGGCTTTCAAGAGGTCATTGGATTTCGGGCTCCTGTATGAGGCTAGGCTCCCAAAAAGTCTCACACATGTAGTATCCCCATACTCCGAAGAAGCAGAAAATATTTTGGGGTGTAATTCCAAATAGACACATGGCACATGGGAGAAATATATTTATATAACTGTGTAAAAAGAAAAAAAAACCAAAAAAAAAAACCGACATTTTCCAAAAACTTGTGGAAAAAAAAAATCTTGCATGAACTCAGCATGCATCTCAGAAGATAGCTTAGGATGTCTACTTTCCAAAAAGGGGTACTTTGGGGGTGTGTGTACTGTTCTGGCATTTTAGCACCTCAAGAAATGTAATGGGTAGTCAAAGTAAAAGCTGTGTAAATTCCAGTATCTATACCATAGTTTGTAGGAGCTATAACTTTCACACAAACAAATATATACCTATAGGATTTTTTTTTTGCCAAATACATAGCAAAATACATTTTGGTCTAAATTTATGACGAAATTTGAGTTTATTGGATATTTTTTTATAACAGAAATGAGAAAATATGGTTTTCAAAATTTTTGGTCTTGTTTTGTTTATAGCGCAAAAAATAAAAAACCCAGGAGGTGATCAAATGCCACCAAAAGAAAGCTCTTTGTGTGAAAAAAAAAAAGGACAAAATTTTAGTATTACATGTCTCAGTTAAAATTAGCACAGCACTGGATAGCAAAAAATGGTGTAAATTCCCAGTATCTATACCAGTTTGTAGACACTAGAACTTTCACACAAAGCAATTAATATACACGTATTGTTTTTTTTCTACCAAAGACATTTAGCAGAATACATTTTGGCCTAAATTTATGCGTTTACTATATATTTTTTATAACAGACTAGGACAGGTGGCAAGATTCAACCTAACTAGTCTTGAAACTGTCCCATCCCTGCTCCTAACACCTATTGTGACTAACCTGTGTAGCCAAAAAAAAGGAAGAATAGTGTGGAGTAGGGATTTTAATATAGTAATTGATCCTTTTTTAGACACTATCTACCAAAACTCATGTTTGTTGTCTCAACCTAGTCAGCTTAAGCGACGTTTACATGAATTTCAATTAGTTGATGTATGGAAGATGCTTCACCCAACCATTCATGATTATACATGTCACTTCCTAACGCATGCTACATATAGTGTAGTAGGATAGATCAGTTTCCTGTCTTGCATATTCTCCTTATTTGGCAACCCCAGGCATCAATTCGCTCTCAATTATGTTCTGATCACTCCCCGCTCTTATTCTCGATCCTTCCCTCACACTTCTTGAAACCAGTCAAGTTCCTCCACCCCAAGCTCGCTCATCCATGTATTTATGGACCTTGCTTTGTGCACTGGTGCGCAGTCATGTTGGAACAGGAAGGATCCATCCCCAAACTGTTCCCACAAAGTTGGGAGCATGAAATTGTCCAAAATGTCTTGGTATGCTGATGCCTTAAGAGTCACTGGAACTAAGGGGCCAAGCCCAATCCCTGAGAAACAACCCCACACCATAATCCCCCCTCTACCAAACTTTACACTTGGCATAATGCAGTCAGGCAAATACCGTTCTAGCAACCGCCAAACCCAAATACATCCATCAGATTGGACAGAGAAGCGTGATTCGTCACTCTAGAGAATACGTCTCCACTGCTCTAGAGTCCAGGGGCGGCGTTCTTCACAACACTGCATCCGATGCTTTGCATTGCACTCGGTGACGGCAGCTACTCAGCCATGGAAACCCATTCCATGAAGCTCTCTATACACTGTTGTTGTGCTAATCTGAAGGCCACATGAAGTTTGGAGGTTTTTAGCGATTGACTCTACAGACAGTTGGCGACTTCTGTGCACTGTGCGCTTCAGTATGCGCTGACCCCGCTGTCATTGTACTTTGCCTACCACTTCGTGGCTGAGATGCTGTTCCCAATTGCTTCCATCTTGTTACAATACCACTAACAGTTGACCGTGGAATATTTAGTAGCAAGAAAATTTCACAGATGGACTTATTGCACAGGTGGCAACCTATCACAGTACCACGCTTAAATTCACTGAGCTCCTGAGAGCATAAAATGTTTGTAGAAGCAGTCTGCATGCCTAGGTGCTTGATTTTATACACCTGTGGCCATGGAGGTGATTGGAACACCTGAATCCAATGATTTGGAGAGGTGTCCAAATACCTTTGGCAATATAGTGTATCTAATGGGACCCGGCAAGGTTGTCCTGCTTTTATATATACTGGCAATGGAGCACATAAGTTAGGTATATCTGCAGTAGATCTTTTGCTCCATATTACCAACCCATTGATAGTTTGGGATGACAGATCCATGTACCAGCCCTGTTGCCAGTACCAAGTGACATGCTGTGACCAATCACAACAGGTCACATGACAGTTGTATACAATGGATGGCTTCCTTTCATGCCATCCATTGTATACAAGTGTGTCTAGCTGTATATGGACACAGCGATCACATACGCAGACTGGGCCAATCACAGCCCATCTGTGTAATGTGATTAGCCGTGGTCAATCACAGCTAATCACAACAAAAAAACCTAAATGAATCGATGTCACTCAGTTAAACGCTTGCTTATAGCACATAAATTCTTTGCTATAATCAAATTGTGTTTAAAAAGAAAAAAAAAAAGTGAAAATTTTGTTTAATTTTGTCATTTTCTGAAAAATTACACAAAAATTACAACTTCAAAAAACTCGCCATGCCTCTTATGAAATACGTCAGACTGTCCACTTTGCAAAAAGGGGTCCTTTGGGCAATATCTGTACTGTTCTGACATTCTTGGGCCTCAAGAAATTAGATTGGCTGTCAGTACTTCAAGATTGATCAATATTCAGATATATCCCATAGTTTGTGAACTCTATAACTTTCCTACAGACTAAATAATAAATACTGATTTGGGTTATTTTCACCAAAGAAATGTAGCAGAATACATATTGGCCTAAATTTATGAAGAACAATTATTTATTTGCAAATTTTTATAAAAGAAAAAAAAAACAAAAAACTTGTTTTTCTAAATTTTCAGTCTTTTTATAATGTTGTTTTGTTAATTTAGCAAAAAATAAAAAATGCCAGCGGTGATTAAATACTACCAAAAGAAAGTTCTAGTTGTGTGAACAAAATGATAAAAATTTAGTTTGGGTAGTGTTGCATGATCGCGCAATTGTCATTAAAAAATGTGAGAACGCTGAAACCTGAAAATTGTCCTGGGCAGGAAGGGGGTAAAAGTGCCCTGTATGGAAGTGGTTAAAGGAATTGGAAATCTTTGGCTCCCTCAATCTTAAAATGCTTCCAAATCGTAGTGCCTAGATATTTCACTTCCTGTAGACACCCGAGACATTCTTGCCAATAAATTTGATTTTCAAGGGGCACAAGACTCAGATACCCTCGCAACTTCACAAACTGTACGAGTTAAATTATTATCCGCTGTTGTCTTCTATACAGCAACGTCTTAGAAGCTGATCTTCAGTGCGACACTCCTGGATGAGATGGATGACCTTCCTAGGTTTTCAGATATTCTTCAAACAATTCCAATCCAGGTCCCTCATTAATTTTTCCGATTGGTGTGATCTTTACTACTCAAATATAAATGGCATAGGTCCTCGGCTAGACTCCAATATATCTTAGTCTGCCACACCTGGAACTATATCATGTGGCAGCTATACTTAGTAGGGTCCTGAATTGGTTTCACAGCAGCCTTTGTAAACAGTGGGTTACCCTTAAATCAGTCTTATCACCTGTCCCATTGACTTCTCTTCCATGGTTACAGCCCAAAGATTGTCCGCACACATCGCAACACCTTTGTGTCTACATTCCTTAACAGAAATAAAAATAAATAAAAAAATTTTTCTTTTAAATCATTTATTTTTTTTTTAAGAGCACCCTACGCAAAAGGTGTACACATGCAGAAATACACAAACAGCAATTGTCTCTCACATGTGAAGTATCACCACGAACGTCAGATCATGGGCAGTAATTCTAGCACCAAATTTCCTGTGTCAATCTAAAGTGATAGCCAGTCAAGGCTTTTAAAATGTCACCTATGGATAGTAACATTTACGTTGTTTATCGCTATTGCACGGGTGTGTGCAATTTTAAAGCATAACATGTTAGTCATCTATTTACTTGGTGTAACATCCTTTGCATGTATTCTTCTCTTAATAAAGAGTTTGCTTGATTAAAAATGTAATCACATTACAGATCCAATAAAGGCGAAGACAAAACAGTTGACAAAAGGAAATAATAGTACAGACTATAGGCACGTGCCATGGGCAAGGAAAGGAAGACTAACATAGCATCAACTAACATGGTACCTCCATCACATGAAAAAAAAAAAAAAAAAAAAAAAGGGCAGAGTAAAACAGGACATAATCATACCTCCTCCTCATCGCAAGTGAATGTGGAGTCAAGCCATTTATCCCAAATATTATGGTATTTAGCAGGGCATCCTCTATGCATATAAATAACCTTCTTATATGGTAATGTCCAGGTTTTTTTTTGCAGCGACCTACTGTGAAAATGTAGGCGGTAATGCCTGCAGCCATGTGAGCAAGCAATAATCCGGCCACAAGACCATATTAAATAAAAAAAAAGTACTATCAGAGGCCCCACATCTAGGACAAAGTGGACTATATTGTGGTCTGTATGTAGACAATCGGATAGGTGTTAGATAAATTCTATGTATTATATATAGCTGAGTGAGGCAGCCAGACAATTCGGGGAGACCAACTTGTTTGAGGACAGCACCTCCTCCCACATTTCAACAGCCAGCTCCCCCACGTCCACCTCCCAATGGGTTTTAAGTCGATATGCCAATATCGATGCAGAGGGTAAAATGAGAGCGTTCTAAAATGTGGATGTATGTTTTTTGGGCTCCGTACCCAAAATCACATCCATAAGATATTTAGAGTCCAGCTGCAAGACAGATTCACCAATCTGGGTGCACAATAATCCCCTGCAACCACCCATAATTAAGGGATCGCGCATGACCTTTAATAACAATTGAAAGAGGTGAACGGCCCAAGAAGAGGCCGGAGCACACACCAAGGCAAGATACCTGTCCCTATCCCACTTGACCAAATGGAAAAAGTGAGACAATTGGACTGTTAAGTAATAAAAGCTACGATCTAGAAATGCCGCACCCCCCAGGTGCATGGGATTTTTAAGAGCACGCCACGACAATTTGTGTCTCATATTGCCCCGTACAAAGGAATTAAACAGAGTAAAGAGATTTTAAGACCCGCAACAGTAAATATACCGGTGTATGCCAAAGAATATAAAAGAAGTTTGGGCAGAAGCACCATCTTAATCAAATTAAAGCACCCCATAACCCGCAAGGGGAGACGAGCCCAAGCCTGTAATTTGGATTTTAGCATAAGGTACAGGGGTTCCAAGTTAAGCCAAAGATAATCCAAAGCCACATGAGAAACTACAATCCCAAGATAAGTTATAGTGCTGACACTACCTAGAGGGAGAGTGGCCTGCTCCTTAGTAGGAGCACCAATGTCCAGAGGGAGAATCTGGGACTTCCCCCAATTTATTCTAAGGTCAGAAAAATGTCCAAAATATTCTATACGGTCAAGAGCGGCCCTAAGCAAGGGACCCGCATCCTCCAGGTACAAGAGCATGTCAGCTGCACATAAACTCACCGTTTTGGTTAGCAGACCAGATTACAGGCCACGAATATTTGGGTGTGTAAGGAGAGCTAAAGCCAGGGGCTCCACCTCCAGAGCATAAAACTGGGGGGAAATGAGACATCCCTGATGTGTACCTCTAGAAAGGGAAAAGGAACCAGACACCCGACCACCAACTAATACCCTAGCTGTAGGAGCGTGATAAAGTAATCTGAGCCATTTTAGAAATTTGGGCTCAAAGCCAAATCTACGTAAACATCCCCATAAATACCCCCATTTCACAGAGTCGAAAGCTTTAGCAGCGTCGAGTAAAATGACTCAGGAACCCATATAATCATAGGCGGCCTGCAGGTTAAAAAAAAAGCCTCCAGAGATTGAACGCAGTGTTTTTGGCTGGCATAATTGCGACCTGATCTGGGTGAATTAAATTTAATATGATTTTATTTAAGCATAGGGCCAGGGCCTTAATACCTAGCTGTAAGAGAGAGATGGGTCAGTATGACTCGGGGAGGTGATCATTGCCAGGGTTAGGATTGAGGACTATTAAGGCTTCACTCAGAGCAAGGGAGAGAGGCGGAATTATAGATATGTTGGTACAAATTAGGTAAGCGAGGGATAAGGGAGTCCAGAAAGTAGGTGTAAAACTCCAAAGGGAGTCCATCAGAACCTGGCGCTTTAGATGGGGACAAGTGGGCCATGGCTTCAGTAATATCTTCGACAGAAATGGGGGCTTCCAGGTTAGCAATTTGAGAAGGGGTAAGGGTAGGAAATGGTATGGTCTGTAAAAATTGTATAAGCTCAGTGGGAGAGTCATTAACCGTGGATGAATAAAAAGGGTGGAAACTGATGAAACTTCCCCGCCACCAAGTCCAGATCAGTAATACAGGCACCCAAGGCGTCCCGCAAGGAGATCACAGTGGAGAGCATGAGAGCCAAATGTGCCAGGTATGCCAAAAGGTGACCAGCTCATTCCCCATGCTCAAATTTTCTCTGTCTACTAAAAACAATATTCTGGTTGGCCTTCTCAAAAAGCAGGTGATTAACCAGACGACGCTGTAGCTTAACAAGGGAAGCGGCTTCTCCTGAAGGGTTTGCCTGGAAAGAGTGTTTTAGGTCCAGCAAACATTCCTCTGCTTGCTGAACAACTAATCTAGATGCAGTAGTATATGTAGTCTATGCGAGATATAGTAGAGTAGGAAGCAGAAAAACAAGGAGTAAGTTTTAGTCGTGGAGTACAAGTACCTCCAAGTGTCCACCAGCGCAAATTCCGCCAAAGGTTTACCAAAACGAGTAACACGGAATGAGGTGCGGACAGAGGGGTTGTAATCCAATTTATCCAGACTAGGGTCTATGAGCATATTGAAATCCCCCAACCACACTGTAGGGATACCGGGGTATTGTACAACAAACGCCAAGCCTTCAGTTAAAAACAGGAAACTGGAAGGGGGGGGGGGGATGTAGTAAGCCAGTATCAACATTTCTATATCATTAAAGGACAGCATATAAAAAATAAATCTACACCTGTAGAGTAAGTAGCTGAAAACGGATCGTCTTGGCAATTAGTATGGCAACACCTCGAGAATTTGAGGTGTAAGGGGCCTGATAAAGCCACCCAATCCAGGGTTTTTGTAAGGGCCAATTGGAGCTGACCGGTAACTTGGGTCTCCACAAGGACCACCACGTCAACCTTCAAAGATTTTAAATGAGGAAATACAGCAGTGCGCTTAGGCCATGCCCTCATATTACGGACGGTCCACGTCAAAAACTTGAGTAGCCATGACACTGTGTGAGACAGATGCATGCAGGCGAATCTACATGAGCAGAGTGCATAACACAAAAAGGAGCACAGTAAAACATAGCTCAGAGGAGCAGACCTCATCACATGATCCAAAGGCAATACAAAATACAGGTATTCGCCCACATAAGGTATAGTCAGAGGAGCCATTAACTTATAAAAGAAACCACATATCAATAGACAGCATAACCTTCTTGAGTTTGCAAATACAATACTAACAGGAACAAACAAAACGAGTAACAAAATAAACTATACATACATTCTGGACCAGTATGGAGAGGGTAACAGAAAATACAGGAAGTTGACAAAATTTCCCCACTCCAGCTGGCCAGGGAAACCTCACATGGAATAAAATGTAATGAAAAGAAAAAAAAAATGCTAAACCTCCACCCAAAACCAGACTATGAACAAAAAACAGCAGCAAAATACGAAGCATACAAAGGGAGGTTCAGGTACTAGGGGAGCCAACAATCCACTGAAAAGTGGTTCATAGCCCAGGGTGTCAGAGGTCCAAGTGGAAAACGAAAGAAAACAGAATAAAACCAAACAGAAAATAGGGAAGTGAAAAAGGAAGGAGAAAAAAAAAAAAAAGGAGCAGAAGGAGAAAAGAAAGGGAAATGTGGGGAGGGAAAAAAGGGAAAGAGGAAGAAACAGAGCAGTTGAAGAAACCACCGGATATCTAGATAGGAGGGACCAAGACTCACAGGTAGGACAAAATGAAAGGAATTAGGAGCTGAAACCGAAAAATAAAATTAAAAAAAAAAGAAAAGAAAAAAGAAAAAAAAAAAAAAAAAAAAAGGGAGGGGCGGGGGGGCAAGAGAAGGGGAGATGAGCGAAAAGAAAAAATTGTGAATGTCAGGAGGGGGGAAAAAAAATCAGCAAAAAGGTGGAGAGCAAAGGGAATCAAAGTCATGGACAGGTGCAGCGCGCTACACTCATGGATCTGCGGAATGGGGAGAAATGAAGCACAATTCCATTAGATGTCCCAAGAAAGCAGGCTGCAACAGGGCCCGATGCTGTTCGTTGATCAGCCAGGTCAGTACTGATTTCGGGTCTTCAAAAAAAGTATACCTTGTCATCACCCACAACTCGGGAGTTTGGCAGTAAAGAGCATAGCATAGGAAACCTAATGAATCCGAAGTTGGCGCTTGGCCTCCACAAACTACGCACTGCACTTTTGCACCTCAGCCGAGAAGTCGGGAAAAAAACGCAATCCTGATATTCTGAAAAGGGATGCTTCTTTTTTCCCTGGTGAGGCGAAGGATAGTGTCCTGATCACGATCGTTCAGGAATTTGACAATAAACATGCGTGGCGGTGCACCTTTTGGCAGAGGCCAAGCGATGGGCACGCTCCACCACGAAGGTAGGGGAGAGTGCTTCCCTGCCATAGGTATCAGTGAGCAACGACTCCAAGAAAGTAGTCGGATCCGATCCCTCCACACCCTCGGGAAGACCAACGAATCGGAGGTTGCACCTTCGCAGTCTGTTTTCCATGTCGTCTTGCTTCTGCAGCACTGTATGAAGATGGTGTTGCAGTTCAGTGGTAACCTGTCCACATGACTAAGATGTGCTTCCGCCTCCGTGACCCACTCCTGGAGCTTTTGTAAATCTTGCCGAATAAGTTAGATGTCAATATTTACCTTTTCAATTTTGCAGGTTAGGGTGCTCTGGCAGGTGGAAATCACCTCTAATCCCTTATTAGTGTCAGATTCTGCAGGTTCCCCCACAGCGGAGGCAACCCCAAAAAAATTCTGCGCAAAATACATTGCGACACAAAAATTGCAACACCCACCAATTTATTTTCTATGGCCTCTACTTTAAAAATATGTTTGGGGGTTCCAAGAAATTGTCTAGAAAAAAAAAAAAAAAAAAACAGTGATTGTTACATGTAAACAAATTCGATAAAAACAAAAATCCTTCTAAAAAGTATACTGTAGTATAACTTTGATTCTCCCCACCCCCAGCGTTTTTCAGAACAGCACCACTGAGAGGATAAGAGAGACCTTCCGCCTAGGACAGGACTACTGCTTGCAGGACCTTAGGACCGAAGGCCTGCTCTTTCGCCAAGATCAAATCCAGTATGAAGTGCTTAACGAAAGTAGCAAAGCTAGACAATGTTGCGGCTCTGCAAATTTGCCCAGGCATAGCATCAGCCTTCTCCGCTGATGTAACAGCCATGGCCCGAGTTGAGCTAGCAACTATCCCCTCTGGAATGGTAGCTTCCCTACCGAATAAGCCTGTCCAATAGCCACCTTCAGCCACCTCACAAGGTTAAATCTGGAAGCCCTAAAACCCTTGCTAGAGCCCAAAAACACCAAAAAAAAAAAGGAATCGCATCCAAATACTGCAACACACACCTTCTTACAAACAAACCAGCAAATGAGGTTTTCTTTCCTGTTCACAAGGGATCAGAACAAAAAGTGGGTAAATCTCTTGCCCATGATGGTAGCTCGAGGCCACCTATGGAAGAAACATTGGATCTGTTTTAAATATTACACGATCTAGAAAAATCTGAAAGGAGCTCGAACGAATCCTCCAGCTCACTTACTCTCCTAGCTCTGGTAATGGCTATTAAAAAAATGTAAGGGTCAAAACCCTTAACGAATATGTTTCCAAAAGCTCAAAAAGGGATCTCACATCAGGGCTTGCAAAACGATCACCAGATCACACCTAGGAAAAGGGGGTCCCCCAATCAGTCTCAGCCTGGATGGAGCATTGAAAAACCCAACCACCAACGGATCACTGGACAAAGGTTTTTCAAAGGAACACAGTAAGTGCCGAAACCTGACTCTTGACCATACTGAGGATCTAGTCTCCTCTTTCCTACTACTCAACAGGGTACTAAAAACCCTTTAGACTTCAGGAGCCGTTCCTCAGTAACCACACCACCATCTCTCTACATGTGGACACAGGACCCCAAGAGAGATGATCTTCCCAGCATGGAAGTATCCAGGGAGCTTCCGCTGCCAGCTCAAAAGGATCGCAAACCAATGCCTCCTGAGCCAATTTAGGTCTATGAAAAGTAATAGAATAGTAAAGACAATTTATTTTTTTTTCAATAAACATGTCATGCTTACCTGCTCGGTGTAATGGTTTTGCACAGAGCAGCAACAATCCTCCTCTTGGGTCCCCCGCAGATGTTCCTTGCCCTTCCCTCCTGTCAAGTGCCCCCACAGCAAGCAGCTCGCTATGGAGGCACCCCTCTCTCATTGGCTCACTGGCTGTGATCAGCAGCAGCGGGAGGTATTGGCTCCCACTGCTGTCACAGTCAATGAGAAAGGAAAGTCCCTGGCAAACCGAGACTCTTGTGCACATCGCTGGATCAAGAGGGGGCTCAGGTAAGCATTAAGGGGGGGGGTTGGGCTACTGCACACAGGTGGTTTATTACCTTCATGCACAGAATGTATGAAGGTAAAAATCCTTCAGCCTTCACAACCACTTTAAGGTGGTCTTCTTGCTTCTGAACTTCCTCAGTACTGCCGACAGCAAAGGCCAAAAGGGAAATCGCCAAGATTGCGTCAAGGCATCCACTCCTAGCACCCTGTCCCACCTGATTAGGGAGGAAAAAAATAGCATTTTTGCTTTATCCCTTGTCGCAAACAGATCTATGAAAGGGAACTCCACATTTGCATAACCACCTGGTAAACCTCCTGACTGAGGACCCAATCGGCTTCCCTTACCTGTCTCCTGCTGTGGAAATCTGCAACTTGATTGAACATCCCTTTCAGGTGAACTGCTGAGATGGGCACTACATTGCTCTCTCTGCCTATTTCAGGAGTTTCACTGACTGTGACCACAGAGCAATGCTCTGGGCCCTCCCCATCCGCCTGATTACATATGCCACCGCCATGCAGTTGTCTGATGGGATTCACACGTGTTGATCCTGCAGCTGACTGGAAGGCGCTGAGAACCAAAACAATTGTCCTCAGCTCCCTCCAATTCAAGGATCTTCCTGACTCCTTGGCCTGCCACCTGCCCTGGGCTATCAGCGCCCCCAAATGGGCTCCCCATCTCATGGTGCTTACATCTGTTTACCTCCTTGGCACAGATTTCCCAACCACCTCCACCACCAGAGCGTGTTTTTCACCAGAGTTAGAACCTTTACCACAGAGTCTAGCAATTTCTGATGGTGGTGCTAAATGCCAAAGGATAAACAGTTGCAAAGGCCACAAATGCAACCTTGCCCACTGTACTGCTGGGATGGAGGACGTCAGCAAGCCCAGGCTTCTCTTGTGGACAATGGCTGATTTGACTTCTCCAGGTTCAAGAGCTATCCCAACCCTTCCAGGTGCCCCTGCGCTAAACTGGGATCTTGGGACAACTGATCTGCAGATTCTGCAAAAATAGAGCAGGTCATCCAAGTAGGCCACCTCCGAGACCTGAGGCAGATCAAAGCTAGAGCCTCCACCATGACCTCGGTAAACATTCTGGGTAACAATGAGAGGCCAAAAGGGCAGTGTCCAAACCTCCCAATGGGTCACCTCCTGTGATGACCAAACCACCAGCCTGAGATGCCTCTAGGAGTTTTCCCACAATCAGGATGTGCAAATAGGTGTTCATGAAATAGGTCAGCAGCAGAAGAGAATTGACGGAAAAATTTTTTAATCCATGCAGAACCTATTGTATGTTAGGGATTCATTCAAAGATTTCAGACTCAGACGGCTTTCTGACCACAAAGATTTGAGAATAGAAACCCTTGCCTATTTTGGCATGAGGAACCAGAACCACCACCCTCTGCTCTTCTACTTCCTGCAGCAAGGCGCGCAGATGATGCCTGAACATCTTGGCAAATCCTTCACCAAAAACCTTTGCGGTGGGGATTTTGAAAATTCTACACAGTAATGCCCTATTACAATTACTAAAATCTTCCTCCCACTGCAAGAAAACCATCATTGAGTCTATTGGGCTTGTTCAGGACGACAGAAGGAAAAAAAAAAAAAAAAAAAAAAAAAAAAACACACTCCTCACTTACCTTTGCCCTGACTCCAAGCATTCTTTCTTTACAGACTTGTTCCTGTTAGCCTAAAACCTCTTCCAGGAGCTAAACATTTTCTTACCCTGCTCAGAAGCATTGTCTTTTGGGAAAGGCTTTCCTATTGACTGCCGTGCGGTCTGACCCAAACTCCAAAAAAACAAAAAACACATGCATGTACCCCGTAAACGGAATTCCACAGCTAAAGCTGAAGACTGACTTAAGGACTGATTCTGGTGAGGAGTCTGCGATATATCCGCCCCCTGCAGGAGTGTAGGAACGAAGACCAAAATCTCTTCCTTGGGAGTACCTGACTCCACGTGTCCCTGCAACTGTGTAACCCATACTCAATATTGTGGGCAACTACCATGGTGGCCACCGCTGATTTCAAATTCGCCACTGTTAAGTCCCAAGTTTTCTTTAAAAGAGTTAATCCTCTTGTCCATGGTGTCTGTCAGAGCCCCCATATTTTCGAAAGCCAAGTGGGTGCTTCTCAATACCTGTGAAAAGTCTTTATCAAGTTTTCAAAACTTATTCCAATGGTTGTGTCTTTGTCGAAGGAAAATCTGAGAACAAAAAATCCCCCTCATCTTCTGTTCCCGATACGTTTTATCATGCAAAGGAGAGTTTATTTTTTACTCTTCTTGAATATGATCCTTAGAATCTGCTGGAGCCCCCTTACTGGCAGATGGAGTGACCAGAGGAACTGGTGTCAAACGCTGCCATGTAGGTGGGAGCTGCCTCTGGGTCTGCAGATGAGGAAAGCTAGCAATTAGAGACTTAAAAGGACTGAAAAGTAGCAGGTAATTCTTTGACCGAAGCCACCAAGTTGCTATTTTGGTCCTTTGATTGCTCCCTGACTAGATCCTCAATACAAGATCTAATTAACACCTTGCTCCAAGACTCCTTGAGCATGGTCCTGCACAAAGGGGCTTTTCCTCTTTGTCCAATGGGAAGGAGGCTTAGATTTTTCTGTGGCTTTAGACTGCAGCAAAATATAACACAGAAAGCCATATTTCAAACCAGGGAAACCCCTGGCCTCCAACCTATGCCAGGGATTCCTGGTGGGTGGTCCTACACCTTCTGACCAACAAGAAGGACCAGCTACATGTGGAGCCTATGGGCAAAAACAGGCAGGAAATAGCCCCTTCTTTGGGACCACTCACCTAAACATGGCTGGTGCTGTTGCTTGCTCCCAGCAAAATGTCACACATAATTCTGGTTCATCTATCACTGCACCTGCGGTCAGAAGTAGCACATTTAGGGGAAGTCACTCCCTCAACCGGAAGTGACGTCAGTTACCATCTGACCAGGTCCAAAGAGGCTCCACCACCAGCTGCATAGTAAAGGAATCACTGCAGGCAGATGGGCGCTTCCCCAGTACCGTACCCCCTGGGCCCTAAAATGATAGCGGACCCCAGAGCTTCCCCTTTATGTCCGGGGGGAAGCTGGGGCAGCAAGCCAAGCATCAGATGACATTACCATTATGCACCGAACAGCAACAGAGTCCCAGTGCCACACACACACACACCATAAACAGGAGCAACCTCCATGTCAAACCACTGCAGCAGAACCCTACTGGTTCCACAGACCTGGTTTCCTGGCAGTGTCTCCCATGCTAAAACCGAGGAGCTGGCAGGAAGGCTCGGTTTTGAAAATATGCGAGGTGGTGTTTCCTGTGTAAGGGAGGAGCCTAGGTCTCTGAGGTGCTGTCCTGAAAGACACTAGGTGGGAAGAGAAAAAAAAAAAAAAGGGAATCCATTCTCTATTTAGGCAGACTGGATGGAAGGGTAATCGGATGTAAATGGACATCAGAGTCCATTTACCTCAAGTCTTACACAACAGAGAAGAGCGTGCTTTGTCCGTGTCGGGTCAGCAGAAAAAGATGCGTCATCCACCCACTCAGCGCTGTGAGCTGATTTCCCACGGACTGGAACAGAATCCGCCCCGTATGAAAGGGTCCCAATACTTAAAGCCCAATTTAGGTCTTTTAATTTATAAGCATCAGTTCAGGATACACAAAATGAACTGCTTTCTTAATGTCTTGCCTGACGTCAGTACAAGAACGCCCCACTGCCACCAAAACCGCTGGTCTCCCACCACTAACCTGCAATTAAGGACAGCTACACTCTTTTGGAACAGTACGGCTTAGCCTCCCTGCCGATTGCAGAACTATTGTTCCCAGTGTGTAAGGCCACTGAAGCAACACTCAGCAGTCCTTAGCTTCAGGATAGAGGTGGGGGAGACAGATTGAATTAGTGGCTGTGGGGCATTCTTACCCAGATTTGACAGGTAAAATACGGTTTGATCTTCAGTTGCCATGGTGCTCTGAATGTGATCAGCTATGAAATCAGCAATTTGAAGGCTTGACAGTTCCATAGAGACCATAACCATACTAGTAACAGTTCTCATTCAAGACATGCCTTGAAAGTAACAATTTTAGGAAACTGTTAAACCACAATAGCAAAAGGCAGTCTTAAATATTTTCTCAGTACATGTTTTCTTACATAAGACATTTTAACTTTCAATTAGAAGCATGTGAGATAAAAAAATAAAAAAAGCCAGAAATCTTTACATTAGAAAACAATTTTATTTACATGAACAGTAAAATATGAGTAACAGTGCCACTATTGTACAATATACAGTTCACTCTCTGGCCAGTCACAGACACATTTGAGCAATACATGGACCATCAGCTTTTAGATTTTGCAATTGCATTCAAGCCTCTATAGCCTTGCAACTGATCAGTGTATCAAATGCAATGCTCAGGCTCCTGCAAGAGATCTCATCAGGATTAGGCCCATACATACGTACAGAACTGGCTGGTGGAAAAGCCAGGCAATTACAGCGTTGGGGGGGGGGGGTGATCACCAGCATGTTAGTTTTGATGAGATTTAGTATGGTTTACAAACTTTGGATTACAGTGTGCTTCTGCAGGGAGAAACAGTCCACTATTCAGAAAAAGTTGTGGGGCGGGGGTCAGGGTGGTATGTGGCCAGGGTTCATGTTACACCCCAAATATGGGAACAACATTAACAGTCTAAAATGTGGACTAAGCCCTTTACAGTTGGAAAACAGATGATGAAATCACAGCAATCTAGTCACTGAGCTCAGTAAAAAAAAAAAAAAAAAAAAGTCCACATTCATACAACAAAAAGATCTTAAATTGTATTATGTTTATTTTACACTGGCCACTACATTACATAGGTGGCCTCCTTAATTAAAAACCCACTACAACCACATTCGTCAGTTTATAGCACATTAGAAAAGCAAGAGAACCTAAAAAGTTTAGTAAACACAAACTTTGAGGACAAAGTTTATTGGAGCACACAGCAGACATCTGGAGTATCAACCATGCTCATAGGAGAATATGCACTAAGGGCCCATTCACAATTTCCACCTGAGTGGGATCAGTTGTGTGTTTGTTGAAGTTGCATCGGCCTATAGCTTCTTGTGGGTCCTTCCCATTATTTGCAACACAGCACATGTGTTTTAATGTTTGTGCGGTGGGATGCATTTAAAGGATAAGTTCACCTCTGGGAACATGTAACATGTTTCCATAGCTGCAGCGGTGCCCGCCACCCCCCTTCCTCTGACAGATAGTACGGGGAGACGTTTCCCTGTACGATCTTCAGATTTGAAAACAGTGCAGCCTGCGGGACTGAATGAACTGCAAGTCCTGACAGCCTTAGCAGCTGTTGGCTTGTAGTTTTCAATGAACTACCATGGCACTGTGGAGCACCGTTGTAGCTCATTGAAGCTTCCTGTCAGAATATCTGCTTGATTGTATATCCCATAAGGCAAACAGATATTCTGACAGGTTGCAGAAGACCTGTCAGAATATCTGCTCGACCATACATCCCATACGGCAAGCAGATCTTTTGACAGGTCTGCAGGAGACCTGCATGGCATCAACGAACTACTGATCGCTGGTGCAATGCTTTCCAGGCTCCTTTAGACAAATATAATAAATGCACATTTTTTTACCGGCAAAAAAAAGGTGCATTTTTTTATTTTTGTCCAAAAGGTAAACTTATCCTTTAAGCAGTGGTTCTCAAATGTCTTCAAGTACTCTCAAACAGGTTATATTTTCAGGACTCCTTCACCTTGCAGAGGTCCTTTAAAATAAGGTTAATGGCATGACGTGACAGTTAATTTATTTAAGGAAAATGCAAAAGATATGGCCTGTTGGGGGTATTTTAGAAACAAGGTGAAACCACTGCATTAAAAGGTGTTTCACGTACTGAGTAGCTGTGTGAGGAAGACCCTTTACTAATGAATGTGCTCCCAAACAGTGCAATGGTTCAACACGTCAGTGAGCATTAGCAGATGAACGTGTACACAAAGCTGTGTAGCCGCCCTAGAGATTATGAAAACAAAAACGCCCAGACGGGTCACAGTCTCTGCCAGAAGATTAATGAGCATCTAACAATGGCTCCTTCTGGACCGGCTACCCATAGTGTCTTTCTTCTATGGTTCCTTGGAAGTGTCACAATGGACCTCCAGATTGAAAGATTCCCCGTTACCAGATACACCTTTGCAGGTTGTATGCTGGCTGCCTACTGTTGTGATGAGTGGCTTACACTCCCTCTAGGCAGTTGTTCCTGAGGTCTACAGCACCAACTTTCTCTCTCTCATGCTTCTGGTAAATTAGCTGCCTTTATACATAGAGAGCATGTGCATAATCAGTATTTCCTTACCAGCACAACACAAGCAGGTCCCTTACCTGTGTTAAGGGCAGCTCTAATTGTTCAACATCATGCTACCTACAAAATCTGGTTTGCCTTCAAATGCCCCTTTGCTTCATGGCCAGCCTAGAAGACCTGCGCCCTTGAAGAAGCTAACAACTACACACGTGTAGTTTATTTGGTTCACCTGTGGCAAACCCACATGGGCCTTGTGGTAGTCATTGTTTGTTACAAACCAATGAAACTAACCACTGTGAAGGCTTTTCTGTGTAGACATCGGCAATGGATTGCTTGACAACTAGCCTGATTTTCAAAGGCAAAAGGATATGTCCTAAAAAGGTCTTACAATGGTTTAGTTATTTAGCTCCAGAGCTAGCTCAAAATTCAAGCTCAATCAGAAGGCTGGCAGTATAGACCACAGTTTGCTATTTAAGTACAGCAGTCTGTCTATAGCAGTCCAACATGCCCCTTGCAGAAATCCTAAATTTTAGACTGGTGTGTAACAAAAAAACCAAGCAGAATTAAGACATTTCAAATGTATGGTTTTTTTGCATCATCAGCTTGACTAATTTCATGAATATTAAGCTACAATTGGGCCTTAATGCTGAACTTCAGGCCAATATAATAAAGGCGTATGTGTTGACCAGGAACTTGTTGAATAGTGACCAGAACAAACAAGGTGAGGACTTATCACTGTACTGCCGCTACTTCACCGTTCAATCAGCAGACTGGGGGGGGGGGGGGTGTATTCTTGATTAAGTTTTGCTGTTGCAATGGATGTCAACCATCTAGCTAAGCTTTGTGGCAGGGGTGACCTTATCCCAAAAAACAAAAAGACCTGGCAAGAGAGTCGCATTGCAACTGTGCATAACATAATAAAAAAAAAAAAACACTGTCTTGAAAGCATATTAAATTAGGCCCCTTATGCTTTTTCTTGAAATCTTTCAAGATTTTCAAAAATGTCAAATAGTGACTATTTACCTACACTTCGGGTGATTATAACAGCAGGATATTTTGCAACTGACTTTATCTGGCAATGAAATACTACCAACTGACAAAAACAAGAGACTGTATGAAGATTAAATGTGTTTGTATGTATACACTGTACAATGCTGATGATGGGCTTGAGCACCAAAACAGCCAATCTTTAAGATTGGGCCACAAGCAAAGGCAAAAATTCACTTGCCCAACTTTTGACTTCGTGATCAGGTCTACAGGCAGATGAACATCTTAGATTGCACCCATTTTGTACGCTGCTGGATCATACCTGAACAACATCACTGAAAGAGTTAAAAGGAAAAGTGATCTGTGCAGTTATTAGTAACTAATAACTTCCTCTGTCATTTCATTTATGCTTCAAAAACATAGAAAGAAGGAGGGTGGTTGCTATGAACACAGTCAGTTATTTTATAAGAATACCCACTGGAACTTCAAAAAGGAAGACAATTTATTCCAACAATTGTAATTTCAACATAGATTCACCAAGTTGGATTAACCTTGCTATAACATTTCTCCAGCCATTAAGCCTCCAAAAAAGGAAGCAGCAATTTTATTGGCCTTATTGATGCAAGCAGTATTGGTGAAGTGTTTCTGATCAACATCAATGGTTCATTTCCCCAAACTAAAAGGCTTCCACCTTGTGTGGGCAAATTATGGTGGCTTCCATACCTTCTGCCCCAATGGAATGTACCAACATGATCAACAGGTCACATTTACCGTATGTGACAATATAGTACAAAAAAAAAAGTCACCAAAACAGAGGCTCAATGACGATGATGAGGGCTCCTGGATCTCGAACGGGACCTCCTGTTATAGAAAACAGTTTTTCATTTTTAGGGGAAAAAAAAAAAAAATCTACGCATTTAACATACATACACTTTTTCAGCAAGGAACAATACTAAAGTAACTTGCTCCTTAAGAGCCTGTACACAATCACTGCATCCTTGCCCTAACTGGGCTGTTTCTAAAAGCCTTGGTCACAGGCTGTTGGGTGCCAAATAGATCTGCTCCCTGTTGGCAATTTCCATCCCATTAGTTTTGTTTTAAAGATCTGTAAACCTTTATTCTTTACTTTCAAGAAATGGCTACTTATTGCATACACATTCTAAAGAGTTTGCATTATATGAAAGACTCCTGTTATAAAAAGGGTACAGTTGATTACCTGCAGATCCATTAAGTTAACATATTTACAGTATGGCCCCTAGCTGTGAAGAAAGGAGTGGCAAGGGGCTGATGTGAAGGATAATTTACTAGGTTATAAAATTGGATGTAAGGAGAGCCTGTCATTTTCCCTAATGGGCAAGGGTTCTCTGCAGGTATTACATTAAAAAAAGAAAAATAATCACAACCTAATAAAAGTTTTTAAATCTCAAGACTGCCAAGCACTTTCTCTCACCTTTTTGAAGAGCTGTGCTCCCGACCTACAAAAAGAAAGAGGACAACTGTGACATGGTAACTAAACAATGTAGGACAAAATTTATCAAAAAACACACCATAAGAGTAGGATATTGTTTAAAAGAAAAGGCCCTAAAAATAACAAACATAATTCATTTTCTTGTAGATGGGAACTAACTGGCATACAAACCTAGAAACTGACACCTTTGAAGTGGAAGCTCCACTCCACTCCACCATTGCCTCATCTCAACTTAAGTAATGTGGCATCTGACTGTGACCTTGCTTGGCTGGCATGTTCTCGATAGCCTCTTCAACATTTGGAATCTTTGACCATATAATTCAGATACAGTAGCATAGAAATCTGCTTTAGACAGATATGCGTCATTATGTGTGCCTGAGAGGGATAAGTCATCAATGCAGGGAATGATGTGATAAGACATCGCTCTTAGACAAGGAAAAAGCCATCACCCTGAGCGGTGTTTTGCGTTTCGTGTAGGCCGTCAGCAGAACGTGTGTTATACAGTCATTTCATTCCAGCTCCATTTCCTCTGTGATCTGGCATTGATCAGTGAGGGGCTTGCCAGTGGGGTACTCACAGAATGGATGTGGAGGAACGGGTTTTGTGTGTTCGGAATACAAGAGCCTCTATAAACCCAGGCACAGACCTAGCTCCTTGGCTGTGTCTTTGTAGCGGAAGGAAGTGCAGCATGTGTAAATACTTATAGCACGAAAGGTAGATTCCAGTGTCCAAAGCAAAAATTACAGGCCAGCCCAACTACAATGAAATCACCAAAGGTTACCATTCCAGAAACTGCTAGACAGCCCAGAGCAATAAGCAGTAAAATAACAAAAGGAATTGTTTATAATAGAAAAAAAAAAAAAAAAAAAAACCCTTCTCCAAAAAAGAAGAGGTCTATCATTTACGGAGACTAGGAATTTTTTAAGAATGCGGTCTCACGGAGTGGGTGGAGTTATACAAGCACGCAAAAGGGCAGCCCTATCAAATGCTTTGCCAGTTTCCAATGAGCATAGCCTGCATATAATCTATGGCCTAGGACCACAGCCCTGTTTCCTGTACAGTACGATTAGAGTGGTTGTAAAAGCTCAAGGTTATTTTTTTTACCTTCATGAATTCTTTGCATGAAGGTTAAAAAAAACACAAAACACACACACACACACACACACACACACACACACACACACACACACACACACACACACACACACACACACACACACACACACACACACACACACACACACACACACACACCTTGTGTGCAGCAATCCCCCTCAGCCCTCCCTAATAGTTACCTAAGCCCCCTCTCGATCTAGCGACATGCACTGGAGTCTCAGCTAGCCTGGGACTCCCTCTCCTCATTGGCTGAGACAGAAGCGGGAGCCATTGGCTCCCACTGCTATCAATCACAGCCTGGGAACCAATAAGAGGGGCGGGGCTGAGCCAAGGCTCCATGTGTGAATGGACACATGGAGCAGAGGGTGCCCCCATAAAAAGTTTCTTGCTCTGGGGGCTCCAAACAGGAAGGAGAGGCTGGGAGAGCCTGCGGGGGACACGAGAAGAAAATCGGGGCTGCTCTGTGCAAAACCACTGCACAGAGCAGGCAAGTATAGAAATGTGTTTTTTTATTTTTTTTTAGAAAAATTAACAAGGCCTTTAGAATCCATTTTTTTATTTTCTTTGTACTTAACAGAGTATTTAATGTGAACAAAGGCTTACCTTATTCATTAAAATCATCTACTCCATTCATAAATGAAACCTAAGGTCCCTCTATGACCATCTTCTCCTTGAGTAATACTAATGGCTTTAGCGCACTGAAAGTTTTTTTTCCAGTATGGGGCCTAAAACTTTTTTTCCCCTCCTTTCACTTCCAATCAGCTCTAAGATACTTAAAAGGAGCTAAATCAAACACAGATATAATTCAGATCTCACTCCACTTCATAGCAAAGTCTAAGGATTGGTATGCCTCTCTTATGCACTTGGAAACACATGCAATAGTTGCTTAGTATCTTGCCAAGGTTTGCCCGTTTGAGGTGAAGGTTGAGAAGGAAGAAGTGTCGTGATTTTTATTCTATAAATACATTCCACTGGAAAACTACTGCTTTCAATAGCTATTCCCACAGTACACTTACTGTGTCTTGGTGAAGGCGATCTGCTTCTGGTATAGTGTCTCTCCCACTCGTCACGCTCCCTCTCGCGGCGCTCGCGCTCTCTGTAGAGACGCAATGAATGCAGACCACTTACTATGTTTCTAAAGTTGCAACATACATTTAATTAAAAAAAAAAAAAAGAAAAAGAAGAGATCCTGAATCTATATTCAATATGCAGGGAGTGATGAAGTGATGAAGGGAAATACAGAATCAGGCTCTTACAAGAGTATCCATTTCCTGATCCTCCCTATGCCCTGTTGGAAAATAGGGGCCGGCGAGGTTGACACATGAATAATTGACACTACCTGAAGTATAGAATTCTAAAGTGTCTTTAAATGGCGGCATCTCTTCAATGTAAAAAATACTAGGGTGTGTGCAGCAGGAGGAGGGGCGAGTATTTTGCAGGGAAGTTTTTATTTTGGCAACAAAGATGCTTGGTAAAAAAAAACCCTAGTAATTTTTTAAATGCCGCTTTGGCTTCAACAAGCAGCCATTTTGTCAACTGTACAAGGGTATTCTTATTGTTCAAAACAGTTTATCCAAAAGCAAAAATATGCAAAAAAATATTTTAAGCAACAGACAGCATGGATTCATGAAAGACATAAGTGATCAAACAAATATGATTTCTTTATATGAGGAGGTGAGCAAAACCTTAGACAGAGGGGGTGGCGGTGGACGTGGTATACTTGGATTTTGCAAAAGCGTTTGACACAGTTTCCCACACACGGCTAATGTGTAAGGTAAAGTCTACGGGCTTGGAAAAATCTGTATGTAAATGGATAGAAAACTGGCTAAAAGAATGTATTTAAAGAGTAGCGATTAATGATGCATACTCTGAATGTTCTTAGTGGTGTACCCCAAGGTTCCGTGTTGGACCCTTACTTTTGGAGAAGGATCTGGGAGTTCTGGTAGATCACAAGCTTAATAATGGCATGCAATGCCAAAGCTGCGGCTTCTAAAGCGCGCAAAGTCCTCTCTTGTATTAAGAGGTATAGACTCCAGAGAGAGATATCATTTTATCTTACAAATCATTAGTAAGATCTCATCTGGAATATGCAGTTCAGTTTTTGGGCACCAATTCACAAAAAGAACATTTGGGAACTGGAGAAAGTACAGAGAAGGGCAACCAAACTGATAAGAGGCATGGAGGAGCTCAGCTATGAGGAAACATTCGAGGAATTGAATGTATTCCCTTTTGAGAAGAGGAGATTAAGGGGGGATATGATAAACATGTATAAATACATCAGTGGTTCATACAGGGAACTCTGTGTAGAGTTATTCACCCTGAGGTCATCACAGAGGACAAGGGGGCACCCTTTACTTCTGGAGGAAAAGAAATGTAAATCTCCAAACACGGAAAAGGCTTTTTCACAGTGAGAGCTGTGAAAAACGTGGAGTAGACTCCCTCAAGAGTTGGTTCTGGCCAGCTCTGGATTGCTTTAAAAAAGGCCTGGATTCTTTCTTAGATACACAGAATATAACTGGATACTAACATTTATAGGTAAAGTTGATCCAGGGAAAATTGTCTTTTTTCCGCCAGACTATGTAAAAATGAAGTTGTAGGTTAAAGTGTTTTTGTAAAAAATTGTTATGGTCTCTTTAATGCAACATAATGTGCTTTGTAAGGCTGCAAGGTTATTTCTTGTTTCTGGGTAGCTCTATACCTGGTTGATCCTGCCAGTGCTTCCGTTCCTGTGTGTAACCTGATCATGCTAATCATGGCTGCTGATCCATGATAGCGTGGTCAGTTTATGCCTTTCCACATTTAGCTCTGTATATAGCAGGTCTGTGCATTTTCTGAGTTCTGTAGTAAAGCTGTGCGCTTAATTTCCCCCCCCCCCCCCCCTCCTGCTATGATTGACAATCAAGATCAGAGGTAAGTCTTCACTGAGGTATGCAAGATACATCAGGAGAGGAATAACAGCCCCCCACCCCCACCCAGGACTCCCTGTGCTCGGAAATGAAAGAAAAGAAAACCACATGACTGCACACAAGCACTACTGTATAATAAAAAAAAAAAAAAAAAAAAAAGATATTTAGCAATGTAAAAATGGGGGAAAAAAACAAAAATAAAAACCCACACTGCAATTACTGAGGCACTAAATGAGTGAGGATAACGGTTTATTGTGGAGACTACAACTACACTGAAAAACAGCAGTGATTATTATTGGATAAAAGCCTTGTGATCTTGAGAATTGACTAACACTCTCATACCATCTGACGCAAAAAGTACAGAGAACAAGAATACCGAAAAAATTTAAGTGGTCAGTAAAAGAGACCACATAGGTTGTGTTTTCAGTGCATGGGACACCAAGGTAGTAAATTGTAGGAATGAGATGTTAAAAGGTCTGTAGTTGGTTTGTATGGGGGAAGGCTGTAGGTCTACAAAAAAGGACATAAAAACAGGTTATTTTTCATTGCAATGAAAATAAGAATTATGGGTATTTGGATACTAGTTTGTACACGAGATGAAAACAGAGGGCTGTTATTCTCAGAATATAGTAGTAATAGCTGAAATGAGTGAAATGGTAGTACTAAGCTAAGGTGGTTCCTAGGACAGTATGCGATTAATGTAAGGATACAGTGGTGGATAAAGGATCTGTATGTGGCATGCTTAAGTTTAGCTGTTCTGTAGAAAGAATTTCATCTGGCGTTCCAATTTACAGGTGGGAGAAATGAACTGGCATATCCCCCCTATTACTGTTCGCACATTTGCATATAACACACTTCACTCACTTCATGCGGATCTTGCGGGCCATGGCTCGTAGCTCATCTTCCCGCTCCTGTGAGAAAGGGATATATGTTGCTGGAATCTCTTAAATTTATTCTGTATTGAGCTCATAAAATAGGTTACCCCAACATTTAATTTTCCTGATATGCATCTGTTGTATCATGTAGTTGTGGTAAAAATATCCGTTTTTTTTGTATTCCTTCCTTTGTGTGAAATACCTGGTGATCCTGCCAAACCCCTGCTCTTCTATTTCAAATTGACAACACAAGGCATAGGAGCACATCAATTTTAGTGTGGTCAGTTTTAAATGGCAGAACATCTTGCCTGTCCTCCAGTGGGAAAACTTGTGCTGATGTCGTCCGTCCCCCCCCAGCACAGCCATTTGCTGGAAAGAACAGTGTGCTGCCGTTTCTCCACCCCCACCTCATTGAGTTCCTTTTGCAACTCAAAAAAAAAAAAAAAAAAAAAGATTTAAACTAAAAAACGGGTTGTTTTACAAGGTAAGGGTTCACATATACTGTAAAAGGTCAGTCCATCCACAGATGTAAGAAATTGTTACTGTATAATACCTGTTTACTACCCATTTTGTTTTCTGTAACAATTGAAGTTAAAAATTCTGAAACCAAAAGTTCCCTGAACTGTTAACCTGCCATAGCAACAAAAACCGGAGTTAGAGACTTACCGGTAATGGTTTCCAGGAATCTTCCATGGTAGCCCATGAGATATAGGCACCTCCAATAGGAACAGGAAACCACCAGGTGCACTTTAAAAAGGAAGTCCCTCTGCTGAACTGGTCAGTTTTAATCAAAAACCGAAAGGACGAAAACCTAAACAAAAACACCACAAGGGCTGGAATCCGGCTGTCCTGGAAGACTCCTGGAAACAGTTACTGGTAAGTCTAACTCGGGTTTTCCCAAATCGTCTTCCAGGACAGTCTGAGATGATGAGCAAGAGAAAAACCAAGGTAGGGGATGTAGCTGCAGGGAAAACAGTCATATCAGGAAAGCTCAGTTATGCAGGGGTGTGGAAATTTTTGAAAAAACTACTTGTCCAGGGACTAAATCAGTGTCCTAATCTACTTGTCCCTCATGACAATCTACTTGTCCTGATAAAAAAAATAATCAAATTTTAACCAAAACAGTTTTAAATATGAGGTGCTGTTAGGAATATCTGAGACTTTTAAAAACAAAAAAGGGGCTCTATGGTGATTAAAAAGGCTTTTTTTTTTTTTTTTTTTTTTTAACATTGCACAGTTTATCTCCTCCTCCCCTCCCTGCCTATCTGCAACACCGCACCCAGGGACTAGTAGGGAGGAGAGACCTTGCAGTGTAATTAGCATTGATTGGGTGCTCGTCAGGAAAGGGGAGTGTCTGGATTATCCTTTATCCCTTTTGCTTCCAGAGCAGTTTTTGCATTTTTTTTGCCCACGTTTAAAAAAAATCATTTTAGGTTTGAAGATTACACAAAACCCCCAAATATTATATATTTAAATCAGAGACCCTAGAGAATAAAATAGCAGTAGTTCCAATTTTTTCGGTCGCATGATATTAGCGCAAAGGTTTTCAGTTAAAAAATATACAAAACCAATTGTAGGGCACAGAAGAAAAAAAAAAAAAAAGCAATCAATCAATGACCATATTTTTTGGTAAAATGGAAAAGATGAGGTTCCACAGAGCAAATAGATATCCAACATGTCAATCCTTAAAATTTGCATGCACTCACGAAATGGCGACAAACTTCAGTACCCAAGATTTTTTTTTTTATAAGCGACCCTTTTAAAAGGCCCTTATAGGTCATCAGTTTAGCGTTACGGAGGAGGTCTGGTGCTAGAATTATTGTTCTCATTCTGGCGTGCGCAACGATATGCAACGTGTATCGCAATAGTTGTTTTCATGCGTAGGCGCTCCAGCGTGTGCTTTTACTTTTGCACGTGCGTATATGTGGGGGGCCCCCATTTTTTCTTTTTTGAGGGGATGTTATGTGCTTGGGTGCAACTTTGATTTTTTTTACTTAAAAAAAAAAAAAAGACGTTCTACTTGGATGTTTTTTGGTGACAGGTTCTCTTTAATGAGACATTCAGGGTCTAAAAGACCCTGCATGTCTCCCTTGTGCTCCCCTGAATGTAGTGCACGGGGGAGGTTCACACGGCACACTTCCACCACAGCAGAGCTAAAAGTTGAATAAAGCTACCTGCCCGACGCCCAGAACAACATGTCTCGGGCGTCACAAATTCAACATCCCTGCACTGAACGGATTCCAAAAAATCAATATCCAAAAGGAAAAAGCCAGTTCTAGTGAAGCCCTGGTCAACTAAGGACTAATGAATGCCCCAAAGTCGGTGTGGTCAAAGAAACAGGGTAACTGAGGAACACTGTAGGTAAAGACTTGACAGTAAAGTGGAAAAAAAAAAAAAAAAAAAAAAAAAAAAAAAAAAAAAAAAAAAGGACTGGCCCCAACAGACCCCTACATGGAATGACTAGGTCTGAACTACGGTGGACATATAGAAACACCACCCTGTATAGAACATAAGGATCTGCTACAAAAACAAATGTTAACAACTTTCCAAACACCTACCTCCTTATATATGAATGTGAGAAAGCCCAGTGCCTTCAGATATACATTATTCAGATATCCATGTTAATCTCCCCTGTCCAAGAACAGTAAGCTGTGCACCTCCTGTCACCTGAAAAGACTAAGCAGTAGGACGTTGGCCTAAAATGCCAACATAACTACAGTAATTCAGGAAGGTTGACACCAAACGTCCACTGGAAAAAAGCCTCCAAATGCAACATCTCTCTGTTGTCATCAAAGTAACTGACAACCATAAACTAATAGTAGAAGAATATTTAAACTAGCAGTTACCGTAGGTAAAAAACTGAGAATGAAGTCTGAAATGACACAAAGTACAGAATTGCAACATATCCAAAGCATGCACAAGGATTACCATATAAAACTGGACAACCTGCAACATGTTATATCCCTGTACCAAACATCTGTTGTAGCACAAGGAGACACTACAGAAGTGCAGCAATATCAACTATCACACCATATACACATGAAGAGATATAACACTGGGGTGCAGGATAGACACCCCCCCCCCCCCAAAATGCATAAGTACATTGTATGGCATGCAAAATGGATTTAGGGTTGTAAATGGATATTTGTTTCAACACTCCACACGAAGTTAAGCAATGCAAAAGACAAGACATTCCAAAAAATGCTTTAAAACTTTGGAGAAACTGAATTTCTACCCATGTGTAAGGGAAGCTATGAAGGAGGGAACCACTGTGGTGCAAGATAGATACCACCAGTGCTCAGAAGTAAAGCATATGTAAAGTTTTACAGCATTACCCCAGTTCTGTAGAGCAAGCCCAAAAACATTTTCTATTTGTTCTATGTTGTAAATAGATGACACATTCACTACAAGAAAGTCATGAAGGCCATGGTATACCAGCAAACAAGAGCAATCTGAAAGGCTAAGATGATTTAGAATTCAGCCCATCCAGCTCTGTAGTGGAAATAGAAGGCTCTGTGAAACAGGCGGATGTGAAATTTCTGCCAGCTAAGTTAACAGCCTACTGTGTGTAGGAAGGCAAGCCAAAACACCCGTGAGGCAGCAACACCCAGGTAACAACTAATAGAAACGATTAGGATTAATTAGTATGATTTGTGAACAAGCAGAGGACTGCAAATACTTTCTCCACTCTTAAAGGATAAGTTCATCTTTGGGAACATGTTCCATCCGGTTTTAGGGTAGAATATGTAACATGTTCCCATAGCCACAGCCACGCACACCCACCCCCCCTCCCTCTCTCTGACCGATAGATAATACGGGGAGAGGTTTCCCTTTACTGTCAGATTTGAAAACAGTGCACCACCAGTGCTCCGCTCGCAAGGCCATATTACTCATTCACAAAGTTTTGGAATGAGTGCCTACAAGTCCCAGCAGCCTTAGCGGCTGTCAGGATGTAGTTTTCAATGAACTACCACGGTGCTGTGGAGCACCGTGGTAGCTAATTGAAGCTTCCTGTCAGAATATCTGCTTAGCCGTACATCCCTGTACAGCAAGCAGATATTCTGACAGGTCTGCAGGAGACCTGCATGGCATTAGTGATCTACTGATTGCTGTGCAATGCTTTCCAGGCTCCTGCAGAAAAAAAAAAATGTGCATTTATTATTTTTGCCAAAAAGGTGAACTTATCCTTTAACGCCTTGGCGCCGGTGCCTCTCGGCCCTTTAATGGTTTCAGAAGCCAGGAGGCGGTGCAGGGTTTTGGGTCATGTGACCGCCGTGACACGTCGTCACATGATCGGGAAAGGTCCCGATCGAAAGAGGAGATTGGGACCTTTCTGTGAGTACCGGACAAGTGTGCTGGGAGTGTGCAGGGCGTGCGCGCTCAGCACGGTTTTTTCTTTAATAGAACGCAAATGTGCGGCCGCTTGGCGTCTAGTCCCAGACGCCAGGAGGCCGCACATTTGCGGTCGACCGGCGCCAAGAGGTTAAGCTAAAATACATGCTTGTATGGAAAAAACAAAACACTTTTCCCTTTAATATCAAGTGCCTACCATATCCTCTAAGGACATTTAACCCCTGAAAATTATATGTACTGCGTTCCCCTACCACTGGGGAATTGTCAGGATACTCACCGCACAAAATAACATTCCTCTCCCTTTCAGGTAGAGGAATTTTCATTTTTGCAGGACATAATAGATGAATCCAGCTAGGAAGGAAAAGTGGAGCCAATAAATCCCCAACCAGAATCACCTTCTGAAGAACCCCTACAGCTGAAGTAGGGGGATCTTGGCAGTGGTCAGGTTGGGCAGGGAACGACTATCTACCAAAAAACACTTGAAGAAGGTGGAGGACAACTCCCTTTTCATAATAAAGGAGACTGCTACAAGCACTGGCAGATTCCTCCTCTCTCAGGAGCCACTACCTACAGTCAATCAACCAAGAGAGGAATTCAGTCAGCACCCTCAAACTCACTCTAAGAAATCCTAGATAGGGAGAGCCCAAACAGTGCCCTGCTACAATAAGCCCAAATTCAAGGGGCCCCAGGTGACAGATTACAGGCTAGGTTAAAACCTAGGGAAAAACAAAAGTAAAAGCAAGTAGGTACAGCAACCTCCAGCATACCTGTGTCCTGCTGGTTCAAAGAGTGCCTGAGCTGCAGTCTGCATTCAAGGATCCAACATGCAGCACTAGCTCTATAACATCCTGACAGCCCATGCTTGAAGGAAACGCTATTAAAAAGGCAGTCAGCCCTTCCCCTAGGCCAAAAATGAGTCTTGGAAAGAGAGCCTCCGGCGTCTGGAAATAAAACTATCCCTACCAGAATCAATGCCCCTGCATCATCCGGTCAAACAGGAACACAGACAGGCCACAAACCAAAAAACGCAGCTACCACATGAGCCCCTGCTGAAAAGTGCCCTACAGTGCATGTACCCAGACAGGGAACCCACGCTGCCTGTGCGGATCCCTCTCAAGGGGGTATGACACTTCCAGACATGGCCTTCGCTCGGCACAGAAGGTGAAAGGGAACCAAGCGAACCTCTTTTCATACTGAAGAGTGGTTTTGAAGGTCAATTTAGCAGAAAACCCTACCAGCTGCCAGGTAGGTAAAGTTGCAGGTGGAAGAAAAGTTTAGCCAGAAAAACATAGGCTTCTCTCTCTCATCCAGGTTCCAGATGATAAATTTGCTCCACCCGGAGGAAACACAAAAACTGACCAGCTCAGCAGAGGGACTTCCTTGTAAAGTGTACTTGGCGATGTGTTTCCTGTTCCTGTTGAAGGAGGTACCTATATCTCATGGACTGTCCTGCAAGACGACTTGGGGAAAAAGGAGTTCCACTGTCCCTGCTGGATTTTCTATTTTGTGTTATACAACAGAAGGAACTCTAATAACACCATTCTTAGCAGGGATGATACTCCAAGGGAAACAAAAATAGAGCCAGGAAATCTAATGGAATATCATCTATCACTAGTTTAACAATTATAATAAAGTTATAACTGAAGTAGTGCTTCAAAAGGGCAGATATAGTATTTGGCAGATCAAGTTGGCTGCTATATAAAAAAAAAAAAAAAAAAAAAAAGTTGTAGTGTCGACATACTTGGCGGTCATGCTCCTGTTGAATGATCTTCTCTTGAGCTGCCTTTTTATCCGCTTTGTCTGATCAAAAAAAAATATAATCTAAAATTATTAACTATACACAATTATTTAGTTTTACTAACACAGAGTTGGACTGAAAGTGGTACTTCTGACACACTGCAGCCTTGTAAGGTCACATCTAAAATGTATGGTATGGCTAAATGGAAAAAGAGGCGCATGAAGAGGGTCTGTCATATTATAATAATTTGGGCAGTGAGGAAGGTTTCTATATTTCTGATGCTGAAATGCGGTGTGATTCCTGTCCAAATCACATGCGGTTTCCCTGTGGGTGCGGTGCAATTTGCAATGCGATTTGAGCCATTTTGTATGGCTCAAATCGCACCAAACCTGAAAGGAAACCATGTCATTCAGAAAGGAATCGCAACACTTTCCTGTTCAAATCACGTGATTCTTTGCAGTGCGATTTGAACCCATTCATTTTGCACCACAAAAAGGTATCGATATCGGCAATTGCTTGAGCACACGTTTCGGTAGTCGTACGCACCAATAAAAAAAACAAAAACAAAAACAAAAACACACACACACACACAATATACCCTACTTTAAACCATCCTCACCATATATTTTGTTTACATGCAAGTACTTACACTGTTTATTAAGTGCTTTCTGCATACGGAGTTTTAGCTTCTCCTGTGGTGTTAACTTGGCCTATTAATAAAAAAGTAAAGGCATGAATAAAAAAAGACCAACTCTTACAACAGAGAGTATTGTGGAAATTTAGTCCAAGGAAATGAAGATTGGCTGCAGAGAAAACATTTGTTAGATATATAGGGGAACTAGGGATTGGAGTTAATATTTAAAAAAAAAAAAAAAAAAAAAAAAAAAAAACTTAGAATAGTATTGTTTTATTAAGAAAGCAAATTTAATACATAATGATTGTGCATATTAAATAATGCGAATAAGTTTCACATTACAATAATTTTCAGATCCCACAGATTTAAATGGTACAGTTAGACAGTACATTTTGCATTTGCATGCGTGCCTGTCAAATGAATTTCTAGGGATCTGTCAAAACTAGATTTACAGAGACACATATTTTAAAAAAAAAAAAAAAAAAAAAAAAAAAAGAAAGAAAGGGGGGGGGGGGGGGGAATGGCAAGTTAAACACCCATAAAGGTAATGGTAAAAGGCACTCTTGAGACGCCCCACATGTGAATAGGCTCCAGTCTACCATTTTCAATGTCAATAAACACCTCAACTAGACATTATTTTCACCAAACACCACTGCTGTGAGTTATAATGCAAAGTATGCATAGACTGCATTGCTCTAAGTTCTCAGTACATTCTTCAAAAATCTCAACAAGCCACTCTGCAAAGGGGTGCAGCATAACGTAGCCTGTGCAATACATGCTCTGCGTGCTATACACAAAACTGCATCCTGCGTCAATTAACAAGGTGGTAAAATTCTTACTGACTTTGGCTGTTCCGCTCTCTTTGCTAACAGCAAGCTCAGGTCTGGGAAAACAGAGACAATGACATTTTAGTTTACTGCATAGTACAAACCATTCCAATCCAAGTTGCAAGATAAAGTGTTTTTCGTGCTATGATTCAAAAAAGGAAACTCACCTTTTCAAGCGCTCCACCACAGCTGGGGATACCTTCTTTCCAGACACTTTTTCTCGATTTGGAGAAGGACTCCTAGAGATACTACTTTGGTTACTTCCATGTTGGCGCCCACTGCTCCTTCCACCACGCCCATGACGGTCAGTTGACCGAGAGCGACTTCTAAAACCCAATATGAGTTCCAGTCAGACATTACAGTACACACAAACCAAAGATTAACAGTGTATCTAATCCAAAAGAACAAAATTTTCATTTTTTTTAAATGTATCAGTCTTTTGATGTGGTGTCTGCATTCATTTCTTTTTTGGGTCTCCCCCTCTCACCCATTATTTTTACTTGGTGATGCAGCAAGGAACACACTTACTGTTCTAGGGTAACAATACTTACTTTATGGAGGAGCAGTGGTGTCACTCTAGGCCAGGATGTGTATAAGCAAAAGAGAACACCTACCCCTCCCCATTACGTTGGGGGTGGTTCTGTAGTTCATAGGGAGAATGGATAACACTGCTCATTACTAACAGACAGCACAGGCAGAAAGCAAGGAAACTTATAAGTTCAACAGATGTCTGGGAGGATAAATAGTTTTTTCTTAATTTAACCGATACAAAATATACAGAAATATTTAACAGACCAAAAAGGGAGCCAATAAGAATAGGCTTACATTTACTTAACTGTTTTATGTATAAAACACAATGGACAAGGCTACAAACAAAATAACTGCATAATTATAACTAATCTGCCATTCACCGGGAGCGACGCCTTCCTCCATAATGTCTATCGCGGTCAGGTGACCTTGATCTGGAATATCTTCTGCTGTCTCTTGCCCCTCCTCCGCTGGAGTATCGTCTTACAGGACTGCGAGAATACCGCCTTGAGCGGGAACGTGAATTTGACCTACGCCTCCGATTGTCTCTTCTAGATTTAGAGCTGGACCGAGACCTGGAAGATGTTCTGGATCTTGAGGAGGAAGAAGAAGATGATGAAGATGAAGAAGGCCTCCGTCTGAAAATGGAAGAAAATGGGAAAAAAACAAAAATGTGTTAAAAACACAGAACAGCAAAACAAAGCCCAGAACAGAAGCAATACCAGTCTAGGTCAAGAGCTTCCAGACTCAGGCACAGAGACTACACATAATTACATTATGATTACTTAAAAAGTAACCCTTTTCTTTGCCAGCGATTATAGCAAGAACTGCCAAATATGAACTATTCAGCTTCTACACAACTCACCAGCATAACCTATGAACAAAATGCTGCTCCAGCTTGTGCTCCGAGACCCAGTTATTCCTCCATTGGGCACTACCATCCAGCCTCTCAAAGAATAGAGAAGGTAAATCCAGGCTGTCAATCACAGCCTGCACTATGCTGCCCTGTCAAACTCACTGTTTATGTATATCAAAAACCTGGCTTACAGGAGACTAAAATGATAAACTTCTGAGAAAAGGCAAGAGCCTAACTTTACAAATCAGTAATGATGTTTAATTAGACTGCACAAATTTAGGTAAGGGAGAGTAAGTTTTTTTTTTAACAGCTTAAAGAGCAGTTTATGAGGTTACCATGATAATTACATAACAGAATAGAAATGTTCACTTTAGGAAATAAAATTACATATATGCTATGTCACATTTATTACCCATGATGTAAAATGCCTAATAAATGTAATACCTGCTGAAAAACATACTGTATGTCACAACTATAACAGTTTAGAACTTTTAAAATTATAGAAACACCACATGTCATCTATACTTAAGGCAACAGGTGTCTAGCATGCAGTCACACAACGGAAGATTTTTCTATATCGTTAAAAAACAGGTGGAGGTGGTCGGGGTCTATAAAGTGAGCAGAATCTCACTGGGACACAAACAAGTAAAAAAATAAAACTATTTCTTGTCCCACTATCAAACAGAAAGGGAGAAAGTTTAGCTAAAGTTGAGCTTTAAAAAAAAAACATTCCAGATGTCTATACATGGCATAGAGTGGCCCAATCTGCATAATTTGGACATCCATAGGTAATCATATTGCATTAAATTATATCACGCAGGACACAAAAGTTATGAGTGCCGCAATGGAGCATTTAAAATAGCCATCGATCTTTCATACCCACCTTCACATAATCATATTTAGAACCCTTGAAAGACATCAATAGAATGTATCACACATTACAATATCAATATGTGACCCACCTATAGGCATCATTACAGTGAGCCTGACATAGGGCCTACTACTGGAGTCATCAGCTTAAAAGGACACTGGAGCATGAAGCTTTTTAACCACTTGCCCTCCTGAGGATTTACCCCCCTTCCTGACCAGGCCATTTTTGCAATACCGCGCTGTGTTACTTTAACTGAGAATTGCATGGTCATGCAATGCTGCACCCAAATGTACAACCTTTTTTCCCCCCACAAATAGAGCTTTCTTTTGGTGGTATTTGATCGCCTGTGCGGTTATTTTTTGCACTATAAAACAAAAAAAGACTGACAGGTTTGAGAGAAAAAAATAAAAATAAAATATATATAAATATTTGTTTTTTTACTTTTTGCCATTAAACATGTCAAAAAAAAAAAAAATAAATCAAATTTTGTCATTAATTTAGGCCAAAATGTATTCTACTACATGTATTTGATAATAATAATAAAAAAAAAAAAAATCCCAATATATGTATATTAATTGGCTTACGTGAAAGTTATAGTGTTTACAAATGGCGGTATATACACACACACTGGAATTATTTTTTTCTTACTAGTAATGGTGCAGATCAGCAACTTATAGCGAGACAGCGGTGAGCATTATGACACGGGGGGGAACTGACTTGGTGTCGCTGACATCCCCAGTGCTAATAAAAAAGCACTGACACTGTACTAATGGCACTGGGCAGGAAAGGGTCAACATGTGGGTCGATCAAAGGGTTAACTGTGTGCTGTTTCACAGTATACTGTGTGCGTGCTTTCTACTGTAAGCACACTACCTGGAAATGCAATACATATATATATATATATATACATACATACACACACACACACACGTGATTTTGCACAATCCTGTATTTATGCTATAGGGTGGAGGGAAAGCGGTTAAGGGAAGGAGATCGGGTAATAAAATTTATTTTTCTAAACAAAAAAAAAAAAAAAAAAAAAAGGATTCCTGAATAGCAAAAATTTAGTTTTAGTGATAATTACAGCTTAGGTAAAAAATGTACTAAGAAAAATAGACTTCAGGGAAGAAAAATAAAGGGACAATAAGATATCTCTGTACCTATATCAATAGTATAAAATACTGTAGACAGCAGAATGTTATTGCTGCTAAGCACTTCTAACAATCACTACAGAAGCAAAAGTTTAGCCAACGATGACACATTCCATGATCATTCCCTGACACTTACTGGCTGTGCACCTCACACATACATCATCCCACAATGCCTGCTGTGTCTGAACCATAACATCTAGGTTATGAAGTTCATTTGTGCCAAAATGTATGTTATTATTTAAATATGATTTTACTTACCATTTTCGCAAATACAAAATTAAACAAAAAAAATTTCACAAATTCCACAATCATTTTTGGAATTTAGTACATACATTACACAATATTACAACGGTAACAGTACTGAATGAAATAAAAAAATAAGAAGGGCCAGATCAAAGGTCACTAACAGAAAAGCTTTTATATCAACAACCTCTCCTGTGGACGGTGTCCTCTGGCATTTGACACTTTTGGTTTTATATGATTACTGTGCCCCTTTCCGAATGTTGCCTCTCCTTTCGCTGGCTCCCAGTGTCATTACAGGACAGCAATGACGTACGGTTTGAAGCATGAAGTTCAAAACGCACAGCAGGAGACACAGGCATCCAAAACTCTCTAAAGTGTCACATGCCAAGGAGTCTTACAGAGGGCTACAACTCTGGAACAAACAGAAGGTAGCAGACACAGGCCACCAGAGAGAATATAAAAGTTCTGTAGGAGCCTTTGATTTGGCTTTTTTTCTTTTTAAACCTGACAGGGATGCTCTCAGTAGTAGTTCTTCGATGAGTTAATCGAATTTTGAAGGACATAGCATTATCCAGCTATGTTTTAAATTGTGTCGCAAGAATTTATATTGATAAATACTTTTCAAAAAACTTTGGCAAGACTGAGAATGATTGAAACAACAGGGCCGCATACAAGAAGTACTGCCCCATTCCAATTACCGGTTGGGGAGTTCCGGCCCTTCTAAGGCAGAAGATTCTGGGCCTCCCGCCCTCCCCCGTAAAGTCCGACCCACACGACATACGGCTGGGGAGAATCTAAAGTTACCGACCGGGAGGCCTCTTTACGACCTGAAGAAGTCCCAGAGGCCTGTGAATGTGGGGCCCTTTTGCTGCCAGTTCCTGCAGAACTTTGGTTTGCATGACCAGATGCCGACTCATCTTCACTGCCTCCAAAGCTGGTTATGAAAGTGATGGCTTCCTCTCGTCCGGGGCTTGGTGTATGAGAACGTGAACCAGAGGAAGACTCTGACTGGGACCTGAGGAAATAAAGGGGAATGTTCAAACACACAATCACCAAATCCAAATGTGCAAAATAATGTGTATGCCATAATGTAGTTCACTCAGTTTACCTTCTATAAGGATCATATGTTGGACTGTCTCGCCGGGCGTAACTAGTGTAGGCAATAGAAAGATATAGAAATAGTTGTTTTAAACACATTAAGCTGAAAATATGTTGACTGTTTTAATACCTAGGAGGAATGCTATCAAAGAACAAAATAAACTCTCCCCAAAACAAAATTGTTAGAATGCATTCTGGGTGTCAACACTCTCACTAAAAATTTTGCTGATCTGGGAAGATCTTTCATCATTTCCTTCGCAAGGCCTCAGTTCGCCAGGGTTTTGTAGGATTCAACAATAAATATAAAATGAGAGGTACACAAGCATGTGCATGTGGAGAGGAGCAACATCACAATGTAAGGCTGTGAAGAAACCATCCTGGAACAAGGAGGTGGTCAACATCACCCATTCAAAATGAAGATTTGTGTAAAAAGGTACATGTATTTATCTTACATAATGAATTCTTAATACGTAAACACTACAAACCTGCTCAAGTTTTCAATTTGTATTTTATCTAGGTACTGCTGTAGTGAGTTCCACTCCCTTTTGCCAGTGTTCTGTTGCTCTGGAAACCATTTTTGATTTACACCTTTGCAATGTATTAGAAGCGTTTACAAACATTTCAACTGTAGACTTTTTGGATATCAAATTGCCAGTACTATGTCACATGTCAGCTGAGCTGCCACCACCTTGCCTAGAAAGGGTTGATTGATTGCCAATGCATGAAGCATATAAAAAGTTAATTGCGATGCCTCCTGTCAGCCACGTTACAGATACCACCTATTCTAAAACAGCCCTTAAAAAGGATAAATGTACTGTCAGACAGTTATCGAATTGGCCTACTTTCGGAGTTAGAGGAACCTTCCCTTACATAGTTCTAAATGTATGCATGAAGAAGACAACAGGCCTGCAGGAATTCTCAGAACCTCCAGAAAAAGGAGAAGTAGTGACATCATCAATCTCCTGAAACTAGCAGTTAGAAATGCATGAGATCTTACGCTGTAAATATTCAGCCACGAAGTACACTGCTATTTTTCAGAAGGCAATCCAGACAAAGATTAGATATTCAGGGTAATGCTTAGTCATAAGCAGCACCTCTAGATTTTCCCTATAACATATCAAATCTTCACGTTTGGGAGTGCAGGACCACTACTTTTTGCTACAGCACAGTTTTCTAATTTTTACTGAATCAGTAGAAACTGTCACGGTAGCTTGACACATCACCCAATGAATTACAAGTTATGTCTTTGGTGAGTTCATGTTGATCATCCATACCTTGGTGGACTAATCTTTCTTCCTTTTAGTCGTTTTTCTCTGAACTCTCTCCTCTGGCGACGGGAACGGCGTCCCTGTAAGTATATATATATATATATAAAACTTTACGGCTGTATGAGAACAAGGAGTTTAATCCTAATAAAAACAAAAGATCTGTAGACAGTAAACAATCTGATGGGGAAACCCCAAGGCAGGGATAAGCAAGTTACTAGCTGAGGATATCAGTCTGCTGTAATGAACCATGTCACGTCGAGCTGCTGTATGGTGCAATCCTTACAGAATACATGGCCTTCTCTTCTTCCAGTGCCTTAGCATGTTTTATTGCTTCAGATTCCTCTTTGTCTTTACGTAGCATTCTACAAAAAAAAAAAAAAAAAAAAACACAGATTTCAATTACACCTTCTTAACAGACCTTACCATCCTGTTTGGAACTAGAGAGGTCTAGAAAGCCCTTGAAAATCAGCAATATTCAAGAGAAATATGGAAGCAGGCTATAGGGATAACATCCTAATGTTTGCTTCACTGCATGAAATCAACTTGGACTGGTCAGATATTGTAATTTAACTACATTATTTTTTCAGGCCATTGACTCACTATACAGTAAAACAGAGATGACCAACCCCAAGCCTACACTTTTAAAAAAAAGTTACGGCTGTATTGTTTACTCCCCTCCCCGTCAGTTTGGGCACACTGATCAGGATGAATGAGCACAGCCACCCCAATCTGTGTGCTTACAGTGACGCACACCCCCCCGCCCCCTAGTAAACCACTCCCATCACACAGTTAACCCTTTGTTTGCCTCCAAATGTTAACCCCTTCCTCCCCAGTGCCATTAGTACAGTGTCAGTGCTTTTTCTTTTAGCACTGATCTCTGTATTGGTGTCACCGGGGATGTCAGTTCCCCCCAAGTGTCAGAATGTCTGCTGCAGTCCCGCCATAAGTCGCTGACCACCGCCATTATTCGTATTGAAAAAAAAAAAAAATACAGTATCTATACCATTTGTAAATGCTATAGCTTTCACGTAAACCAATTAATTTACACGTATTGGTATTTTTTTTTAGCAAAGTCATGTCGCAGAATACATTTTGGCCTGAATTTATGACAAAATTATTATTTTTACATTTTTTTACTTGACATGTTTTATAGCAAAAAGTCAAAAATCTTGTTTTCTCAAAATTGTTGGCAGTTTTTATTTTTATAGCGCAAAAAAAAAACAAAAAAAAAAAAAAAACGCACAGGTGACCAAATACCACCGAAAGAAAGCTGTATTTGTGGGGGAAAAAAAAAAAATAGGAAGTAAATTTAATTTATGTGCAGCGTATCAATGTATGCATTGACTGCGGATCAAAGCAATAAATATGCACAACAATTTATCACCACCAACCCAAATTCAAACTTTGCCAGACCATTCGCATGGAAACCCATTACGGTTTCCAAATTTAAATTTTTTGGGGCCTAACCCCCAACATTGGCATAAATAAATAGAAAAAAAAAAAATTGCAGTTGTATTGGTCCACAGACCCGATTCATCATATGCCCGTGTTCTCTGCTGCCATGGCCAGGCATAGATATGAGAGAATGTGTTTTATGCATTTCAACGACAATACACTGTCGTCCTCGGGGTGACCCTGAATTTGAACGGCTACACAAAATTCAGCCCCTCGTAAATCAACTTAACCAAAAAAGTTTACACATGTCTATACTCCCCAGCAAAAAATCTGCCTTGATGAATCCCTCGTTAATTTTTCTGGCCACCTTGCAGTCACACAATTTCTCCCCAGCAAGCGTGCCAGATATGGGGTCAAGATGTATAAGACCTATGATAGGGCAACAGGCTATACATATAAGTTTCGGATTTACAGGGGAAAAGATAGTTACGTGGAGCCCCCCGGATGCCAAGACTACTAGAACGTTCACACAAAGCAGTCAATATACACTTATTGGGGATTTTTTTTAACATAAAACATGTAGCAGAATACATTTTGGCCTAAATTTATGACTAACTTTGGAGTTTACTATATATTTTTTTTTTTTAGAGTCGAAAGTAAAAAATATTATTTTTCTTCAAAATTTTCTGGCTTTTTTTTGTTTATAGCGCCAAAAATGAAAAGCACACAGGTGATCAAATACCATCGAAAGAAAGCTCTATTTGTGTTAAAGAAAAAAAAAAAGAAAAAAAAAACCCCACCTATGTGCAAACTGTTTACCTAACAAGGGATTTTTTTTTATACTGTGTTCAGTGAGTTTTGTGATTCAGGCACACTTTAAAAAAAAAAAAAAAATTTGCATTGTTACTTACCGGACAAAATCCCCTTCAGCCATTCCATAAGTTGTTGCTTGCCTGTTCAGATCAGCAACCTGTTCTTCGGTGACCTCATCCACATCCACCTCCACATCTGAAAAATATTCATAAAGTTAATCCTGCAACATAGGTCAAGAGAAAGCCTTAATTTCACTAAGAGCAAATATGAACAGATAGGAAACCACAAGACAGCAATATGGAATTGCAGCCAAAGCCTTTACTCAGAGAATGGACAGGGGGAAATTACAATCTCTGTCACATTTACTGCCACTTGTGGTTCTGTTGGGAACACAAACAGTAATACACATTTTTCTTCAATTTGCATGGGAGAAGAAAAAAAACAAAAAAACCAAAAAAAACAAACACATTTTCTTTATTGCCATGTGTCCCTGCTGGGCATTCTCCATCACGGTCTGTACCAGTGACAATATAAAAACAGAAATCTTTCCTGCAGGCCACAAACAGCAATAATTACTTGACCAAGGGTATAACCTGCCCTCGATCTAGACAGCTAGCTGCATTCTTCAATAAGTTTGTGTTTAGCAAGTAGCCTGTTAAAAATCAACAGAAAATAAAATGAATTTGGTGTATTTTTCTCATAAGGCTGCAATAAACAAACCTATGTCAGGGATTACTTCATCTTCATCAGATTTACTCTCATCATCAGAATCCTCCTCATCCCCTTTATCCGGAGATCCCCCTAATTCAGCAACAGTGCTGTCTTCATAAGTATAACCGATTGTGGCCTTCTTTTCTGATAGCCTGCAAACAAATTAATAAAGAGGTTTACTATGACACTAAAACAACATCCCAGGTTGTCCCTAGTCACTGTGAATACTGACAAAACTGAAAAAATTATATTACTAACATCACAAGAATGCAAAGTAAATAGGGAAAGCAAGTGAATACTTCATGCTACAGAAAATCGTTTAAGACTAAAATGTATTATCTTCATTTTGATATAATTCGTACCATCGTTTTAGCCACAGTAGTAAACTGAAGGTATCAAACAAGAACTTACTTTTTCTTTTCATCTTCTCCAGGTCTCTGTAGACCACCATAAAGCTCATCAATATAGATCTGGTATAAACACTGCTCTTCAGAAACTACAAAATAACAAAAGAATTATTAGTACGGATACAGCTTTTTAAATGCTTTGCAGTATATCTGTGACCATAACTATGCTGCACATATTCTGCAGCAAGGCTTTTGTATACTACACGCAACCTATCTAGACAACAATTACGGTTACATGTTTTACCTATACCTGCTAATGTTGACACCAACTGATTGCCGCCTGGCCAAAGTACAATTACTGCAGCAGGGCAGCACGGGCAGGCTGAATCATGTACATCATCCAGCATGTACTGGATTAGGGACACACATCGCGCCGCTCCTGTGATTACAATTACTGGGTGTCATGTGATCACTAGGACTGGCCCACAGCAATCACATGGTACCTGGTTACCTGTACCATGGAATCAGCAACTCGCCATGCCTTGTTTACGAAATACCTTCGACTATCTAATTTCCAAAAACAGGTAATTTTAGGTGTTTTTGTACCCTTCTGGCATTTTAGGGCCTCAAGAAATAAGACAGGCCATCAGGTTATCAGAACTGATGAATTTTCATTTTATATATACATACATTTTGTGTGTGTGGTTTGTAGACTATAATTTACCCACATACTAAACAACATACACTGCTTTAAAGTTATTTTTACCAAAGAAATGTAGCCGACTACATTTTGACCTACATTTATGGTGAAAGATTATCTAATGGGCAAAATGTTACAATGGTAACGAAGAAAAATATTTTAAAATATGAAATATGTTACGCTGAATATATACCCAACATATCATGCTTTAGTTTGGCGCCATTCCATGAGTGCAATTTTACAGTACTTAAAAATCTCCATGGGCGACGCTTTAACAATTTCTACAGGTTACCAGTTTAACCGTTTCAATACCGTGCAATTTTACACCTTCCTGCCCAGGCCAGTTTTCAGCGCTCTCACACTTTGAATGACAATTGCGCGGTCATACAACATTGTACCCAAACTAAAATTTGATCATTTTCTTCACACAACTAGAGCTTTCTTTTGGTGGTATTTAATCACCGCTGGGGTTTTTATTTTTTGCTAAATTAACAAAAAAAGACCAAAAATTTTGAAAAAAAAACCCCACATTTTTCTTTGTTTCGGTTTTAAAAGTTTACAAATAAATAATTGTTCTTCATAAATTTAGGCCGAGATGTATTCTGCTACATGTCTTTGGTGAAAATAACCCAAATTAGGATGTATTTTTTAGTTTGTAGGAAAGTTATAGAGTTCACAAACTATGGTATAGATCTGAATATTGATCAATCCTGAAGTACTGACAGGCAATCTAATATCTTGAGGTCCAAGAATGTCAGAACAGTACAGATATCTCCCAAATGACCCCTTTTTGCAGAGTAGACAGTCCGACGTACTTCATAAGAGGCATGGCGAGTTTTTTGAAGTTGTATTTTTTTGTCATAATTTTTCGGAAAATGAAAAAATTAAAAAAATTTTCACTATTTATTTTTTTTACATACTGTCACCAGTGCAGTACAGCGTCATCATATAACTGGCATGGCGGTGAACAGCGACACTGACTGGTGACAGTATGAAAAAAAAAATATATTTTTTTTTTTTTATTTTTTTTTATTTTTTTTATTATATTTAATTTTTTATTACATTTTTTATTTTTTTTAAGATTTTTTTTCATATTTTACTATGACCAAAATAGTACAATGTTACCATAGTAACACTGTACTACTTTGGGGAAGTGATCAGTATTTTTTTTTTTTTTTTACACAATTTGCTTATAGCAAAGAATTACTTTGCTATAAGCAAGCATTTACCTGAATGAAATCGATTCATTCAGTTTTTTTTTTTTTTTTTGTGCTTCGCTGTGATTTGGTCACAGCTAATCACATGACATGTGCATGTGATTAGCTGTGACCATTCACAGCTAGGCACTAGTATACAATGGATGGCATCATGAATGAAGCCATCCATTGTATACAACTGTCATGTGACCTGCTGTGATTGGTCACAGCAGGTCACATGGTACCGGCAACGGGAGCCGGTACTCTGATCTGTCATCGGCCGTGTCCGAGGTGCACGGGCGGTGACAGATCGCACTGCTGCGTCGCTCTGCAACCGCGCATGTGCGGGAGCACGCCAAATGGCGTGCACCCGGAAAGCTGCAGCGCTTTTCAAGCCGCCAAACGGCCATTGGCCGGGCGGCTAATGGTTAAAGAGGAGATCTAGTGCTAGAATCATTGCTCTTGTTCTGACGTTCACGACACCTCATGTGTGGTTTGAACACAGTTTACATATGTGGGCGTGGCCTATGCATGCAGAACAAATTTTTTTGATCACATTTATTCCTATCACAAAGAATGTAAACACCCCTTGTGATAGAACTAGGCAGTGAGAAGTTCTCTTTATGGCAAGATCTGGGGGGGGGGGGGGAAAGCATTGAGCTAGTGCTTTAAACCACCTGACCAGGCCATTTTCTGCGTTATGGCGTTGCTTTAACTGACAATTGCGCGGTCATGCAACGCTGCACCCAAATTAAAATTTACATCCTCTTTTTTCCCCCCCACAAAGCTTTCTTTCGGTGGTATTTGATCGCTTGTGCAGTTTTTTTATTTTTTGCGCTAAACACAAAAAAAGACCGACAATTTTGAAAAGAAAAAAAAAAAAAATTGTCAAATTTAGGGCAAAATGTATTCTGCTACAGTATTTTGCTAAAAAAAAAAAATCCCAATAGATGTAAATTAATTGGTTTATGTGAATGTTATAGCATTTACAAATGGCGGTATATATACTGGAATTTATTTTTTTTACTAGTAATGGCAGCGATCAGCAACTTATAGCGGGACTGCGGCAGGCATTCTCACACTGGGGGGGGAACTGACTGTGTCACTGACATCTCCAGTGACACCAATACAGTGATCAGTGATAACAAAAAGCACCGACACGGTACTAATGGCACTGGGCAGGAAGGGGCTAACAGGTGGGGCGATCAGAGGGTTAACCGTGTGCTGCTATGCAGAGCCATACAAAGCAGTGTGCAGGAGCTGACAGGAGATATGTATTGTTTGCATACAGGTCTCTCCCCCTTCAGAAATACTCGGAGATCGCCAGGTGCCAGCAGGGAATCACCAGCCAGGACCCAGTGATTGACAGCGGAGGCTGCAAATGGCGGTGCAGGTAGGAACGGGGGGGGGGGTCTGGAGTTTGGGATGAATGTCCCCTACTGCCGCTTCTAAAAGTGATCTAGCGGCAAATCCACAGCTCAGACCACTTTTAGTAGAAAATCACCAGCTAAACAAACAATACCGGAGTTATGGCACTTTGCTGCAGCCATGACCACAGTATCCATTTACCAACTGAGGAAGTATATATACTATTGTCGGTTGGAAAGTAGTTAAATACCACCAAAAGAAAGCTCTATTTGTGTGAAAAAAATAAATATGAATTTCATTTGGGTACAGTGCTGTATGACCGAGCAATTGCCAGTTAAAGCAGCACAGTGCTAAATAGCAAAAAAATGCCCTGGTCATCAAAGGGGGTAAAACCTTCTGCAAGTTCAGTGGTTAAAGTGTATATCTCGGGAAGAAAAAACATTTGCAGTTTATCGCTGCAATACATGCACAATTCCTTATGTTTTGTCTCTGTAAAAAATGCTGCAAGTACAGAAAGATAACTGGTTCTCTCACCAGAATCCATGTGAGAGTTAACATTCCTGTACTTCTCATCAACTCCAAGAACAGTGCCACTGTGGCACGGACATTCCAAGAATGTCGGTATACCTACTTGGGTTCCCCTCTGTTTAGCAACATAAATATAATGCCCAAGTGGAAACGGCTGCAGTGGGCTCACAGTGTGGATAGTGCATCACAGCACCCCGATCTGAATTTTTATAAGTTCAAATTCAAAATCAATGGGTCAAGCTAGGTGCAGAAGAGGAGTACCAGAATAAAAAAAAAAAATGTTATCACTTTATATACACACAGTCTATGTAGCTTTGAGTTAATTTAAAGGTACACTGGTCAGAGATGGATATTTTCCAGTGAATTAATGATACATTCTTGTATTTAGTGTCACTTTGCATTAAAAAATCTTGACTTTGTTCTTGTCCACGTGAAGCTAAAATCCAGAAAGAATACTCACTTCCAGCAAAGTCATTCTGAACCAAGCCTCGATATCGCTCATAATTACACTTTCTGTCATCAGCATCTTGCTCAGGTGAACTGATGAAAGAAATACAAGGGAAATATTTAATACACTGGAGTAAAGCAAGTAGAAGTCCCATCTCCTTGCTAAAAGTTAAAGCAATAAACATGTGCTGCACAAGTTACAAGACTGGGAACTCACATGGTTGTAAGAAGAGGGGGTTTATATTCTGGAATGTAGTCAAGGTGGGCTCGGACATCAAAGCGGTCAATCATGTTGTTAGGATCGCCTTGCCATGGCATCCTTAAAAGCAAGTAAAAATATTTAAATTGAAAAGGCTGTAATTCTGTCTGAAGTTTGTTTTGAAAACTAGGCCCTTTGCTGTAAAAATGCTCACATGTTAACGGGGCTCTCTGCTGCCAAAGCCACAGCAGAATCCAGATGGATCTTACATGATCTCCCATGTACTTGAAGGAACTGAGCAGGATCCTTTTTCTGTGGAAGAGAACAACATAAACTAGAACATTAATTTTTGTTCGCTATTATATAACAGACTTGTAAGAAGGATGTTTTTTTTTTTTTTTTTTTAAATGTGCATACTGTATTAAAACCTCTAAATTTAAATAAAAGAGGATGTGGTTTTTAAATGAGGATTCAATAAAAAACAGAACTATAACCAATTAGCACTTTAAACACCTTTCTTTGCTGTGGGAGAGCAGCTATTACCAACTCTTGCAACATAAAGTGAACCAAATAAGAATATGATATCTTCACTGCTGACTTTTTAAGGTAAACCTTTCTGAAAAGAAAAAGTAAGTAATGGCAGTTTCCATATTTAACAAAAACTAGTCATTAGGCTATTACTCTTCAATACTTTGAGCCAAAGACCAGATACATGTATGCAGCACAGAAAATTCATGTAAAGTTCTTATTCTTGGATCGATGCTCAGAGTATCAACACAGACTGCATATTGGCTCCTGGCAGGATCAATATAACAGGGCCACAGTCTGCACCTTTTTCAAATTAATGGCAGCTCATATACTTCTAATCTCACAGATTCCATTCACACCTGAGAACTGTAACTATGCACATTACCTTCTCTACATCATCTTAAAAATGATGACTCTGCATACACAGTTGAATAGATGAATGTCCTTCATTGTGGACAACTAAGCTATTTTATTGGTTCAGGCATGAAACCAACATAAAAAAAAAATCCAAGTTTCAAATCACAAAAACACCATTAAAAGGTATGTTTATTTTCAGAGTCAAAAATTAGTAAGGTCTCTCATTACACTGTTCAACAGGTAAAAAGTTTTGGGCATAAAATTAGCTAATCTTACATAATTTTGGGGTGCTGAAAACGAAAATGACCCTAAAAAAATGTTGATTGGCTCTAGTTTCCATGATATATTCACCCATCTAATGACGTAAGCCATTCAAAATTATGATGCAACTTCAGCTGCATATTGCGCAATTGATACTGGTGACCAATAGAAAATTGCATGTATACTGAGATGATGCAATATTAGCCTTTAATTGCATCACTTCACTGCATAAAAGCTGCAGTATCTGTAGCTGATTGTAGTTCGACAGCGTCTTTACATTTCGTTTTATGCTTATATAGGCTACTCAGTAATGCCTCGAACTTGTGTGAATAAAGCAGATAATTTCTGCTATATCTGCGGTGAAATAACTTTTATCTCACAAAAAAGGAGGATAACAGGAATGATTAAGAAAGCCTACAACTTGTATTTTGGCTGCAAGATAGGAGACCAGGACAAGAGCTGGGCACCACATATATGCTGCAATTCTTGTGGGACGGCACTGGAGCAATGGTTGAATGGAAAAAAGGCATCTATGCCTTTCGCTGTGCCAATGATTTGGAGAGAGCCAACAGATCATGTTAGTAATTGTTACTTTTGTATGGTGCCTCCAATTGTAAAAGGGCTAAATAAGAAGAAAAAGTTATCTGTGCACTATCCAAATATTCCATCGGCAATACGTCCAGTTCCTCATGGAGAGGGGCTACCAATTCCTAAAGCACCAGAATCCTTCGTGGTTGAGTCAAGTGAGGAAGAACCTGAAGCGTGTAGTCACGTGCAGTTGTAAGAGATAGCCCTTTCCTCGAATACAAGAGAAAAGCCAAGAGAAGCAAAACCGACACAAACTGAAGACAAAACTAGTGAGAATCCTAAGTATTAAAATGATTCAACTTAGCTTATGGCTATAATTTTTCTTGGTAATCCTATGCAATATATTATGCCATTTAGGCTTTGTTATGTAGTCAATATCACTTGCTTTATATTTGTGGAAAGACATCTATCTATATAATTATTGTGCATTATGTAGTCATTACGCCTATAGTAGAAAACTTTCCGTTTACAGAAAAACTAGAGCCAATTGACAAATTTCATTGTTATATTTGAACTCAGAATGTGAAATTCATTAAGAAATGGATCCTTTTGTTTCCAAAACTGGCAAAAAATAAAAATTTGTTGAACAGTGTTATTATTCAATAACTGTAAAAGACAGCCATGGAGTTGGCAGTTAATGGAAACTTGAATCAGGACATATACAGAAGCTGCCATTGCTGACCTCTTTCTTATAATACTTACTATCTGGTCACCCCCAACTTCAATTCCTTTTTGTCATAGATGTGTAGAGAGGATGCTAGAACCTAGGGTAATTCACCACAGGTTATATAGAGTTAGTGATGTGCAGTGTTTCAATGTTGGAAAGGGATCTCTTACATACAGAAGGGCTTCCAGAGCCACTTCAGGGTGGAGGCAAAAACAGAAGAAGAACAGGAGCACCACTCTAAGAGGTTAGAGTCCAAACGTACCAGATACATTTGCCAGTAACTGTATTTCTTGGAAACCTTCCAGGACGGCAAACCTGAGAGATGACTAGCTGCACCTGACAGGAAACAATTGACAGTTTAAATTCCCCACCCTTCCCTCCACTCCTCAGTTATATAGGAGTATTCCAGCACCCTGGTGCACGAAAGGCAATCTGTCTTCAAATAATCAACACCAGACACAGGTGAGGAATAGACCTGTCGTCCTGGAAGATTTCCCAGAAATACTGTTACCGGTAAGTGTAACTGGTACTTTTCTCTAGTCATCTTCCAGGACGGCACACCTGAGACAATAAGCAAGGAACCCAGGCCTACCTTAGGGCGGGACTACTGCCTGTAATACTTTTCTGCAAGCGCCAGGTCCTGAGGTGACAACTCTACCCTGTTGTGTCTCACAAAGGTGTCCTGACTTGTCCAGGTGGATGCTCAGTAGATATGCTCAATAGATGCTCTGGCCCTCTCCGCTCAAGAGGTCGCTAGTGCTCTAGTGGAGTGAGCCTTCAGGTGAGAGGGTACTGAAACTCCTGATTGCTCATAAGCTAAGGAGATGGCTTGTCTGATCCATCTAGCTATTGTTAGCTTAGATGCCTGCTGTCCCTTCCTTGGACCATTAAACAAAATTAGAAGATGACTTCCTGAAGTCACATACTCTATTCAAATAGGTCAGTAAACACCGCCTGACATCAAAAAAATGAAAACTCTTTTCCCCTTCATTCTAAGGGTTTTGACAGAAAGACGGTAGGACAATCTCCTGTGTCATATGAAACCTTGAGGCCACTTTGGGTAAATAAAGAGGGTCCTGTCTTAAGTACTACCCTGTCTTCTAATACCATCAGGAAGGGTTCCTTGGCGGACAGGCTCTGCAGGTCGCCTATCCTTGCCGTTGTGATGGCTAACAGGAAGGCTAACTTGACAAAATTTTAACCAAAATCTGTGTCACTGGCTCAAACGGCGGCTTGGTCAAAGCCTCTAACACAAAGGTCAGATCCCAAGCCGGAAAATTATGCAACTTAGCCAGGTGTCACTCTCTCCCTAGCCCCCAGAAATCTCTTAACCAGGGGCTCCAATGTGAGCCTTTGATCCAAAAAGACAGACAAGGCCACCACCTGCATCTTTAGGGTACTTAGTGCTATACCTTTATCCACCCCTGCTTGGAGAAAGTCTAGGATCACCGGAAACGTGGGAAGGAAAACCCCTTTTTCCTGATACCAAGTGGAAAACACCCTCCACATGTATATTTTTCTGGTGACTGGTTTCCTACTGAAGAGAAGAGTGTCTATCACTCTCTTTGAAAACCCCCGTTTTCTAAGGATCTCCCTTTCAAAATCCAAGCCGTTAGCCGAAAAAACTCCGGATTGGTGTGCCGAGTTGGCCCCAGTAAGAGAAGATTGCACCTGACTGGGAGACACTGTGGGAGAGCCACAGTCCACCTATTCAAGGTGCTGAACCAGGCTCTTCTTGGCCACCACAGGGCCAGCAAGATAAGTCAGAAGCCTGATCAGGTCAGTTTCTGGAGTACCTGTGGGATCAGTGGCAGAGGGGGAAAGACATACAGGTGAAACTCGAAAATTTAGAATATCGTGCAAAAGTTCATTTATTTCAGTAATGCAACTTAAAAGGTGAAACTAATATATGCGACTCATTACATGCAAAGCAAGATAGTTCAAGCCGTGATTTGTCATAATTGTGATGATTATGGCTTACAGCTCATGAAAACCCTAAATCCACAATCTCAGAAAATTTGAATATTGTGAAAAGGTGTAATATTCTAGACTCAAAGTGTCCCAGTCTAATCAGATAATTAAGCCATAACAGCTGCAAAGGGTTCCTGAGCCTTTAAATGGTCTCTCAGTCTGGTTCAGTAGGAATCACAATCATGGGAAAGACTGCTGATCTGACAGTTGTGCAGAAAACCATCATTGACACCCTCCATAAGGAGGGAAAGCCTCAAAAAAGGTAATTTCAAAAGAAGTTGGATGTTCCCAAAGTGCTGTATCAAAGCACTAAATTTAAACTTCTCCCTGATGAAGCCATGTGACTCGGTGGTAGAATGCGTAGGGGCTTTGATGTTACAACACTCGATGGTTCCATACTGACACCAGCTGGTTACACACAGGATTTCAATAAATTCAGGAGGAAATACTTTTTTCAAAGCGCTTTCTGTTCATGTGAATGTACGATTTATCAATAAAATGGTTGTTTAAGGATAAAGCACTATGATCTGGTTACTCTTAACATGTCCACCGTGGGAGGAGAGCCAATTGATGAACAAAAGGGATCCCACTCAGCAGGACACCATCCTATTCATATTTGGTCCAATTAAAGGGACACAGGCTTTATATGACCTCACTTAACGGTTTGGTCATATACTTGAGGCGAGAGCACAACCCATGGGGGTGCACACATTTTAAAGTGTATTCACACAGAAGGTGTATTAAGAAGCACAGAATTTATATATTTAAGTGAACACAACACTTTTTAAATAATTATATATGGACTTTCCTTAACCTATGTTGGTCTTGATTAAAGGGGGGGGCATGGGAAAAAAAAAAAAACTTTCCCCTTATTCTTTTTGGCCTTGGTAGGGAGCTTCTTCCCCTTTTTGGCAGACCCAGATAACACCTGGTCCAGCCCTGGGCCAAATAAAAAGGAACTCTCAAATGGTAAACCAGAGACGGGCTCTTGATTGCCCTCCCAGGTTTCAGTCCACACTGCCCTCCAGGCTGTTAAGGAGGGCTGCGGTCTTAGTCGATGTTCTGACCCTCTCCACCACAGCGTTTGCCACGCATGCCACTGCCTTACCAACCACCTACAGGGAATCCAAGACCTCTTCTGACTGGGTTTCCCCTTTGTATCCCTCGAGGCGTGGTCAATTACTCTGTATCAAAGCATCAGCATTTCTAGCGATGCAGGTGGATGCCAGGGCTGGGCCACAGTAGCGGCATTGGCATCCCAGGCTCTCACAGCAACATCTCCAACCTACGGTCCATCTGGTCTCTGATGTTATCCCAAGTCCTCAAAGGGCAGGTCAGACTTTTTGGACACTTGGGATAACGCTGCATCCAATATGGGGGCTTTGAGGAATTTCTCCTCTTCTTCCCCAAAGGGGTACTGCCTCTTCCAGGTCTTCAATTTTAGGACATCTCAGGCTCCTTCCACTCTCTTAAGACAAGATCTTTGAGAGTCTGGTGTACGGGTAGCGCCCTAGCTTGCGGCCTCACCAACCCCCTATATATCTGGTCTTGGGCTGAGACCTGCATTGGTGGTTCTGGAATGTCCTCAGGAGGCATAGATAGCCCTTAGGAGCCATTCCATGTTTTCCACAGCAAAAGATGTCAACCCGGTCTAGATTCTTCACCAGCCAAACTAGCACCTTCCAAATTGTTTCCCTTCTTCCAGGGAGCTTTGGCCAGAAACCTCTGCCTTCTGCCCAAGTCTTCTTACTCCAGGATATTAGAAGATGAGGTTACTAAACCCCCCCCCCCCACTGCTTCCCTGTCCAAGCTCCAACCTGGGAAGACAATCCTTCCCTAGATGATCGTGCATCCACCTCCCTAGCAGTCAGGGCTGTCTTGTAGGATTGTAAGGTGGCTAACATTTCAGTTTGCACCGACATAAAATCCTTCATAACTGCCAAGGTTCCTTTCCCTGACAACTTGTAGATACGCTTATAACAGAAGGGTCCCCAAGCACACCCTACAGGTCTCTACCTCCCTCCTCTCCCCCCATCAGCCGAGTTAGACTCACCATCCGTGGTCTTCTCACTGGTTGCAGCCACTGCTTCGTCTTCCATCTTGCAGGGCCCTTCAGAACTGCGCTGCCTTCGCTGGGCTCCTGGGTCCCCACTTCCAGGGAGTAACTCCTGGAGGCTCCTCACCAGCTTCATATGGAGAAAATTCCAACCGGTGCTGCCACCTTTAACCAGAAGTCCCTCCCTCGCTGTAAGTCATATTGGGAGCAAGGCTTGGACCGCAGCCTTTCCGCTCCTATTTCCGGTCTTGCGCCCTGGGCTGTCACTGGAGAAACCAGTGAGACTTCACCGTGACCGCCCCGCTCACCCTACAGGAGCATGCCACGTGATGCTGGTTGGCAACAGCATACCTGCGAGAAGCGTCTCACGGCCCCGTCCTCACCAGACATGCCTCCCTGCTGTCTAGGAAGAGGGAGGAAGGTGCCCGTCTGGAACGCCGGGACACCCTGTGCCCAAAAAATCTCCGCACCAATGGGATCCCTGGAGTAAGTAAAAGCCTGCCCTCCCTGGCTTGGCTACTACCCCCCCCCCCCCCCAGGGGGGAACCTCCAGCCCCCAGCCTTAGGTCCATACACACACACAAAAAAAAAAACAAAAAAAACAAAAAAACAAACAACAAACGTTTCGCTGCCAGGGAAACGCAATCAAAACAGAGGAGTGGAGGGAAAGGCGTGGAATTTAAACCCTGTCAATTGTTGATTGTGTTTCCTGTCAGGTGGAGCTAGTCATCTCTCAGGCGTGCCGTCCTGGAAGAGGACAATATATTGCTTATTCCAAAAGCATGTAAACAGAATTTGTAGAGGCAGCCATTTCTTTTCAGAGGCTCAATACTGTTTTGTTTGTAGAATGACAGATAGGTGGACTTAACAGTCGGTGTATGTAATGTTAGATGTACCGTACCTAAAAAAAAAAAGCACGGGCTGCAGCCACAGATCCTGTTTAAACCTATTAATGGAATAAACAACTTTTGGACTCATTAATCTCTTGGTTGACTCTCCAGTTATTCATTTTTTTTCAATTCATGTTTTGTCATCGACTCAAAACAAGCACTGAGATTAGTCAGCATTCTGACCTGAATACCTATTCTAAAAAGAATTGTAGCTTTTGAACCATTAAGACACACAGCTTTCATTCTTTGAAGGAACAGCCAGCAATGGCGCTTACATATTTGTTCTAGTACAGGCTGCCTTTAAAAGCGAATTTACTAGATACCCAAGCTGACAGGTTGCTTTTCAGTAACGTACTCCACACTGTTAGATTTTCTGGATGGAGATGCTTTTTACCAATGTCTCTTTCACATGGGCATTCAGCCCCAGTGCAGCAGCAAGAGCTATTTTTTTTTTGCTTCTTCTACCGCTGAGCTGTGTGCAGGCAGTCCATAGAAAGTGACTAGGTATGCATCAGCTGTATGGACTCATCCAGTCGAGTTTGATAGGTACGCAGAGATGGGTGCACAGACCTGAACAGAGCCTGTGGGTGCACCTGTCAAACTCTGCTGTGTGGGCAAGTCCATACAGTTGATATGTAGCTTATTATATTCTATGGGCTGTCTGCCCGCAGTTCAGTGGTAGTGAAAATGAAACAGATGGCTCTGGTTGCTGCATGGGGCTGAGCAATAAAGTTGAGTGCCAAGTGCCCATGTAAATGAGCCCCTTCATGCACACTTCATAAATATACAAAACTCAATACATCACATTCAGCATACTTGAAGAGTATGTATCAGTGCCTTCAATTGTGGCCATAACAGCAAAGCAATCACACCACTTACAATTTTCTCATAGTATTCCCGCCGACGTTCTGCCCGCTTCTTATAATCCACCATCATCCCCCGAAGCTTCCGCTCGTGTTTACGAGCTTCATGCCACATCCTTGAACCAGTCTTCATCCGCCAACTGACTGAGATATGGGAGAGAAAAGAACAGACCATGAGATACACAATACAAATACGGATATGAGCCAAATTTCTTATGTGGATGTACTGTATTTCAGAGACACGCCAACTTTCTTGATTTCAGACATAAATCTGCTTTCTTCTCAGGGGTCTCTGTCCGTTCTACCATGCATGCCGATCCAAGGTCCACAGATGGAACAGCAGGGCCTGGGACACATGGTGGGGGCGAACTGGTAGCATTAGCTGGCTGTGGAAGTGATTGTGCAGCTGTACAGCAGCCTGAATGACTAACTAATCCCTCCTTTACAGCCAAGGAAGCTGCCTTCTTTGTCTCTGATTTGCAGTTGCCATGGTGCTGCAAATGTGATCAATTATGGGGGTAGCCAGTTGATGGCTTGACAGTTTGGTTGATATCATTACTTATGACAGTTATTCACAGCAAGCCTTGAATTTAACCATTTTGAGAAGCAGTTGAATTGAATGGGTTTAGTTCTGCTTTAACTACCTCAATACTGGGGACCTTCACCCCTTTCCTGCCCTGGCCAATTTTCAGCATTCTCACACTTTGAATGACAATTACTCAGTCATGCAACACTGTACCCAATAGAAATTGTTATCATTTGTTTCACACAAATAGAACTTTCTTTTGGTGGTATTTAATCACCATTTTTTTATTGCTAAACAAAAAAAAAAAAAAAGACCAAAATGTATTAGCTTTGTGTTATAAAATATTGCAGTTTTCTTCATAAATTTTGACCAAAAATTATTACTAATTGTTTTTAAAAAAATAACCCAAATCAATATTATCTGGTTTGAATGGAAGTTCTAGAGTCTACAAGCTATGGTACATATCACTGAAAATTGATCTGCCTATCTCAGAGCATGCGTGCTCCATCACTACCTGAATGTGTCCCATGCCTACTGCTGCCTAGGACAGCGCATTGGAGACCTGTCTGTAGTGGGACTGGACTGGAATAGCACAGCGGTTGACAAGTGCTCATTTTACTACTTCCGTGAATTGCCAATTTTGTGAAAATAAATTATTTGTTGTTATTGCTGCACTTAGATGGCGATGATTCTTCTTTTTATGGTTCACACAGAATCTCTTCTGAAGTCAAGCATTCTTGGATTATCCCTTACCCACCTTTGGACTCTAAGCACTTATGTGGTTTATTTCCTAGCCATCAAATAATACATCTAGACTTATTCCTCTTAGTGCGCCAAATATTGATCGTGTGGTTGGTGAGTTTTTTTAAGTTTTAATTTTTTACCCACAATTCTTTGGAAATAAAAAAATTAAATAAAATGTGTTTTTTTCCACAAAATTGTTATTTTAAAAACAACCCATTTCTCACACACGGCATAGCCATACTTGCAATTACACCCCAAATTACATTCTGCTACTTCTCCCAAGTAAGGGCATACCACGTGAGAGATTTTTTTCACAGCCTAGCCACATAGAGAGGTCCAAAATCCAAGAAGCACCTTTGGACTTTCAAGGAGCATAAATTACGCATCTAATTTCCTGAATATCCATCACATTTTTGAAGGCCCTGGAGCAGGAGGACAATGAAAAACCCCACAAAATAACGACATTTTGGAAAGCAAACACCCTCATCTATTTCCTATGAGGCAGAATGAGTCTTTTGAACATGTCATTTTTTGCCACACATTTTTGGAAAACATGGAGAGAAATGTATTTTTTTTTTTTAAAAACACAGTTGTTGGTCCACTAGAGAAACCAACAGACATTGACGGTCCACTAGGGACACCGGCATGTTGATATGGGACACTATTGCAGATGATGATGGAACACTGGTACACTGTGACAGATGTTGATGGTACACTACGGACACATGTTGACAATCCACTACAGACACTGACAGATGTTGACAGGACACTGGTACACTGACAGATGTTTTGTGTACTGGTACAATGTGACAGATTTTGATGGGACATTGGCACACTGACAGTTGTTTTTGGGCACTGGTACACGTTGATGGGACACTGGTTCATTGACAGAAGTTTTTGGGCACTGGTACTCAACAGATGTTGAAATGGGACACTACTGCAGATGTGCACTGAACAGAAAACAGGGGGGTAGGTAAAACTTGCCTGGGAAAGTGTGTGTGTGTGTGTGGTGTGTGTGGTGTGTGTGGTGTGTGTGGTGTGTGTGGTGTGTGTGGTGTGTGTTCAGCGGTCCTACCAGTAGTCCTCAGCAACCTCTACTGGAGGTATATCATGTGGAAACTAAGATACAATCAATGTTCGTCTGAGCATTATAGTCTATCCATGGGCCCCTAACCTTAAGGTATATGTACGGAATCCCTGGTTTTTCACCAGAACTCGTATCCCCACTGGAAGATTTCTCCTCTATTACTGTTCTAGGGACAACTCAAAATGTTGGGATTTTTTCCTTACTTTTACTTTCTGTAATGACAGTAAACAGAACAAAGTAAAGAGAGTGAAAGTAGAACTGTAGGCAATCTTTTTTTCATTTTGCATAGAGTAAGGGAGTATTATAACCAATGCCAGCTTATTTGCCATCTGTGTCCCAATGGGGAGATTTCTGTTTGCTTCCTGTCCCATACCCAAAACAGGAAGTGAGAGGAAATTGCTGAAAATTAAGGGAATTCCTTGGGGACTCCCGGGTCTCTAGTGTTCTAACTGGATAATGTTCCCTCTGTTACTTTTCTGAGGGCAACTCAAAATTTAGGATTTAGTTTACATTCACTTTTGATGATAATGGTAAACAAGACAACTAGAGTGGGTTAATCTCCATAATGGGGACACAGACAACAATAAAAACTGACAGGTTTTCTAATTCATCTCCACTGTTCAAAAAAAAAAAAAAAAAAAAAAAGTTTACCTTTAGTTATAGTTTAAGCTTCTTAACAGGGTTCCAATTCCTCTCCAGTCCATCCAAAATTTAAAATGGTTTTGCCTTTAGTTATATTTTAAACTTTCAAAGAAGAAAATCCAACTGGTTGCCGTGTACAACCGCTCCAGATTCTGGTTTCTCCAGTTCTGATAAACCCCCAATAGTGTTTAAAATCCCTGTCCACCAGCAGCTTTTTTTCTATTTCCCTTTATTTTCACCTGGTAATCCTGTGAATAGCACACCTCCTGTTCCTTCATGCCCAGACAAAGAGCTTGTTTGTTTTTGGCTCAGACACACTTTAAAGTAAAGAACTGTTTCTTTTTAGCTTTGGATAGATTACAAAAGGATTAGAAACCCAGTCCAGATTTTATTGCTGACTGTGCCCCTGCTGGGGAAAGTCATCCGATTTACCCTGGAACTGTCACAGGAAAGGAAAGTGAGGGAAAATCCAAAATCCTGAGCTGTCACCAGAACAGGGACAGAGGAAATCATGCGCTGGCAACACCTGCTCTGCTGATAGAGGTCTATGGCTTCTTTCACACAGATGGTAGGTTCTGAAAAGCAAACCGCAGTGAATCGCTTTTCAGATCACAATTTATAGTTGGTTTGATGCCAAAGTTCATTTTACGACATACAATGTTGCAACCTCCATAGCTGCATTTGATACATGGTTGCAACATGGTCTGACTTTAATGGATGCGTCTGGCAGGTGTAACACCTGCTCAACTGAAACTATCATGTCGTAAAGCTACAAAAACACGTTAGTCTTAACTACCCCATTTGGCAGGAAGGTAAACAACAGATATGGGCAATGCTCCCAAGACTGATTTTTACTGTGCCAATATGCCCATGTGAACTTGATCTACGGCTGCACTCACACCTAAGCATTCTGGGAATGTGGGCAGAAACGCATGTGAATGGGCTACCCTATGCTGTCGCATTGCACAGCTGCAAATGCAGCCAAAAGGGTTACCATACATATTACAATTTGACCATATAACCAACTTTAGATTTACCAAAACTATGTACTATGAACACCTACCTGATTTATCAAATTTGTATCCAATCAGGCACGCTCTTACACTACACACTGGTTGGTAGATCTAACCCTAGGTTCACAACTAAGCTTTTCTGCAGCATTTTGCAGAAACGCAGTACAGTCCATTTAACATGATTTCCTATGGGAAATGTTCACATGTCTGCGTTTTCACCCAGCGCATTATTTGGAAAGGGTCAGGGACTTTTTTTTTTAATGCAAAACGTTGCATTTTTGTTTTTATAGACTTCAATGGGAACGCTGCAGAAAAGCATGTCTAGCAAAAAAAAAAAAAAAAGCAAAAACGCATCATGCAATACAGAAACACCTCAAACGCAACCTGCATAGGTGTGAACCTAGCCTAAAGGAGATTGTACAATCAGATTGTATAGGCAAAAAGTTTGGATAGAGGTGAGAAAAATTAGAACACCTGTCAGGTTCTTTAAGTGGCCTGTGCCACTCCCATTAGGGGATAGTCTCCTGATTTGTTCTGTTTACCATGATCACCTAGTTAAAAAAAAAAAAAAAAAAAAAAGGGCTAAATTCTGAGTTTCCTCTAGAATAGTAATGGAGGAAAATCATCTAATGGAGGCACTAGTTCTGGTGAACATCAATAATTTCCTTACTTTTGAGGGATTTCCTCTCACTTCCTGTTTTGGACAGAAGAGATGGGAGATCTTCCCAAAGTCACACAGATGGCAAAAAACTGATAGGGGTAATAACCCTCCCTTACCCTATCCAACATGAAAAAAATAGCCTTTGTTTTACAAAACAGGAAGTACATTGAAATCTCCTTAACCGCCTCCTGCCCGACATATAAGATAATGACCGGAGGGCGGGGGTTATCTTGTTCTGGGAGGACGTCATGTGACAACCTCCCACTCTCAGCAGTGCACTGTGTCCCTGGGACACAGCACATCACTGTTCACTGTAAAGAGCAGATTATGTCAGCTCTGTCATGTGATCAGCTGTGTCCAATCACAGCTGATCACAAGTAAATATGAAATGCCGGTTATTGGCAGACCTCTTCTCCCACTGACAACTCATGAGGAGAGCCGGTAATCGGCATACCTCAGAGCAGACATCTACACTGATCATCAGTCCCAATCAGTGCCATATTGGAGTGCTGCCTTTCAGTGCCCATCAGTGCAGCCTCATTAGCACACATCAGTGAAGAAGAAAAATTACTTATTTACAAAATTTTATAACAAATAAAAATGTTTTTGTTTTTTTTCCCAAAATTTTCAGTCCTTTTTAGTTTGTTTAGCAAAAAATAAAAACCCTAGTGGTGATTACCACCAAAAGAAAGCTTTGTCTCAAAAAAATTATCCAAATTTTGTTTAGGTACAATGTTGCATAACCGTGCAATTGTCAAAGTGCAACACCACTGAAAGCTGAACATTGGCCTGGGCAGGAAGGGGGAAAAAGTGCCCAGTAGGCAAGAGGTTAATGGATTAACCACTGGCCTCCGGAAAGTTTTACCCCCTTGATGACCAGGCCATTATTTTGCTATTCAGCACTGCGCAATTTTAACTGGCAATTGCTTGGTCGTGCAACACTGTACCCAAATGAAATTTATATACTTTTTCACACAAATAGAGCTCTCTTTTAGTGGTATTTGATCACCACTGGGTTTTTTATTTTTTGCTATATAAACAAAAAAAGACCGAAAAAAAGGGATATTTTCTACATTGTAATAAAAACCTATCCAATAAAATTCTAAATTTCTTCATATATGTAGCCCAAAATGTATTCTACTATATGTATTTTGTGAAAAAAAAAATTAAATTAGTTTGTATGAAAGTCATAGCATCTACAAACTATGGTACATAAATTTGAAAAATTATCAACCCTGATGTACTGATGGGCTCTCTCAATTTTTGAGGCTCTTAAAATGCCAGAACAGTACAAATACCCCCCAAACAACCCCTTTTTGAAAAGTAGACGGTCTGAGGTATTTAGTAAGAGGCATGGCAAGTTTTTTGAAGTCGTAATTTTTGTTCACATTTTTGGGAAAACGAATCGAATAAAAGTTTCACTTTTTTTTTACATGCTGTCACCGGTGCAGTACGTAGTCATCATATGACGGGTGTGGCGGTAGCCAGGGATACTGTAAATCATTTATTTTCTTTCACTTTTACCTTTTTTTGACACTTTGCTGTTACCGTGAGCATCGTTGTAACCGCAATGTTTAGAACTCTGATGAATGGGTTGCATTCATTCATCAGCTGTGATTACTATTGTATGCTGTGATTGGCTACAGAAATCACATGGCACAGGGTGCAGTGATCGGCCAAGGTACTCTGTGATAGCTGTGGACCAATCACAGCTGTTACGAATTGAAGGGTGCACATTCATAACAGTTGTGTTTGCATAGCAATCATGTGATCCTGCAGCCGCTCAAAGCTGTTAGACAAAGATCGAGCTTGGATGAGCATTTAGGGGGGCCTACTATTGAAAGTTTTTTTCACCCTAATGCAGAGAATGCATTAAACAGCTGTGATTACTATTGTATGCTGTGATTGGCCACAGAAATCACATGGCACAGGGTGCAGTGATCGGCCAAGGTACTCTGTGATAGCTGTGGGCCAATCACAGCTGTTATGAATTGAAGGGTACACATTCATAACAGTTGTGTTTACATTGTGATCGCATAGCAATCATGTGATACTGCAGTCACTCAAAGCGGTTAGACCAAGATCGAGCTTGGTTGAGTATTTAGGGGGGCTGGGGGAGCTACTATTAAAAGGTTTTTTCACCCTAATGCAGAGAATGCATTAAAGGGGATGTAAAGGTAAAAGGTGTTGTACCTTAATGCATTCACTTCATTTGGGTGAAAAACCTTTTGAGAGCAGCTCCCCCCGTAGTCCCCCAAATACTCACGTGAGCATGATCTCGGTCCAGCACTATGCATGTCTGCAGCACCTCCTCTCCCCACTCCTGACATTCAGAGGCTTGGCTGAAAGCAGGAGCCATTGGCTCTTGCTGCTGTCAATCCAAACCAGTAAGCAGAGGGCGGGGCTGAGTCGGGCTGTGTGTCTGACTAGACCAGGAGTAGGAAACCTGTGGCTCTCTAGTTGTTGTGGAACTACATTTCCCATGAGGCATGGCAAAGATTACAAAACTGACAGTTACAGCTATGACTTGCAGAGGCATGAAGGAACTTGTAGTCCTGCGGCTCTCAGGTTGCCTACCCCTGGAATAGACGCGAGCAGCGAGTCTGCACTAGTACCTCCGGAGCGACTTCCTATGGGGGCACTCAGTGGGTGGAGGAGGAGCCTAGGTCGCCAGCAGGGGACCCGAGGTGAGGAGGATTGAGGCTGCTCTGTACAAAACATTTGCAAAGAGCAGGTAAGTATAAAAAACCGGTTTGTTATTTTAATAAAAATAATCTGAAACTTTATATTAAACCTTTTACCTTTACACCCGTTGTAAGGCTAGGTTCATGTGTGTGCTTCTCATGCATTCTTGTTGTAGGGCTGTTCATGCGGTTTAATGCATTTTTTTTTTATTTTTGTGTGCAGTCTGGTCGTTAAACACAAAACCCCACCAAAAACACACGTACATGCATTTCTATTGAAGTCTATGGACTGTAGGAAACTGCCTAGATGTGAGCGGGATACATAGAAATCATGTTAAATCAACATGTATGCATTCCTGCAGACATGCTAAAAACACACACACAGATGTGAACCCGTCCTTAGAAGGCCAACACACTGTCAGGGTGTCTCTGTGCAAAGTAAATGTAAAACCCAACCCATAGATCTACATGTAAGAAACTCCTGGACTTAATAGAACTGTTGCATTCTCCATATGTATATTCCAAGTCATGATTTCCTGCACTGCTGGGCTCTGAGCTCCCTGTACATGTCCATGTTGTATAGAGCCAGAAGCTGACTGATTATAGTCACAGTCTTCCACAGAACCCCCTCATGTCCCACTACGACGTATGACCATTACAACCTACAAGACACACTCTTACCAGCTGCCTGCAAGTTAACACCGGAAATGACGAAACGTAAAGCAGCTACCCCCGCACTGAGGATGCGCACTTAATTGGCAGCAGGGTGACGTCAGGCGGCCCTCTGAGTAGCACGGCTCGGTAAGGTGTACATTGACTTCCGTCAACGCCGCGTACTGCGACTAGCAGGAACCGTCCGGCTCCAGCGGCCTCTGCTAACATTCCCCGCACATCCAGCGTGCAGTTATAGAGAAGCATACGCCTTCTTGAATAAGCTGTCTGCTGATTGCGCTAGAAAGATCATGTGACCGGTATCAGAATTTTCTCCCGTCTATTACAAGAGAAAAGGAATGACAAGTATGTACTGCATCTCATGTCTCCATTTATGGACGGAAGCCATTTTACCGGAGATCAAGTTCCATGGAGGTAGACATCCGTAGTAGGCTGATTTAATGAAGTGTATATAAACTTCAACAACTATGTCTTAATTGCTCCCTTTGGGTCTGTTAAATAGTTCTTTGAAAGAGTTTTATTATATCTGTTCAACAAGTTTCGGGGAAATAAATAGTTGTTCATCCTGAGCTGATGGTTATCAACATTGTTCCTGCTGTCTCTGTGGACTACAAACCTCACCCCGTTATGGAAAAGAGAGAGCTGTTATGTAGCGCTAACACATTTCCTGTCTAAGGTGACAACGCTTCTCAGTCCAGTTGTCACCCTAGGACAGGAAGTGTTACATATTTCTGGCTGAAATAAAGACAAAACTCCAGTTCAACCATTAAATAAAAAAATAAAAAAAAAGTTCTAATCCTATACTCACAGTTGATCCAGAGGAAGGCAAAAAAAAACAAAAACAAAAGCATGATCCAATTTGCTCCTGCAGGGGAAAACATTCCTTCCTGATCCCCCGAGAGGCAATCAGATATTCCCTGGATCCACTTTACCTATAAATATTAGTATCCAGTTATATTCTGGGTATCTAGGAAAGAATCGAGGCCTTTTTTAAAGCAATCCACTGAGCTGGCCAGAATCAACTCTTGAGGGAGTCTATTCCACATTTTCACAGCTCTTACTGTGAAGAAACCTTTCTGTGTTTGGAGATTAAATCTCTTTTCCTCCAGATATAAAGAGTGCCCCCTTGTCCTCTGTGATGTCCTCAGGGTGAATAACTCTACACCGAGTTCACTATATGAACCACTGATGTATTTATACATGTTGATCATGTATAACCACTTATCCTCCTGAGGATTTACCCCCCTTCATGACCAGGCGTTACGGCTCTGCGTTATTTTAACAATTGCACAGTCATGCAACGTTGCACCCAAATTAAATTTACGTCCTTTTCCCCCACGAATTGAGCTTTCTTTCGGTGGCATTTGATCGCCTGTGCGGTTTTTATTTTTTGCGCTATAAAAAAAAAGACTGACAATTTTGAGATAAAAACAATATTTTGAACTTTTTGCTATTAAACATGTCCAGTAAAAAAAATTTTAAAAAATCAAATTTCGTCATAAATTTACTCCAAAATGTATTCTTGGAAATGTCTTTGGTACAAAAAAATCCCAATACGTGTAAATTAATTGGTTAACGTGAAAGTTATAGCGTTTACAAATGGCGGTATAGATACTGTGATTTTGTTTTTATTTTTTTCTACTAGCAATGGCGGCGATCAGCGACTTTTAGTGGGACTGTGGCGGACATTCTGACACTGGGGGAAGTGATTTGGTGTCACTGACATCCCCAGTGACACCAATACAGTGATCAGTGCTAAAAAAAAAAAAAGTACTGACACTGTACTAATGACACTGGGCTGGAAGGGGTTAATATGAGGGGTGATCAAAGGGTTAACTATGTGTAGGGAGTGTTTTACTAGGGGGCGTGTGCTTCACTGTACTCACACTGCTCTGGATGGCTGTGCTGTGCACGCCACAGCACCCCCCCCACCAAAAAAAAAACAAAAACCCAAACACACTAAAAAAAAAAACAGGCAGACTCAATGGACTACTCGGTCTTTTTCTGCTGTCACTTTTCTATGTTTCTATTCTATTTTAATTCAAATTTATTCTATTTGAATTTCAGAAGATGGTTATATTCATTCTATTCTATTCTTTTTGCTATTCTATCCCTTTCATTTCTATTGTAATCTATTCCATTCAAATTTATTCTATTCAAATTTTGAAAAATGGTTATATTCTATTTTATTCTATTCTATTGTTTTTGCTATTCTATTTTTTTATATTCTAGTCTTTTATTTTCTATTCTAGTCTATTCAAATTCATTCTATTTGAAATTCAGAAGATGGTTAGTCATTCTATTCTTTTGTTTTTGCTATTCTATTCTTTTCTATGCTATGCTGTTCTAATCCTATTCAAATTATTCTATTCTAAATTTGAATTTTGTAAGAATCTATTGTTTTTGCTATTCTATTCTAGTCTTTTTTCTATTCTATACTAATCCATTCTATTGTTATCTGTTCCTTTATTTTATATTCTATTTTATTTTCTATTCTATTGTTTTACTCTATTCTATTCAGTTTTACACTATTCTTTTCTATTTCATTCTATTCCTTTATTTTCTTTTCTGTTTTACTGTATTATTGTCTATAATATTCAGTTCTTTTCTATTCTAATCCTTTATTATCTATTTTATGCTATTCTATTCTTACTTTCGAATTCAATTTGGTTTTCAAATTCGATTTGAACTGCAAATGTAATTTTGTTTCATTATTCCGGATTCGTTTTAAATTAGTTTCTTTTATCATTTGGAAACATCCGAACCTCCAAAGAATGAAAAATTCATCCAAATTTCAAAACAAACTGCACAATGTGTAAATGCAACACACTTCCAAATGGACAGTTGAGGTCCCACATTGTATACTCTCAATAAATCCGTACTGCAGAAGTCCGGGTTTCTTGGGAACCCAGTTCTCCAGTCCACATAACCCTATACTTTACTCTTTACCAGGAGTCTCTTTAACCCCTTTTACAACAGCTATACACATACATGCAGTGGCAAGGCAGGTGGGCCTTAATGCTTATCCACCACATATACACTGTATTGCCAAAAGTATTGGGACGTCTGCCTTTACACACACATGAACTTTAATGGCATCCTTAGTCCATAGGGTTAAATACTGAGTTGGCCCACCCTTTGCAGCTATAACAGCTTCACCTCTTCTGGGAAGGCTGTCCACAAGGTTTAGGGGTGTGTCTATGGGAATGTTTGACCATTCTTCCAGAAGTGCATTTAAAAGGTCAGGAACTGATGTCAGATGAGAAGGCCTGGCTCACTGTCTCCACTCTAATTCATCAAAGGCGTTCTATTGGGTTGATGCTTAAGAGTTCCCTTTACTGGAACTAAGGGGCCAAGCCCAACCATTGAAAAACAACCCCACACCATAATCCCTCCTCCACCAAACTTTACACTTGGCACAATGCAGTCAGGCAAGTACCGTTCTCCTGGCAACCGCGAAACCCAGACACGTCCATCGGATTGCCAGACAGAGAAGCGTGATTCATCACTCCAGAGAACACATTTCCACTGCTCTAGAGTCCAGTGGCGGCGTGCTTTACACAACTGCATCCGATGCTTTGCATTGCACTTGGTGATGTAAGGCTTGGATGCAGCAGCTATCCATGGAAACCCATTCCATGAAACTCTCTATGCACTGTTGTACTAATCTGAAGGCCACATGAAGTTTGGAGGTCTTTAGCTATTGACTCTACAGACAGTTGGCGTGTGCACTGTGCGCTTCAGCATGCGCTGACCCCACTCTGTCATTTTACGTGGCCTGCTGCTTTGTGGCTGATTTGCTGTTTTTCCCAGATGCTTCCACTTTGTTATAATACCACTAAGGGTTGACTGTGGAATATTTAAGAGCAAGGAAATTTCATGGATGGACTCCTGAGAGTGACCCATTCTTTCACAAATGTTTGTAGAAGCAGTCTGCATGCCTAGGTGCTTGATTTTATACACCTGTGGCCATGGAGGTGATTGGAACACCTGAATTCAATGATTTGGAGGGGTGTCCCAATATTTTTGGCATTATAGTGTATGTGTCATTGTCTTGTTCTGGGGCACACTGCAATGTCATCCTCCAGAACTGTGACCAAGCTGTCACAGACAGCTCACAATGAAGCACTAATGGTCAGGAGCTGGAAGGATGGGCTTTTGATGACATCAGCATTGTGTAGTCAATTATAGTGCCACATGATCATCAGCCTTCTTAGCGGCTTGGGGCATCACAGTCCATTTAAAGCGCCAGCTCCTGCCAGTATAGAGAGTTTAAAGTGAATCTACAAGTTAAAGAATACGTTCGCCTTCTTAAAAAATAATAAATGCACTTCTTTTTGCAGGTAATTGAATAAGTGCATTTATTTTTTTTACTAGGAGTCTAGAAAGCATGCAGGGCTCCTGCAGACCTGTCAGTATATCTGTCTGTTCATATGTCGTATGGGCAGGCAGTTACTCACTGACAGGAAGAATCAATGAACTACCACAGTGCTCAACAGAGCCGTGATAGTTTATTGAGAACTACAAGCCGACAGCTGCAAAGGATGTCAGTACTTGTAGTTTTCCTTTCACAGAATTCTGTGCAGAGGTCACGGTTGTTATATATATATATATATATATAGTGACAGCTAGTGGAAGAGAAAATCCCCTACTAGCTGTCACTAGATGCAGCGGAGTGGGGAGATGTTGCAGGAGTGGGAACATGTTACATTTTTTTCCCCACCGTTTTTAGGGTGGAACATGTAACATGTTCCGAAACGTGAACTTATATGTAAAAAAACAAAAACAAAACAACAAACATGTTACTTTCTTGCTCTAGTTAAATGTATAGTTTCCCATAGAGCAGCCCTGAACTTCTTTTTAGGTCCCCCTGCCAAGTGCCCCCAATAACAAGCGTCTTGCTATAGGGGCACTCAAGCCACGCTCCTGTGAATGGACATTGTCCATTCACACACAGAGCGTGACTTGGTCCTGACTCCCCCCCCCCCCCTGCTCTCTCCTCATTGGCTCACTGGCTGTGATTGATATCAGCAGTAGCCTGTGGCTCCCAATGCTGTGTGAGCCAATCATGAGGGAGAGTTCCGGGAGAGCCACGGCTCTCATGTACATCGCTGAATCGAGATGTGGCTCAAGTAAGTATAAGAGGGACTGAGGGGGTAGCTGCACCCAGATTTTTTTTACCTACGTGCATGAAAGAACCTTTTGCCCTTAGAACCACTTTAATCAGGCCCATTGAAATTAAATATAAACACACAAAAAAGGATTTTTGTACTCACCAGAAAATCATTTTCTTGGACTCCTTTGAGACACACAGGAAGTCCTAAACCTTCAGGTTATAGCCTCATTCATTAGGGCATATCGCTCCATACATCCATGTGAAGGGCTGTCTTTACCTGCACGGGATGCACAGGTGTTTCATGCTGGCGGTCTGTTTAAATCAATTATAGGCAGCTGATTGGACATATCATCAAGCACATGCCAGTTTACATCCATGCAGGTCAGTTTCATGGATCAGAATGCAGTCTATCTGCATTCTGATCTGTACATTGGACTCGCACAGATGTACAGAAAAGATAAAATTCAAACTCCACGGAGGTATAGGAGATTGAGCTAGGGGAGCCACATGAGACCCTTTGCACAAAGGTCTTGATCTGTGAGTGGGAAGCCAATGGTCTATGGAAGGAAATGACAGCAACCTGACCCTTGATGATATTAAGAGCCAAACAGTGGTCCAGACCCAACTGCAGGAAAGAAAGGATGAGTCCCATGGAGAAACTCTTGAGGTGACAGCCCCAGGACTCACATCAGCAAAGTACGCCTGTGATGTTTGGTATATACAGTTGAGCTCAAATGTTTGCATACCCTTGGAGATATACAGCATGTACCATTTTAAAGAAAACATGAGTGAGTGGAAGAACTGTTTTGAGAAATACAAAGCAGCATGTTTCCGAAGTAAAACACACACAGTTAACCCTTTGATCGACCCAGATGTTAACCTCTTCCTGCCCAGTGTCAGTGCTTTTTATTAGCACTGTTCACTGTATTAGTGTCATTGAGATGTCAGCGGCAGTTAGTCTCCACCAAGTGTCAGAATGCCCGCTGCAGTCCCGCAATAAATCGCTGATCGCCGTCATTAGTATAAAAAAATTAAAATTACATTTCCAGTATATATACTGCCATTTGTAGGCGCTATAACTTTCACATTAAACAATTAATTTACATGTATTGGGATTTTTTTTTAGCAAAGACATGTAGCTGAATACATTTTGGCCTAAATTTATGACAAACTTTGATTTGTAAAAAATGTTTTACTGGACATGTTTTATAGCAAAAAGTCAAATATATATATTTTTTTCAGAACCGTCGGTCTTTTTTTGTTTATAGTGCAAAAAAATAAAAACCACACAGGTGATCAAATACCACCTAAAGAAAGCTATATTTGTGGGAAAAGGGCATAAATTTAATCTATGCACAGTGTTGCACGACTACGCAATTGTCAGTTAAAGTAATGCAGCGCCGTATCTCAAAACATGGCCTGGTCAGGAAGGGGGGGGGGGGGGGAGTAAATCCTCTGAAGGGCAAGTGGTTAAACTGTCCCAGGATGTTAATCTTGGTTCGTGTGGGCAAATAAAGTTTGTCCTGTCCACAATCCCATGTTTGTGATTTCTGAGTTTCTCGTGAAAACAGAAATATAGTTTATTTAATGATTGTCCTGTTTATATGAAAGGAAACGGTGTCTATTTTGATTGAAACTCTTTCAGCTTATTTTAGTGTTCCCTGTCATCCAGTTGTATTTACTGGTAATCAGTTGTGTGTCTTTATCTCAACAAACAGTCCTTCTAAGGCATTGTATCATTAACTAAGAGAGGAGTCCACGTAAACCCAGTCTTTCAAATTTCCATAGTAAAAAATTAGAGAGCTATGATAAAATATAAATTTTTCTCTTCATAGAAATTCTAACAAGACTAATTGCAATTTAAAGAGCTACATATGCGGGAAATTACCCTTTAAAGTGTTACTAAACCCAGTTCCTGCATTCGCTATATTTGGTCTCCCACAGTACACAAAACATGGAAATGCAATTATTTTAGTAAATATATACAGTGCTAAATATTCTCTCACCAGCAGTTAGAGCAGTCTTGTGACTTCAGCAGAGCAGTGGTTAAAGCTTGTAGTTTTCTTTCTGCTCTAGGAGGATGTGAAACCCCTGACCCTCTGTCTGGACAGTGCTGATTGACCCTGTGCTGATCACATGCACTTTCCCAAGAAAAAAAAAATACCTCTTTAGCAATACACATTAAACTGAGCATGTGCATGAGACTAGGAATTCAGTCTGTATCAGGTGGACATTTCAACAAGAGGAGGGGCACAGAAGAAAGGATCAAGCAGCCTTTTTACACAATGCAGAGGATTAACTCCTTAGGTTCCACAGTGAGTACAACAAGCATGCTTTACTGCATATACAGACCAGGGGCGGACTGACCATTTGGAAACTCGGGCACTGCCTTAGGGCCCGGGATCAGTAGGGGGCCCCATGAGATGTCCCTGGTACCCTTTTCATAGGCTTTTTTTTGAGTTTGGGCAAGGACACAAGGGCCCCATGATCCCCTATTGCCCGGGGGCCCCATGAGTTGTCAGTCCGCCCCTGATACAGACTGATTTTACTGTTGTGGGTTTAGTAACACTTTAATTGCCACTTTAACCAGTGTGTGTCACCTTGTGTGTCTGTACCAAGGCCAAACATTCCAGGGTATGTAAACTGTATGCAATTTTTTTGATCATGGCCATTTGGGTGATTTCTGTTATCATTATATTTAAAAAGGAGCCAAACAACTATGTGATAATAAATGGCTTCCTATGATCACCATCTATGAAGACAGTTTTTGGCATGACAAGTCATACCTTCAATATCAATGCCAAAACTGCACAATTTCTACCAGGGTGTGCAAACTTTTGAAAAAAATGTAAGAACTACGAGCAGAATTGGATTAAAAGTGATGGCAGGTTAATGGGGCCCTGCATTTAGGGACACAGTGGGTACCCGTGGACTTCAAGGCCATCTTGGGTACCACGAACCAAAGGATTTATGTCATCTGGATCATAAAAAACATGAAGCTGTCTAGTCTTTATATGCATAGTTAAATTGTGGTTTGATATATAATGAGAAATGTTCTTTTGAGCAGTCTGTATTTTTTCATGCAAGAGGCTGTGTATCCCTTTTGGTAGGGCATATTGGAACATGTTCTACTACATCAGATAAACAGGTATATGTTGCCTGCTCCTTAGTCGTAAGTGTGTGTGTTTTATGCGGATTAAAAAAAAAAGCAAAAAAAACATCATCTGTATAATAAATTCAAATTTATTAACAAAAACGAGAATTTAGAAAGACATAAACCAGTGCAAAACTATCCAAACATAAATCACAGCTTAATTAAGAGTAATAGTCTGATGTTATGCAGTGCTCAGAACAATTCAAAAACACATTCTCTAAAGTCATTTTTTAAAGCTGAACTCCAGAAAAACTGTTAAATATACAACTGAAATAAATATATAGGATCTGTTTTATCTACCAAAGTATTTGCATTTTCATACATCCAGTCCTAAGATTTACACAGGCCTGCTGAGAAGCACAATCAAGATGGTCTTCCAATTTTCTCAACTCTAGTACAGGAATAGGGGTGGGTCACCTCCCTGCCCCAAAGTCTAAAAATGAAAAGTGAAGGAGCAGCAACATGATTCATAGAAAAATGTGATTCTAGAAGCAGTGCCCAAAAGAAGAGGGCAAATATATAGTAACCAGTATTGGGCTTTCTGCAGCTAATCTCTTCCCGATTACGGACTTAACATGCCTTGTTCTGCACTGTATTTTTGTGTAGAGGTGTCAGTCTTGGTGAAAGCAGGGTTTTGCTTCCTGTTACGTTCAGCAAAACGTAGTACAGTAGTGACATTGCTCCAAATCTCCAGACAAGTTGTCAGAGGCAGAAGTACCTTATTTCTCACACAAGCAGATATACTGCACAGCTATGTCTGTAAGCACAGGTGTGACTAGGCACCCCCACCTACCAGGAAATGGACTGTTACTTTTCATAAGAAATTTAAGACAAAAGGAAATTTCTTTCAAGCAGTTGCTAAATTAAATTAACTACATTTGTAAATATTCCCATAATATAGGAAATGTTGTGATCAAGTCCACTCTAACTGCTGCTGCTTCATTGTTCTCTCCTCCTGTCAGCAGGTTGCTTATTAGCACAGTCTGACTGGCTCTTGGTGTTTCCCCTCCCTCTCCCAGTTTGAGAGCTGCTGTACAGAAGATTAAAAAGGGGTGAAACCAAGTCAAATTCAAACTGTTAGATGCATGTGCTTTTTATAGAATTGCTCTGATGTTTTTTTAAAGATCTGTATGGAGTTTAGCTTTATGGTAGAACCCAACAGTTTAATTACAGGTAAATCAGGCAAGTTGCCCTAGTATGTACCGTATGAAACAGTTTACATTGGAATAACTGTATGTTGCTTTTACATGCATTGTACAACTTGGCAGTGACTTAAAAGGCCATATGGGGCTTCACAAAGCTGTGATTGGGTAACAAAATAAATATCACACAAATCCCCAAGGTCCGGATTTTTGTAGGAAGGTATTGAATTACAAACCTTAAAATGTACAGGCTACACACTGATTTTGACCTTGGATCAGAAGAGATACCGTTATAAAAAAACAACAAAAAAAAACACTGCTATATATAGCACCTACATTCCTCTTTCAAATAAATTGATTGTTGCTTTCAGGTGAATAGTACAATGTGGCAGTATTTTAAGGTGATTTATTCCACAAATTGTGGTAGAGTAATAAAATAACAGTAACTACAGCATACCTCCCAAGTGACCTAATCTTGGCAAGTGTAAAAAAAAAACAAAAAACAGTGCAAATGGTATAACTAGAGACACCAGTCTGAATCTGCCTGAGCTATCCCACCAGGAAACTGTCAAAGCGGACAGTCAGACAGCAGAGGCATGCTCAGCACAAACACAAAGGGCATGTATATGTGCAGCTGTGGGGTGGGGAATGCCTCTGTCGCCTTCCTGGCAGGATAGCTCAGTCAGATTTGGACCTATGTCCAAACACATCTGAGCTTATCCATGCTACAGACCAATTCGTAGTTTAGATCAGACAACATACCATCACTAAAAACCAGTTTACAATGCAGTAAATATAACCCAAAATCCAATTGTCACAGGCTTTTACAGGCATCATACAGCTTGAATAAGGATCAAACAGGAAGGTTCGCTAGAACTTCAATTTTGAGATACCCGTTTATTCCACAAAAATTTATTTTGCACCTCAAAGATTCTGTCAGTCTGTCTCAAAAAAAAAAAAATTGTACTCTCAATACCCCGCAAGAGAAGAGCAAATATATTTGCTTCTTTGGTGACCTGTGTCTCCAGTTTCTTCTTCATTCCAGCACAGCAGCCTCCAGCAGTGTCCTAGGTATTCATCATTTATGACAGTGTTAGATATCTGTGTTTTTTTCTGCCAGCTCTGTGGCTCTTTCAGCTGAACTCTACATCAGCACAGGACTCAGTAGCGACATAGGGGTTAGTGGAAGGAGCCAGAGCACATGATGGGACATACAGGCAATTGAAACTCCCAGAAAGATCGACTGCCAAAGACACTGACAGATGCTGCAGCATTAAAATGGTGGCATGGTAGGAGACACGGGCCACCACAGAGCTGAACATAATTGCTCTTCTTTTGTAGGGTACTTATTTTACGTTTTAAAAACTGACAAGAGTCTCTTTAAAATTAAACCTTACCTTTAAAAGTAGCTCACTGCCCATAGTGCAGGCACCTCAAGGCGTTTACTCACGTTTATTTTATCTTCTAAACGCCCTAGTATTGTATAAACCCTGAGCATGTTATTTAAATTATACCCACAAATTTCAGGGTGTTTGATATTTGTCTCAACTCACTATTTCCTCTCAACTGGCCTGTGAATGTGCTCATCACATTTGCAGGCATTAAGAAGGCAAGGGGATAAGAGAGGGTGAAATATAGATCACGGAAATTTGCGAAGAAAAAAAAAGGTGGTTTTTGATTTTGGGCAAATCAAGACACCTTGAATCCAAGCTAGCAGACACATGAGGGCACCTGCTCTTAGTAGGTAAGCGGAGTCCATGGGTTTTATTTTAGAGTAGGTATGACATAATACACTAAATTTTGGAGAGTAGTTTGAACTAGAAGCAGGGTGAATATGAACTAAATTTTACACTGTAAAAGGTTGGGAGGTAATATCAGAAACCTAACTTACCCCCATTTCTTCATAAAAAAATGCATAGCCTGGACTCATCCCACATATATATATTTGGTAAACAGTGTGAAAAAAAGTTATATTGTATAGCTGGATTTTTGGTATATTTAAAATCCATTGCATATGTAAAATTGCTGGTTTAGATTTTTGCATGTTTTTCTATGTTTCACTCCTTTGTGTAAAAGAAAACAGACTTCATCCACAGGTAGCACACTAGGTCCGGTTAATAATAATCTGGAATTTACCTAAAACAGAAAACAAACAATTAGCATTGCTAATCTACTTAGGCTGGCTTATTTAACCCTAAAACCTTACTTCCCATGCCCATTTTGAAACAGTGGTAAACAATTCTTATTTTCAGATTTCCTTTCTTAAACAGAATTGGGTCCCCCTTATATCATGGAGATTGGCTCTAGTGACAGCCCAATCAGCCTTTAAATGATAAAGCGCTTTGTTATATGTGGAATCCAGCATACAGCACCTACCTAAGCCATAGGGGTTTATAGGGTGGATGAGCAGAATTTTCAGGGCAATTAAGGATTGTACAAGCACTCTGTGGTGTCTATTGAGCTTTTGTGGGAGTTCAATATACTAAACAATGGCGATATGTTCACTTTTATATAGTGGGTTGGGCTCAAGCTAGCTCTTCATTTAGGGCTAGGGTTCGCATTACCTAGCAAGAAAGAAGGGAGTGTGTACAGCTTCTAAATTATTCAGCCATGTGTGTATTGTGAAAAGACCTGAATAGAAGTCTAACCACTTTCCACTTCCTATTCACAACATAGCATCAAAATACTGGTCAGAAAGCTTGCAGTTGTAGGTTAAAATGGCAGCTGCAAGTGGCGAACAATAAACATTCATATACAATATTACATATTCCCTGACTAAAAAGAAATACTTATTTTTTAGTTCTGAACATAATAAAGACCGGAAATATGTACAAAAACCTTACACAATCCCTTAAAACAAGATCTCTAGTGCTTTTAGGATGTAATGAGACAAAAAGTAACTGCAACTTGCAACACCCAAACTAATTTTACCTTTTTAATAGTCTGACTACAGAAATTTAAATCTAATTAGTTTCTATGAGTCAATGCACTAAGCACACCATTCCTGCTGTTTGCAAAAATGCCATCAGATTTTTTTTTTTCTATTACAAAGGGGAAAACAAAAATTATAGATATAATTTTTATTAACATTTACATAAATATTAATATAGTTTGTATAAAAATGTATTTATATGATAGCAGCTGTCATTCTCATTTCTATTAGACATTTTTGAACATGGGAGTTCAGCATTCACGGTAGGCTTGATGCACTGACATTGTCTACATACTAAGGAAAGTTGTAAGTCACCAATACCCATACAGGAATCAGACTTTACCATTCTGTATACGCACACCTTGGAATTAGGCAGTTTGGGTTTCACACAAATAAAAAAAAAATAAAAAACAAATAAACACAAGGCAGACCACGTGTACACTTTGGTGTAAAAAAAAAAAAGAAAAAAAGAATAACTCACAGGTAGGCATTATAGGAACTTCTGCAGATACTGTACAGTTGATCCCTAAGTTGGAGAGACCTCCTTTTATGAGTCCACATGTGTAAGCCAGAAACTGAAAGACAATAGGAGGAACAAAAGTTTATCATTATTTTCAAATAAACTAAATAATGAAATAAAGATATCTCACTTAATTTCTTTCCAGTGTTCTCTCCCCCAGGGGACAAAGTACATGATTTACCTTTGGCGCTTCCTCTAGGTATTGCTTAGTGCAGGAAAGCTGTGTCAGGAGCAGAAAACGGTTGTCTTGTAAAACATAGGTACCCTACAGAAAACAAAAAAAAAAAGAAGAAGGGGGACATTATGCTCTCAATATTTTATAAAAAATAAACTAAACAGATGTTAAGATTTACAAGGCATAACATAAAAAAATGCCTTTTTTGGATAGAGCAGGGAAATTTCAGAACCCCCATCAAATGTTTTTTGCTATCTGTGTCCCTTCTAGGTAGATTCACCCTCTCTTTTTGTCCATGTAACTATTGTCACTGAGAAAATGATTCCTCCATTCACCTCAAATGTGTGGAAGGGGTAATCTGATCTTTTTTTTTTACATTCAACGTTGGTTAAACAAAAAAACAAAAAACGATGAATGCATAGGCTGCCTAAAAGTGTATGTACTCTCTAGTGCAATGTAAGCTGATAACTTCCTGTGTTCTCTGCCTCTGAACTGCTACCAGTTAGCATTGTTCTTTGCAATCTCTGTGGACTACAAACCCCCCCTTCTCTTTTGGAGAAGAGAGGGAGGTGTTATGTAGTACTAACAGTGTTATGTAATCCTAACACACTTCCTTTCCTAGGGTGACAACACTGCTCAGTACAGTTGTCACCCAGGAATTGTGTTAATGGCTGGATTACCAGGTTAAAGTAAAGGAAAAAATTTTGAAAAAGGAAACCAATGCAGCCACTACATCCAAGGACTGGTAAGGTGCAATACTATCAAATTTTGATCTTGGGTGGATAGTTTGATCAGAAGTGGATATTTTGCTGACAAACCCACCAAAAGAAATACAGAAAAGCTCACCTGTCATCAGTCCTTTGAAAGGGAAAGCATAGGAGTATTTTCAGTAAACTATGTTTTGATATATTTTTGCAGTATTTATCCTAAAATAATTTTTAATTAACTTTCACACGTTTACATGCTTAGTCTTCCAAGTTCTTGCTATTGTCCTAACGACTGTAGATTAGCCATTTCAATCCCTTTCTCTCCCTTCTTAAGTTATTGGATAAGATATCAGCCATACAAGAGTGCATGGATTTCTGCTCCTATTGGCTGGCTTACAGACCTGCACTGTGACAAGGAGCAGTAAAAGCACAGCTATCATGTAGCAATTCAAAGCCAGATGCAGAGTCTGTGCTTGAAACAAGCAAATATGGCTGCCCCCATGTGCAAATAAATAACAACAAACAAGGGTTTTAACCACTTGCCCTCCAGAGGATTTACCCCCCTTCCTGACCAGGCCATTTTTTGCGTTACTTTAACTGACAATTGCGCGGTCATGCAATGCCGCACCCAGATCAAATTTACTTCCATTTTTCCTACGAATTGAGCTTTCTCTCGGTGGTATTTGATTGCCTGTGTAGTTTTTATTTTTTGCGCTATAAGCAAAAAAAGACCGACAATTTTTAGAAAAAAAAACAATATTTTGGACTTTTTGATATTAAACATGTCCAGTAAAAAAATTTAAAAAACAAAATTTCATCATAAATTTAGGCCAAAATGTATTCTGCTACATATCTTTGCGAAAACAAAATCCCATACGTGTAAATTAATTTGTTTACGTGAAAGTTATGGCGTTTACAAATGGCGGTATAGATACTGGGATTTTTTTTTCCCTACTAGTGATGGAGGCGATCAGTGACTTTTAGCGGGACTGCAGCGGGCATTCTGACACTGGGGGGAACTAACTTGGTGTCACCGACATCCCTATTGACACCAATAAAGTGATCAGTGCTGAAAAAACAGCACTAACACTGTACTATGGGCACTGGGCAGGAAGGGGTCAATGTGATGGGCGATCAAAGGGTTAACTATGTGCAGGGAGTGTTTTACTAGGGAGCTGGGGGCGTGTGCTTCGCTGTAAGCACACTGATCAGGATGGCTGTGCACATCCCGAGCAGTGTGCCCGAGCTGACAGGGAGGAAGACTGTTTGCTTGTAAACAAAAACAGTCTTCCTCCCCATCGGTGATTTTCGGTAATTACCGGGCGCCAGCGGGTAATCACTGTCCAGGACCCGGTGATTGACATCCGCGGCAATGAATGGTGGCGCAGGTAGGGCTCACACGCGCGCCCTACCCGGAAATGCAGAATCACATCTATATATGTGATTTTGCGCACCTGTGCCGCTGTGTAGCAGTATATTTGCTATACGGTGGTGGGTAAGCGGTTAACCACTTGCCCTCCTGAGGATTTACCCCCCTTCCTGACCAGGCCACTTTTTGCTACTCGGCGCTGCACTAATTCAACTGATAATTGCGCGGTCATGCAATGCTGCACCTAAACGAAATTTACGTCCTTTTTTCACACAAATAGAGCTTTCTTTCAGGTGGTATTTGATCACCTGTGCGCTTTTTATTTTTCACGCTATAAACAAAAAAAGTCCAAATATTTTGAAGAAAAACAATATTTTTTACTTTCAGCTATACAAAATATATAGTAAACTCAAAGTTAGTTATAAATTTAGGCCAAAATGTAATCCCAATAAGTGTATATTCATTGCTTTGTGTGAAAGTTATAGCATCTACAAACTATGGTATAGATACTGCAATTTACGCCATTTTTTTGCTATACAGTGCTGTGCTACTTTAACGAACAATTGCGCGGTCATGCAATACAGTACATAAATGAAATTTATGTCCTTTTTTTTCACACAAATAGAGCTTTCTTTCGGTGGTATTTGATCGCCTGTGCGGTTTTTATTTTTTGCGCTATAAAAAAAAAACATGACTGACAATTTTGAAAAAAAAACCCAACATTTTGGACTTTTTGCTATAAAACATGTCCAGTAAAAAAAATTTAAAAATCAAATTTCGTCATAAATTTCGGCCAAAATGCATTCTGCGACATGTCTTTGCTAAAAAAAAAAAAAAAGCCCAATTAATTGGTTTATGTGAAAGTTATAGCGTTTACAAATGGCGGGAAAGATACTGGGATTTTTAATTTTTTTATACTGATAATGGCGGCGATCAGAGACTTATGGTGGGACTGAGGGACTGCGGCAGACATTCTGACACTGGGGGGGAACTGACTTGGGGTCACTGACTTCCCCAGTGACACCAATACAGTGATCAGTGCACAAAAAAAAACACTGACACTGTACTAATGGCACTGGGGAGGCAGGGGTTAACTTTTTTATTTACTGAAAGGGTTAACTGTGTGAGGGAAGTGTTTGACTAGGGGGCGGGGGTGTGTATTGCATGGGGGACACGCTGATCGGGAGAGATAAACTCTTCTCTCCGGCTCAGCATGTCAGGAGCTGACAGGGGACTGACAGAAAGCAGAGCTACTGCAGCCCTGCTCTCTGTCAGTGATTGCCGCTAATCAGCAGGACACAGCCGGTAACGACCGGCTGTAACCCGGCGACTGACATCCACGGCCATGATCGGCGGGACAGGTAGGGCGGGGGCGCGCCTCGCGCGCGCCCGCTACCTGTTTTGCAAACACATGTTTTAAAACTTGGTTTTGCCCAGCCGTGCTGCCCTGCCACCGTATTTCTACAGTGGCTGGGCGGCATGTGGTTAAAACACTAATATGACACAGTTATTTACATCCAGTTGATCTCTTTTGCATGCCCATCCAAAATTACAATCCCCTACAATATAATCCCTTTTAAAAAATGCTTCCACAAACATTTTGTAGAAATCCCTTACAGTAGTGCTAGAGTTTGATAGTGAGACAGTCCAAATCTATAACAAAATGAAACATACAGTATGGTACTTGTACTAGACTGAATTATGGTACATACAAGGAAAACTCCAAATGTCTTATAAATCATAGAAAGTCAAATTTGATAACCAAGTCATGCCAAAAAACGCCCATCTTGCCAGTGTAGGAGTTTCCTATTATCTTATACCTGGTGATTTGTTCTCAGATTATCAATCTGCTTCTTGAAAATGATTGTCCAGAAATCCTTACAAACGAACTTTACAACATCCAGGTCATCCTTGAATGAAGGGCTGTCTTTTGTTAATCTAGAAGGATAACAAAAATACATAATGAAAAACGAACTGAAAATAAATATTAAAGTTTTTTTAACCATTAAAGTCCCCACAGGCTGCCAGTGTGTCTTATAAGACATTAAGATGCATAGATGACATGTAACAAGCATCATGCTTGTTAAATTTGAACTGCAAACAGCTTGGAGTTTGTGAATAACCTGCTTCCCCACTGCTTGCTGACTCGTATGCCACCACAGCATGTATGAGCCAGCGGGAGGAACCACAGCCAGGGAAAACACGTACTCAATCCATCTGATCAGTTGCAGAGGAGGGTGAGCAGGAAAAAATAACAGCTTTTGAAGAAAACAGGCTGCCAGAAAAGTAATTATGTTCAGGTATGTTTTACATACAAGGGTTCCTGTGCTGACAGGATCACAATAGATAAAATTGCCACAAAACAATTACAGTTTCCCTTTCATGTCTTTCACCTGCCTTCCCCCATAACAAATATCATTCCAAAGAGAGAGGAGATTGCATACTCACCTTTCAATAAGTCCTTGTCCCACACGGAAACCCATACTTTCTAAGATCCTTATGTGTTTGCTTTGATCCTGTAAGCACAATGCAATTTAAAAATAGCATCATACTCAACAATAGACAGAAAATGCATCATATCCAACAAGAAAAGTATACAGTCAGGTCCATAAATATTGGGACATCGATTCAATTCTAACATTTTTGGCTCTATACACCACCACAATGGATTTGAAATGAAACGAACAAGATGTGCTGTAACTGCAGACTGTCAGCTTTAATTTGAGGGTATTTACATCCAAATCAGGTGAACGGTATAGGAATTACAACAGTTCGCATATGTGCCTCCCACTTGTTAAGGGACCAAAAGTAATGGGACAATTGGCTTCTCAGCTGTTCCATGGCCAGGTGTGTGTTATTCCCTCATTATCCCAATTCCGAGCAGATAAAAGGTCCAGAGCTCATTTTAAGTGTGCTATTTGCATTTGGAATCTGTTGCTGTCAACTCTCAAGATGAGATCCAAAGAGCTGTCACTATCAGTGAAGCAAGCCATCATTAGGCTGAAAAAACAAAACAAACCCATCAGAGAGATAGCAAAAACATTAGGCGTGGCCAAAACAACTGTTTGGAACATTCTTAAAAAGAAGGAACGCACCAGTGAGCTCAGCAACACCGGAAGACCACAGAAAACAACTGTAGTGGATGACCGAAGAATTCTTTCCCTGGTGAAGAAAACACCCTTCACAACAGTTGGCCAGATCAAGAACACTCTCCAGGAGGTAGGTGTATGTGTGTCAAAGTCAACAATCAAGAGAAGACTTCACCAGAGTGAATACAGAGGGTTCACCACAAGATGTAAACCATTGGTGAGCCTCAAAAACAGGAAGGCCAGATTGGAGTTTGCCAAACGATATCTAAAAACGCCTTCACAGTTCTGGAACAACATCCTATGGACAGATGAGACCAAGATCAACTTGTACCAGAGTGATGACAAGAGAAGAGTATGGAGAAGGAAAGGAACTGCTCATGATCCTAAGCATACCACCTCATCAGTGAAGCATGGTGGTGGTAGTGTCATGGTGTGGGCAGGTATGGCTGCCAATGGAACTGGTTCTCTTGTATTTATTGATGATGTGACTGACAGAAGCAGCAGGATGAATTCTGAAGTGTTTCGGGCAATATTTTCTGCTCATATTCATATTCAATTAAAAAGTTAAAGTTTGATTTATGAATATTATTCTGTCCCATTACTTTTGGTCCCTTAACAAGTGGGAGGCACATATGCAAACTGTTGTAATTCCTACACCGTTCACCTGATTTGGATGTAAATACCCTCAAATTAAAGCTGACAGTCTGCAGTTAAAGTACATCTTGTTTGTTTCATTTCAAATCCATTGTGGTGGTGTATAGAGCCAAAAATGGTAGAATTGTGTCGATGTCCCAATATTTATGGACTTGACTGTAAATACCTTGAAAGCACTAGTGAATCTGTGCACACATATGCAATGGTGCCTGGTATCCACTTTCAGGAAGAACTTAGTTATAATGTCTCGCCATAAACGCTACAAAGATGATGTTATCAGTTTTTTTACACAAGTAAAATTTGTGTCCTGTGCTAAGCTGCCTGCCTGATGCATTCGGAACACAAGAGGCTAGCAGTTTAGTATGGGCACCATTCAAAGAACACTTTCCATTCTCTGTATGAATGCAAAGAGCTCTTGTGATAGATATTTTGGGCCTACAATAATTTTTAACATTATTGTGAACTTCTGATAGGGGTCGAAGTCTCAATTCCTGCAACTTATTTACCTACTGTTGCATCACCTCAACATCCCCCTTTTGAAGCTTTCCTGTAGGTGTTTATGGCAGTATGGCCAGCTGGCTGAATAAGCCCCAGAGTAGTAGTCACCTCCTAGGAAGTATTGTCATAGATCTTCCTGCGGGAACTGGCTTCAAAGGAGGTATGCTTCCCTAGACATTGGCCTATCCTAAATTCCATCTGATGAGCTAGTTGGCCAATATCTTTCACAAATCACAGAGCCCCCTTTGAACAGACATGGCAAAATACTGGAACCTATTGAAGGATGTGACTACCTGGAATGGAGAGGGAGGGGGTATAAAAGTAAGCCATTGCACAATTTCTGTCCTTTTTGCCTCTTTGGAAGCCCAGTCATCAGGATGTCTGCGTAACGTATTATTCTCTGTTTCTTTTCTGTAACTTTCTTTCCTGTAGTCATCTTTGTATTGGTAACATTCTGTATTCGCATTGTAATATTACTACTTTTAAAGTTATACCGGCTACATTATATTTTGTTATATTTGATTAATAGCAAGCTTCTTTTCTGTGTAAATAAATTGGATCTTTATTTTTTGCACAGTTGTTATTTTGTATTAACTTTATTGGTATTAGCCACATCAGGATTGGCTAAATTCATGTATAGACAAAAGTTTGTATTACATGTATAATCTTAGATAGAACCAATGGATTAAGTGCGGTAGCAAAACTGCCAAAACATTCTGACTGAATGAGATGGAGTGCGTGACATCCCGCCTTTTTAACTTGTCCAATCAAAGAATGCTGTGCATTCATTTATACAATGCAAGGCATTCTCGGAAAGGCTCCTGTGCCGAGTGTCTGATGACCTGTTTTCAGAATACATCAGGCCAGCTGCTCATCACAGGATCTGGAAGCAAGTGGATATGACTGGAGTAGTGGTGTCTCCTTCAGTGATTTCCAGCTTCCAGGGGCATTGGCCAGGTATGGTATATAAACAGTTTCATTGGTCAAAGCTGGACCAATGTAACTATGTAAAGATATACCATGCCTGGAATTCATCTTTAAAGCTTGCCATATATACAAAGCTTTTTTTTCATTCAGCCTACAGGTTAAATGAAAAAATCCAACAGATTCCTCCATCCATGCTTAACAGTGTGAATGGACGAATCTCCCACTGCAGCTACTGTATTCTGATAGACTATCATGAATACCTGAAAGTCACCTGCATTTGGCTTGATTCGGCTACTTCAATTTTTCAATTGAAAGATGTCAGGTGGTCAGATGCTGACAGGACCAACCACCAAGCAAATTCTGGCCCTGTGTACGGCCAGCTTGACACAATGAATCAGAATGCAATGGTGGTAATGGGCCTCAACCAGTTTTCAACCCCTCCCAATTATATCTAAAAACTAAACACAAATTCTTGAACCTAGGTGTTTTCTTTAAATAAAATGTAAACATAATAAGAAACAGATACATTTGATGGCAGCAGTAGGCATTTTGAATCACATACACTGATCAGCCATAATTTTACAGTGAAGCGATTAACATTATTTTGTTACAATGGCATCTGAAAGTCAGTGGATTAGGCAGCAAGTAAACATTGCCCCTAAAGTAAAAATAATGGGCATGGCAGTTTGTTGTGTATGGAGCTGCGTAGTTGTAGACTGGTCAGGGTGCCCATGCTGACCCGTGGGCACGTGAGCATCAGAACTGGACCATGGGGCAATGGAAGAAGGTGACTTGGTCTGATGAATCACGTTTTCTTTTACTTCACGTGGATGGCCGGGTGCATGTGTGTCACTTACCTGGGGAAGAGATGGCACCAGGATGCAGTATGGAAAGAAAGCAAGCCGGCAGAGGCAGTGTGATGTTTTGGGCAATGTTCTGCTGAGAAACCTTGGGTCCTGCCATTCATGTGAATGTTACGTAAAGACGAGCTCCAGTCTCCTGTGTAATAATTAAACGTCAGCAGCTAGAAAAACTAACTGCTGACTTTTAATAAACAGCCACTCACCTATCTCATGACCCAGCATGTGCTCACCTCAGCCACTTTTATATCCTGTCGTCTGTCCCAGGAGCTGGAACTTTAACTGTGGGCACCCGGCTGTGACATATTGTGAATGGTCCTGAAGTCTTCTGGGACCTGTCACGTGTCCCAGAAGACTACGGGGAGGGAGGGGGCGAGAGGAGAACTTCTGCTTCTGATCGCCTAGGCAGTTAGAGCGTAAGTGGGAGCAGGTACCTGTCAAAATCAGAACGAAGGCCTTAAAGTGGATTTTCTCCTTTTGGGTGGAGATCTGTTTCAACATGAGCTGACTATCTAAACATTCTTGGTGACCAAGGACACTCTTTCATGGAAATAGCATGCCTTGATGGCAGTGGCCTCTTTCAGCAGGAGAATGCTCCCTGCCACACTGCAAAATGGTTTAGGAATGGTTGCAGGAAGATGAAAATTAGTGTGAGGTGTAGACTTGGCCTCCAAATTCTCCAGATCTCTGATCAAGGCTGAACCATAGAGGCCCCACCTTATTACTTACAGGGCTTAAAGTGGTAGTAAAGTACCTTTGGTGATTTCTACCTACAGGTAAGCTTATAATAAAGCTTACCTGTATGGAAAACGAATATCTCCTAAATGTGTACCGTTTAAGAGACATTTGCTCTTTTGGCAGCCGGTGACATCACTGGAGTATGCTCTCTGAAGGAACACGGTGCCGTGGCCTGTAACCCCTGCGTGGGAGTGACATTAGGGATGCACCAAAATTTCGATGGCAGAAACGTTTCGGCCGTCGGTTGATATGAAAAAAGCACCGATACAGGTGCCGAAAAAACCCCGCCCCCTCGCCGGCGCTTCTCAGTAGTTCTCAGCCTTACCTGAGAAACCATTGAATGGTCCCAGCGCCGGGCATAGAGGTTAGTGAAGGAAAGATGGCCTCCACTTATCTCTATGACCTTGGAAGATGTCACTTCTGGTTCCGGCCATTTTTTTTTTATTTAAAGCACTAGATCAATGCTTTTTTGATCTAATGCTCTGCATTGCAGAGGAGAGATGTGGGGTCTTATTGACCCCAGATCTCTCCATAAAGAGGACCTGTCACTAATTATTTCTATCACAAAGGATGCATGCATTCTTTGTGATAAGAATAAAAGTGATTACAATTATTTTTAAAGGGACAGTGCAAAATTAAAAAAAAAATTTAAATGTAAAGAAAAAAACTTTAAAGTGCCCCTCATCCTCGCACATAGTGGTGAACGCATATGTAGGCCACGCCCACATATGTAAATGGTGTTCAAACCACACACGAGGTATTGCCTAGAATGTCGGAGCAAGAGCAATAATTCTAGCACTTGACGTCCTCTGTAACTTTACACTGCTAACCTGTAGAAATTTTTAAAGCATCACCCATGGAGATTTCACGAGCATACACAATTTTAAAGCGTGACATGTTGGGTATCTATTTACTCACCGTAACATCCTCTTTCATATTTCACAAAAAATTGGGGTATATATAGTTTTTTTTTTTTAATCAAAGTGTTTTTTTTCCAAAAAATATATTCATTTTTAAAAACTGCGCATTTCAGTTTTTGGCCAAGTGCATTTTGAATTTTCGTTTTCAGCACCAGAATTTTCATTTCAGTGCACCATTAAGTGACGTCATCACAGCTCAAACATTCAAGCTGCTGAAGCCCATGAACCCGAAGGAAGACCAAGTAAATATGAAAGCCCTGCAAACGGTGACAGTACACCACTGGGGGGCTTCGTTCTAAGGTAAGTATTTCATAATGTACTAGTATGCAGTGCACACTAGCATGTGGTGCTATTGCCATGCAGAGGATTTTTTTTTTTTTTTTAAATGTTGCGGTTTACTACTACTTTCAGGGATCTGCTACTTCCAGCTTGATGCCAGATATCACAGCATACCTTCAGAGGTCTGGTGGAGTCCATGGCTCGATGGGTCACGGCTGTTTCAGCGACAAGGGAGAGGATCGCCTCAATACTAGGTGGGTGGTCGCAATGTTATGGCTGATCGATGTATAATAACATGAGCCATCAGATTGTTGTGGTATCTTACCTCATCATCGTGTCCTGCACTTTTCTGTGCATGTGAGATCATCTCCATATGCAACAGTGCAAACAGAGTCTCGTCAGCCATATCCGGGCTCCTGTGAGGTCTCTATACCTGCTGTGCTGGGGTATCAGTCAGTCACATCATCCTCCTTCACAGTCACATATGGCACACAGCGCCCTAAGGCTGCACTAAGACCTTCTTCTTACACCAGCCATCTATGCTACCACAACACAAACTGCTCACAAATACAACTACCGGGCGACAGGACTACAATGACAGAATTATCATAAATATCCGCTGTAAACTCCACACTTCTTCCTGGTTTTTGGCTTCCCCACTTCCGGTGTAGACTTCCTCAAGCTTTGCCACACTTCCCGCGAAGCTCTACTGAAGCTTTGCCCCACGTCCGGCACTCCCATCTGTCATGTGATGCCCCGCTTCCGGTAATAATTGTTTCTGGCTTCACTAGCATTTTGTTGCTATGGTATATCAGTGACAGAAACGGCTGAGATATCGTAGAGCTGCTTGTTGTTTCATCGCGGTGTGCCCGGCAGATCCAGGGGGTGGGGGAAGGTATGTTCAGTGTACACTTGCCCCACTTCCGGTCACTTGACACTTATTATCCAGAGACCTCTGAGAAGTTGTGTGTTGGTGTCACCTGCACTGGGAGGTGAGGAGAGTGTCCCCTGTGTCATTGTACAGTGTTTTCTTCACACTGTAGTCCCTGTATAAAGGAGGGGGATGTTCAGATCAGGGGTGGTCCATGTACAGGGTCTCATGTACACATTGACAAATGTGTGTTGGATATAGTCTGCCTTTCTATTCATCGGTCTGAAGCTGTTAGATTTCGCGATTGGGTAAAGTGGAATTCCAGTCATTACCTAGCTAACCCTAAACCTACTCCAACCCCCATTCGAATGCCATTCTATCTAACCCTGAAAAGAAAAGATTGCTATACTTACCTATACTGAAGCCGCTCCGGTCCCAGGCTGAGCTGTCATTGGTGGCTTCTGTGTACAGAAGAGGCAGCTGACAATGGATACTGAATAGTAAGTCTATGGGTGATGTCATCCCCCCATCTATCCATGTCTATATGCTTGCTGAGAAATCACTTTGAAAAATGCCCCCCTAGCACTTTTAGCCATGACCATCTTGAGTAAGGGCAGATGATTGATGTAACCTTTACTTCCTGGAATCCATCTGCCCTTAGCTCAGGCATGTGGGCAGGAGAGTGTGCTTAGCTGAGAGAGCCCCTCCTGAAGAGTCCTGGGATGTATGACATCAGAAAACTGTAAGTAACTGAAGAAATATAAAAAAAAATGTTGAAAACAAGTAAATATGATATACCTTCCTATCTATTTACTAATGCTAGCAGCATAATGATTACAAGTAGTCAGTGTTGATTGAGAGTGTGAAGTTCCACTTTAGTTTTCTTATAGTGGGCTGACCATACACAGTATTTTTGCGGATTAAAGCAGAACTAAACCCATCCATTTAAGTTTCAAAAAACCGTTCCATTCCAAGTATGCCGGGAGTATATCTGTCACATTTGCTTGTGTTCTCAACCAAACTGCCAAGCCATCAAATGGCTGGTGTCATAACTGGTCACAGGTGCAGCATCATGGCAGTTGCAGATCAAACAGAGGCTAAGATGGCAGCTTTCTTGGCTGAAAATGCTAAGAGGGTTTAGTTCCACTTTAAGTGGTGTTAGTCCTCCTGGTTGTCTTTTACTAAACCACTCGACCGCTCCTAATGTTTTCTTATCCACAGCACTCCCACTCTTAGATCTCTACAACATAATCATCTATAATCAGATCCCTACAACATCTGCAGTCCAACATCAGGACTAGGGGTGACACAGGACGCACAAAAGACTCAGAAGAGCTTGGAATTTCTAACAAGAATAACAGGTACTTTTTTGCACCTAAAACACTTAAATGAAACAAATATAATGCTTCCAAAGATATATTTAACAGACCAGAAGGGAGAAAATATGAAAAAGTCATTGTTAGGTTCTACATACAGTACAATTTAAAGTAGAACTATAGGCAAAACCTTTTTTTCATTTTGGACAGAGTAAGAGAAGCTTATAACCCCTGTCAGGTTTTTTTGTTTTGTTTTTTTTGCCACCTGTGTCCTATTGGGAAAATTCACCTTCACTTTTTGTCCCATAGCCAAAACAGGAAATCCCTGCAAATTAAGGGAATCTCTTGGGGCACTCAGTATTTCCATTGGAAGATTTCCTCTATTCCTGTTCTGGGGACATCCCAAAGTTTAGGATTTTCTTTTTACTTTCAATGAAAATGGTAAACATGAAAAATACAGTGTGTGACGGGAGTGACTTTTGGGTGTGGGGGGACCTCTGTATCATCTCCCCAAATTCTTATGTTTAAGTGACCCTGTGCCTGTTAGGGTACAGGGTGTGTAAATGTGAATGTCCCAGTCTTATGTATAGTGTGTGTTCCTTTGTCTCGGCCATGTGGTTGCCCATTGTCTACTGCCATGTGGCTATTCCTTTGTTCTCGGCCACATGGCTGTCCATTGTTTGTTTGCCATGTGCTTCATCCCATTGTTCTGTGTCTTGGGTTGGTTGGGGTGGTTCCCTGTAGCCCTTCCCACTGATGGGGCGGGTTGATGACGTGTTTCCTGTTCCTGGTTGTGTTTCCCCGCCCTCTGTATATATCCTGTGTTTTGTGTTAAAATAAAGAGTTCCCTTCCTTTTTTAAGAAGAGCTGGGTGCTGTCTATTTCATGAGGGATTTCAAGGGTGTGGTCCATGGATGGTGTTCGGACAGGGGAAGCTGCGGTATAACGGACTATACCCAAGAGTGGTTGGGTTCTGGTTCCGTTACACAGTAAATCTCCCTAACGGGGGCCCAGGTAGCAGTGAAAACCTGACTTTTATTCTTATCTATCTCCACTCTTTCCAAAACTAAAAAAAAATATTTTGCCTTTAATTTTACATTAACCACTTTCCGCCCAGCCATTTGTCAATTGAAGGCTGAGTGGGAGCTTACTAGATCCAGGAAGACGTTGTATGATGTCCTGCTAGTCGCGCACCCTGCACTTACTCTAGCGATTGAGCTGCTAGGCAATCTGTTCTCCTCTGTGTCCACAGGACCCGTGACCAATCACATGACATTTGTACACAATGAATGGCTTTCATTCATAGCCATTCTTTGTGTACTTTTGTGATGAGCTCTGTGATTGGTCACAGTGATCACATGGTACAGATGGGCCATTCACAGTACATCTATAGCATGTGATTAGCTATGGCCAGCCACAGCCAATCACAATACTACTCAATGAATGGCTGTGAATGAGTAAATGCCATTCATAAAACTGATTGCTTGTAACAGTGATCATCACTGTTATAAGCAATCATAGTGTAAAAAAAAGAAAAGATCCTGATCACCTCCCCAGAGTAGTGCAGTGTCACTATGGTAACACTGCACTGCTCTGGTCACAATATGTAAAAAAAGATAAATCTTTAAAAAAAATTTAAATAATTATATACTTTCATGAATTTCCCCGATCACCAGTCAAATGACAATGCTGAAATGCACTGGTGACAGTATGTAAAAACAAAATAAATAAATTTAATTAATCTCTTCATTTTCCAAAAAACTACAACTTAACCTTGCTACGCCTCTTAATAAATACATTGGACAGTCTGCTTTCCGAAAAGGGGTAATTTGGGGGGTATTTGTACTTTCCTGGCACTTTAGGACCTTAAGAAATTAAATCGGCCATCAGTACATCAGGATTAATCAGTTTTCAGATGTATTTATATATATATATATATATATATATATACACATACACACACACACAGTGTTCAGCATAACTGAGTACACCCCTTTTGAAAAGTAAGATTTTAATCAATATCTCAATGTACATAAGAACAATTTTCAAAATTTTGACAAAACTGAGTTTTATAGAACATTTTTTCAGCTCAATACATGAAAGTAAGGTTAATAATATAACTTAGATTATAAATTCTTCAGTTTTACTCAAATTAGTTAAAATGACCTCCATGATTTGTAAGGAAAGCACCAAGTCTTCTAGGCATGGAATGAACAAGTTGCCAACATATTGCAACATCTATCTTTTTCCATTCTTCAAGGACGACCTCTTTTAGAGCCTGGATGCTGGATGGAGAGTGATACTCAACTTGTTTCTTCAGAATTCCCCATAGGTGTTCAATTGGTTTCAGATCAGGAGACATACTTGGTCACTGAATCACATTCACCCTGTTCTTCAGAAATGCAGTAGTGGCCTTAGATTTGTGTTTTGGATCATGGTCATGTTGGAAAAGTGCATAACGACCAAGGGCACAGAGTGATGGCAGCATCTTCTCTTTCAATATAGAGCAGTGCATCTGTGAAATGCAGCTCCCTGACACCAGCTGCACTCATGCAGCCCCATAGAAGAACACTGCCACCACCATGTTTCACTGTAGGCACCATGCATTTTTCTTTGTATTCCTCACCTTTGTGATGCCAAACAGTTTTGAAGTCATCAGTTCTGAAAACATTTATCTTGGTGTCATCACTCCAGAGTACAGAGTCTCAGTAGTCTTCTTCTTTTTCAGCATGGGCCCTGGCAAATTCTAGGTGGGCTTTAGGAGAGGCTTCCTTCATGGACAACACCCATGCATGCCATTCCTCTGCAGTGTACGCTGTATTGTGTCACGGGAAACAATCACCCCAGTTTTGCTTTCTACTTTTTTAGCTAACTGCAGTGAACCTGCTTGGCGATTTTCTTCAATTCTTCTCATCAGAAAACACTCCTGTTGAAGTGTTAACTTCTGGGGACAGTCTGGACGTCTCTGTGAGATGGCTGCAGTTGCATCTTTGTTAAATGTTTTAATTACTTTTGCTACAGTATTCTGACTAACAAGTAAAGCTTTGCTGATCTTCTTGTTGCATTCACCTTTCTTGAGTAAAGAAATTTTCTTTCTCCGGCCTTGTGACTTTTCTCTTCTATGTGGTGCCATTGCTAACAGCATTAAATGGGGAGGGGTTTTCTTTAAGTAACGCCTGGTTATAATCAGCTGTCTGCTGGACACTTGTTTAATGAATAATTAGACTCACCTGAACTTGGAATTCTTGTTAATTAGGATTTTGTTGTCTAAAATCTATCTTTGCTCGTAAGACTTTTATTGGGGTGTATTCATTTTTGCAACATGGTCTTGAATGAATTTGTTAGGAAAAATACGGTTTTGTGTGTGCAAATTAACAAATCATCTTTGCAGTCAATGGCCCGCATTTGTGGGAGTATTTTGTAGTATAGTGTCCCATAGAAATGTTTGATTCTGAAAGGAAAGTAAAGGTTTTCTGACATCTGTTGGGGTGTACTCATTTATGCTAAGCATTGTATATACCATAGTCTGTAGACTCTATGGGGTTTATTTACTAAAGCTGGAGAGTCCAAAATCAGACTCCCTTCTGCATAGAAACCAATCAGCTTCCAGGTTTCATTGCCAAAGCTTCATTGAACAAGCTGAGGTTAGAAGCTGATAGGTTTCTATGCAGAAGGGAGTCTGATTTTGGACTCTCCAGCTTTAGTAAATAAACCCCTATAAGTTTCACAGACTAAATACGGTAATATACACTGATTTGGGTTATTTTTACCAAAGAAATGTAACAGAATACATCTTGGCCTAAATTTATGAAAAAAGATTATTTATTTGCCAAACTTTATAAAAGAAAAAAGTGGGGTTTTCAAAATGTTCAATATTTATTATTTTTTTTTGGTTATATAGCAAAAAAATAAAACACAGTGGTGATTAAATACCATCAAAAGAAAACGTCTGTCTCAAAAAAATTATACAAATTTCATTTGGGTACTGCCAACGCACCCCATCATAATTAAAATCTCACAACTCATTTTTTGAAGCTCAACACAGCGTTTTGCTCCTGTGCAGTGTCGCATGTTACAATGCAGGTGCACTGCCTTAGTGCTTTGAGGTGCTATTTAAAATGAATGGCACTATAACACACCAATGCACATTGTGCATTGCAGAAGTGTGAATCATGTAGATCTATTTTGCGTGTACCATTGTTATATCATTTGGAAAAATCAGAATTTCACAAGAAAATGTAGGTACTTAGAGGAGGAGATTTACTAAAACTGGAGTGTGGAAAATCCAGTGTAGCTCTGATAGAAACCAATCCGATTCCAGGTTTTATTGTCAACGCTTCATTGAACAAACTGAAGTTAGAAGCTGATTGGCTACCATGCACAGCGGCACCAGATTCTCAGTGCTCCAGTTTTAGTAATCCTCCCTCAAAATGTCATTACACCCCAAATTTTTCTTTATGCCTCTTTCTTTAAAATTAGGTTCACTGCATGGATGCAGAAGCTTTTCATCAACCTTTTAACATTCGTAAAAAGGTTGGTATTGCACAGAGCAACCTAGATTCTCTTCTTAAGTCCCACGCTAGGGCTCCTGGCTCCTCCTCTTCAGCAAGTAACCCCATAGAAAGTCTCTTTCTATGGGGGCACTCATGCGGATTTGCTTTTGAGCCACCCTATCTGCGTCTATAGACACACAGGGTGGCTCGGCCCCGCCCACCTGCTCCCTCCTCACAGGATTCGATTGCCAACAGTGGGAGCCAATGGCTCCTGCTGCTATCAATCTGCCCTGTGAGGAGGGAGAGAGTCGTTGCTCTCATGCACAGTGCTGGATGGGGATCGGCGCTCGGGTAAGGATGGAAGTGGAGGTATTCTGCAGCACAGAAGGTTTTTTACCTTAATGCATTAAGGTAAAAAACTTCAAGGTTTTAGGATCACTTTGATCTTTTGACTTTATGTCCACTTTAACTTTTATCAGAGGATACCACCAATATCTTTGTTTAGTCATTTTGGTATACTTGCTTTATTATTTGCACCCTCAGAGAGGATACCGTGTGTGTCTAAAAATATGTATACATATTTTTTTACATGACGTTTCTTTCTCTTTTCCTCTTCCCATTTCAGCACAGAAAGATGTCTTTTCAAGAATTCCAAACCGTTATTAAAGGTGAAGCTTCTGAAACTGATGATGAAGAAGAGATGTATGTGACATCTGTCCCAGTGAGTAACTTATCTGCTGCTTGCGGTGTTAAAATCCAAGGAGAGGCTTCAGAGACAGATGATGAAGACAGTATAAAGGATAGAAATGACATACATTCCAAGAGGCTGGAAAAGGAGTTACCTCCACTGGTGGTCATCAGAAATGAGGGAGAGAGCTCTCCTGTTGCTTTGGAGGAAAAACCACTTGTGAATATACAGCAGCCAGGCCGTTACAGCACTTTATTACAGCAGAAACTTCTTGAAAGTAATGCACGGTTGTACCATGATGTCAATAACACGATACGCCAGGTCTATCATACAACTACCAGTGAGATCAGGACTTTGACCAGCCAGCTGAGTAACTCACAAAATGGGATCATCAACGCATCTCACAACATTCGGCTTGCCCTTGAAGACTTGAAAGGGGTGTCTGAGAAGATTGACATCATAACCAGCTGTAACTTACTACCTGATATCAGGATCTAACTGTGTAACCAGCTGTACCTGAATGTTCCTTTATTGTCATGGTTCATAGAAAAAATGAACTTGTGAATTGCCCATTCAAACAAAATTAACAGGTTCACGTAGTTACCCACTTCACTGCCCCTGCTTGTACTTACCGTCTCACATCCTCTTTCCTGCTGCTCCTTGCTCAGAACATAGTGAACCACTCAGCACCTTAGGGTTTATGGGGTTTGTCCTATTCCTCTCGTGATGCACTGCAAGTTAGAGTTTTCAATCTCCTGGTCAGACAGCTATCATTTAGGGGAAAAAAGGGGACACATATTGCTATGTAAGTTATAAATAGACCAACTTAGCTTTTAAACTTCCGGCAGCACAGCAGACAGAAAGTAAGTATAAGCAGAGGGGATGTGGGCTTTTAAATGAACCTGTTACTTTGCCCTGAATAGGCAAAGTACAGATTCAGTTAAATAGAGCAGTGAACCTAAAGCATGTAGGCTGGGTCAGCTGCTATAGCTTTGTTTTTAACTTGTATAGGTTGCTTTGTACATGGTTTCTCATAAACTCACAGTTATCAGTTACTTCATTAATTTAAAAAAATGACATTTACAAGTGTTCATGCTAAGACAATAGTGCTAGCTCTTATTAAAGACTCTCTGATAAATAAGGTACGTTGCAAACCATATCTTTGATTTTTCTCATGATTTCTACGACTGGGTATTACTGTGTTTTTAATATTTTCAAGTAAACAAATATTAACTCACATGGTGCTGATATGAGCAGATCACCTAGCTCAAACAAATCCGGTGATGTCCAATACACCTAGACTTTAAATACTGAACTATGTTTATTGCACAGGAGCATCGGGAAGACGCTAGCACTAATGCAATTCCGAATTTTTTACCAAGAAGATAAGCTTGTATGGTGTTTTTGCTAGAAAGAAGAGAAAGGTGATTGATGGGTAGTTTGTTTTACTGCACAAGCAGCCTTTGTAGCTTTTGTGAGACAGAGGCCAGGTTATGCTCACGTTTACTCTTTCAGTGACAAAAAAAATGCTTAAAAATCATATGAGGAGGTTGGGTGAGTGATACAAGCTTTCTTGAAAGTTTGTAAAATTGATCAAGACAACTTGATGCTCTCTGGATTTTATCATCTGGCTTCTTCACAGCTCCTTCCTCCAACAGTCTTCCTCCTGGTTCTTGATCTTCGTTTAGCCTTCCCCTTGACCAGACAGGATAGCTTTTGCTGATCACTTTTGGCTCCATTCCAGACCTCAGCACAAAGCACACATTTGGTCTCATACAGGCTACAGGCCTTACAAGTCAGACTGCAGACAGCTCACCTGCCCAGGCTGAAGCTTGGTAGAAGACAGTCTTACAAGGTCAGCCCCCTAATATTTTTGTCCTCTCTCAGCATGCACCACTGGCAATAAACCTCCTGAGGGTTGCCCAAAGGGAACATAAACATTAATGACCCAGTTCTACTGTGACCTCTCACTCTATTGCCAGAGGTACCAGTGACACGAAGTGGTAGCAGGCAGAAACAACAGCAACACTTGAGTTTAGGGGAAGAGCAAATGATTACAGCATTACAAATGAGCTTGGACCGTTTACCACAAACTAAATTTAGATAATCACCCCTGATTAGGACACTCAGCTACTCACCTGACAAAGGTGCATGATCTGCCTGCTACAGTTCCTTCCATGGACATTCGTTAGACTCCTTTTTGCTGCCTGGGTTGCTGTCCATACGGACCAACTCCAAAGTTAACTACCAGTTGTCCGGAGCTCTGGCACTTGTGCTACTTTGTGCCTTGCACATCTCTCCTCATATTCATACGTGTTTGTACCAAGGCCGCAAGGGAAGCATTCTCATTACTTTAGCCTCCAACCAGGTACCTTGGTTTTGCAAGGCATCCAGTCTGACAGCTCAGATTCTGCATCATTATAAGATCTCTAACTGAATCCCACTGCTAGTTCAATTGCATCTGTAATTCCAACCCTGAGGAGGGGGGAGGTATTTCCCCCAAAACGTTGACTTCTCTTGCTCAATAAGTATTTTGACTTATAGTGGAATGTTGGGTAAAAAATTAAAATGGTGGAACTGGTTGGACTATTAATGCAGAAGAGACATGCTTTGTTTCTTCTGCATTAAAGCTACCTGCCTGCCTGTCCATCCTTGTACAGTGAGCTGTGCATGTGCAGCTTACTGTACAAATTTGGCAACGCCGAATCTGACTGAACTCTCACGCATGCGTGTGAGTGACGTCATCTCTGCCCAGCCAATGAAAGTGGGCGGTGATTGAGAACTAGAAACCGGCTGCTTGAAGATGTCAGCAGCTGGACAGGGAGCTCCAGGGCGCCGCACTGCTGGAGCCAAGGTGAGTATAGTTCCGCTTTAAACTTTTTTAATTGTCATGAACGTTTGTATCGGGTGCTCCTCATCACTAACTCTAAAGCTGGATATCTACTGTGGGGTTTATTTCCTAAAGCTGGAGAGTGCAAAATCAGGCTCACTTCTGCATAGAAATCAATCTTCTTCCAGGTTTTATTGCTAAAGCTTAACTGAACAAGCTGATTGGTTTCTATGCAGTAGTGAGACTGATTTTGAACAGCTTTAGTAAATAAACCTCAATGTCGTCTTAGACTATCAGAGAGGCAGCAGCGCAACACCAGAACATGGTCTAGTCTACACTGCTCTTTCACTGTCTGTCAGCCACTGTGAAGGAGGTTTGACTGTAGGTAAAATCTTAAAATGCTAATATTACACCTATATTAGACTAATGCTATCACACACATCAGCTATTCCAGCTCATGGCACTGCAGTAATGCTGGCAATAAAAGTCACAGTACAATCCTGGCATCAGCAGAGGTGGAGCAGAAGTGCATTTTTCTCCCACTAACACCAGCAATTTTTGGTTTATTTTGCTCCCACTGGCACCACAATTTGGGGCCTATATTCCTCCCACTGTCACCCTAATGAAGCTAATTTTATTCCACTGACCCCAGTGGTATAAAGGTTTTTTTTATCCTTATTGTCATTAGGAGCAACATGTCAGGTGGCATAAAAGAATATATTAATTGGTGTTAGTGGGCTAAAATAAACCCCATTATTGGGATCAGTGGGATAAAAACAGAAATGCAATTAGACAGAATATACGTTTGAAAGACCTGTCAGAAGCTACATTACACTGGCAGTAGGCAGTGGCTCCTCTGAGACATATAGGGGTGGATTTACTAAAGGCCAACAGACTGCATTTTGAAAGTGCAGTTGCTTCAGAGCTTAGTAAATGAAAGGAAGCTTTTCTGACTTCCATCATCCAACTATGTGCAAGCAAAAATTCATTTTTTTTACATTTTCCTTTTATTTTATACCCTTAATTGGGTATTCTTTGCAAAGTGAAGCTTTATCATATTCACTGAGCTCTAGAGCAACTGTACTTGCAAAGTGCACAGTCTCTTTACCTTTAGTTTATCCACCCCACAGTTTATAAAAGCAATGGGTCTTAAAAGAAGTCCCTGATGGAAACCCAAAGATTTGCCTCACTGCTGGCAGATTCAGTATTAGTAAAGTTACTGTATAAGCTGCACTCCATTTAACACACAGTCTTTGAGAAAGAAAGTGGGTGCTCTTAATTACAGCCAAAGATGGTTTCATGTATAATCCAGTGGAAATGCATAAAGTCACCAGCAGTCTAGTAAGCGTTCTTTTCACTGCTCTGGTATGCTTTGTCAAATAAGATAACCTGCTTATGTTTTGGGACTTCACAGGGTGCCTTCGTCAAGGATATACAAATGCAGTGTTGAAAAGGCAGCTTTAGAGATGACAGGGAGTTTTAGGCTCCATGGACACTTGGCGTTTTAATAATGCTGGTAACGTTAGCTGTGTAAAGTCATGTTAAAAACATGAGGTTTTTCAGCATTTTTGCATTAGCACTTAGCCACGGTTTTTCACATTTGTGTTTTGTAGTGGTTATTTTATGCGGTAGCAGAATCTACCATTAGAAGGACCAATAATCTTTCACCAGATGTAAACAGTATAGTACCTCGGTTCATGAGTCATGTAGACAGATTGTTGAGTAGCTCTAGAAAAAACCCTTTTGATCCAAGAAACAGAGCTGTAAGAGTATGGTAAATACTGTAATGTTTACCTCCCTAGGAGGTGTACCTTTAATTGGAGTAATATCCGGAAGTGATGTCACCACGACCACAGAGAGGGTGGAAGCTGGATCCTGGCCTTGGAACACAAGCCAAGCTGGTAACCGTGACAACGCGTTTTGCACACATGCGCTTTATCAAGTCTTGTGGTGATGTCACTTCCGGATCGCCGTGATTCCTGGCGGGTCCAGCTGCTTACCACAACTGAGTTTTCTCCAGGCTTGAGATCCTAAGGAGAAGACGGTTCAACTGCTTCATCCTGTCTACCATATTCTTTGATGTTACTTATAGTGATATATTACTCCAATTAAAGGTATACCTCTTTGGAAGGTAAACATTATTTACCATCCTCTTACAGTGCTGTTTCTTGGATCAAAATGCTTCTCATACAGCGGCAGTGAGTAGTGACCTCGTAAAGGTGGATTTTTTTGCACTTGACTCTTTGACTTACTAAAAAAAATAATCCATTTGGGGTAAGCATAAAAAGGGTCGGTTTGACCCCAAGAAGTCTCCGTTGGGAAGAAAGCGTTGGTCTTTTGACAAGACCAAAGGAAAAGGAGAGGGCCTTGTTTAGTTCTAGAGACCCTGCTTCCAAAACGAACAAATGATGCCAGGCCTCGGGTGGGGGGCAGATTATTCCTTTTTGCACACATTTGGGAACAAAGGGGGTAAATCCCTTTTGTTCTTCAGATTATAAGAGAGGGCTACAAACTAGAATTTGCTTATCCCCCACCCTGATTATCTTTGGCAACCAAACTGCTGAAGGACAGAGAACGGTCAGAAGCCCTTGTGGAGGTTATCTCACATTTGGCTTCTCAGGGGGCGATTGTTCCTGTTCCAGCACAGTTTCAGTTGCCAGGGTTACTATTCTCATGTTTTTGGGTAAGAAAGAGTTCAGGTGGGTTCAGGATTGTTATCAATCTAAAATGCCTGAACCATCATCCTGTTTACAAGAGGTTTCGAATGGAGAATATGTTCACTATAAGGAATCTACTGTTCCAGGGGGTCTTCATGGGCTCTCTGGATCAGCAGGATGCCTACCTCCATGTTCCTATTCATTAAGATCACCAGAAATCTCTGAGATTTGCAACTCTTTCAGAGAAGGGAGTACAACACTGACAATTTCAGGCACTACCATTTGGCCTGGCATCAACCCCAGGAGTGTTCACAAAAGTTTTAGCAGAGGTCATGGCTATCCTGCACATAGCTATTATTCCCTATCTGGATGATCTATTGATTTTTGCACCCACAAAAGAAAAACGGGAATCAGATCTGAATCTAGTTCTTGCAGAGCTGGCTTCTTTGGATTGGTTAAAAAAACATAAAGAAGTCCAACCTGAATCCTTCTCAAACGGTAGAGTTTTTAGGTTACCAGGTATACTCTTTCCCAGAAGCTGTTTCTAACCAAATCAAAGGTGCAGAGATTGATATCCTCAGTCCACTCCCTCCAGTCGCAGCATCTGGCATCCTTCAAAAAGATTATACAGATTCTCAGATTAATGACAGCAGCAATTCCGGGCGTCCCTTGGGCCTAGCTTCACTCAAGAAAGCTGCCAACCTTTTTGCTAGCCTCCTGGAATCACAATCAGGCTACCCTAGACAGAGTAGTAAATCTTCCACGGGACGATGCTTTGGGGCTAAATTAGTGGATAGACCAACAAAATGTATCTGGGGGTCGGCCCTGGGCTCAGGAGAACCCGATAAGGGTGACCACGTACGCCAGCTCCTGGGGTTGGAAGGCTCATTTTGGTCCTCACTACACTCAGGGAACTTGGGAATCGGATCTAATGGATGCTTCCTTCAATTTCAGAGAACTATTAGCGGTAGGTTTGGTTCTAAGAGCCGTCTTGGATTCCATCCGCAGTCAGGACGTGTTCGTTTTTGCAGACAATGTCACGACAGTGGTTTATTTGAATTGTCAGGGTGGCACAAGATCTAGCTCTGGAGGTTCTATTTTGGACAAAGAGTTGTCTGAAAGCTCTGAGAGTGGTCCATCTCAGGGGGTCAGACAATATTCTTAATGATTTTCTCAGCAGGAACCCAGTATGTCGGGGGGATGGGAACTTAATGCAGAGGTTAACGCACAGATCACGGATCAATTGTGTTCCGGAGGTGGATCTGTTTGACTCCTCCGGGAACAGGAAAGTTCTTTTTTCTAGAAAGAGTCTTGAGCCCTGGGGCAGATACTTTGATGCAGATTTGGAACTGCCGGTCTAGCTTATGTGTTTCCTCCACTGGCTATTCTTCTGCAGGTTGTTCGGTATATCACCCTGGAGCACTGCCAAGTGATTCTCATAGCACCATACTGGCCCAAAAGAAGTTGGTTTGCGATCCTTTTGTCCCTGTCAGTGTCCCCTCCCTGGAATCTCCCAGACCATCTGGATCTACTTCTTCAAGGACCAGTTCTCCATGCCAAACCTCGTCTCCTCCTTATGACGGCCTAGAAGGCAAATCCTCAAATCTACGGGATGTTCAGAGAAGGTAATTCAGACTCTTCTAAACAGCAGGAATTTCTGTACTCGGAAAATTTATGCGAAGGTTTGGAGAACCTTTCATTCCTGGAGATCTAGATCAGAGAGATGGGATACATCTATTCCTGTAGTGCTAGATTTTTTGCAAGCGGGGGTGGATAGGTGGTTGGCAGTCGGTACCTTTAAGGTACAGGTGGCTGCCTTGTCTGTATATTTGGATCAAAGATTGGCTGAGGATTCTCTTGTTAGAAGGTTTTTATTGGCTAGGGAGAGACAGACCCCCTAGGGTGCTTAAAATGGTTCCTCTGTGGGATCTGTACCTAGTCTTGGATGCTCTCACGAAGGCTTGAGTCCTTGCCAGACTGTTCTTTGAAGTTTCTTTCTGTTAAGATGGCCTTTTTGCTAGTGGGGGACTTGCAGTCTTTTTCTTGCAAGGATCCTTATTTAACCATTTTGGAGGACGGTCATTTTGAGACCTGATCTTTTGTACCTTCCTAAGGTTTCATCAGATTTTCACCGTTCTCAGATAGTTAAGTTGCTTTTTTTCTGCAGCTCCCCCAAGAATGAGAAGAAACATTGTTTAGTTTTTTAGATGTCAGAAGATGTTTGTTAGAATATTTGAGAGAGATCAGAGATTTCAGAAGATCTAGCCATCTTCTGGTTCTTTTCAGTGGTCCTAGGAAGGGTCTTTATTCTTCAAAAAGTTCTATTGTCAGATGGATTTGTGAAACTATTTTGTGCGCGTACAAGAGCTTAGGCCAGCAGCCTCCTTCAGGAGTGCATGTACATTCTACAAGAGCCTTAACAGCCTGCTTGGCAGAGAGAGCAGGTCCTTCATGGGAAGAGCAGCAGTTTGGTCACATAACCATGCCTAAACACTATGGGGTAGAGTTTCTTTCTAGCCAGGACTTGGCCTTTGGAAGGAAAGTTCTATAGGCAGTGGTCCCTCCCTAAGGTAGAAATATTTCTTGTTTATCCTCTCATGTTGCCATCCTGGAAAATGCTTTGGGAAAACCACGGTTACTTACCGATAAACGGTCTTTCCGGGACTCTTCCAGGACAGCGTCCTAATTCCCATTCTATGTTTTCCTCACATTCTGATGGTGATGGGGTAAGGTTTTTGGTGTTTTTCCCTCGTGTACACTGATTACGGTCTTTACTAATTACTGAGGACAAGGAGGAAGGAAGGGCTTTTAAATTGTCACTATTGTGTTTTCTGTAGAGGTGGAGCTGGTACCTCTTAATTAGCCATCCTGGAAGACTCCCGGAAAGATAGTTACCAGTAATTAACCATGGTTTTACAGAATAAGGCCACCAGTTCAGTTGTGGGTAAGAGCAGAGAGCAGAATGTATCTAATGGATTAAAACAGCAGTGTCTGAGCAGCTTCTACAGAAAAAAAAACACAGAGCGACTGGGAATAGACATAGGGAGCCAAATGGGAGACACCCTGTACAAAGGTCTTACAAGGAGTGAGATCAACAGTCACTGAAACAGGATAGGAAGGGCACAAACCTGACCCTTGATAGTTGTGAGAACCAAACGCTGGTCCAGGCCTAGCTGCAGGAAAGGGATCAATTATCTTATATATAGAAACTTGACAACAAATTAAATTTGCCTTCCACGTCTGATGACAGACCTTGAGAGAAGATCATTTTCCAGCATTTAGAATCACAGAACTTGGGCTTCAACAGCCATTCTATTAAAGCCAGTGTATAGCAGGATGTGCAAATTGGTCTTTGAGACAGAAGATCCTGGCTATCTGGTTGTGCCCACAGAGCATCTGCAATAAGGAGCCTTACCAGGTAGGCATATCGCATCTGCCTGGGCTAGTCCAAAGCAATGAGAACTAATAGAGTGACCTCTATTTTGATCCTGCAAAACAGATGAGGAAGATGTTTTAGAGGTGGAAGAACATAGATCAGGGTGTACAGGTACCACCAGAGCTCTACCTAGAGGATACCTGTACCTGGAGACAAACCTGTCCAGTTTGTTGTTGTACCTAGAAACTAGCAGGTCCACATCCAGCATCCATCAACACAGGTCCTGGAACGCCTCAGGGTGAACAAATTATTTCCCTGGGTCCAGGAGCTTCAGGTTGCTGATTTTCCAATTGCCTATGCCTGGGAATGTACACAGGTGACAAGCCTGGGATATGTGTATCCACTCAGGACAGCATCCTTTCTATCCCTCTTTCCATGGTGTGATCTCTGGTTCCACTCTGATAATTGAAGTACACCACTAGCATGGATCTGTTCAAATGAATATGGACCAGATACAGTCAGGTTCATAAATATTGGGACATCGACACAATTCTAACATTTTTGGCTCTATACACCACCACAATGGATTTGAAATGAAACCATCAAGACGTGCTTTAACTGCAGACTGTCAGCTTTAATTTGAGGGTATTTACATCTAAATCAGGTGAACGGTGTAGGAATTACAACAGTTTGCATATGTGCCTCCCACTTGTTAAGGGACCAAAAATAATGGGACAGAATAATAATCATAAATCAAACTTTCACTTTTTAATACTTGGTTGCAAATCCTTTGCAGTCAATTACAGCCTGAAGTCTGGAACGCATAGACATCACCAGACGCTGGGTTTCATCCCTGGTGATGCTCTGCCAGGCCTCTACTGCAACTGTCTTCAGTTCCTGCTTGTTCTTGGGGCATTTTCGCTTCAGTTTTGTCTTCAGCAAGTGAAATGCATGCTCAATCAGATTCAGGTCAAGTGATTGACTTGGCCATTGCATAACATTCCACTTCTTTCCCTTAAAAAACTCTTTGGTTGCTTTTGCAGTATGCTTTGGGTCATTGTCCATTTGCACTGCGAAGCGGCGTCCAATGAGTTGTGAAGCATTTGGCTGAATATGAGCAGATAATATTGCCCGAAACACTTCAGAATTCATCCTGCTGCTTTTGTCAGCAGTAACATCATCAATAAATACAAGAGAACCAGTTCCATTGGCAGCCATACATGCCCACGCCATGACACTACCACCACCATGCTTCACTGATGAGGTGGTATGCTTAGGATCATGAGCAGTTCCTTTCCTTCTCCATACTCTTCTCTTCCCATCACTCTGGTACAAGTTGATCTTGGTCTCATCTGTCCTCAGGATGTTGTTCCAGAACTGTGAAGGCTTTTTTAGATGTCGTTTGGCAAACTTTAATCTGGCCTTCCTGTTTTGAGGCTCACCAATGGTTTACATCTTGTGGTGAACCCTCTGTATTCACTCTGGTGAAGTCTTCTCTTGATTGTTGACTTTGACACACATACACCTACCTCCTGGAGAGTGTTCTTGATCTGGCCAACTGTTGTGAAGGGTGTTTTCTTCACTAGGGAAAGAATTCTTCGGTCATCCACCGCAGTTGTTTTCCGTGGTCTTCCGAGTCTTTTGGTGTTGCTGAGCTCACCGGTGCGTTCCTTCTTTTTAAGAATGTTCCAAACAGTTGTTTTGGCCACGTCTAACGTTTTTGCTATCTCTCTGATGGGTTTGTTTTGTTTTTTCAGCCTAATGATGGCTTGCTTCACTGATAGTGACAGCTCTTTGGATCTCATCTTGAGAGTTGACAGCAACAGATTCCAAATGCAAATAGCACACTTGAAATGAACTCTGGACCTTTTATCTGCTCATTGTAATTGAGATAATGAGGGAATAACACACAGATGGCCATGAAACAGCTGAGAAGCCAATTGTCCCATTACTTTTGGTCTCTTAACAAGTGGGAGACACATATGCAAACTGTTGTAATTCCTACACCGTTCACCCGATTTGCATGTAAATACCCTCAAATTAAAGCTGACAGTCTGCAGCTAAAGCACGTCTTGTTTGTTTCATTTCAAATCCATTGTGGTGGTGTATAGAGCCAAAAATGTTAGAATTATCTCGATGTCCCAATATTTATGGACCTGACTGTAAGTCTCCAGCAGGATAGTCCAGCGCTGCAAAGACACAAAGCCAATATCGCCAGGATGTTGCCTTGGAGTGGAGCCTGATAATGCCCAAGTCCCCTGCCCCAACAATATGCCCAGGACTCCACCCCAGACCTACAAGCTGGCATCAGTAATAAAGATTCTCCAAAAGATGGGAAGGAAAGAAGGACTTCCCTGACTCCAGAGCTGGGCTCTTGAGCCACCAAGCCAGGGACAACCTGATCCTTGGCAACAAACAAATTGTTCTGTTCAGAGGCCTGATCAATTTGTCCCATGATGATAAAATGCATTGTAATAGGTCTAGGGAAAATGGAGATGCTTTGGAGGCTTTTCCATTTTTCAATCCAAGGAGGCTAACATTAGGCCCAGGACTCCCATGCAAAAGTGGAGAGTTGGAAGGCTCCTGGACTGGAGAGTTCAAATCTGAAATTTTGTTACTTCTGACCATCATTACTTTAACTTCTGCGTAAAAAAAAGCAGTGAAGGAGTTTTTTAATAAGTTTCAACCAGACAAACTCGGAGCAGATCAATGAACAGCAAGTAAGAATAAGCACATTTAAGGGGGCTATTAAGTGATCCCATTGCATAAATAGCCTTGTTAATCTAAAACATGTAGGCTGGGTCAAATGTTTAATTTTTAACTTGTACTGGTTGCTTTGTACATGGCCTGTCATGAGACAAAATGGCATTTGCAAGGTGATTGGTTACAATTAGCAGCTATGGTTCGTTGTGAACCATATCATCCATTTTTCTCACAATATCTATTGTTGGTTTCTACTGTGTTCTATATTTTCAAGTAAATAAATATTAACTCACATGGTGCTGATATGAGCAGAGCACATAGCTCAAACTAATCTCTTGATGCCCCCTAATAAAACTCCACCCCGACTTTAAATAGATAAACCTTGTTTATTGCACATTCTGAAGGACACTAACACTAAGGTTCTTCCACTTTTTTGACCAGGAAGTTAGGCTTATATAGCAGTTTTACTAGGAAAGTGAATACGGGTTTTGCTGGGCTGATTGTGCAGTAACTATAGATTTTGAGAGGAAGGGGACAGGTTATGCTCACTTGCTCCATCGTGTTAAACGTTCAGTTGCTGGGGTGGGCAATAAAAGCTTTCTTTAAAGTCTGTAAAATTAATCAAAGCACCTTGCAGCAATCTCGGTTTTATCATCTAGATTTTGTTACTCCTTGCCATCACTGCTTTAACTTCTGGGGCAGTGTCAGGAATCAAGGAATGACCAGAAAGGTGTGGAATGACACAGGGAAACGCAGGTCTCAGGTACAATGCAATACAGGTTATTATTAGCCACCCAGATATATATATATAAACGCACAGTGAACAAACTAACCTTCCACTAATCTTAGGAGGTGCAGGAACACAGGCGTAGTCAGGGCTGGAGAGGTTGAATGGTCAGGCTGGCTCTGTAATGACCGTTTGGTGGTACCTCTAGCGGTCCTCAGGGCAGGATTCCCCAGGGCGCGGAGTCTAAGCCCCAGTCTTCCTTTTCACCAGAGCCCCTGATGGTGGGGATGGACTTGGCGCAGGACTGAGACCAGGTCGCGGCCCCTGAGTACACCTGCTAGTGGTAGAGGGATCCGCCAGAGGTATGTGCAGGTACGGCTGGATCCGTGCAGGATGGATGGATGGCAAAGTAGTTAGCGAGGTCAGACAAGCCGGGTCAGTAACGGTGGAGGCAGATCAGTACAGAGCAGCAGGCAAAGAGTAAACGGGTCACAAGCCAAGGTACAGCAACAGGAAGTCAAACAGCATAGGAGTAGGCAGAAGAATAGTCAGGGATGAGCCAGTAGTCAGAACAGGAGACGGTCAACAGAGATCAGGATCAAGCCGGGTCAGCAACGAAGCAGGAACACAGGATACAGGTACAGAGGCTCATGGGAAAACATACACCAAGGCCCAGAGCACAGGCCTGGTCATGCCTTATATACACCTTTCTGTAATCAGCCCCAGGTTTGGCTGATTGTGAGCTTCTGGCTGCTAAGAGCACCCGCTGGTCAGCTCTGGTACTGCAGCCCACACGGCAGGTGAGTTCCACCACCAGTGCTGAGAGCACCCGCTGGTCAGCTCTGGTACTGCAGCCCACACGGCAGGCGAGTCCTACCACCAGTGCTGAGAGCACCCGCTGGTCAGCTCTGGTACTGCAGCCCACACGGCAGGGGAGTGCCACCACCAGTGCTGAGTCCATTCCTGACAGGCAGTGATTGCATTTTTTAAATAAGTATCAGCCAGACAGGCCTAATGTGTATGTAAACTAAAGAAAAAAATATATACTGCAACTTGCCAACCTTTAGTTTTGGTTCAAATATGTGCATGCACGTTTGCGTGTGCATGCCGTTAAATATATAATGTTTGGGGGTTCTAAGTATTTTTCTAGCAAAAGAATGCTGATTTTTACATGTAGGAGAGGTATGTCAGAATTGGCTGGGGGTTCAAATGGTTAATAATAATATAACAAAACACTTTCTATGGTTTATTTAATATACAAAGAGTAGATCATTGTCAAGGTTTAAATACCATTTGAGGAATAAATAAATGGCCCAATGACAACTCTACTAAAACAATTGTTTTGACCTATAGGGACTTGTACATGGTACTGGGTGCTATTGCGTGTCTGGTTCTTGTGTTTAAAGTGGCTACTTGACTTGTGATATAGCCCTCTCCTACATCAGAAAGGAGGTACTTGGGGGAGCCATTTTTTATATGAAATAGGATTGAAGCATATTAGCCCATTCCTACATCATACAGGGGGGTACTTAGGGGAGCCATTTTTTAATATGAATTAGGATTGAAGCATCACGATTCGAAGATGTTCTCATTTTAGCATATAGAAAATGCTTTGATAAATGCTTGTACTGTATGTATTGGGGCATCCTGTTAGAAGGATTCTTCTACACCATTTCATGGAACAGCAAATTATATGTTTTAAACTTCATGTACCTCGTCAAAATTATAGGTATAGTATTTTGAAAAATCTTTGTCCATAGAAGGATAGCCCTGCTAATGTGTTAAAAACCGTTAAAAATCAGCAAATATTCTTAGTGAAGGAAGTCAATAGCCAGCTGAGTAAATACATTGCATATTTCTGGTGTCCGGGATGTGCTGGAGCTGCATACAACCACCTATAGATGTGAACAGGTGAAGGTGGGTGTAAGCAGCTATGCGCTGCTATTAGTGTAAAGTTGCATTTGCGCACAGACGTCGTGTCCTGAATTTAGGTAGTGGCATGAAGCCTTTCACCTATCACATAAAAATAATCATTGCTTTGATGCTCCTGCAATATATTTACAGTTTCCTATCGGTTTAACCAATTTTTCCACGATATCTTTGCGGTAGGTAGAACGGAGTTCATGAAAAAAAAAAGATTTACTTTGGCAAGCCTTTATTTGCTTACTTTTCACGGGTAGAAGGCAGTAGGAGAATTTGCGCAGGCTATGGATAAGGAGACCCGTTGTGACTTGCTTTTCAGCTTAATTTTACTAAACAAAACACTGTAGACCTTTTTACTGTCTTTAATAAACTTTAAAAAGACAGGCTGAAAAAGACACAGATCCACAAAGTCCAAACTTTCATAAACTGGTGCTTTAATAAAGAGAATTTTGTTTCATTTGGTCAGGCTGCCTGATAAAGTGTTTTTTTGTTTTTTAGTTACTGCAAAGTACATGTGATTTTTGAATATACCATGCAACACAATGGGGTTTATTTCATAAAGCTGGAGAGTACAAATTCATGCTCACTTTTGCATAGAAACCAATTAGCTTCTAGCTTTTATTGCCAAAGCTTGGTTGACAAACAACAAGAAAGAAAAATAAACAGCTCAACTTACCAACTAACCTGAAACCACCGGAATTGTCCTGTCTAACAATTTACGTTAAAACCAGGGGCTTAGTTTGCACACATTTGCGAATACATGCAGACGCTGCAGAGCCTCTTCACGGCACCCCAGTATTCTGCAGTTCTAACTCTATAAATTTTGAGAGCCTCCGTAATAGAAGCACATGTATAATAATGGATATATTGAGGGCCCCAGGATACAGTGCTCAAAAATGTGTTTATATAATACAGACGCATTGGTTTGTTGAGTTACTTGGATCACACCAAAGTAATTTTGGGGGAGTCAGCACACATTGGCTGGTGGTAAGCTTTCATTATCATTATTATCATCCTACCATATTAAATTATTACACTCAGATAGGTCCTTGGCGATTTTAGTGATTTTTTTGTTTTCAATAGGACACCAGCTTGTACAGAACTAGTACAGACCATTAAAATCGGAATAAACAACAGGGAACAACATAAACCAGAGATCAAACTTCTAAACATGGTGTTGGAAAGTCTATGTATAACACACTCAGTGGGTGTCCAGAGTGAATAGCATCAAGCTGGTAGTGAACACCGAGTTGCTACTAGTAAGTAGGGGAAATAGAACAAATTCCCGATGACACCATGCCATACATTAATGTAACAAGAATAGAGATTAAAAAAAAGGGGGGGGATAACAAACTAAAAAGGTTAGGAGGAGGGGGTGGGGAAAGGGGTAGGAAGGAGTATCCAGAGTGCCAGCCAGTGTCCAGTTTTGTGGACAGGCTGAACCTAATTGCCTTTACATATCATCCAAAGTACGAGTGAGTTTAATACCTATGTATGAGAGGCATTGTGGGGCCCAGATGAACGGGAAGGTCATTTGCAAATGGCATTCCATCGAGCGGGGCAGAGAGATATTGAGTGTTTGTGATTTCTGTGGGTTGACTGTCAAGCCATAAAGTGTTGTGAACCTATCTAACAAACATCTAGAGAAGGGTGGGAGCGATATCAGTGGTGAGGTCAGAAAGAGAGGGGGCGTCATCGGTGAAAAGGCATATTTTCTGCTGAACGCCACCCAATTCAATCCCCTGGATATTAGGGTTCAGATGGAATATCTGAGCCAAAGGTTCGATGGCTAGGGAAAATAGTAAGGGGGAGACTGGGCAGCCTTGTCTAGTACCGAAGCCTATGGAGAATACGTCTGAGTGGTGTCTGGCGTAGCATACACAGGCTTGAGGGTTTTGATAACGGGACATGACCCAACGGAAAAAATGGAGACTGAACCCCCATCACTGGAGTATATATTGAAGATACGGCCAAGACACCATGTCAATTGCCTTGCAGCTATTCAAGGATGAAAGACACATTGGGATATCACGGGTTGCTCACCACACATTATCAACAGCTTGGCGTAGTAGTACAAATCCTACTTAATCCTTATGGATAAGGGTTTTATGGCAATTTGCATGGACCTTCACCAGTAGTTTCACACCTTTGTTAAGGAGTGATATAGTCATCTGTAGTAGTTCTAGGTATCATCGATAAGATTGCAGTTAGGGTATCAGGCTGAAAAGAGGGTTGATCTAGCAAAGAGTTGAAGGGATTCGTAAGTAAAGGGACTAACAGGTCTGCATATCTTTTGTAATAAGTGGCCATGAGACCATCTGGTCCTGATCTCCTGTGTGCCTTACGTGCTTTAATAGCAGCCAGGACCTCATCAGGGGAAATGGGGTGATCCAACGAGTCCCGTTGAGACACAAACAGGGAGGGAAGAGAACTTGCAGACAAAACAGCACTCGCCAAGCATGGGTCAATGTGTTCTGCAGCTTCATAAATTTGAGAGAGCTAATTATGGAAACTTTGAAGAACTTTGATGGGGTTACTGGTATAAGTATCTCTGGCGGTTTTGAGACTAATTGGTTTGTGGCAATGGTCAAGTTTGTGGAGGGCCAGAACTAGAAAGTAGGTATGCACTGATACCAGTTTTTTGAGTATGAGTACCGATGCTTTTTATCAAGAACTTTCCAATACCAATTACCAATATCTAATTTTTTCATGCAGTGCGGTGTGATTTGAGTGCAAACAAAATGAATAGGCTTAAGTCACACTGCAAAGAATCGCATGTGAGTTGAAAAGGAATGCGGTCCAATTCCTGCTTGGATCAGATGCAGTTTCTCTGTGGGTGTGGTGCAATTTGCAGTGTGACTTGAGCCATACAAAATAAATGGCTTAAATTGCACTGCAAAGAATCGCATGTGATTTAATTCCTGTCTGAATCACATGTGGATTCACACACAGCTCCTGTGCTAACCCAAGCTGAAGTCACTCAGACAAGGCTGGGTTCACACAGGAGCAATGCAGGAAACCGCAAGTGATTTGGACAGGAATTGCATGCATTCCTATTCAAATAACATGTAAATCTTTGCAGAGTGATTTGAGCCATTCATTTTGTAAGGCTCAAACTGCACTGTAAATCGCACTGCACCAGCAGGGAAACTGCATGTGATTCGGAGAGGAGTCACACATTCCTGTTCAAATCACATGAGATTCTTTGCAGTGCAATTTGAGCCCATTCATTTTATATGAGTTCAAGTTGCACTTCACCATGCAAAAAAGTATCAGTTTCAGTTATTGGAGCATTTGCACGAGTACTCATTCAAATGCTTAGTATTGGCATCAGTACCGATACTGGTATTGCTATTGTTGCAACCCTAATAGAAAGGTGTCAGGCTTTTAGTTTTAGTGTAGTATTTCTGAGTAGATTGACAAAGACCTTTCAGATGATACTACTAAAAATAAATCTAGCTCCATACAAGCTTTGTCTAAGAGGAGCTTATTGGCTGGGGTGGGGTCATTGTGAAAGGTCGCAAGACACATCTGTGTTAACACAAAAATTGTCAGCCAGCCCCCCCAACGAGAAAGTTCAGTGACTGTGTGTATGTATATAAGATTTTTTTTTCTTCTCTCTCTCCTCTCCCACCCACCCTCTCTCTCCCCCCCTCTCTCTCTCTCCTCTCCCCCCCCCCTACTCGTCTTCTCTCTCTCTTCCTCCATCTCTCTCTCCCCCGCTCTCTCCCTCTCTCCTTCTCTCTCTCTCTCCCCCCCATTCCTCCTAGCAAACCCCCCCCCCAAAATCCCAATTACACTTCCTAGAAAAAGTGGAGAGGAAAGAGCCAGGAGGATGTGAGCTGTGTTGTGTTCTCTGGGCTCTCCTTCCTGTTGTCCATACAGCACATGAGACAGGATCACTGATAGATCGTATGGGACTGTACACACACACTCAGTATGATTACGAAACCCCGTACCTCCTCCAAGGGCTGCACATCTCCGGGCAGCAGAAAATGTGGGTAGGGGGTGGTAATTAGAGATGAGCGAATTATTCAAAAATTCGATTCGGCTGATTCGCCGAATTTGCGGAATAAATTCGATTCGATGCGAATTTATTCGCTGCGAATTTAACTTATTAAAAGGGTTTCTAGGCTTCAGAGAGCCTTTATATTAGTGCAGAACACTGTACCTTTAATTTAAATGCCCTTGGAGTCTGCTGGGGAAGAGAAATAATACTGTCAGTCAGTATGACATGCAGATGAGTGCCGTCGATCTTAGAATCACCGCACACTTCACTCATTTGGGCAGTCACGGGGCCAAAACCAGAGTGTGGAACCACAGTGTGGCGGTGGAGGCAGCAGCAATGGGAGGCCGTACAGGGACCCATGACACACTCTGGACCTGGCAGCAGCATGAGGAGGCGGTACAGGGGCCCATGGCAGAGTGGCGAAGCGTAAGCAGCTTAAATTGAAGGCCATACAGAGGCCTATGTTAAAAAGTCCCCCCAGCAGCAGTGTGGGGAGACGACTATCAAGAGTCCAATGGCAGAGTGGCGGAGCAGAAGCAGCTTCAATTGAAGAAGAAGAGGATGAGGATGAAGAAGAAGAAGAAGAAGAGGATGAAGAAGAAGAAGAAGATGAGGATGAAGAAGAAGAAGAAGAGGATGAGGATGAAGAAGAAGAAGAGGATGAGGAAGAAGAAGAAGAGGATGAGGATGAAGAAGAAGAAGAAGAAGAGGATGAGGATGAAGAAGAAGAAGATGAGGATGAAGAAGAAGAAGAAGAAGAAGAGGGTGAGGATGAAGAAGAAGAAGAAGAAGAGGATGAGGAAGAAGAAGAAGAGGATGAAGATGAAGAAGAAGAAGATGAGGAAGAAGAAGAAGAGAATGAGGATGAAGAAGAAGAAGAAGAAGAGGATGAGGATGGAGAAGAAGAAGAAGAAGAGGATGAGGATGATGAAGAAGAAGAGGATGAAGAAGAAGAAGAAGAGGATGAGGATGAAGAAGAAGAAGAAGAGGATGAGGAAGAAGAAGAGGATGAGGATGAAGAAGAAGAAGAAGAAGAAGAAGAGGATGAGGATCAAGAAGAAGAAGAAGAAGAAGATGAGGATGAAGAAGAAGAAGAAGAGGATGAGGATGAAGAAGAAGAAGAGGATGAGGATGAAGAAGAAGAAGAAGAGGAGGATGAGGATGAAGAAGAAGAAGAAGAAGAGGATGAGGATGAAGAAGAAGAAGAAGAAGAAGAAGAGGATGAAGAAGAAGAGGATGAGGATGAAGAAGAAGAGGATGAGGATGAGGAAGAAGAAGAAGAAGAAGAAGAAGAGGATGAGGAAGAAGAAGAAGAAGAAGAAGAAGAAGAGGATGAGGATGAAGAAGAAGAAGAAGAAGAGGATGAGGATGAAGAAGAGGATGAGGATGAAGAAGAAGAAGAGGATGATGGTGAGGAAGAAGAAGAAGAAGAAGAAGAAGAAGAAGAAGAGGATGAGGATGATGAAGAAGAAGAAGAAGAGGAGGATGAGGATGAAGAAGAAGAGGATGAGGATGAAGAAGAAGAGGATGAAGAAGAAGAGGATGAGGATGAAGAAGAGGATGAGGATGAAGAAGAAGAAGAGGAAGAGGATGAGGATGAGGATGAAGAGGATGAGGATGAAGAAGCAGAAGAAGAAGAAGAAGAAGAGGATGAGGATGAGGATGAAGAAGAAGAAGAAGAAGAAGAAGAAGAAGAAGAAGAAGAAGAAGTAGGATGAAAATAAGAAGAATTCCATTCCAGCAAAAAGTGTATCTGCAGAGAGCTCCGCTATTTCTGACAGTTCTCTGACAGTTCCTTCACATTTACAGCGGTTGAAACATTGTATCTATTTGTTTCCGAATAAAAACATCTGTATCCTAAATGGAAACAAATAGATACAATGTTTCAACCGCTGTAAATGTGAAGGAACTGTCAGAGAACTGTCAGAAATAGCGGAGCTCTCTGCAGGGACACTTTTTGCCGGCTGTAGAAGGGATGAAAATCGGCCGATCGGGGAAAATTCGATTCGTGCATCCGAAGTTTGCTAATTTTCGGATTCGGCGCGAATCGAATTTTTCCTAATATTCGAAACGAATTCCACTTCGCCAAGTTCGATTCGCTCATCTCTAGCTGTGTGTGTGTGCAGTCCCATACGATCTATCAGTGATCCTGTCTCATGTGTTGGATGGACAACAGGAAGGAGAGCCCAGAGAACACAACACAGCTCACCTCCTCCTAGCTCTTTCCTCTCCGCCACTTCTCCTCTCCTCACCCCAAGCCAATTCTTCAATCCTCTGTCGGGTGCTGGCACCACCATCTTGACTAAGGGAAACCGGCAGTAAAGCCTTGCGCTGCGCTTTGTGAATGGGCCGCAGTCCTCTGGGACCTGTCGAGTTCTCCAGAGGGCTGTGAGAGAGACCAAACTTCCTGTCAAAACCAGGTACCTGCTCCCCCCCAAAAGGTGCCAAATGTGGCAGTGGAGTGGGGGAGGAGGCAGATAAGTGGATCTTCCACTTTTGGGTGGAACTCCACTTTAAGAAGCAAAGCATGAGCGATCAGAATCACAAGAAAGTATAAAAATATTTATAAACAAAGAACCTGCTGTTACGTCTGTTGGGAAAGCCTTTCCATAAACTCTTTTAACAGAGCTCATTAAATATACATGGTTCCAATTGTTGGCTATACATCCTTATTAAGACATGACATCAGCTTTGGGGCATGTGGGTATTTGTGAGCTTTACGCAAAATGTCTCATCAGTCTCCCTTCTTACACCTACTCTTCAAATATGCCAATGGGTAAACCAACAGGGCATCTCTGGAGACTGCTGATGTTGAATTAAACAAATTGTTTGTAGGTGAAACAGAATTCTTTGATGACATATAAAAGGTAAAAAGAGAAAAATGGGCACCTGCAGAGAGAAACGGCAAGAGATGATCAAATGGGGTTTTCAGTCAACAATCCCTTGAAGCTTTTTTAGTTATATGGTAACATATTGTTTGGAAGCCTTGACTTGCTAGACGCATAATTCAGAGCGCCTAAACTGTTATTAGATTATACATGTACAGTAATATAAAAATAAACTAAACATTTACACATTTTTTAAAAAAGGCTTTATTTAATAAGAGGTTGGAAAGATCTACAGAATAGTGTTCATTAAAGTTCATGTAAACCCTAAATAAATTACATTTAGTTTTAATTTTTTTTTTGCATCCTTAGTTGCATCTGATCTCCTACAGCCCCTTTGCAACCACTTTCAATTTCCATGCATAAACTTCAACGATGGCTGCATGATATTTCTCAAAGTGAATCAACAGCCATAACATTGACCACACACCATAACCTGTTGAGGCATGAACTTCACTAGACCTCTGTAGGTACACTGTGGTATCTGGCACCAAGCTATCAGCAGTAGATCGTTAAGGTTCTCTAAGCTGTGAGATGGGGTCTTCATGGATCAGACCTGTTTTTCCAGCACATCCCACAGGTGTTCAATTAGATTGAGATCTGGAGAATTAGAAGGCCAAGTCAACACCTCAAACTCGTTGTTGCGTTCCTCAAACCATTCTTGAATTCATCAGACCAGGCTACATTCTTCCATTACTCTACGGTCCAGTTCTGTTGCTCATATGGCCATTGTAGGCACTTTTGGCAGTGTACATGGGTCAGCATGGGCATCCTGACAGGTCTTTGGCTATGCAGCCCCATACTGTGGTGCACTCTGCTGACACCATTCTATCGTTAGCAGCATTATGTTTTTCAGCAATTTGAGCTACAGTAACTCTTCTATGGGATCGGATTACATGGTCCAGCCTTCACTTCCCACGTGCATCAGAGACCCTGTTGCCAATTTGCTGGTTTTCCTTAATAGGACCAGACTTGGTAGGTCCTGACCACCTCATACTGGGAACATCCTGCAAGAGCTGCAGTTTTGGAGATGCTCTGACCCTGTTGTCAAGCCATTATAATTTAGCTCTTGTCAAAGTTGCTCAAATTCTTACACTTGCCCATTTGTTCTACGTTTCCACCCAGTTTCAGATGCCATTGTAATAAGATAGTCAATGTTACTCACTTTACCTGTCAGTGGTCATAATGTTATAGAGGATGGTATGTTAAAATGACTACTCTCCGTTGGAGCCTGGGTAGCAGGTTGATACTGCAGGAGTGCAACTGGGAGACAGGAACATGTCCCCCCATATAACAACCTATCCCACCTGGAAGCTGCATAATTAAAATAATTAAAAAAGGCTTTGAAATAACATTAACCTTGAGATTCTAACCTGTATGTATAAACAAATCTGTTTTTTTTTAGCTTTGAATAAAATAGGAAGGTATAAAACTAATGTCAGTTTATTTTTTGCCACTACCCTAAACTAAAAAAAACCCTTTTGAGTTACATACACTTTAAAGTGACACTAACTGATATTCCTATTCACAAATCACATAACACATCCACTATTTAATGGTCCTGTAATCTATTTTTCATTAAATCCTTTCTTATTGTGTACTTCTGCCTCCTTGTAATGTCTTTTTTGAGAATTCGAACTTCTCCTTTCCCCCCTCACTTCCATTTGTCTGAAAGGAGCAGTGCACATTAGTTGCAGTCATGTGCACACTATGCACACTACAAATCCCAAAGTCCACAGTACGTAGTCTAACCTAAGAGTGAGCAAGAGAGGTTAGCTTCTTTTTTACACATGGTGGGACCACGGAGAATGAGTGTCACCACCCTCAACCGGGAAGTCGAATCACAGGATCATAGCAGCAAAATAAAAGGAATTTGCAGGTTTGGAGGAGGCTGAGAGCAATAGAAGGTACTTTTTAGAGTTAAGAAGAAATACTGGTCATCTTAAAGAATATTTAAACCCAATTTCATATTCCTGAGATGTGCTTGCTGTACCATGTACTTGTATGAAAAAATAAATATCCTGTTCTCTTTGTATTGCTTCCTTTGTATGAAATCCCTAGTGTTCCTGCCAGTCCCTCTGCTTTCCTATTAAAAACCGACCACACTAGGCAGGTGGTCAGTTCTCTGGCTGTGCTGGGAACTCAGTATGCGCTCCTCCAATGATCACATTTGTTCTGGCACTCTATCCCCCCCTCACAGCCATTCACTGGGAAGATCAGCATGATGCTGTTTCTCCACCCTCACGTCTCTGTTCTCAGCTACATAAGGAGCTTACCTGATATGTGATCATAGCATAACAAAGGTATTTATAATGTTTTTTATATCTATACTCAAATGTTTTGCCTTTCATTTTTATTTTAAATTCAATGGGTTGTTTTACAAGATGAGGGTTTACATAGTTAATCTGACTGAAAAAAGACAAAAGTCCATCCAGTTCACCCATTAAAAAAAAAAGTTATAATCCTACACCCACAGTTGTTCCAGAGGAAGGCAAAAAAACCAGCACAGCATGACCTTATTTGCTCCTGCAGGGGAAAAAAATCCTTCCTGATCCCCTGAGAGGCAATCGGATATTCCCTGGATCAACTTTACCTATAAATAGTAACCAGTTATATTCTGTGTTTCTAAGAAAGAATCCAGGTCTTTTTTAAAGCAATCCACTGAGCTGGCCAAAATCAACTCTTGAGGGAGTCTATTCCACATTTCCACAGCTCTTACTGTGAAGAAACCTTTCCATGTTTGGAGATTAAATTTCTTTTTCCTCCAGACATAAAGAGTGCCCCCTTGTCCTCTGTGATGACCTCAGGGTGAATAACTCTACACCGAGTTCACTATATGAACCACTGATATATTTATACGTGTTGATCATATCCCCCCTTAATCTCCTCTTCTCAAGTGAGAATGTATTCAGTTCCTCTAATCTTTCCTCATAGCTGAGCTCCTCCATGCCTCTTATCAGTTTGGTTGCCCTTCTCTGTACTCTCTCCAGTTCCCCTATGTTCTTTTTGTGAATTGGTGCCCAAAACTGAACTGCTGTCAGGAATGGACTCAGCACTGGTGGTGGGACTCACCTGCCGTGTGGGCTGCAGTATCAGAACTGACCAGCGGGTGCTCTCAGCAGCCAGAAGCTCACACGTGCAATCAGCCAAACCTGGGGCTGATTGCAGAAAGGTGTATTTAAGGCATGACCAGGCCTGTGCTCTGGGCCTTGGTGTATGTTTTCCCATGAGCCTCTGTACCTGGTAGCCTGTGTTCCTGCTTCGTTGCTGACCCGGCTTGATTCTGACCTCTGCTGACCGTCTCATGTTGAACCCCTGGCTTGCCTGACCATCCTTCTGTCTGATCCCCTGTACCGTGCTGCCCGTGAGTTACTGAACCCGGCTTGTGACCTTGACTATTCTCTGCCTGCTCCTTTGGTACCTTGCTGCCCACACGTTGCTGACTTGGCCCGTCTGACCACGCTAACTACTCTGCCATCCATCCATCCTGCACGGATCCAGCCGTACCTGCACATACCTCTGGCGGATCCTTCTACCACTAGCAGGTGTACTCAGGGGCCGTGACCTGGTTCCTGTCTGCTCCAAGTCCATCCCCACCATCAGGGGCCCTGGTGAATAAGCAGACTGGGACTTAGACTCCGCGCCCTGGGGAATCCTGTCCTGGGGACCACTAGAGGTACCACCAAACGGTCATTACAGAACCCTACGGCCGGCCTGACCGTTCCACCTCTCCAGCCCTGACTACGCCTGTGTTCCTGCACCTACTAAGATTAGTGGAAGGTTGGTTTGTTCACTGTGCATTTATATATATATATATATATATATATATATATATATATATATATCTGGGTGGCTAATAATAAACTGTATTATTATACTATACCTGAAACCTGCGTTTCCCTGTGTCAGTCCATACCTTTCTGGTCATTCCTAGATTCCTGACAACTGCATATTCCAGATGAGGTCTTACTAATGATTTGTACAGGGGTAAAATGATATCTCTCTCTCTGGAGTCTATACCTCTTTTAATACAAGAGAGGATTTTGCTCGCTTTAGAAACCGCAACTTGGCGTTGCATGCCATTATTAAGCTTGTGATCTACCAGAACCCCCAGATCCTTGTCCACCATTGATTCCCCCAGTTGTACCCCCCTAGTATGTATGATGCATGCATATTCTTAGCCCCCAAGTGCATAACCTTACATTTATCAACATTAAACCTCATTTGCCACATAGTTGCCCAATTAAACAGTGCATTCAGGTCGGCTTGTAAGTTGGAGACATCCTGTAAGGACGTTATTCCATTGCACAGCTTGGTGTCATCTGCAAAGACTGAAATGAGATTTATAATCCCAGACCCTATATCGTTTACAAATATATTAAAAAGTAAGGGTCCCAACATTGAACCTTGGGGTACACCACTGACAACCCTAGACCATTCAGAGTATAAATCATTAACCACTACTCTCTGAATATGAGCTTTTAGCCAGTTTTCTATCCATTTTCATATGGATTTTTCCAAGCCCGTAGACTTTACCTTACACATTAGCCGTGTGTGGGGAACTGTGTCAAACGCTTTTGCAAAATCCAAGTATACCACGTCCACCGCCACCCCTCTGTCCAAGGTTTTGCTCACCTCTTCATAAAAAGAAATCAGATTTGTTTGACAACTTCTGTCTTTCATGAATCCATGCTGTCTGTTCCTTAAAATATTTTTTTCCAGCAAGAACTCATCTATGTGGTCTTTTAATAAACTCTCCAGTATCTTCCCAACTACAGAAGTTAAACTAACAGGTCTATAATTACTCGGTAAATATTTTGACCCCTTTTTAAATATTGGCACCACATTGGCCTTACGCCAATCCAGTGGTACTATGCCAGTCATTAAAGAGTCCCTAAAAATGAGAAACAATGGCTTTGAAATGAGTTAAATTCTTTAGGGACCTGTGAGTATATGCCATCTGGTCCAGGTGCTTTATTCACCTTTATTCTGTCAAAATATTTTTGGATCATATCAATTGTGAGCCAATGCAGATCAATACCATGCCCATTAGAAACAAGAGCTCCCCCATGCTCTTTTGTATACACAGAGCTGAAGAAGGTGTTTAATAAATTTGCCTTCTCTTTGTCCCCAGTCACCCACTCTAGATTATTTTGTAAAGGGCCTACATGCTCGGACCGAACCTTTTTACTATTAATATATTTGAAGAATTTTTGGGGGTTGGTCCTGCTATCTTTTGCAATCTGTTGTTGGTTTTCAATTTTTGCGGCCTTTATTTCCTTTTTACATATTCTGTTATATTCTTTGTAATGTTTAAATGATGATGGCGTTCCTTCATTTTTATATTTAATAAAAGTTATTTTCTTATTTATAGCTTTTTTAATGTTGGCCGTAAGCCACATAGGTTTGATTTTTAGCCTTTTAAACTTGTTGTCCATGAGAATATATTTTGCAGTGTGTTCATATAGTCTTTTTGAAGAACTCCCACTTCTGTGTTGTGTTCATTGATGCCAATATTCCCTCCCAGTCTAAGTCTTGGAGAGTAGCTTAAGTTTAGATATACTTTAAGCCTTCACAGCCAGTTATCTTATATTGTTGAACTTTAGTGTGTGCCAGTTAGGACACACATGGGTATTCTCCAAATATGCTGCCAAACATTGGGAGAAAAAACGCCCCAAATCTTGTCCATTTGCATGTATTCATGCATGTATTCGTATGTGTTTATATGCGTATTTATACTGGTTTATAAGTGTATGAACATAAATTCATTCTATTGGCTAGGATAATCCTTTATTCCAGCCACTAGAATAAATGTACCCATTTAGATATGTTTACGCGCTTATACATGTAAATTATGCTCATAAGGCCGTCTGCATTTTTTTTAGGGCTCATGCACATGGGCAGAAAAAATAGCTGCTGTTAAGAGTTAAGGCTTTTTATGCCCATGAACGCAGCTGCATCTTATTTAATGTGGCAATGCATGTGCAGGTGTTTATGCGTGTACTTGTGCTCCAAGGGCATAAAAAAGTACCTCAAAGCTGCATTTGGAGAGCTGCATATGAGCATAATATATACTCATAAATGTACGTGCATGTGCATACATTTATCCTAGTGGCTAGAATAAATGAGTATTCTAGCCAATAGAATAAGTTTATACTCATAGGCTTATAATCGCAATATACCTGTAAAGGCACTCATATACGAGCATAAACGCATGCAAATGCACACATACATATGTAATTAATCTAAATGGTGCACAAAATTTCTCTGTAGTGATCAATACAAAAATATGTGTGTGAAAAAGTAAACTTAACTCATCTTAAACCATAATGAACAATGTGCATCACATAAATGGTGAAATAGCAGTCCCATGACATATAATTCACTTGTGCATAACAAAGAAGTAAACTTCGAAGAGAAATATATAAAAGTTCAAATGTGAAACCTTAAGAATGATGAAATGATGAAAGTCCATGTATGAAAGTCAGTGTATGAATCCCAAACCACCTCACAGACAAGTGTGCCAGTCCCTTACCAAAGAGTAATGATCTCCAAATGATAAGAGATCAGCAGTGCAGAAATCGTCCATTTGGGGGGCCACCACTCAGGATACCACTGACTCAACCTTCTCCTTCGCTGGTTATCCAAAGCAAGTACTTCAAAGTAATAATCGGTAGGATAAAGAACAAAGTACCATACAGTAGTATGTGAAAACCACATTGGAGCATTGCTGCGGCTTTCTCTCATCTTCTACAGCTGAGAATCTGGAGCAGCTGCCTCCATCCTCCGCCTGATGGCCGACACCAAGGTATACATCCGCACATGCCCTTCTCTCCCACTCTCTGCTCAGCATGGGATCAGTGCAGGGAAGATTCCCACACCGCTCCTGTGTGAACTCAGGCTATGATAAGCAGTGGGGAAACTGCATGCAATTTGGACAGGAATCGCATTCCTGTTCAAATCACATGCTATTCTTTCCTGTGAAATTTGAATCCATAATTTTTGTATTGACGCATATCGCATCGCAATGTATCGGTACTTGGTATTGGCGAGCACTTGGCAGAAAGTATCGGTACTCATATTTGTCAAAAAATGGTATTGGTGCATGCCAAGTAAGAGCCCCCCCCCCCCCCCCCGTTTATATCAGAGTTCCAAGCATTCCCCCTTACATCAGAGTCAGCAGAGTTCACCCTAACAGTGCAAGGGGAAACTTTGCAGACTCTGACGTAAGAAGTAACTCTACAAATTCTCATATAAGGGGGGGCTTTGGTGACCGGAGAACCTCTTACATTAGAGTACCCCTTTACACCAGAGTCCACAACATTTCCTCCTACATCAGGGTCTGCAGAGTTCCCTCTTGCACCATAAGGCAAACCCTGTGACACTAATGTACTGTGTAGTAGGATGTTCATATTAACCCATATATTTCATATTATTGATAATATTTAGCATATGTATTAATAACTAACTAGTAATAGATATTATTGTTAAGTAATGGTTATTTCTAGAAACTTAAGAGTAAAATAGGATATAAAATGTATATTTAAAAGTTGAAGTCTAGATAACCTCTCTGTTTCATATTGCTTTTTTTTTACGACAGTCACAAGTTTACTTCGGGAAAGTTCACTGGCGCACAGTTCACAGACATCGTGTCTGCAGGCACAGACTTCCATTTCATTTTTATTTATGTTAATTACATATATAAAAAATGTATGTCTTGACAACCAATCATATTTAACCACATTGTGAATTTTATGGTCAAAGATTCTTACATAAAGAAGCCTACGTGCTTTCTTTCTCTGAGCAAGTTTTGAACTTGCTCCCAGCTGCAGCTGTTAGTAACAAGCCTCCTGCTCTTTTGGAAATTCACTGCCTGGCTATGTTTTTTTTACTATTCTATATCAACTGTAAAGGGGGACTCTGATGTACAGGGGACTCTGGGAACCCTGCAGTAGATGTGAAAGGGTTCTGCGATGGGACCATAATAAAAGACCCCTGTGATGGGAGTAAAAGGCCCTTGGCTTGGAGGGAAGGGTCCCAGGCTTGGGTTAGAGGGGATCTCCATGTTTTTTTGCACCAGGGGCCTGAAGGTTCTAGTTACGCCTACAGGGGACTTTGGGAACCCTGCAGAAGATGTGAAAGGGTGCTGCGACGGGACCATAATAAAAGACCCCTGTGATAGGAGTAAAAGGCCCTTGGCTTGGAGGGAAGGGTCCTAGGCTTGGGTCAGAGGGGATCTCCATGTTTTTTTGCACCAGGGGCCTGTAGGTTCTAGTTACGCCTCTGGTGTGATGGTGAGGTTTTTACAAGTTTTTGCAATACATTGTATATGAACATGGTTTAAGAAAGATCTTCATTTGAAATAAAGAGTGACATTTTGCTTTGTTTTAAGATTTTGTCATTGAATCCAACACCCAGGTTTTGTGCTTCTTGCTTGCCAAAAGCTGGAACTGTTCTGGGGGCAGCAGAAAGTGGTGGAAGTACACCTAAGAAGTATACACTGAAGAGTGTCCAGTCTCCTAGACCCATACCTAAAACATTCTTAATCTCATTATTATCACTATAGACCAGGGCTCTGCCATGCAGATTGTGTTCTTTTATCTTCTGTAGATACAGCTGGAGGTTGTCCTCTTGGAAACCTAATTTATTCATCTGGAAAAAAGGAAAGAGGATATGATGCATAAATATAAACGGAAGTAGAAGGATGTGCATGTGAAATGTATATTAAAGGGCTTTGAGACTTTTAGGACAATTGTCCTATGCAGGGGCGGACTGACCATTCGGGCATTGCCCGAGGGCCCAGGGTCAGTAGGGGGCCCGTGAGAGGATCACTGTCCCGTGACAGTGTGGGGAGTGGAGGAGGAGGCAGTCTCAGATCCCGACCCAGAAGTAGCTCACCTGTCACTTCACGAGGTGGCAGAGTGAGTCGGGAGATGGGTCTGGACACTGCATTGGTGATGGAGCCAGTGAGCAGTGGGAAGGTGAGAGGCATATCATCCATGGATGATATGTATCAGGAACAAAGCCGGAGGTGATCGGTGCAGTGGAGGGACAGTGACAGCACCGATCTCCCTGCATGAATTTCAATGAAGCAGCTGAAAGCCGCAGGAGGGAGAGACTTCCAGCTGCCTCGTTGAAATCCATGCAGAGAGATTGCTGCTGTCACTGTCCCTCCACTGCACTGATCATCCCTGACTATGCATCGGATTTCCCTCCTGGGCCCCCCCCCCTCTGTGCTCCTCAAACCCCCCTCCCCTCGCAGGTCTCTGATGCTTTGTCTTCTCTGACCAGCCACTCCCCCCCATCCTCCATGGCAGAGCAGAGGAGAGAGGATCTGCTCTGCCTCCCCTGTCCAGATCAGCCAGCAGCTCTGTGATTCATTCTCTCTCTCTCTCTCTCTCTCTCTCTCTCTATCTATCTCTCTTCCTTCCTTTCCTCCATCCCCTCCTTTCATTCTTTTTTTCTCCATTCTCTCCCTTTCATTTCCTTCCTTCCTCCTTTCCTTCATTCCTTCGTTCCTCCTTCCAATCCTTCCCTCCGTTTTCTTCCTTCCCTCCCTTCTTTCCTTCCTTCATCCATTCCCTCCCTCCCTTTTCTTCCTTCCCCCCTTCCTTCATTCTTTCCTCCATCCATTCCCTCCCTCTCTTTTCTTCCTTACTCCATCCCCTCCCTTCATTCTTTCCTTCCCTTCCTCCCTCTTTCCCTTCCTTCCTTTCACTCTCCCTCCCCTTCTTTCCTTCCTTCCTTCATCTATTTCATCCCTCCTTTTTTCTTCCTTCCTTCCCTCCCCTTCCTTCATTCCGTCCTCCATCCATTTTCTTCCTTCCTTCCTCCATTCCCTCCCTCCCTCCCTCCCTCCCTTTTTTTCCTTACCTTCATTCCTTCCTCTATCCCCTCCCTTCATTTTTTCCTTCCCTTCCTCCTCATCCTTCAATCATTCCTTCCTTCTTTCCCCCTTCCCTCCCCTTCCTTCTGTTCTCCCTTCCTCCCTCCCTTCATTCCTTCCTTCCTCCATCCCCTCCCTTCATTCCTTTCTTCCTTCCTCCATCCCCTCCCTTAATTCTTTCCTCCCTCCCCTCCTTTCATATCCTTCCTCCCTTCCTTCCTGCCTCCCTCCCATCCTTTCATTTCCTTCCTTCTTCCCTCCCCTCCTTCCTTCCCTCCTTTTTCCTTCATTCTTTCCTCCATCCATTTCCTTCCTTCCTCCATCCATTCCCTCCCTCCCTTTTCTTCCTTCCCTTCCTTTCCTTCCTTTCTCTATTTATTCCCTTTTCTTACTACTTCCTTCCCCCCCCCTTCCTTTCCTCCTTCATTCCTTCCTTCCCTCCCCTTCCTTCATCCCTTCCTCCATCCATTCCTTTCTTCCTCCATCCATTCCCTCCCTCCCTTTTCTTACTTCCTCCATCCCCTCCCTTCATTCTCTCCTCCCTCCCTCCCTCCCCTCCTTTAATTTCCTTCCTCCCTCCCTTCCTTTGTTCCTTCCCTCCCCCTCCTTCATTCCTTCCTTCCTCCTTCCATTCCCTCCCTCCCTCCCTTTTCTTACTTCCTTCCCTCCCTTCTTTCCTTCCTTCCTTCATCCATTCCCTCTCTCCCTTCCTCCCTTTTCTCCCTTCCTTCTTCTATCCATTTCCTTCCTTCCTCCATCCATTCCCTTCCTTCCTTTTCTTCCTTCCTCCATCCCCTCCCTCTCTTTCTTCCTTGCTTCATCCATTTTCTCCCTCCTTTTTCTTCCTTTCTTCCTCCCTCCCCTCCTTCCTTCCCTCCCCTTCCTTCATTCCTTCCTCCATACATTTTCTTCCTTCTTTCCTCCATTCCCTCCCTCTCTTTAATTCCTTACCTTCATTCCTTCTTCTATCCCCTCCCTTCATTTTTTCATTCCCTTCCTCCTCGTCCTTCAATCATTCCTTCCTTCCTTCCCCCCTCCCTCCCCTTCCTTCAATCCTTCTTTCCTTTCTCCCTTCCTTCCTTCCTTCCTTCCTTCTTTCCTTCCTTCCTCCATCCCCTCCCTTCATTCCTTCCTCCCTCCCCTCCTTCCTTCCCTCCCTTTCCTTCATTCCTTCCTCCATCTATTTCCTTCCTCCCTCCAGCTATTCCCTCCCTTTTCTTTCTTTCTTCCTTCCTTCCTTCCTCCCTTCCTTCCCTCCTTTACCTTCATTACTTTGTCCTTTTATTTTATTTCCTTCCTTCCTCCATTCATTCCCTCCCTACCTCCCTTTTCTTCCTTCCCTTCCTTCCTCCCACCCCTCCTTCCCATTCCTTCCTTCCTCCATCCATTACCTCCCTCCTTTTTCCTTTCCTCCTTCCTTCCTTCTTTCCTTCCTTCCTTCCTTCCTTCCTTCCTTCCTTCCTTCCTTCCTTCCTTCCTTCCTTCCTTCCTTCCTTCCTTCCTCCTCTCCCCTTTCTTCCTCCATCCATTCCCCCCCTCCCTTCCTAACTTCCTTCCCTCCTTTTCCTTCATTTCTCTGTCACTCTCTCCTCTCTCCCCCTCTCCGCCTCTCTCCCTCCCTCTCTCTCTCTCTCTCTCTCCCCTTCCTTTCCTTCCTCCATCCCCTCCTTTCATCCCTCCCTCCCCTCCTTTCATTTCCTTCCTTTCTCCTTCCATTTCTTTCCTCCTTTTTCTTCATTCCTTCCTTCCCTCCCTTCTTTCCTAACTTCCTTCCTTCCTTCCTTCCTCTCTCCCTTCCTTTTCTTCTTTCCTCCCTTCCTTCCCTCCCCTTCTTTCATTCCTTCCTCTATCCATTTCCTTCCTTCCTCCATCCATTCCCTCCCTCTCTTTTCTTCCTTCCTCCATCCCCTCCCTTCATGCTTTCCTTCCTTCCTTCCCTCCCTCCCTCTTTCCCTTCCTTCCTTCCTTTTGCTCTCCCTCCCCTTCTTTCCTTCCTTCCTTCCGTCATCTATCCTCTCCCTTACTTTTTTCCTTCCCTTCCTCCTCGTCTTTCAATAATTCCTTCCACCTTTCCCCTTTTCTCCCCTTCATTCAATCCTTCCTTCCTTTCTCCCTCCCTTCATTCCTTTCTTCCTTCCTCCATCCCTTCCCTTCATTCTTTCCTCCCTCCCCTCCTTTCATTTCCTTCCTTCCCTCCCTTTCCTTCATTCCTTCCTCCATCCATTTCCTTCCTTCCTCTCTCCATCTATTCCCTCTCTTTTCTTCCTTCCTTCCTCCATTCCCTCCTTTACTTTCATTACTTAGTCCATCCATTTTTCTTTCCTTCATTCCTTCCTTCCTCCATCCATTCCCTCCCTCCCCTTTTCTTTCTTCCCTTCCTTCCTCCCACCCCTCCTTCCTTCCCTCCCCTTCCTTCCTTCCTCCATCCATTCCCTCCCTCCTTCCGTCCTTCCTACATCTATTCTCTCCCCTTCCTTCCTTCCTTCCTTCCTTCCTTCCTTCCTTCCTTCCTTCCTCCATCCATTCCCTCCCTTCCCTCCTTTTCCTTCCTTCCTTCCTCCATCCATTTTCTTTCCTTCCTTCCTCCATCTATTCCCTCTCTCCCTCCCTTTTCTTCTTCCCCTTCCTTCCTCTATTCTCTCCCTTCATTCTTTCCTCCCACCCTCCTTCCTTCCCTCCCCTTTCTTCCTCCATCCATTCCCTCCCTTTTTTTTCTTTCTTCCTTCCTTCCCTCCATCCAGTCCCTTCCTTCCGATATAAGGGGGTACAGGTTATGTTTATTCATCCCAATCTAATGACAGCCCAACATATACTAGTGCTCCCTGTTCACTCCCTACTGACACTGTCCACTGCCCCCACAAAATCATTGTGAAAAAAAATTATACAGAAATAAATTGTAAAAAATAATAAAAAAATTAGATAATAAAAATGTAAACATTCTGACACCTACGCCGTTGCTCTACTGACACCATCCACTGGCCACCCAAAAGCATTTTGAAAAAAAATGATCAAAATAATAAAACATTAATTTGTAAAAAAAATAATAAAATTGTAAAAAAATAAAAATAAAATAATACTAATAAAAATGAAGAACTACTGACACCACCTACTGACACCATCCTACACGTACTACCCACCGCCATACACTCCGCACTCCTCTCCCTGTACATACTACCCACTGTCATACACTCCACACTGTACATTCCCTATTTAACATTACCTCATTCTGCACTATATAAGTCATCTCAGACACTATTTAACCACACCCCTTTTAAGCCATGCCCAATTTTTAGCGTAATTTAAAATATACCCCTCCTCTCTCATCCCTTCCTCTCTCTCTCTCACTCCTCCTCCTCTCTCTCTCTCACCCCTTCTCTTTTTCACCCTCTCACTCCCCTCTCTCTTTCACTTCCCCCACATGGTAGCCATCTTTAAACCTGGAAGTGCCCAGTGGCTTCTACGGAAAGAAGCTGGGAACATTCATGCAGTCTTTGCTGCAGTAAATATTTAAATGCCCCTTCTATGCAGCTGAGCTGCAATATGTAGGTAGGGTGTTGTGTGGGTGTGCTTGAGTGTAGGCGCGGTCACAGGGGCCCCTGGTCCTTACTGCCCGGGGGCCCCATGAGTTGTCAGTCCGCCCCTGGTCCTATGTACTGTAGTATGTTAGTAACACACTTTCATAACCCCACCTAATGCTAGTGGATCTGTTCAACAAGGCAAAGTGCAGCAACTTGTAGAAATAGTGTTTTTAAAAATTATCCTAGAAACATGTATTTGAATACAGTTTTTGTAATAAAAGAATACACTTACTTCTTTACAGACTTCATCTACACTCATGTTCAGTAAAATCAACATGCTCAGTCTGTTGCTCTTCTTAGATTCCCACAAGTTGTTGCTGCCTCTTAAAAGTTCCATCTGTCTTTTGATGGACTGGTCTAAATTGACAGTGAATGGCAAAAAAAAAGTCGGCATCTGCTACTGTGAAATTTTCGCACAATAGTTTGTGGAAAATCTCTGGGTCTCCATCCAGCTCCAAAAGTGGCTTGAGACTTGTTTTTATGGCATCTAACTCTTCCAAAGATTTCTCAAAAACATCCCAAAGGAATGTTCGAGCATATATAGATGATTCTATTATTGCATCAGTTTCATCAAGGCACCTCTTCTGTTGTTCATCTTCAATGCACTGCAATATCCAACTGAGGCGACAGGGCCATTGTGTTGCCAGAAGTACCCATTCTGTTACTTTGTGAGGCTTAATCTGAGTCCTTGGCACGTCTCTTATCATAAGTCTGATTGTTATGGTGATAGTGTTTACTATCCTTCTGATGTGGACAACATTGTCAGTAATATAGTCTCTCATGCTTTCGTTAAGGAGGTGTCTGAAGGCATCATCAATTAAGGTTTTTGTCTGTGGTCCTCTATCTGCAAGCAAATTGCTAGTTTGCACAAACTCTCCAGAGCATCTGACATTCAAGGGAAAGTCCTGGATGCCAAAATCATTTTGATGGGGTGCTCGTTGTCGAAGGAGTTGTTCTTTCTCGTTTGGTGCCTCTGCTATGACTGTTATATTTTCTTCTTCTGTTTCTCTTATCAGCTCACCTTTTCCTTCAATTATATTTTTCATCATGGAACACTTAGTCATACAGTCCATTTTGGGAATACAAAAAGGCAGAGTTATAATACGGTTTAAGAACTGATATCCATTGTTTGCCATGCCTTTTAATAATAGTGAGTTTTCTACGCATTCCACAATGATGCTGGGGTCCACAGCTAGAATAGAAATAAATGGGGCACAAGGATCGGAAAGTAAAATATTCATGGCATTTAAAACCCCTACTACTTTGTCTGGCATGCATCTGTCCAGGTTTGTAATCTCTAGAACTACTTTAATTTTCTGCCGCTGGAAGACTTCCATGACTTGGAGGTACCGGGTGATGACCTTAACCTCCCGCTTTACATCACTCATGAAGCCCAGCTGAGAACTCATGTCTGTCCGGTTCATCTTTTGCTGTACTACACCCTTTTGGGTGATAATTGTATTTTTAATGGTCATAATAACTAATCTTAATATCCCTGCTGCAGAGATACCAACAACAGTTGCTCCAACACCTTCAGCAGCAGCCAACATATCTCCAGTTGGGCTACCAAATGGAAAGCCATATATTATAAACAAAGCACCAACACCAATTCCAATCAAAATGACTAAAATGGTGGCAATCCAGAGTGGGATGCAAAGAAACTTTTTACTAACCCATTCTTGTTTGAGTGGTGCATCAATAATTTTGGTTTTCCTGCCTACAGCTCTATAGACGCTTATAGGACCCAGTCCAAAGTAGTTCTCAATGCCATCACACAGGGTGGTAACAAGGCCAGCCCAGAGCTGGTCGCTACCTGCATATTCCCATGCACTGAAACGGATGAAGATAAAACGTATATTCTCTCGTTCTTTGTGCTTTTCTGTGATGACAGGATGGTAAAATATCATAAGAAAGATAAGCTTGATGAGGTCTTTTCCTGTGCATTTTCTTGTTTCCTGTCTGGTCCTGGCAACTTCATCCTGTTCTTTTTTCCATGATTCCCAACATAGATAATCTGCAAATCAAATCACAAGAATAAAGTAATGAGAGATGAATATGAAGTAATTGCAAACAGGGGCGTATCTACCACATGACAAACAAGAAGTTTGCCTTAAGTGGCACTTTTCAGGGGGGCACCGCTGCCCAACTCTCCCCCTCCCAGCAGATGGGACCAGTGGTGCCACTACAGGGGGACAACTTGGGCAGCATGGGGACAATTGCCCCCCCTCCAGGTTATTTCTTGCTCACCCGTGTTGGGTCTTTGGCAACAAGGCAAATAACTTACTTAAATAACAAATTGTGCCGCGCTCCACTAAAACCAAAAACAAACAAATATACAGTGAAGGAAATAAGTAATTGATCCCCTGCTGATTTTGAATGTTTGCCCACTCACAAAGAAATGATCAGTCTAAAAGTCGAATGGTAGGTGTATTGTAACACTGAGAGACAGAATAGCAACAAAAAATTCAAAAGAAATGCATGCCTAACAAATTATGCACTGATTTGCATGTTCATGAGGGAAATAAGTATTTGATCCTCTATCATTCAGCAGGATTTATGGCTACCATGTGTCTTTCACACAGGTAACAAGCTGAGATTAGAAGCAGTCTCTTAAAGGGAGTGTTGCTAATCTCATTGTGTTACCTGTATAAAAGACACCTGTCCACAGGAGCAATCAAACAATCAGATTCCTAACTCTCCACTATGGCAAAGACTAGAGATGAGCGAAGAAATGAAAAATTCGATTCGACTGATTCGGCGAATTCGTGGACAATATTCGATTCGAGTCGAATAAATTCGCTGTGAATTTAACTTAAAAAAGGGTGTTTCTAGGCTTCAGAGAGACTTATTATTAGTGCAGAACACTGTACCTTTAATTTAAATGCCCTTGGAGTCTGCTGGGGAAGAGAAATAATACTGTCACTCAGTATGACATGCAGATGAGTGCCGTCGATCTTAGAATCACCGCACACTTCACTCATTTGGCCAGTCACGGGGCCAAAACCAGTGTTTGGAGCCACAGTGTGGCGGTGGAGGCAGCAGCAATGGGAGGCCATACAGCAACCTATGACAAAATGGAAACCAGCAGGAGTGTGAGGAGACCTGAAAGTGGCACATGGCAGAGTGGGAGCAATGGGAGGCGGTACAGGGACCCAGGTCACACTGTGGGACCAGCATCAGCGTGAACAGGCGGTACGGGGGCCCATGGCCGATTTGACCTCGTTCATCCCATAGTCCTGCCGACTCACGAATAGCGTGGCCTCCTCAAAGGGCCTGAGCAAGCACAGGTGTCACGCATGAGCTGACAATGGCTGACATCTAAGTTACACAGGGAGTACCTTTATCCGCTTTTAACATCAGGAAATCTGTGATGGCCTTTCGCTGTTCGTAAAGGCGGTCTAACATATGTAGTGTTGAATTCCACCTTGTTGCAACGTCACAGCATGAGGAGTCGGTACGGGGGCCCATGGCAGATTACGTGCCTGGCAGCAGCAATGGGAGGCCCGTAATCTGCCAGCACCCTATGTCAAAAAATTGAACACACCAGCAGTGTGAGGAGACCTCAAAGTGGCACATGGCAGAGTGGGAGCAATGGGAGGCGGTACAGGGACCCAGGTCACACTGTGGGCTCAGCAGCAGCGTGACCAGGCGGTACGGGGGCCCATGGCCGATTTGGGGCCTGGTGGCACCTATGGAAGGCCTGTAATCTGCCAGCAACCTATGACAAAATGGACAACCGCAGGAGTGTGAGGAGATTTCAAAGTGGCACATGGCAGAGTGGAAGCAATGGGAGGCCGTACAGGGACCCAGGTCACACTGTGGGCTCAGCAGCAGCGTGACCAGGCGGTACGGGGGCCCATGGCCGATTTGGGGCCTGGCGGCACCTATGGGAGGCCTGTAATCTGCCAGCACCCTATGACAAAATGGAACCCTGGGCTGGGGCAGGCAGAACCGCCGTATCTTTATCACGGTTTTCCCAGGCCACCGAATGGCGACGCTGCATATGCTGACGCAACGCTGTAGTCCCAACATGGGCCTACTGGCCACGCTTGACTTTCTGGCCACATAGTCGACATACGGCTACGTTTACTTCCTCGGGCGGCTTGACGAAAAATTGCCACACCGCAGAGTAGGAAACTTTGCCTCCGCTACTCCTCACTGGCTGACTGCTACTTCCTCCGTGCACACCGGCACCACTACTGGCCGTGGTGGTAGGCTGCAGTGGAGCTGGTGCTCTACTCCGTGGCCGTTTGCCTCCACTGACACTGCTGCGACCCTGCTGCCTCCTGGCAGCAGCAATGGGAGGCCGTACAGGGACCCATGAGAGACTCTGGACTTGGCAGCAGCATGAGGAGGCGGTATATAGGGGCCCATGGCAGATTAGGGGCCTGGCAGCAGCTATAGGAGGCCCGTAATCTGCCAGCACCCTATGTCAAAAAATTCAACACACCAGCAGTGTGAGGAGACCTGAAAGTGGCACATGGCAGAGTGTGGCGATGGAGACAGCAGCAATGGGAGGCCGTACAGGGACCCATGAGAGACTCTGGACCTGGCAGCAGCATGAGGAGGCGGTATATAGGGGCCCATGGCAGATTAGGGGCCTGGCAGCAGCTATAGGAGGCCCGTAATCTGCCAGCACCCTATGTCAAAAAATTCAACACACCAGCAGTGTGAGGAGACCTGAAAGTGGCACATGGCAGAGTGTGGCGATGGAGACAGCAGCAATGGGAGGCCGTACAGGGACCCATGAGAGACTCTGGACCTGGCAGCAGCATGAGGAGGCGGTATAGGGGCCCATGGCAGATTAGGGGCCTGGCAGCAGCTATGGGAGGCCCGTAATCTGCCAGCACCCTATGACAAAAAATTCAACACACCAGCAGTGTGAGGAGACCTGAAAGTGGCACATGGCAGAGTGTGGCGATGGAGACAGCAGCAATGGGAGGCCGTACAGGGACCCATGACAGACTCTGGACTTGGCAGCAGCATGAGGAGGCGGTATATAGGGGCCCATGGCAGATTAGGGGCCTGGCAGCAGCTATGGGAGGCCCGTAATCTGAGAGCACCCTATGTCAAAAAATTCTACACACCAGCAGTGTGTGAGGAGACCTGAAAGTGGCACATGGCAGAGTGTGGCGATGGAGACAGCAGCAATGGGAGGCCGTACAGGGACCCATGAGAGACTCTGGACTTGGCAGCAGCATGAGGAGGCGGTATATAGGGGCCCATGGCAGATTAGGGGCCTGGCAGCAGCTATGGGAGGCCCGTAATCTGCCAGCACCCTATGTCAAAAAATTCAACACACCAGCAGTGTGTGAGGAGACCTGAAAGTGGCACATGTTTGAGGCATGATTCATGGCGGATTTAGTCAGTTGTGTCAGGAACTGGTGGTTTGAAATCCAGACTAATCCACGCCTGATTCATTTTCACAAACGTGAGTCTCTCCACAGTTTGGGTGGACAGTCGTGTCCTCCGCGGAGTTACAATACCTCCTGCCGCACTAAACACGCGCTCCGATGCCACGCTACTGGCCGGGCATGACAGCCTTTCAAGGGCAAATTCAGCTAGTTGGGGCCAAAGGTCAAGTTTCGTTGCCCAGTAGTCAAGGGGATTGTCTACCTCGGTTGGCAGGGTGCTGTCCAAGTAGGCCCAAGCCTGTTGTTTGAGGTCCTGCTCCAGGTCCACCTGATGCTGCTGCTGCTGCTGCTGCTGCTGCGGCTGGTTAGTAGTTTCCTCACTGCGCTGGTGAAGAAAGCTACTCATCATCGACTGCAGACTGAGGCAGCCGCTGCTGGTGGAGCTGCCACTGCTCCTACCACCCCACCCCTCCCCTGCTGCCATGCCAGCGGAACGCGAGCGCACAGGGCCCACAGTGTCTGAGGATGGACGTTGGCGCACAAAGGCAGAGACCAACTGACTACATAGGTGGTTTTTATAGTACGTTATTTTGGCCTCCCTCTCAGCAGGTGTGAAAAAGGCCACCATTTTTGAACGGTAGCGAGGGTCCAACAAGGTGGACAGCCAAAAGTCATCCCTCTGTCTGATGGTTATTATTCGGCTGTCGCTACGCAAGCAACCGAGCATGCTATGGGCCATTTGTGCCAAGGAATGCGAGGGACTCCCTGCCTCCATCTCCACAGCATACTGCCACGGTGCGTCTGGGTCCTCTGTCTCCTCCTCCTCCTCCTCTACCAGATGCTCCTGCTCCTCCACTCCTGTCCGCTGAGTGGAAAAACCACCCATTTCACTCAATAATTCCTGAGCACAAATGTCCTCCTCTACCTCCTCCTCTTCTTCCTGTCCTGCCCCCACAGGGGTCATGTGGCGTTGAGATCTGTGCGCCACGTCTACCGCACCCTGACCAGCCATTGTTAACAGCATTTGTTCAAGGACGTGCAACAGAGGAATGACGTCGTTCATCCCATAGTCCTGCCGACTCACGAATAGCGTGGCCTCCTCAAAGGGCCTGAGCAAGCGGCAGGTGTCACGCATGAGCTGCCAATGGCTGACATCGAAGTTACACAGGGGAGTACCTTTATCCGCTTGTAACATCAGGAAATCGGTGATGGCCTTTCGCTGCTCGTAAAGGCGGTCTAACATGTGTAGGGTTGAATTCCACCTTGTTGCAACGTCGCAGATCAGGCGATGATGTGGAATTCCGTTCTGCCGCTGCAGCTCAAGGAGGGTGTGCTTTGCGGTGTAGGAATGGCTGAAATGCATGCAAAGTTTACGTGACATTTTAAGGATGTCTTGCAGTGGGATGGTGGATTTTAGGAACCGCTTGACAACCAGATTGAACACGTGAGCCATGCATGGCGCATGGCACAACCTTCCTTGACGCAGAGCAGACACCATGTTCTTTCCGTTGTCGGTCAACATGGTTCCGATTTTCAGTTTGCGCGGAGACAGCCATCTGTCGATTTCTCTGTTCATTACACTCAGAAGTTCCTCCCCTGTGTGACTACGTTCGCCAAGGCATACCAGGTGCAGAACAGCGTGACACCGTTGCGCCCTGTACATGTGATATGCCGGTCGGGTAATGGGACTTGGCACGGGGGTGGCGGCTGAGGACACGGCGGAAGAAGAGGTGGTAGAGGCGGGCATCTTTGCCGGACCAAGGACGTGCAAACGTGGAGGCAAAAGCGGCGTGACCTGTCCAAGTTGCTGGTGCGGCTGTGACGGCACCACGTTCACCCAGTGGGCCGTAAATGACATGTACTGTCCCTGACCGTAGTTACAGCTCCACACGTCGGCGCTGCCGTGCACTTTGGCAGAGACCGACATGCTCAAAGACTGGCCCACCATGTCTTCTACATGTGAATGCAGGGCTGGCACTGCCTTTTTGGCGAAGAAATGACGGCTTGGCACTCTCCACCGCGGCGCGGCACAAGCCATCATTTCTCTGAAAGGTGCTGAGTCCACCACTTGGAAAGGGAGGGACTGCAGCACCAGCAACTTGGACAGGAGGACGTTCAGCTTTTGCACCGTCGGGTGCGTGCTCGCAAACTGTTGTCTCTTGGAAACGGATTCCAAGAAAGACTGCTGACGGAATCCGTGAAGAGGAGTAGCAGGAGAAGGAGCATCTGAACGAGCGGAAGATGCCAACGAGCGACAACTCCCCTCAGCAGAGGTGTTGGAGCCTTGACTGGCTGATGGAGGGCGATTGACGTCGGGTGACGGAGCAAGTAACGGAGCAGGTGATGGAGCGGGGGCTGGGGCGGGCAGAACCGCCGTATCTTTATCACGGTTTTCCCAGGCCACCAAATGGCGACGCTGCATATGCTGCCGCAACGCTGTAGTCCCAACATGGGCCCCCTGGCCACGCTTGACTTTCTGGCCACATAGTCGACATACGGCTACGTTTACTTCCTCGGGCGGCTTGACGAAAAATTGCCACACCACCAAGTAGGAAACTTTGCCCCCGATACTCCTCACTGGCTGACTGCTGCTTCCTCCGTGCACACCGGCACCACTACTGGCCGTGGTGGTAGGCTGCAGTGGAGCTGGTGCTCTACTCCGTGGCCGTTTGGCTCCACTGACACTGCTTCCACTGACACTGCTGCGACCCTGCTGCTGTCTCCTGGGCAACCCACCGACTGTTTCGCTCACTGCCAAGCTGCCACCCTCTTCTCCTGATGATGCGGAAGAAATTGCCTGATGACGACGAGGCTGCCAAGTGCGATCAACCTCCTCATCATCAAGTAGGGTCTCCGCCTCACTACTAGCCCCCTCGGCTGCGTCTGGGTCAGGAGACAGACCTGTCTCTAGACCGGCTACCGGGCCACTCTCCTCGCCACTACTTCTTCGCCTGGCTGCTGAAAAGGCGGATGTCTCCCCCCGTTCCTGACCGCCCTCTGTTAGCTCTTCCTCACTGTACAGTGGGGCTGAGCCCACAGCATGCGATACTTTGCTTGGTGAGGGAACACCAAAGGACAGGGGCAGGTAGAGGACACGTGATTTCAGTGGGCTTGGTCCCGGGCCATGCCAACTAACGGTTGTGTCTGACGTACCCACCGACCGTTGGCTGTAGGTGTCAGAGGTGACCTGGGAAGAGGAAGACGACCGAGCCAACCAATCGATGACGGCAGGGTTGTCGGTGGAGACACGACCGCTGGATGACACCGGGAGCACTGGCCTCTGGCTGCGAATAGTGCTGCCTCGACCCCTTCCTCTGCTGCCACGTCTGCTCGCTCCTAAAACATTGCCTCCTCTGCCACTCCTCTGCATGTTGTCTGACATACTCTTTAATTCAACGATTCTGTGTCCCTGAGTAACAATTCTGTGTCCCTGAGTAACAATTCTGTGTCTGTCCCTGAGTAACAATTCTGTGGCCCTAAGTAACGGTTCTGTGGCCCTCAGTAACAATTCTGTGTCCCTCAGTAACAATTCTGTGTCTGTCCCTGAGTAACAATTATGTGGCCCTAAGTAACGTTTCTGTGGCCCTCAGTAACAATTCTGTGTCCCCCTGATTAACGTTTATGTGGCCCTAAGTAACGGTTCTGTGGCCCTCAGTAACGGTTCTGTGGCCCTCAGTAACAATTCTGTGTCCCTGATTAACGTTTCTGTGGCCCTAAGTAACGGTTCTGTGGCCCTCAGTAACAATTCTGTGTACCTCAGTAACAATTCTGTGTCTGTCCCTGATTAACGTTTACGTGGCCCTAAGTAACGGTTCTGTGGCCCTCAGTAACAATTCTGTGTCCCTGATTAACGTTTCTGTGGCCCTAAGTAACGGTTCTGTGGCCCTCAGTAAAAATTCTGTGTCCCTCAAGAAACAATTCTGTGTCTGTCCGTGAGTAACAATTCTGTGGCCCTAAGTAACGGTTCTGTGGCCCTAAGTAACAATTCTGTGTCCCTGATTAACGTTTATGTGGCCCTAAGTAACGGTTCTGTGGCCCTCAGTAACAATTCTGTGTCCCTGATTAACGTTTATGTGGCCCTAAGTAACGGTTCTGTGGCCCTCAGTAACAATTCTGTGTACCTCAGTAACAATTCTGTGTCTGTCCCTGATTAACGTTTACGTGGCCCTAAGTAACGGTTCTGTGGCCCTCAGTAACAATTCTATGTACCTCAGTAACAATTCTGTGTCTGTCCCTGATTAACGTTTACGTGGCCCTAAGTAACGGTTCTGTGGCCCTCAGTAACAATTCTGTGTCCCTGATTAACGTTTCTGTGGCCCTAAGTAACGGTTCTGTGGCCCTCAGTAAAAATTCTGTGTCCCTCAAGAAACAATTCTGTGTCTGTCCGTGAGTAACAATTCTGTGGCCCTAAGTAACGGTTCTGTGGCCCTCAGTAACAATTCTGTGTCCCTGATTAACGTTTATGTGGCCCTAAGTAATGGTTCTGTGGCCCTCAGTAACAATTCTGTGTCCCTGATTAACGTTTATGTGGCCCTAAGTCACGGTTCTGTGGCACTCATTAAAAATTCTGTGTCCCTCAAGAAACAATTCTGTGTCTGTCCGTGAGTAACAATTCTGTGGCCCTAAGTAACGGTTCTGTGGCCCTCAGTAACAATTCTGTGTCCCTGATTAACGTTTATGTGGCCCTAAGTAACGGTTCTGTGGCCCTCAGTAACAATTCTGTGTCCCCGATTAACGTTTCTGTGGCCCTAAGTAACGGTTCTGTGGCCCTCAGTAACAATTCTGTGTCCCTGAGTAACAATTCTGTGTCTGTCCGAGTAACAATTCTGTGGCCCTAAGTAACAGTTCTGTGGCCCTCAGTAACAATTCTGTGTCCCTGAGTAACAATTCTGTGGCCCTAAGTAACGGTTCTGTGGCCCTCAGTAACAATTCTGTGTCCCTGTGTAACAATTCTGTGTCTGTGCGAGTAACAATTCTGTGGCCCTAAGTAACGGTTCTGTGGCCCTCAGTAACAATTCTGTGTCCCTGAGTAACAATTCTGTGTCTGTGCGAGTAACAATTCTGTGGCCCTAAGTAACAGTTCTGTGGCCCCCAGTAACAGTTCTGTGTCCCTGAGTAACAATTCTGTGTCTGTGCGAGTAACAATTCTGTGGCCTTAAGTAACAGTTCTGTGGCCCTCAGTAACAATTCTGTGTCCCTGAGTAACAATTCTGTGGCCCTAAGTAACGGTTCTGTGGCCCTCAGTAACAATTCTGTGTCCCTGTGTAACAATTCTGTGTCTGTGCGAGTAACAATTCTGTGGCCCTAAGTAACAGTTCTGTGGCCCTCAGTAACAGTTCTGTGTCCCTGAGTAACAATTCTGTGTCTGTGCGAGTAACAATTCTGTGGCCCTAAGTAACAGTTCTGTGGCCCTCAGTAACAGTTCTGTGTCCCTGAGTAACAATTCTGTGTCTGTGCGAGTAACAATTCTGTGGCCCTAAGTAACAGTTCTGTGGCCCTCAGTAACAATTCTGTGGCCCTAAGTAACGGTTCTGTGGCCCTCAGTAACAATTCTGTGTCCCTGTGTAACAATTCTGTGTCTGTGCGAGTAACAATTCTGTGGCCCTAAGTAACAGTTCTGTGGCCCTCAGTAACAGTTCTGTGTCCCTGAGTAACAATTCTGTGTCTGTGCGAGTAACAATTCTGTGGCCCTAAGTAACAGTTCTGTGGCCCTCAGTAACAATTCTGTGTCCCTGAGTAACAATTCTGTGGCCCTAAGTAACGGTTCTGTGGCCCTCAGTAACAATTCTGTGTCCCTGTGTAACAATTCTGTGTCTGTGCGAGTAACAATTCTGTGGCCCTAAGTAACGGTTCTGTGGCCCTCAGTAACAATTCTGTGTCCCTGAGTAACAATTCTGTGTCTGTGCGAGTAACAATTCTGTGGCCCTAAGTAACAGTTCTGTGGCCCTCAGTAACAATTCTGTGTCTGTCCCTGAGTAACAATTCTGTGGCCCTAACTAAAGTTTCTGTGGCCCTAAGTAACAGTTCTGTGGCCCTCAGTAACAATTCTGTGTCTGTCCCTGAGTAACAATTCTGTGGCCCTAACTAAAGTTTCTGTGGCCCTAAGTAACAATTCTCTGGCACTCAGTAACAATTCTGTCTGTCCCTGAGTAACAATTCTGTGGCCCTAATAACGTTTCTGTGGCCCTAAGTAACAGTTCTGTGGCCCTCAGTAACAATTCTGTGTCTGTCCCTGAGTAACAATTCTGTGGCCCTAACTAAAGTTTCTGTGGCCCTAAGTAACAATTCTCTGGCACTCAGTAACAATTCTGTCTGTCCCTGAGTAACAATTCTGTGGCCCTAATAACGTTTCTGTGGCCCTAAGTAACAATTCTCTGGCACTCAGTAACAATTCTGTCTGTCCCTGAGTAAGAATTCTGTGGCCCTAACTAGCGTTTCTTTGTCCCTAAGTAACGATTCTGTGGCCCTCATTAACAATTCTGTGTCCCTGAGTAATGGTTCTCTGTCCCTAAGTAACGTTTCTCTGTCCCCAAGTATCGTTTCTGTGGCCCTAACTCTGTCCCTAATACAGAGCGGTCTGCCTCTGTTCAATGACTGCAGGCAAATGAAGAATTCCAAAATGGCCGCTATTTATAGCTCGACCATTACACAGTGCTGGCTGGCTGCTGATTGGCTGATGCGATCACATGTCATTGAGGAATGCATTATGGGTCAGCGCGCCTTGTCTGCGCGCCTTCCCAGACATCCCCGCTCCGTCGCCGCACATGTCCGCCGCCATTTTTGGAAAAATTTCGATTCGCGCGTCCGAAGTAGGCTATTTTTCGGATTCGGCGCGAATCGAAATTTTTCCGATATTCGACTCGAATTCCACTTCGGCTACTTCGATTCGCTCATCTCTAGCAAAGACCAAAGAGCTGTCCAAGGATGTCAGGGATAAGATTGTAGACCTACCCAAGGCTGGACTGGGCTACCAAACTATCGGCAAGCAGCTTGGTGAGAAGGTGACAACAGTTGGTGCAATCATTCGCAAATGAAAGAAACACAAAACAACTGTCAGTCTCCCTAGGTCTGGTGTACCATGCAAGATCTCACCTCGTGGAGTGTCAATAATCATGAAACCAGTGAAGAATCTTCCCAGAACTACACGTGAGGATCTTGTCAATGATCTCCAGGTAGCTGGGACCACAGTCACTAACAACTGGGAACACACTACGCCGATAAGGACTAAAATCCCGCAGTGCTCGCAAGGTCCCTCTGCTCAAGAAAGCACATGTCCAGGCCCGTCTGAAATTTGCCAACTGAACATCTGAATGATGCAGAGGAGGACTGGTTGAAAGTGTTGTGGTCAGATGAGACCAAAATCGAGCTCATTGGCATCAACTCAACTCGTCATGTTTGGAGGAGGAGGAATGCACAGGAAGCTTCTGATAACAGAGGTCAGCGGAACAGGAAGAATTATGACCTAAAAGTTCAGATCCATGGTTTACAGCCAGGTGACAAGGTGTTGCTCTGGAATCTGGGCCCCTCTGGAAAGCATAAGTTAGCTGATTGTTGGAGTTCTCAACAATACATAATTTGCAGGCAGCTCTCTGACCTGCCTGTATACCAAATCCGGCCTGATGGCAAGACAGGGACCTTAAAGACCTGGCATAGAAACAACCTACTGCCCCTGAGTGATGCTGTCAGAATACCTGTGAGAACTTCATCACCCAAACCATCTTCTTCCAGGCGAGTTCCAGTCACCAGGTCTCAATCTCTACTATCAGATGAGATTGCAATTGGAGGAGATGATAGTGATGATGATTTGGAGGTTGGATGGTTGTGTCCATCTGAGTCCATGGATGCCACTCCATCCACGTCCACTGCTAACCAGCACTCAGGCATGCTTCGACCCAATGCACCTGAATTCATACCTCGGGAAACGGAAAACACAGATGTAGTAGAGGAAGACTATCAGTCTCTGAACCGGATGTGGAGCTTCTGGATGAGAATGCCTCTCAACCCGAAGGAGGACTTTCTGAGGAAAGCCACCTTGAACCTGATGAAGAACCCTGTGAAGAGATGCACCTTGAGCCCAAAGAACAGAAAGTTAAGAGAACAGTAAGACCCCCACTTAGAATAATAAATGACACCCCTGGAACAGCTCAGAAGAAACCCCTATTTCTCCAGAAGAAGAGAGAATCGAGTCCCCTCAACCTGTACTTCAACTAGAAGATGATTCTGCAGATGAAGGATCCTCATGGCTTCTAGAATCAAGCTCTAAGCGACTGGTGCGACTTCCTCAAAGACTCACTTATGACTTATCCGGTAATAGCACAGAAGAAGCTGTAACTACTGTGTGAAGATCACCTGAGGTATCCATCCTGTTCATAGACGTATCAAAGGACTTGAGTCCTCCCCAGGCCATCAGCACACCTTGGTGGAATGTCCCCCTACCAGGGGCGGACTGACCATTTGGAGACTCGGGCACTGCCCGAGGGCCTGGGGTCAGTAGGGGGCCCCATGAGATGCCCCTGGTACCTTTTTTTATAGGCTTTTTTTGAGTTTGGGCAAGGACACAGGGGCCCATGATCCCCTATTGCCCGGGGGCCCCATGAGTTTTTTTTTTTTAATTTAAAAAAAAAATGAAAGCTTTAGAATCACTTTATTCTATTGGCAGAACCAACTGGTTAAAAAAAACAATGCTATGGGGACTGAGAAAAACAAAAAACTGCAGTGCTATTGCAATTAAACAACTGCATGATAGACATAGTAGTATACATTATGGCATAACTGTCATGACAGCCAGGCAACTAGCATTTTTATGGACAGCAGTGGCAGTCTACATATTTTTCTCAGCACATTTTCCTTTAAAGTGTTACTAAACCCACAACAGTAAAATCAGTCTGTATATGCAGTAAAGCGTGCTTGTTATACTAACTGTGGAACCTAAGGGGTTACTCTTTTGCATTATGTAAAAAGGCTGTTTGATCCTGTCTTAACTGATCCTCCCCTTCTTCCACAGTCCCCAATCCATCTGCTGATAGTACAGAGCCCTAGGAGACACTCTGCACGTGCTCAGTTTGGTGTGTATTGCTAGAACTTTTTTTGGAAGGGGAAGGTGCATGTGATTGGCACAGGGCCAATCAGCACTGTTCAGACAGAGGGTCAGGGGCCATGCAGCCTCATAGGACAGTCAGATTGGAATTAAAACTCCTCCTACAAGATTAACCAGTGCTCAGTTGGACACTGATAGAAGTCACAAGACTGCTTTATACTGCCGATGAGAGGGAATTTAGCAGTTTATATTTACTAAAGTAATTGCATTTCCATGTTGTGTGTACTGTGGGAGACCAGATATAATGATTGCAGGGACCTGGGTTTAGTAACACTTTTAATTATGTTTGTCAAATCTGAACAATCTGTTTTTTTGACAATGTAGCTGATTTTAACATACAATCAGGGGCATAACAACAGTTCATGGGGTCCCATAGTAAAATCTTAACTCCAGTGACCTCTCTTTCTTTGTGACCCCTCTTAACATAAAAATGACTACATCAAGGTCAGGAAGCCAGATAGCTGCCAGCATAGTAAGTACACTATTAGGGACCAATGCTATGAAAAGAATTTGTAAAAGAGCAGCATTGCAGGGAATTAACTTTAAATTTACCCAGTAGCTTGCCAGGTTTTTTCAGCATTAGCTGATTTTCATAGCATTGAATCTTCGGGATTTAACATAAATGCTAAGCCCTTCCATTGCTCTTAGCTTTAAAGTGCTGAATGTTGATGTTAACATAAATAAATAAATATTATTTTAATATCAAATTATTACATAATTTTTTGTTTTTGCATGCGCAAGTTGTCTATAATCCTAATACAAATGCTTTAAATTTGTTTGTTTTTTTGGCAATTGCACACTTCAAATATCTTATATTTTTTAGCTAAGGAGAAACTTTAGGATTTTTTAGCCACAAAAAGACTGTGTTACACATTCAGGGTTAATATCAGAGAGCTGGTCAGAATGAAAAAACAGCTCTGAAAGCAATACATTTACTAATAAATAGGGGAAAGCAAGGCAGCAACATGCTGTGTATGCTGCTATGGCTATAGCTATATGACCACTTACAGTATGTCTGGGATATTTTATTGTATTTCACTTGTTGCCCTTTCAGTTATGCTTCTTATTCACAGATACATTTATGTTTTATTCATGCCCAGTGTGACAAGCCATTTGTAATTTCTCATATCAGGCCAACTGTGAAGTGTACTTTGGAGATTTCTGGAAAAAAAGGAAAAAGTATGACTAAAGGCAAACTATTTTTTATAGTTTTGGATAGAGTGGAGAGGAATCTGTCAAGTTTTAGAGCTGTCTGTGCCCCCATTTTGGAGATTCACTTTCTTTATTTGTCTTGTTTACCATTATCATTAAAAGTAAAGGAAAATCCCAAATTTTGGGTTGTCCCCAGAAAAGTAATAGAGGGGAATTCTTCCAATGGAAACACTAGTTCCGGTGACCTGGAGATCCCCAAGAAATTCCTGTAATTTGCAAGGATTTCCTCTCACTTCTTGTTTGGCTATGGGACAGGAAGTGAAGGGAAATCTTCACAATTTGACACAGATGGTGAAAAAAAAATCAGACAGGGGTTATAACCCTCCCTTACTATATCCAAAATGAAAAAAAAAGTTTTTGCCTATAGATCTACTTTAATAACAATAAATCCCTAGGTTTTTCTGATACTCACTTTCAATACTGTTAAGTAGAACGTCCTTGCGTCTACCCCATGGGCCATAAAATCCCACTGTTACAGGAGAAACAACATAGTATAGTGCTTTGGCTAGAGAAAAGCAGTAGACATCATCCTTGGTCTGGAAACCTTTAAGAATACAATGAATAAGTATTAGTAATGAAAGGGAAATTGTCAGAGAGGCACAAAGACACAGATAACAATACAAACATTGCCAGAAATTAAGAATGTTCACCAGAAAAATCAGGATTGTGATAGATCCTTATAACAATGTGGGCTTTATTTACTAAATCAGCTTCAAACCTCAATTAAGCTTTGGCAATAAAACCTGGAAGCTGATTGGTTTCTATGCAGGAGTCTGATTTTACACTCTCCAGCTTTAGTCAATAAACCCCAGTCTGCTGGATAGGGATGTCCACACAGATCATAGAGTGCCCAGTAATAATGAAGACATCAGAGGGCACCCTTATGTGTAGGCACAATCTAACTGCTCCTAGAGCGCTCTATATATTGACAGCACAACTGCTCTTCAATGGAGAGGGAGATGGAAATGCCAGTTGGCAGTGCAAGAGAGGCTGCTGACACTGATGTGAAGTCATGTGAGGAACATTATCAGTTTCCTAACCTACCCAGTAACAAATTCTCTGTCACAGCAGAAGCCCAATAAACTCATGCGTCCCCCCACAAACATGAGATCATAACCCAATCCAGCCAACAAAAGCTGGACAAAGCAATTTTTTAAGTCTATTGGTATCTATACAACTGTCCTCAAAGAGTAGGTACTTTAGTCTGATAGATCACAAAATATACCAACAACTATATATTATGTAGCCCTATATGCATTTTTGTTGAGTTTATAGATGAAATCTAACACAAAGCTGTGTATGGCCAGCATATCTAGACCAGTACATGCAGAAATGCATCTTTCACTGATCCTTTGTCTATCAACTGATAAAAACTGATTAGTTATGACAGATTAGCACTCACAATTGTCATTTTATATTTATTGTGTAATTTATTGTGTAAATTCAGTAATCCGTTGAGTGATAACATAAAACGGTACACAGAGCATCAAAATGCTTACCATTCGCCATGGAATGCTTGTAAGCCTTTACCATTTGGTATCAGTCACATGATCGATGGGTCATTGATCATATGGTCTTTGTCAAAGATGAGGAACAGCTATAAGAAGAGCTACTGGCTAACCATCACAGCAGGAACGTCTTTCTTTAGCATAGACTATGTGACCGATTCCCTAGAATGTGCAGATTTGCAAGTGTTCAAGAAAAATGTCACCTAGGTGGATCCTTTTTTTTTAACTGTATTGAGTTTAAACTATGAGTCCCCATAGCTTTCAACTGTCTCTTATTTAAAGGGACTAACTTTTTTGGTCTGATATACAGACCTCTATAAAAATATATTATTTAACTTTGAAAACTGTTATACCGCACTAAATATATCCATCCTTTAAATAATGCATTTATTCTTTTGAAAACTCAGTATAAAGCAGGGGCGGACTGACCATTTGGAAACTCGGGCACTGCCCGAGGGCCCTGGGTCAGTAGAGGGCCCCATGAGATGCCCCTGGTACCTTTTTCATAGGCTTTTTTGAGTTTGGGCAAGGATACAGGGGCCCCATGATCCCCTATTGCCCGGGGGCCCCATGAGTTGTCAGTCCACCCCTGGTATAAAGCACATAAGTGTTTAAACAATACTTTTTGTGTATTAGTTCATTCTAAACCAGTGGTTCTTAACCTTTTTTGAGTCACAGACTCCTTTAAGAATCTGATAAAACCTATGGATCCCCTTGATAATACAAATTTAAATGGTAAACATGGGCCAATAATGAGCCTAAACGCTTAGAAGTTGGCACTCTATGCAGTGGCAGAGTACATTTTCCTTAATTTCTTTTAAGGGGATCCATTAAACGGGACAAAGAGGAGGGTTGTATAGTGAATGCAAACTTTATTTTTTTTTATCTGACCCTCATGGACACCCTGAAACCCATCCATGGACCCCAGGTTGAAGTGTATGTGAATTCTCACCTTGTAAAACAAGCCATTCAGTTTAAAATAGGAATAAAAGGCAAAACATTTGTGTATACATATAAAACTCATTATAAATACCCTTTTTTTCTTCTTTTTATAAGAGATCACATACCCTCTGTTCTTAGCTGCATAAGGAGCTCAGAGAGCTGATGGAAGAGAAAGACCAGCACACTGGTCTTCCCAGTGAAAGGCTGTGAAAAGTGGCGTTCCAGCAGAACTCTGATCATTGAAGGTGAGCAGACTGAATTCTCAGCACAGATAGAAAACTGACCATGCTGTGCTCTCATGCCTAGTGTTGTCATTGTTTAATAGGAGATTAGGGGGACTGGCAGGAACACCAGGTATTTCACACAAAAGAAGCAATACAAAGAGAACAGAATACTTTTTCATACAAGTACATGGTACAGCATGCACATTTCAGGAATATGAAATGTTGGGTTGGCATATATATATCTAGATGTGGCAGGTGTGTGTCTTTCACCTATGATGCTTTTATGCCACAATGGGAGAGATTTCCTAAAACTGGAGCACACAAAATCTGGTGCAGCTGTGTATAGTAACCAATCAGCGTTTAACTTCAGCTTGTTCAGTTAGGCTTTGACAATAAAACCTAGTAGCTGATTGGTTACTATGCACAGCTGCACTACATTCTGTGTGCTCCAGTTTTAGTAAATCCCCCCAAATTTGTCCTAATTTCTCATCTCAGAAAGTGGGTTGGTATGGGACCCAATACTAGCCAAATTTACAATCAATCCACTTTATGATAATGCCGATCAAGGTAAGATGTGTACAAATGTTCATCCTTTATATTGCTGCATTACCAGTATAAAATTTAATGAAAATTGTGGTTCATAGCACAGTTGTGTATTCTCGAAACATGCACTGAAATATAGACAATAAAAAAAGGAATGACTTTCCAATTCAAATTTTCATTCAACGACTAAAATAGATTTGCAATATACAATTTGATTAATTTGATAACACAGTGTGTCCAGCTTGGAATTCAATGTGAATTTTCTTGTTAATGTGCATATTAGGATCAAGGGCCTTTTCATTGCTTTGTAATGCCTAGTACACACAATGAGAAAATCAGACAAAAAAAAAAACGATTGTCCGATAATCTGATCATTAGTACATAGCTTTCAAGAGATGATCACAACTGTTCAAGCCAAAATATCTGAAGGGACAAGCCCAAAAAATGTTCTTGTAAGATAACAGAACAAGCTATTTTTGCATAATTAGTATAGTATTTGTATGGAAAAATTAGAGTGACTAAGACCGCGCATGCTCGGAAACAAAAGAATACATTACAATACAATACGACACTTTACATCACTTCTCAAGTTGTATTCTGTCTAACGAGAATTTTCGTAACCTTAGTAACCTATTCGATTTCGATATGAGACTAGCATGCAAAAAAAAAAAGGACAAAAGGACAATCATTCGTCCGATATTCTCATTGTGTGTACTAGGCTTAAGAAATACTGAATGCCTGAGCAATATGTGTTTACTGTAATCCTTTGCATTTTACGACTGAAAAAAGGGGAGATAAAGTGTAGAGTAATGCCTAGTACACACTATAAGAAAATCGGACGAACGATCGTCCGGTTATCATCAATTGTACGCTGCTGGTCGAAAGCAATGTGCTTTTATGTATGAGAATATTGTACGATATAAAGGCATTGCGTACGAACATCGTAGCGTAGCTGTGGAAATTATGTAATGTACGTGTGACCCTGTAGCCACGCCTTTCGGTGCCATATTTGTTTTCCCTCAGCGATGGATCTTTCATGACAAATTTTAGGAATAGTCATGGATACCGTATCCGAACTGTTTAATGACATTAATGGCTGTAATGCTACACATATTCAGTGGTGTTTATTTTCTTCAGGGTCATAAGCAGCTTCCGATTGTGCGCGGTCTTTCATATCCAATTCTGCTCGTATGAAAACTGTATACATTGAACGAAAATCGTCCGTTCTGTTCCCAAACAACAAAAATTTTGATGTTTGCACTATCGTTAATTTTCGTTCGTAAGATCGGAATCGGCTGTCAAAAATGATGTACACACCATCAGAAAATTTCTTGTCGGGCGAATACGTTCGTATGAATTTTCTTATAGTGTATACGGGGCAAAACACAGATAACATGTCTTTATTACATGACATACAGATGCACACCTGGGCTAGGTTGGATAAGTAAGGTAAAAGTGTGCAAGCAAACAAAAGATGAAAGGAGTATAGATTGAAAGTTAATGTTAAGAACATTAGAAGTTACTTACCAGGACACACCATATTATCACCTAGTGACGTACAGCTTCACCAGTGGACCTTATACCTATGGAAACCAGCAAATCTTTCTGTTAGCATGACCTCACAATCATTTCAAGACCAAAGTTCCAGGAAAGACACATAGTACACTTCTATCTCCACCTCCCTCTAACATTCTTTCAATCCAATTCTCCACTAATAAATGCAATAGAGTACTATTTTTTCCACACTTGATAGCTTAGATAGGTAGATGTATGCATACTAAGGGTTGTGTGCTTTGAAAAAAAGCTTAGTGAAAACATATGAAATTCTCAAGAACTGAGGATGCACACAAGGTATTTAGGCTATTGTAAAAAAAATGCAAATAAAAACAAAATATAATAAAATAAAAAAACTCAAAAGAATTGTATTATGTTAGAACACTTCCATACTTTAATAACATTTAAGTGTTTTTACAGATAGGAATGAATTCACATGATTGTTGTCAAGCTCTCTTATGTTGCTGTTTAACCTCAACAGCAGAGTGACTGTGGTGCTGACTGCCAGAGAAATGGATCGGGTCAGAGAGAGGAGGAGCAAGGAGGAGGTGCATACCGCTGACCTTGCCAACTTGTACAGAGAGACAGCCTGCCAGCAGGTGACCCAGAGCACAGTGACCGGAGGGAACACTGCACAAGAGGGCCCCCATCTGCCGAGAGAGACCACAAGGACCTGCTGGAAGCCACCAATTGGGCAAGAGAGTCCCATATACCAGTTAAGCAAGACAACACTGATATTCTCCCCATTCCTGCTACTTTACCTGCACACAGTTGTGGATATTGCATCCATTTAAAGCATGCTGTGGCCTAGTTCCCATAGCTGCTACTGTTGAACACTTTTGCAGTACAGTTAATTCATCATAGCTGACCGCAGTGCATGCCTTCTACAGGCTAGATCACATCAGTGCTTCCTGAGCCACTGGCCTATCCTCCTAAAGGAACTGCCACCATTGCATTTAGTTACCGCATCCCAGAGTGGAGCTGCCTTTTTGCCAACAAGCCCATTTGCCAGTTCAATACTCAAAGTGCTTAAAAGCTGCTCTTTTCCCAGCGCATTAAAGAAGACAACACGCAAGTCAAGTGTCATTTAAAGGGAAAGTCTTTGTACTTTCTTCTACCTCCCCTTTGTATCAATCCTGTCAGGGAATATCATCTACATCACCTACAGTCTTGTCTATTTGTGCACCAACTGGGCCCCAGCAAGCGCAAAGAGTTCTTATTGCACTTAAAGAGACATTGACTACCCTGGTCTAAGAGCTCTTCTACCTCAGATTTAAACCTTTCTGTCAGACTCTGAGGGCCCAAAGTGAGCTAGTCTCATTGTTGCTCATTCTTATTGTTCACTGAGGTTGCTACCACCTCAGGTTGGAGGCATTGGGTTTATTTCTGAAAGCAGGCCTGCTAACATTGCTTGAACTTCTGATATATGTGTTATTTCCTTGCTTAGAGTTGCTAAGAGTAATTATTGCCATTTCAAGTATGAATACCAGTTTGTATTGTTCAACCAAGTTTACATTTAAGTAAATATAAACCTCAAATCAGTTTACTCTGTGTGTGACTTTACTTTCTGGTGTAAATTTACTCTAGTCAACAGAATCTGGTGGTGTCAGCACTATGCTTTCGGGCTTTCAGAGAGGGGTCCAGAACAACAGGAAGCCTGAAAATAACTCAGGGGGGTAGTGCTACAAAGCTGTGGAAAAAAGCGCATAGGTGAGCTCTGGGCAGGGGTTAGTTATTGTGGGAGGTGCAGAGGTGAGTTGTGAGGGGGGGGGGAGATGTGCAGAGATGAGCTACATTAAGGGGGTACAGAGGTCAGCTGTAAAATGACAGAAGTGTGCAGAGGTCAGCAGAGATCAGGGTTTGTATAGGTGAGTTGCGGACAAGCTGGGGGCAGAGGTGTGTTGTGGATGGGGGGCAGAGGTGAGCTGTGGACAGAGGTGCAGAGGTGAGTTGTGGACAGGGATGCAGAGGTGAGTTGTTGATGGTAGGTGTAGAGGTGAGCTTTGGACAAGGGTGCTGTCACATACATAGGATGCTGAAATAACAAGGTTTGCCTCTCTTGTATCTCTTGCCCAAGTACTTCTGGAAGTAGAACAGACAGTGCCAAAGGAAAGGAGGAATACAAGTGCTGGTAGATGTTGATAGCAGAACCTTGGACTGGAGATGCAGACCCAGAAGATCCAGCCGAACAACAAGCCTGGAGCCAACAACTAAAAGGAATTCCCTGACGGGAACAGAGCTGAGGTTTGGATGGTGGTTTGGAGGTGAGTTGTTCCCTCCAAAGTGAGCAAATCCATGGTTGTCACCAGGGTCACTAGAACTAGTGTCCCCATTGGAAGGTTTCCCCTCTATTGCTGTTCTGGCAATAACAACAAAATTTGGTATTTTCTTTTACTTTCACTTCAGATAATAACGGTAGAAATCACACATAGAGAGGGTGCACAGACAGCAATGAAAACCTGGCAAGTGTTTTCTATGCACTCTGTTCAACACAAAAAAAGGTTTTCTTTTAGCTTTACTGTAAATTAGAACTAAGTGTATAGTAGTGCTCACCCCCAAAAGGGCCCACTGAATGGTCCCAAGGTTCTTTCTCAAACTAATGTATTCGCAGCCAGGCATGCAGTCTCAGTCTCTCTTCTGGCTCAGTAATTAATATAGGGCAGGGTTACTCAACCAGGGTTCCTTCAAATCCTAAGGTTCCTCTAGAGCAGGGGTGGCGAACAAGTTAGACACAAAAAGCCACTGCGCTGTCTTCCCGGCTTCTGTAATGGCGCTCGGCATGACAGTGCGCATGAGCGAGAAGCACTTGCGCTTTGTGATTGGTCCGGCAGCTTCTGGGATCTGTCATGTGTCCCAGGTACCGCCTTAGCATTCACAAAAAGCACCGCTTCTTGCGCATGCGCACTTGGCACCCGGCTGTCATGCCCAGTGCCCACACTACAGAAGCCGGAAGACAGCGCGCCGCTGAAACTTGGCAAAGAGCCACAGTATACAAAATATGATAAGAGGCAAAGAGCCGCATTCATTTTGGCTCGAGAGCCGCGTGTTCGCCACCCCTGCTCTAGAGGTTGCTCGAGTGATGATGTTGTAGAGGTTGCTCGAGTTCCTTGAGTGATGAGAAATTTCTGCCTCTCAGATAAGTTCCCACTGATCCCATTGTTCCTTTTAACTATCTGTAAGAGGGTAATTCTTCCCAATAAGCACAAGTGTAAAGAGTATTCTTTCCACTGACCATCACTCTAATGTATCATGAGTTGTAGATATAGTCATTTTTAGCAGGGGTTCCCTGAGATTGGAAAGTTATTTCAAGAGTTCCTCTGTTTTGAAAAGGTTGAAAAAGGCTGGTCTAGGGTGTGACAAATGTGGGTCTGACCACTGCCCTGTTCACCGATTTGTGACAACTGACTGGTCAACCCCACACCAGGCTGTCACTGATTTGCAACAATAACACTCTGTCCCACCCTGCACAAAGATTTAAGATTTGCCAGCTTGCGGGACCACAATCTAGGTGCCAAAAGACTGAGAGTGAATTATCATTGGGTTTAGTTAACTAAGTAATTAATTCTTTAAACTGCTACCACCAACTACTTTTATAGAGAAGTAGTAAGCTTTCACAAGATTAGCAATAGCACATTATAATTTTAAAATAAGCATCTGTAACACACATTGTCACCACAGACATGTACATTCAGAGATTTACCATGTAGTAGCGCTCTTCTAGAGACAGGGATTCTTTAATCCCCCGCTCTCCACTCTTTGTTGCAGCTGCTGCTGGAAATCCTTGTGGAGATGGGAAACAGGTTCAGCTACCGCTCCTGGTATCAGATCTTGACACCATCTGGAGGAGCTGCTGCTGGACAGGTGAGAGCTTGGAGGACTGGTGCTTCACAAGGTGTCTGAGAGCACAGAGTGAGTGACACTCCCCAGTCCTGTCACGCTGCCCCTCTCCTTTACCTCTGCCCCCTTGCTTTCCCTCTGCCCCCTCCTGTCCCTCTGCCCTCCTTTCTCATTGCCCCCCACCTGTCCCACTGCCCCCCGCCTGTCTTGTTGCCCTCCTGCTATCCCGCTGCCCCTAAACTGTCCCGCTGCCCCCCACCTGGACAAATTTAGATGAGAGGTGCCCGATTTCAGTCTTGCCTAGGGCAGCACAAAACAGACCACTGCTCTTCTCCCACAGTACCACTTACTTCAGTCCTGCTCTAACTTTCCGTTATTGCAGGAATACGTGAAGCAACATACTTGGTTTAGGTGTTTGGGTTTGGATACACTTTAACCTGAATCACACGTCACATATTTTGTGTACAAATAAACTCCTTTCACCTTTCATGAACTGAAAGAACACACTTTCTGAGATCTCTCATGTGACCTAAAGCCCAAGTAGAGATCACAAGGTATCGGGTTAGCGGCAGCCTAGTCAATGTTTATTTGATTAGAGACTAGAGAACCTATTGTTTCCAGTCAGACAGCCCTGTCTTGTAGATTTGCAGTTTGTCAGGGAGCCCAATGCAGTATTCAGGTCACAGCTGCCATTAGCATTCAATTGCTGACAGTATGAAAGAACGTCTAAACAGCACTGGTGTTGGATGTGCTTTTTGCAGGCAATACTGTGGAAGCATTAGATGCATATGGCCAACTCTGTTTAAATGCAAAAAGCAAATATATCCATTAGGGTTATAGTGAGAAGAAACTAAACTAAAAGGAATCAAAAAGCCCAACCGAATCAATGCATAGCACAGTAAAGCCTTCTTAGAACTGAAGGTATTCAAGTCTCATTCCACCACCATATCCCACAAATAAGAGAATTATTGCATTTTTTAGGACAAGGCAGAGCCATACAAATCATACATTCTACCCACCCATGTGTACATCCAGAACTGACGGCATACAGTACAGATATAATGTAATATTATGAACCCATTTATTCCAAACTGCATATAATTGTCTTAAGCTTTTTTGGGGCCATCATCCGTGCAGCGTATACAGACCATGGCTGTCTTGGAGTAGAGCATAGTAGTCTACAAGCAAACACATGGTAAAAAAGGACTAACACAGTGCAAAACAGCAGTAATAGGCTATTAAAGTAGATGTCAGGAAGATACTGCCAGCCATCAGGCTAATGCCGCTAAAACATGCACATTTCCGTGGGCATAAGAGACAGACCATCATTGCTCACACATATGAGTGCACATGTCCTCTGCCACCAAGTGGCCTATTTAAACCAGAACTCTGCACTAGCTCCTTGCTGAAAGGTCTTCAGGCTTGCTATTGTTATCTGGTTCCTGAAACATATCTTGATCCTATTACTGAGCCATCTTCCCCTCTGACCTTGGTCTCAGATTATCCTTGCCTGCTCATGTTTGCTGCCTGCTTCTGGTACTGACCTTGGCTTGGACTTTTGACCACACTTTTGCCTAGTGAATCTGTACCTCACTGCTCAATTGTTGATGACCTCTGCCTGTTCTTGACTCTGATTCTGCTTATGTCCTGGTGTCCTTCCACTCAGCTATAACTCAACCAGGTATGGAACCTGACTGCACCTTTCACTGGGCTTGGTGACTCTATAGTGCATCACCAGTTGTACTTCTGCTCATCAGATACCAGGTCTCCCAAGTTCCTTCTCAAAGTGTCTACACCTTGGCACTTGTGTCTTTCCTTCACCCCTGCAGACCCTGTCTCAACATCCAGAGGTGCTCAGACGGGAATTGTGCAAGAGACCATCCTTATCATCTCAGGCTCCACATGCAGGTACGTAACAGTAGAACTAAAGGCAACCCTTTTTTTTCATTTTTGGATAGAGTAAAGCAGGATTATTAACCATGTTATGTTTTTTTTTCACCATAGGTGTCCCTTTGAGATTTCTCTTCAATTCCTGTCCCATAGCCAAAACAGGAAGTAAGAAAGGTGAGGGAATGCCAGGTTGACACTTTTTTCACCTGAACTAGTGTCCCCAGTGGAAGATTTTTCCGCTATTCCTGTTCTGGTGACAACCCAAAATTTGGGATTTTCTTTCACTTTCACTCTCGGTGATCATGGTAAATAGGACAAATATAATCTCCCTAAAGAGTTAGCACAGACAGCAATAAAAATTCTAATCTCTCGCTACTCTATCCAAAAATAAAAATAAAAAAAATTGCCTTTAGTTATACTTTAATCAGTTATAACCATCCTGACACAACTGAAGTAGAATTGTCAATACAGTCCACTTAGATGCCCAAAAAGCCACACATGCACACCCTCACAAGTGGTCAGTCTGGATTTGTCTGCCACTTTTTCAGACTCATCCAGTCTGAACCACAATGTACTGTATGTCTATGGGAGGGAAGATATAAATGGATGTACTTCTGTTTACACCTTAGTCTGTTTATGTCTGCAGAAAAAAAACAGAAAGGTTTGTGTACTTTTCCATTTTTGCGTAAATAAACAGATGTCATCTGTTTAAATCCAATTTTAGTCAAGAAGCATACTTTTTTATTTACACTTATTTTTATTTATGGGTTCTTTCAAACAAACATCATCAGTTCCATCATGAAAACTAAGAGAAAAAAGCTTTTAAGCTGATTCCTATTTTATCATTTTATACTTGCAGCTTCAATTCCGTTGACATCATTATACATTCGTTTTTTGGATTTGTTTTAGTTTCTGATGAAAATATCACAAGTATTTTAGTTTTTGAAGAAAATATGACATGCATGACAAAAGTATAAAAAACAAAGCTTGCATAAAAAGAGAAATAAAAGGACAACATCTATTTGCATCCACAAAAGGAGAAAAGGACACTGACCTTTTACATTATTTTCTGCGGACATAAACTGTCCTGAATGTCAGTGGATGTAAACGAACATACATCCATTTACGTCCTCCTGCCTATAGAAATACACTGTGGTTCACTCTGGATCCATCTGAAAAACTAACAGACAAGTCCAGACTAAATGCTCATGTGATATGGCACTATCAATTTTTTAGGCGGACCTGATCAGAAGCTCCATTAAAGTCTATGAGCAGAAGGATCTAAATGGATGTGTGTCTACATCCGATTACCTTCTAGGTCCGGAAAATAAAATGAAAAATAGACTGTGTTTGCTCCCTTTTCCAGACCTAAATGTGACTGATAGGAGGTAGCCTGATGTACATGCACACAACTGCGGACAAAAAAACAAAACAAATGGGTCAAGGGATATCTTTCCCATTCTGCTCTGAATTATCAGGGGATCTGTTAAGAGATCTCTGCTGAATGGAGGGCAGCATGCCCATATAAAAAGGTCCTTTACTGTACTATTTTCTTCAAGAACTAAAAAAAAAGGAACATGTAAAAAACGGATGCAAACTGAACTATAGTGAAATGAAGACAGATATACAAACTGATGCAAAAGGATTGAGTTTTAAGTTGTTTCTTTTTAGTTGTTATCATGGAAATAATGATTGCACAAAAGGACCCTAGATTACATGAATAGAATTATTTGTCATATACATTTTACAGATATTCACAGAAAGTTTACACGACAAATAGGTGATTCTGTCATTAGCAGGGGTGGACTGACCATTTGGAAACTCGGACACTGCCCGAGGGCCCGGGGTCAGTAGGGGGCCCCATGAGATGCACCTGGTACCTTTTTCATAGGCTTTTTTGAGTTTGGGCAAGGACACAGGGGCCCCATGATCCCCTATTGCCCGGGGGCCCCATGAATTGTCAGTCCGCCACTGGTCATTAGTGTATATTCGGCAATGCGGCAAATCTCAAAATCACAATGCAATGTTTATAATGCACATACACAACAAGTGATTACTAAGCACTTTTCATATTGCACTTCATATGGTTACATTACCTGACCCAAGACTTGCTCTCCTCTGCTCTCTGCCCTCCCAAATAGAATGGCTCCATATAGACTTTATAGGACTGACTATTTGGACTCATGTGTCTTCTACTCATTGCAAATTTGGTTTTGAAGATAATTCAGGAATTTATATGTTTCTGTTAACAAATGGCTCTGCATTTCAAGATATCTATCTACGCATAGCTTCCAAATGTCCTTCATTTGAAGGGACTGTCCTTCTTTTAAAAACAAATCCAAAATGTACTTTATTACAAAACAATTTTACAGATATTAACAGAAAGATTATATGACAAATACTGTAGGTGTTTCTGTCAGTAGTGGACATTTAGTGATGCAGCAAATCTTGAAATCACAACGCAATATTTAAAATGCACCTACATAACAATGTACATTTCAATACAAAATACTTTTCATATTATACATCGTATGGTTATATTATCTGAAGAAGATGGCGGTGACAGTGAGGGGCCTTGTGGATGTCCCATTAGTAGAGGGGAGGTGAGTCTTGAAGGGCTTAGTTCCACTTTAAATCTCTCTTTAGTAAGCGTTCATTACCATGTGCGAAAGCTCTTACCACCCCTCTGAAAAGCGGTCCACAGTGGATTGCTTTTTACAGGCGATTGACAGGTGGTGAGGAGGAGATATGTCGCCTCCTCACCTCCCTATTTAATGCCCCAGCACAGGGCTGCGATGGCATGCATTCCATACAGTTGTAGGGTGGTTGCAGCACAACCCCATAGACCTGCACTGGTCAATGCTGTTTAATTTGAATGTCTGTGTTCAGATGGACAGCTGGGGGGCGTAAAACTGCAGCTCATTCGCCTAGTTGTTACCGACTTCAGCATAAAATGTGAATGAACCCTAAAAGGTTTAAGTTGGCATCATAACTTTGAGATATGGTAACAAAACACTTGGCAATGTACACACTGTGGTGTGGGGTGGTGTCATTAATTTTGCATTATATGACAACCACATACACCTTTCAAGAGAATCTTTGTTTGAAGGCATTATATATTTCCTATTCCAGCCATGAGATATCAGAGGGGATTTTTGGCAGATTTGGACAAACAGCTTTAAAACAAATAATTATCACTATTTTGATATTGCATACACCAATATCACTGTAAAGATATCATTACATTTTATTATTAGAATGTTTTATTAGAAACAATTCAGTCTTCAAAGTATATCTAAACAGAATTGATTAGAAGTGTTAATGTGTGCAAGTAATTTTAATAGTTTTTTTTTTCTTCCTGAAATTGCTTTTTTCAGTATATCAATTCCTTGGTAAAAAGGTTAGGGTTAGAGTTAACCCTAATCTTGGTTAAGGCAAATCCTGTATATGGTGACAACTCTCTCCCAATTGTGCTCTTATGTTGTCACCCTGTCACATGCATCTGGTGGAGACTGTACCATGTAATTAAGAATAAAAATTCAAAAATGGCATTTATGAAAAAAATATTGATGAATACACAGAAAGTAAGCAAATTATATGTTATACAGTGAGGACTTAGATCTACTTTCATAGAGTCTTCCTATTTTTAACACATACACAATGAATAGGGAACATCAAGAGAGCAGTATTCAGAACACATCAATCATTAAGGGAAACTTCTGGATACAATGGGGTAAAAGGACTAATTTCCTTCCTGACCAATCACCTTTTTTCTTCACTCTGGTATCCTGAACTTCTCATGTGTGACCATTTATACCCCCAAACTATCCAAATCATACATCGCAGCTAATCCACTATTGCCAGACATATATGATAATGAAGAACTTAAGAGATTCATTTTGATTCTGTAAACTGATAACAGGTATATTAATTACGATAGAAATCATGAAAGTGCTTACATAAAATAGAAACACCATGCCCTATATTTAAAAAAGAAACCAGCAATATAAACACTTCCACATGTTAATGAGTACAGCATTTGCATAAAACAGCTTCACCCCTCCAGTTTCCAGAATTCTTCAAAACTGAATTGTTTATTTCTTCATTAGTTACACAATCCCATTTAATACACATTTTTATTAGGTTGCCAGTTAACAATTTTATACTCACCAGACAGACGTCTTCCCTAGTAGACCTACTTTGCTTTTTTCCAGGTAAGAGGAACTCATTCCACGCCTGTTTGTCAATAGATTATGGTATAATAGATATGGGCTACAGTACAACTCACTCTAAAGTCAACATAGGCCTGGCTTGGACTTTACCCTTACAAATTTGGTGGTACACTACGCCCCTACTTACAGCAGCAAACATACACCTACGTATGGAAATGATGAGCAGGTTAAGCAATATGTACTTATCTATGATATAACATTGTATAATCTGCATGTTAAATATCATAGTCACATGTACTGATATGCTTCAGGCTCTCCGCCAATACCATGTTGTGCTAAGTAGCTTTAGCTGCATAGCCTCAGTCAGTGCATCAGTTTCTGGAAATTAATTTAAATCTGAACTTCAGGAACCAATTGTATTGCCTGCTCACATTGGTGCAGCTTGGCACTATGTAAATATGCATTACTCCTAACTGATGGACTGGTGGGGAAGCTGACAGCCACAGTTCCAGTTGGCCTACTACAGTGATAGCTGCAGTCTTCTGGATCCTGCTCTGGTTCTTTGTGATTGGATGCCACATTGCACACTGACCATAGGGGGTTGCTTGCTCAGCCCGGCCACCATTCATAGTATGCCTTGTATTTTCAACAATAAATACAAGGCATTCTCTGGACGAAGTGGAGAGGAGGGGCGGTGATGTCACAATCTTCCTCGTTCCATACATTATTGGTAAGGTTGAATAAAGACACCAGTCCATCCAGTTTAACATGTGGGTATGTGTATGTCAGTACCATTTTCCATATCCCTGTATAATGCATTCGCTAAGATGCCCAGCTAAACGTTTTTTTTTTTAATTATTACAGCTCCCCACTGACACCATCAACAGTGGAAGGGAGTTCCACGTGCTTACTGCTCTAACAGTAAAGAACCCCTTATCCAGTTCAGGTTTAAACTGCTTTTTGTCCAACTTTATTGAGTGGCTGAATCATTTTAAGAGACCTAGGACTGAATAGTTTTTTTCCGTATGCTAGAATCATTATTTAGGTTTTTTTTTTATTGTGATCACATGTCCTCCTAAGCGTCTCTTCTACAGGGAGAATACATTTAGAGTGGTTGTAAACCTCAGACATGAAATATGAACAAAGCACATCCTTCTATACTGTGTACTTGTATCCAAAGCAGTGTGTGATTTCTCTCTGCTATCTCATTCCTCTATTATCTGCATGAGGCACTTCTGAGAGCTTTTCCCAACTCCAAGATATATTTGGTGACCGTGTAGGAGAGCTCCAGCACACAGACTGTTATTGACAGCCTCAGCAGTGCATGCTCCCTGTGTACTGTGAGAGGGTGTGTGTCCCTTCCCTCCAGTTAGGAATCAGAGCTGTCCTCACTGAGCTCTGTAGTGTGTGACTTCAGATCTCCACCCCCTGCTCATCTGCTGCTGGGAGAGTCCGTGTAAAAGTTGTTTTGTAAAAAGCTATAGAGAAGAAATTGCTAAAGATGAGCAGGTACAATGTATATAGGAGGATTTATTTAGTCAGTGTGTATCATCTCAGGCTAGTCATTTTATTGAGTATATGTAAGGGTTTACAAACACCTTAATGCTTGTAGTCGTTTCTTATAACTGAGCTCCTCCAGTCCTTTTATTAGCTTTGTTGCTCTTCTCTAGACTTTGATATGGTCCCTTAACATGCCTTCAATAGTTTATATACTATTGATGTTAGGCTGACTGGTCTGTAGTTTCCAGGTATATATTCTTGGCCCTTTTTGAACATTGGTATCACATTAGCTTTTCCTCAATTAGCTGGTACCATTCCAGTCAGTATGCTGTCCTTAAAGATTAGGATTAATACTCTGGCTATAACATGCTCATTTCTTTAAGACTCTTTGTGTAAGCCATCTGGTCCAGGTGGTTTATTCACATTAAGTTTTTCAAGTCTTTTTTGAATAATGGCCTTTGTTAGCCACAAGGGTACATTCCATGTTGTGTTACTAACAATACTGTCTTTTTATACCCTTACTTTTCCTTTGTAAAAACTGAGGAGAAGAATGTATTTAATACAGTTGCCTTCTCCTTGTCACTTGTAATCAACATCTTGTGCTTATCCTTTATGGGGCCAATATGCTCTGACCTCTCTTTTTTACTAATAATATATTTTCAAAAATTTGGGAGATTTTTTTTTACTCTCCTGCACTATGTGTCTCTCATGGTCTATTATAGCTGCCATGATTGTGCTCTTACATTTCTAATTGCATTGTTTGTAGTATTGGAATTCCAACAATGACCCCTCTTTTTTAAGGACAGTTTTTTCTCATTAATCTGCCTTTCTATGCACAAATTTAGCCAGTTAGCTTTAGTTCTTTTCTATTTTTCCCTTTGGAATGCACTGGCTAATGCCATTATTTTGTAAATATCATTATAGTGCTGCCATTTTTCCTCAGTGTTCTTTGTTTCTAGAATGTAATTACCATGTGATAGCTGTTTCCTAAGTTATCCCCTACTTCCACATTTTCATTGAGCTCTGTGTTTGTAATTAGTAGGCTTAGTGGACCATCATTTTTATTTGGGAAAGTCCCTCAAGATAATAACTTGCTGCCATTTCCAACTGTGAAAGGAGACTGGTTTCCTCTTCATCCTTCAGGTTAGGGGGCCTAAAACATACACCTACTATTAACTTACCGTTCCCTTCTTCCCTTTGAAGCTCCAGCTACAAGGACTGCACTTCTTTCCATTCCCCGTTAGTGATGTCATCCCTCATATTCATTCGCAAATCGCTTTTGACATACAGGCACAACCCCTCCCCCTCTTCTACCTGCCCTATCCTTCCGCTACAGGAAGTAGTTCTAGACAGTTTCAAGCCAGTCATGTGAGCAGGTTTCTGATATTCCCACAAAGTCAAAATCCTCCTCTTGTATTAGAAGTTCCAGTTTTGTTTTTTAAACCAAACTTTTAGCATTTGTAAACATTACTTTGAATTTTGTAAAAGCGCATATTATTTTATCCTTGTTTGTTTAAAGGCTGCAAAAGGATTCTTCCAGCCTAAGTACATTGGTCTTAGGCACTCTAGTTGCACCACCAATGTTTCCCCATCTGTACACTCTGAGCCTTGCTCACTGCACGGCAGGGGCGGACTGACCATTTGGAAACTCAGGCACTGCCTGAGGGCCCGGGGTCAGTAGGGGGCACCATGAGATGCCCCTGGTACCTTTTTCATAGGCTTTTTTGAGTTTGGGCAAGGACACAGGGGCCCCATGATCCCCTATTGCCCGGGGGCCCCATGAGTTGTCAGTCCGCTCCTGCTGCACGGTATACCTTTTTCCAGTCCCTCTCCTCACCTCCTAGTTTAAAAGTTCCTTTAACTTTCTGGCCATCTTCTCTCCCAAGAGAGCTGCATTCTCTCCACCTAGGTGCCGCCTGTCTCTGTTATACAGCCAATAACCGACTGAAATGTCAGCCTAGTTCTCCATGAACCTAAAACCCATCTTCCTGCACCAGTCTCTTAGCCCCTTGCTAAAGGGTAACTCCTCTTTGGTGGGAAAAAATATTGCAAAAAAAAAAAATTATATAGCATATACAATTGTGAAATAAGCCATATTGTAATTTAATGTTATTAGAAATGATCTTTCCTTTTCAATCACAGCACTGTAATTTTCACATATGGCAACCTGGAAGTGCGCTGTACACAGTTGGTGTACAGAACGCCCCCAAAAATGTCATTTCCTGTTTGTGTGATTGGCTCATTGAAATTTCCAGAAGTCTGCACTGAGATACAAGTCAGATTTTAGGCATCCTCTGCAACAAAATGTTCAGTTTTGGTGAGATGCTCCTACGGCCACAAGACCCCCAGCATCCTCTCCTCCAGTTCCCGCTCACTGATCACACAGCCCCCAGCATCCTCTCCTCCAGTTCCCGCTCACTGATCACACGGCCCATAGCATCCTCTACCCCAGTTCCAGCTCACTGATCACACAGCCCTCGGCATCCTCTCCTCTTGCACCCACTCACTGATCATACATCCTCCAGCATCCTCTCCTCCTGTACCCACTCACTGATCATACATCCCACAGTATCCTCTGCTCCAGTTCCCACTCGCTGATCACACAGCCCCCGGCATCCTCTCCTCCAGATCCCACTCACTGACCACACGGCCCCCAGCATCCTCTCCTCCAGATCCCGCTCACTGACCACACGGCCCCCAGCATCCTCTCCTCCAGATCCCACTCACTGACCACACGGCCCCCAGCATCCTCTCCTCCAGATCCCGCTTACTGATCACACAGCCCTCGGGATCCTCTCTTCCAGTTCCCACTCACTGATCACACAGCCCCCAGCATCCCCTCCTCCAGATCCCACTCACTGATCACATGGCCCCCAGCATCCTCTCCTCCAGTTCCTACTCACTGATCACACAGCCCCCAGCATCCTCTCCTCCTGCACCCACTCACTGATCATACATCCCACAGTATCCTCTGCTCCAGTTCCCACTCGCTGATCACACAGCCCCCAGCATCCTCTCCTCCAGATCCCACTCACTGACTACCTGGCACCCAGCATCCTCTCCTCCAGATCCCGCTCACTGATCACACGGCCCCCAGCATCCTCTCCTCCAGTTCTCACTCACTGATCACACAGCCCTCGGCATCCTCTCCTCCTGCACCCACTCACTGATCACACAGCCCCCAGCATCTTCTCCTCCAGATCCCGCTCACTGATCACACAGCCCCCAGCATCCTCTCCTCCAGTTCCCACTCACTGATCACACAGCCCTCGGCATCCTCTCCTCCAGTTCCCACTCACTGATCACACAGCCCTCGGCATCCTCTCCTCCAGTTCCCACTCACTGATCATACAGCCCCCAGCATCCTCTCCTCCAGATCCCACTCACTGATCATACAGCCCCCAGCATCCTCTCCTCCAGATCCCGATCACTGATCACACAGCCCCCGGCATCCTCTCCTCCAGATCCCGTTAACTGATCACACGGCCCCCGGCATCCTCTCCTCCAGATCCCGCTCACTGATCACACAGCCCTTGGCATCCTCTCCTCCAGTTCCCACTCACTGATCATACAGCCCCCAGAATCCTCTCCTCCAGTTCCCACTCACTGATCACACAGCCCCCAGCATCCTCTCCTCCAGTTCCCACTCACTGATCACACAGCCCCTGATGTCCTTTTCTCCTCCTCAAGCTCACTGATCTTATCACTTTCTGTTGGAATACAATGTTTGTGTATTTCTGTACAACTACATCAGTATTCAATAGATATATATTCTTTAACCAGTAGATGGCAGTGTTTATAAGTTTGTAGCTGCATCTATGGTTAAACTCTATGTCTTTTCTCTAGAAAAAAAGATCCTAATTCCTGTTTGCAGAGAAGCGGTAGATAAGCGCATGTGGATTGTACAGTTAGTTCTATAGGGCTATATACAGAAGCTCTAACACCCTCAGTGCCTGTTCCTCCTGCTCCCACTCACTGATCACACAGCCCCAACATCCTTTCCTACTGATCACATGGCCCCCAACATCCTTTCCTCCTGCTCCCACTCACAGTGCCTTAGTACACACAATGCCTCAGTACACACAGTGTTTCCATATTCATTTTCTCAGTCCTCACACTGCCTCAGTACTCCAAGTGCCTCAATGCACACAGCACTCCCATATTCATTACCTCAGTCCTCACAGTGCCCCAGTTACTCCCAGTGCCCCAGTTACTCCCAGTGCCTCAGTACTCCCAGTGCCTCGGTACTCCCAGTGCCTCGGTACTCCCAGCGCCTCAGTACTCCCAGTGCCTCAGTACTCCCAGTGCCTCAGTACTCCCAGTGCCTCAGTACTCCCAATACCCCAGTTACTCTCAGTGCCTCAGTACTCTCAGTGCCTCAGTACTCCCAATACCCCAGTTACTCTCAGTGCCTCAGTACTCTCAGCGCCACAGTACTCCCAATACCTCAGTGCTCACAGTACCCCAGTTACTCTCAGTGCCTCAGTACTCCCAATACCTCAGTGCTCACAGTACCCCAGTTACTCTCAGGGCCTCAGTACTCCCATTACCTCAGTGCTCACAGTGCCCCAGTTACTCTCAGGGCCTCAGTACTCCCATTACTTCAGTGCTCACAGTGCCCCAGTTACTCTCAGTGCCTCAGTACTCCCAATACCTCAGTGCTCTCAGTGCCTCGTTACTCTCAGTGCCTCAGTACTCCCAATACCTCAGTGCTCACAGTACCCCAGTTACTCTCAGTGCCTCAGTGCCTCAGTACTCTCAGTGCCTCAGTGCTCACAGTGCCCTAGTTACTCTCAATGCCTCAGTACTCCCATTACCTCAGTGCTCACAGTGCCCCAGTTACTCTCAGTGCCTCAGTACTCCCAATACCTCAGTGCTCACAGTACCCCAGTTACAGTGCCTCGGTACTCACAGTGCCCCAGTTACTCAGAACACCTCAGAACTCATAGTGCTCTAGTTACCTCCAGTGATTAGTCATCTTACTTCAGTGATCCTCTCATACAGACTCAGCCCCACTCCAACCAAATGGTTTCAAAGCACCTTGCTGCTCACCGCTCACCGCTCACTACTGGGTTCTCAGATTCACATCACTGTCACTCTGCTCTGTTCCTACTCAGCTACATCCCATGTGGCAGCTCCATTTTTCTCTTGCTGTCCAGCCTCTCACCCCATCTAGCATGTAAAGCCTCTCACTGCATTCAGCATTTAAAGTCTGTTACTGCGTCCACGAATAGGATGTGACTTCACTAACAGAAAGTAATAGCTATGCTTTGGATTTTCACCTCGTCCAATCAGAGAAAACCTTGTATTCGTTGAAAAAATACAAGGCATTTTATAAGTGATGGTGGTGCCCCATGGGTCAGTGTGCAGTGGGGCAGCTGTTCTCATTGACTCTGAATAGGACCTGGAAGATGGTAGCTATCACTGTAGTGGCACCAACTACTACAGTGATTTCCAACTTTCCCAGTGCTCCATCAACTCTGAGTAATGCATACTTATAATGTGTTAAGCTGCACAAATGTAAGTATGGAATACAAATAATCCCTGGACTTCAGCTTTAAGATACACATGATCTAATACAATTCAGATTTGTCTGATATATTAAGCCCAGCACTGAAATATAACTGCATTGCTAGACCCTGACAACCAATGTAATCGGGCAAAGAAAGCACAATATGAAAAATCCTTAGGAGTCAAAAGTTTTTATTGTTCAACCGGTAACAACAACCACAGCAAAGAACAGCCAATGCATTTTGGGGGCCACACAATCCCCATGACTCCTGAATTACCCTGACACCCAGAGCACATGCCACTGATCTTCTACTAAGTGCCCCAGTGTCAGAAAAACCAAGTTCATGCCTGTGCTCAAAGAATTGCACAGGTACGCAGAACAGTCCACAGAACTGTGCACAGTGGCCTATTTAAAGCATTGCAAGACTCAGGATCATTGCTGAGTGATCATCAATTCCCTCTGCCTGTGAACTGATCCCGTGTTTATGTCTGGAAATGAATGGCTGTTATGTTAATCATGTGATTGGGAATCATAGTGTTCCCATTTATTAGCATGATACCAGTACTGTCAGTGAAAGTGCAGTCTCAGAATTTGGAGCACTTGCAGGTTCCAAAATGGAAGGTAGAATAATCCTTCTACTGCCCCCCATGTGCCTCCCGCTGCCATGTTTCCGGGGCTCTACTATCCCACCTGTGGTCCCGTGAACCAGGTAGAGGGGAGAGAACGTCCACTCACTGATATTCTCTATCTATTAAGAACCTGGAAGCAGTGTGTACTACTTCGCTTCTAGTTTCTACTGTCACTTTATAAAGAATGGCCACTGCCCCAGTCTATAACTGGCCTTCACAGCAAGGAGCACATGGACGATCGACGCATGTAAAACAACAAAAAAGTAAAATTCCCAGCTCTAACTTGCCAGCCAGCCTGCAAACAAACCAAATGAACCTGTCTAACAGTATGCGTAAAAAACATGGGTTTAGTTAGCACACATTTGCAAACACATGCGTAAGCTACAGATCCTTGTCACGGCACCCAGTATTCTGTAGTTCCTAACTCTCCAATTTTAAGAGCCCCCATAGTAGAGGCACATGTATTTAATGGATAGACCAAGGGCAGATGGACCTGAAGGAACCCAGCCCTTCTTAAAGGTACAGGAGCGCACTGGACACCCAGCATGTGGCACAATGGCAGCCAAGGTGTCCAGTGTGCCCCCTTGACCACCAATTCAACAGTACAAAAAATGCAAGACTGCCCCAGTCTATAACTGGAAGGTAGAATAACCCTTCTGCTGCCCCCCATGTGCCTCTCGTTGCCATGTTTCCAGGACTCTACTGTCCCACCTGTGCTCCCATGAACCACATGGGGGGGGTGTTGCCAGGTAGAGGGGAGAGAAAGTCCATTCTCTGATATTCTCTAGCTAGTAAGAGCTTGGAAGCAATGTGTGCTACTTTGCTTCTAGTTTCTACTGTCACTTTCCCTGGCAGCTGTGGCCAGGAAGTCAGTGGAGCACAATCTGTGTTCAATTAGCTTCAGTGGATTGCAGGGGAGACATCTGGGGTCTACAAGACAAGTCTTTAGGAACCATTTCATTCTTAAAGGTTCAATAAATATATTTAAAGCGGAACTCCATCCAAAAGGGGAAGTTCCGCTTTAAGGACTGGTCCCCCGCTCCCCATTAAGGATTGGTACCTTTAAGGGGTGCTGGGGGGAGCGGGTACCCGAATTTGACAGGTACCCGCTCCCACTTCCAGTCCGATCTCCTAGGCAATCGGAAGTGGAAGTTGTCCTCCCTCCCCGTAGTTTTGTGGGACACATGACAGGTCCCAGAAGACTACAGGACCATTCACTGCATGCGCAGTGGGTACCTAGCTGTGAAGCCGCAAGATATCACAGCCGGGTGCCCACACTGAGGATGCCAGCTTCCTGGAATACAGGACGGCCGGTGAAAAGGGCTGTGGGGGACACACAATGGGACCGAGGGACAGGTAAGTGGCTGTTTTTTAAAAGTCAGCAGCTACAGTTTTTGTAGCTGCTGACTTTTATTTTTTGATAGGTTGAGTGGAACTCTACTTTAAGCAATACCATAACTTGACAGATATCCATATGCAACATAACAATCAATCACTATTAGCATCTTCACATGAAAGACTAAGATTTAAAATATAAAAAGAGAAATTCTGAAATAAATGCTAGCTTTTGTACCTCTTCAAATACAAGAAAACATGCCACTTACTTGAGTTAAACTACTTTCATACAGTAATCTGTGAAGTTCGTCTAGCCATTGACTCCGTCAGTTGTCATAGTTCATGCCCTCTGTACCGGACTTGTTAGTAATGATACAATTTGCATTATGACATGGGAAAAAATTCTGTAACAAGACACCTTTGCTGACTTTAGTTTTACCAAGGTAACTATCAGTATCAGATAATCTGAAATTACACATCAAAGCTGAGACACAACTCCAACTAAGTAGCATATGTGAGTAAAGGTGGTGGAGCACTAAAGATTTTTAGTAAAGACAAAAAGCTGCTTGGGATTTTATCACATAATTTGTGGACTTATTTATTCGCTGTGGATCATTTGTTTGTTTTTATTGCAAATTTTTCTTTCCAAAAAGAAAGAACAGGACATAAGTGCATAGGTGTTTTGAATTGAATCATTCAGAAAAAAGAAAGGCATCTATGTATAATCAAATATCTTCTCCAGGGAGCAAACCCGAAGGTAGCCAAAGAAATGCAACATTAACCGAAGCTCTAAAATACACAATAAAGATTATTCCTCAGTACATGTCAGAGCAGCAACTTACGTATAGTCAGTGAGGTAACAGTAAACTAAACAGAGAGAACGGTCAAGCTAACCCCTCTGGTCCCAGAGAAGCCGTGGGCTCACGTGGGTCCCATCGGGTCAGACCGAGTCAATATAATCTTTTGGATCCTCCCCACTGATGAGGATCACAGAGGTCGAAGCATCATTTGTCACCGTTTGAAAAAGTAATGCAAGCATCTTTCGTTATGTTGACCATGTTGACCAAGAAAATGAGGGAATGTATCCTCATCCAATAACTGCAGACTTTGGGGCAGGTCCACCATATATGCAGAACCGTGTCTGTCTGGCCACAGCCCCTAAAGCATGAAGCTGATGATCCTGGGAACATTTGTGAGAAGCGGTCTAGGACAAAGTACTATCTTGCATACACTTTTAATCCTGCTTCTATCAGAGCAACATTTAAGATGCCTCTGTGAACACCAGAGCTCCAGGACCACCAGTTCTCCTCCTCGATAAACACATCCAGGTCCCTCTCCCATGCGACTTGATATGAAAGTTTGGCCAACAGGGTGGTGAAGAGTTTGTACAGTATAGACATACAACCTCGAAATAGAGTTCCTTGCATACATCCGTTTTCAAACATAGGGGGTTGATTTACTAAAAGCAAACAGACTGTGCACTTTGCAAAGTGCAGTTGCACTCAACAAGTGCAGTTGCTCCAGAGCTTAGTAAATGATGTACAGATTCATTTTGCAAAGAATAACCAATGACATGCAAGGAAGATAAAAAAAACAGCATTTTTGCTTGCAGGTGATTGGGTGATAAAAGTCAGCAGAGCTTCTGCTCATTTACTGATGTGGAGCAACTGCACTTTGCAAAGTGCATAGTCTATTTGCCTTTAGTAAATCAACCCCATAGTGCGTACAGTCAGATCAGGACTGTTTTTCTGTAAGGTATGCAAAAAATGCTACATTTGCTGCAAATTAAAGTTCTCTGAGGGAGACATCTCCAGGCTGCACAAAATATATGAGGATGGGTGAATCACCTTATGGTCAAGGAAGTCCCATATTCTATAAAGTTCCTTATTGACCCACCAGCTAAAATGAGTGTGGTTCAGTCCAGCTGGGAACAGAGGGTTGATAAGAAGGGGGGCCACCGGCATGTGCGGAGAACGCAAGGGCCATCGTTTGCAAATCAAGTCCCACAGACGACTGAGGGAGTGGGAGAGAGTAGTGCAGAGAGTGGCTATGCAACTATGCGACAGAAGCCATAACAACAGATCCATGGGAAGTGGGGCACAGGCTTGGGCCTCTATGACACCCATCCAGTCCTATATCTCCAATGAGGAAGTTGACATAGCTGTGAAAGTTGTGCCACTTTGTAGTATTTTAGAAAATCTGGAACACCCAAACCGCCCGCCTCTTTAAGGGTGTACATTGTGGCTCAGGCAAGCCTGTTGCCCTTGGTGCTCCAGATGTAACAGAAACTTTTTGCTTGAAACTACTGAATTATTGCCAATGAGACTGGGATGGGTAGCTTTCTAAAGCAATATAACAGTCTGGGTAAAACCGTCATCTTGACGGAGGTGATCCTCCCCTTCCATGACAAGCTCGCATATTGCAACGTCTCCACATCCTCCATTAATTTTCTGAACAGGGCTGGGTAGTTTGCCTTATATACAGAGAAGATGCTATGAGTCAATCTTATACCTAAGTAAGAGAGCGACGTTTGCTGCCATTGAAAGGGATACTGTGCCTAAATACTTTGCAATATCGAGTCAGCCAGGTTTATATTAATCACCGCAGACTAATCCCGATTGACCCCAAGACCCGAGATACTCCCGAAACGATCTAGAAGGGAAAGCAAATTAGGCAAAGAAGTGTGTGGGGAGCTAATAAATAACAAGAGGTCGTCAGCAAATAATGCTCATTTGTGGCTTCAACCCCACTCTCTATTCCCAGAATATCAGGATCCTGGTGAATAGTGACTGCCAAGGTTTCTATCACAATTATAAATAGAAGGGGCAACAGGGGACACCCCTTGTCAAGTGCCGGAATGGATATGGAATGGTTCTGATTTATGGCATGTTTTTTATATTCATATATTATTAGAGTCACTTATTTGGTCGCTTGTTTGGACACGTGTGTGTTATTTATGATCACGTTTTTTTTTAGATTTTGTGATTCAAAGGACCAGAGCAACACATTTCTTGCAATTATATTTTCTGAAATTTGTTAATATAATATCTGGTGCGTGCTGCTGCTCTGGTTTATATTGAGAGATTTGTAGTGTACCAAGTGCAGTTTTGTTTCTCTTTCCACTATTACCTGTCCACTACTGAGAAGTTATTCAGCTGAAGTTAAAACAGGTGACTAATCCAAATGGAAGCAAACCTCCAAATATCAAGGTGAATGCACCAATTGTTTTAATTTGTTAACTGTATTATTTTAAATGGATGTCCATCAAAAATATAACTTATTTAAGTTTTGAAAAGAGCGGAAATGGATTAGAACCCAAGTAGAAAGTAGAAAGTCACCAGCACCACAAAATTTTCAAAATTTATTGTGAACACATAATTTCATATAAGTTTCAAAGGCCACCATTTTACAGCCTCACAAGACACCCATGTGTAGATAAAATATTAGTAGTGAAAACCTTGTTTGTGTCCCCTTAAGCATGCCATCCAGATCATGCACCCAGATGCTGAACGGGGACCTGTCAAACAGAGTAAGAGAATCAACTGTAAAGAGCAGCCATGCACATGTAGTACCATTGGCCTTCAGCTTGTCTTCCCCTTGCCAATCAACCCTTTAGTATTGCAATTATGCAAGAAAGGAGGCTTTAGTTGAGGGGGATGATAGAATATGCAGTGGTCAAATGAAGGAGGAGAGAAAAGAAGCAGATGGAAGAGGAGGGCGAGGCAAGGGGAAAGTAAAAATGACAAGTGCTGCAAAGCAAACATATGATAAGTGTCATAAAACAGCAGATGTATGATAAGAGCTCAGATGGTCATAAAACATATAGCACACAGATCATCACACACCGTGTAATAAATGCATGTCACAGATGCAGAACACTGTAAAAAAAAACCTGCAGCAAACTGGGTAGAATACTTAATAGATTGGCCTCATCACCATAAAGCTAGACTTATCAGAGAAAAAGGAAAAAAGAACAGAAACAAACATACAATTCATGTAATGTCATGGTATGTGTTATCTGTCATTCACAAGTATGATGTGTTCAAACTCCTGGGGTTAACAATGTTGTGAAAATTCAGAAAACTAAAAATAAGTTGTCATAGTTGCATAGTCTAATAATATGTTTGTAAATAAATGTTGCTGTTGTGAGGATATCAGTTGATGCATTAGACATTTATAGTTGTGATGACAATGTTATATGACACGACCATAATTAGTAAAACAATAGAGAAGAAATGAGAAAGAGAAGGTAAGAGGAAAGTCATAAGGGGTATGATGGAGGGAGTTTGGAGGATGGTTGGAGGAAGAAAGAGAGGAGCTACGAGTAGCTTACGTCAAAAGATCAAGGAGGTTGCGATCAAAATGGACGCACTGGCAATGGGGTTTTTTTCTGCTAAAGCCCCTGCTGCTAACAGTCTATGTGTGCATGTACATATAGGCTTACATGCAGGAGAATTTAGAGGAAGGAAAAAAAATGCTTGACACCTCTAGAAGTAGCTGTAAAAATGTCCAGTGTGCATGATGCTTAATGAATGTGTAGTGGGGCAGCCTGCTACCTTGCCATTGTGCTGCCCGCTCGCATCCACTCCCTTGCAGCTGCGGGCTGTGTGTGCTGGGTTCATTGGGAGCAATGCAGCCTAGACTAGATTTCCAACAAAAGCTTGCTTTACCAGAGCAGGAGACAACCCAGGGAAAATCTACACATGACAACCAGTGCAGTCTAGATCACGAGAGGAAGAGGACCATGCTGTGAGGTGCTGTACCAGAGAGAGAGATTGCAACACTGCCTTTGGAAACTCATTACTGCATGGAAGTGAGACAGTATATAGCAGTGACCTGAGTGTGGAGAGCAGGAGTCCCTGCAAGGATACAGACCCTGCTGTACTGCCTGTCAGAGTCACCACAGGCAACCCAGAGTTAAGAGAACACTATTGCTGCATTGCTGGGTCTAGTGAGAGGTCCTGCCAGCCATTACTTGCTACCCTCTCTAGAGACCAAACCATTACGAACTACCTAATCAGCTGTCCTATAGCTACTGAACTGCCTGCAGGCTTTGTTGGCTGTCTTAAAGTGCGCTAACTGTTACTGGGCCCCAACGTTGCTGTCCCAGGGCCTTTGCCCCCTTCCTTAGTTAGAGAAGATACTGCACCATACTCCAGTCAATCCCTTAGATTGCACTTTAAACCTGAGTTGTAGTAGTATCATTCATGCTGCATTCAACTTTTATTTACATTGTTTATTACGGAGTTGCTAATATCCATATTGACCCCAGCTAGAAGTATAGAACCTGGTCTTGGTCATTTTGCCACAGTTATTATTTTGTTCAGCAGACTGGGGTTTATTTACTAAATCTGGAGTGCAAAATCAGGCTCACTTCTGAATAGAAACCAATCAGATGCCAGGGTTTATTGTTAAAGCTTCATTGAACAAGCTGAGGTTAGAAGTTGATTGGTTTCTATGCAGAAGAGAGCCAGATTTTGCACTCTCCAGATTTAGTAAATAAACCTCACTGTTCAGATTCACTTGCTGTGTGCTCGCTTATATTCTACTACCATTTATACTAAACTCATACCAATAGATTAAGTACATTGATTTCTAAACCAATGTATGGTCAGTTTTTGGTAATTGAAAACAAAAATCCTTGTGCACTGCCAAATTCGATATAGAAAAAAGATACATGTTGAGGAAAAAACAAAAAGGAATAATCACACCCCAATAAAGCTGCTAAATGTGTTCCCACATGCAAATATCAAAAAAAAAAAAAAAAACAAATTGGTGATGTGCTGCTTTTAACCAACCACAAACCTTCCAATGTGATAATAAATCAACGTTAATAATAAAGTTAAATCACTCAAAATAAAAACCAATATTGAAGGTGACAATAATCCAGTGGGTGCTCCACCAAAAACTGAAAAAGCAAAGCAAATGAAAAGTGTTAGTAGTACTACTTCCTCAAATCCAGTGAAATTACAAATATACCATAAATTACATATGTGCTCCACCCAAAACTGAAAAAGAAAATAATAATTTGTCTGACACAAAACAAAGTGTATAATATACTAATACAACAGTGAATATAACATTAATAACAGCGTGTTCCAAATTATATTAGCTCTACCTAGAACTGAAAAGTCCATTCTGAACTGAAAATGCTCTGCCACCAATGGGAGTGCTCGCTCACTTTGGCTTTGGACCTATATAGATATACAGGTCACAAAAGCGCTTGATTAATCAAAAGCAACCTTTCATCCACTGCTCCAAAGGAAGAATGGTAAGTACAGGTCCTTTTTCCGGCTCCAGCAGGTCCCCTTTAAGAAAATGGCATCACCTCTATGCAGCTCAGTTAGGGAAAAGAGGAAGCTTCCAATACTTTAATCATTTTATTATTATTATTATTATTACTATACAGGATTTATATAGCACCAACAGTTTGCTCAGCGCTTTACAACGTGAGGGCAAATGGTACAAATACAACACAATTGAATACAGGAGGAATCAGAGGGCCAAGTTGTGGATGGCTTTGTAAGTTGTTGTTAGTATTTTGAATTTGTTGGGTGAGTGGCAGCCAATGCAGATTGGATTGGCAGAGAGGGGTGGCAGACACCGAATGGTTGGTAACGTGGATGAGTCTGGCAACAGCATTCATGATGGATTGGCTGGCGGACAGCCTGTGGAAAGGTAAGCCAATCAGGAGGGAGTTGCAGTAGTCAAGGCGAGAGATAACCTGGGAGTGAATTAGGTGTCATTGGTTAGGAGGGGGTGTATTTTGGAGATGTTGTGCAGGTTGAGACGGCAAGCTTTGGAAAGTGATTGGATGTAGGGCTGATAGGAGAGTTCAGAGTCCAGGATTACACCTAAAACCTTGATATGCAGTTATTATTCCATAAAAGCATAAACAGTACAACTGCAATAAGATGCACTTACAAAGTATACAACGCTGTGCTCCAGTAGCGCTATAGGAACTTCCTATCCCATTTCCAAAACAAAATTGAGTCAAGCTTCTAAGCCATTCACAGGAAGCCTTGTTTTTAATCAATAAATACAAGAATCCTTCTGATTGGAAGTGGAAATTAGAGGAAGCCTTGTATTCATTGAAAAATGCAAGCCTTTCTGTGAATGGCTGAGCAGCACTCAGCCCTTTTTTTTTGCAGGAACAGGATGGCAAGTCCCGTACCTCTGCCAGAACACCGCTGTATAGTGTATGTAGTTGATGCTACATACAGTTTATACAGTGCTGATAGTGGCCTCATGTATTAGTAAAGAAAATTGTTTGTTCGGCTCAAAGCAAACTATTTAAAGCGGAGTTTCAGCCATTTTTGTGTTTATTAAAAGTCAGCAGCTACAAAAACTGTACCATACTTACCTGTCCTAGAGTCCAGCAATGTTCTCACATGCGCCATTCCTTCTCTCCTCCAGGGCGCCGGCATCTCAACTGTGGGCACCAGACTTGTGGCAGCCAGGTGCCCACTGCGCATGCGTGAGTCGCTCTACACCTCCTAATTGGTCCGGCAGTCTTCTGGGACCTGTGAAAGTTCCCAGGAGACTGCGGGAGGGAGGAGGGGGCCGAACTTGCGGCTCACTTCGCCACAATGAACTGAGCCAGAAGTGGGAGCGGGTACCTGTCAAAAACAGGTATCCATTCCCCCTTCCCCTCCAAAAGGTGCCAAATATGGCAGTGGAGGGGGGGAGGAGGCAAATAAGCGGAGTTTTAGCTTTTGAGTGGAACTCTGCTTTAAAGTGATAGCAAGGCTGGGCTTAGGCTTTAATATTTCTCCCAGGCTTTTATTTCTTGTTGTGAACTCATTAACAAAATTTTTTTCTCACTCCATGTCCTTGGGGCACTAGTATAAACAGGGATAGAGAAGCATAAGAAGCAGTAAAAACTTTGTCGGAATTTCTAACCCTTTCCTATTCTACTAAAATTGAAGAGACCTCTCAATTGCCCTCTACCATGACAAGAAGTAAAAGGAACTCTCCTCAGCAAGGTAATAAAAAAACCCTCTCTGTCCAAAACCATCAAGACATTTTTGCTTCTGTACTTTAAGATTGTGCATTCTCAGTCCCACTTTTACCTAGTTCCAAAACAGTCTGCGCCAGATGGACCTGAATATGTTCTTAACTGTAATCCCCAGCTGTGGTCACTAAATACACTTATAAAAAAAATAAAAGTGCAAAAATAAAATTCATCCATGTATCACAATTCATATATAAATATATATTTAAAAAGAGAGAGATCAATAGGCTTAGGGACTTTCAATTTAAGTAATGCTACATTTTCTCAAATCTGAATTAAAGGTTTTAGATTGAGGTTTGAAATATGCTCTGAACAAGTATATTGATAAATTTGACACTTACATACAGTACATGTTGTGTAAAAATGCAGCATGATTTAAAAAAAGTAATAGTGCAATAAGTTGTAACAATAAGAATAAGCTGTAACAACTCATGCATGTTTTTACCACTCCCAACTTTGTGGTTGCAGGTGGTAAAAACATGCAGCTGAGCCACTTTTGTTTTTGCTGCCCCCCCCCCCCCCCTACCAAACCACTCCTGTTTAAACTGCAAAAGTAGCAGAGGGGATGTACACATGTGCTCGCACTCCACAACATGCTGTGGCTGCTGGTACAGATGGGGGGATAAAGCTGTCGGGATCAGAAGACATTGGTTGTGCAGAATACACAGGAGAGAGCAAATTGTGACACAATGTGCAAAAGAGAAGCCACAAGCAGGCAACTGTTACAATTGTTTTTTTAAAAGACTTGCTGATCACAGCTATGCAGATAGAACAAGTTGTCATGCAGATGTAGCAGATGGCTGAGACAAACAATTGAACCCTGGCAAAGGGTGCTTACACTTGTAATTTTGTTCATGTAAAACCTTTATCTCAAAGGAGGTCAGCTTTAATTTGTTAGTGTATCTAAATCTGCTAGTACTTCTAACACTCCACTCGCCCCAGATTACCAGTGCTGCTGCCCAAAGTTGTCTCTGTTGCTCCTTCTTCCAGAGTGTAGGCAATAATACAGGAGGTGTTACTGACCATATCACCAGGTGAAAACAGGGAAAGCCTAAAAAAAGTCAACTAAAGCAGCCACCACATTTAAGAGTTAGTACGCTGCAATATATTAAATGTTTGGTTTTGAGTATATTACTGCTTTAAAGTGGAACTTAACTGTATCTTAGCACCACAAACTGAAAACACTATTTAATGCATTTTTAATATTCAGAGCAAATTTACCCATCCATCCATGTCTTCATGCTTTGTTTTGTTGAGGAACCACTTTGATAAGCACCCCCCTAGCATTTACAGCAGCAAACATCTTGAGTTAGGCTAGGTTCACACCTATGCAAGTTGCATTTGACCCGTTTCTGCATTGCGTTTTGCACCTGCATTTTTGCCAGGCAGATTTCCTGCCATGTTTCCATTGAAGTCTATAGAACCAAAAATGCAACTTTTTGCATTTAAAAAAGTCCCTGACCCTTTCCAAAAAACGGACCCGGTGAAAATATGGAGATGTGTCCCATAGGAAATGATGTTAAATGGACTGTACAGCGTTTCTGCAAAACAATGCAAGTATATGCTTAGGAGTGAATCTAGGGTAAGGGAAGAATTCATGTAGTGTTTACTTCCTGGAATCCATCTTCCCTTAGCTCAGGCATGCAGGCAGTAGGGTGTGCTTAGCTGAGAAAGCCCTCCTCCAAATGAAAGAAAATAAAATGCCTATGAAAACTACTAGGATGGATGACAGTTTTATCCAATACCGAATATATAACATACCTTCCTATTTATTTACTAATGTTAGAAGCATAAGGATTAAAAATAGTTCACGATAATTGAGGGAGTAAAGTTCTGCTTTAGGCTGGGTTCACACTGATGCTGTGCGGAATTTGCAGCGTTTTCTGTGTGAATTCCGCACCGCATCAGAATCGCACCCCATTCATGCGAACCAATGTGGGTGTGTATGTTAATAACACCCCAAAATGGGTCCACAAAACGTGGTGCGATGTGCAGAATCAGATCGCATAGGTGTGAATACCCATGCAATCCGATTCTAGTACAGACCCAAAAAAGGGTCCTGCACCTTTTTGGTGTGGGTGCGGGGCGATTTGAGCCATACATAATGTACACAAATTGCATGTGATTTCCACAGGAATGTGGTGCGGTTCCTGTGCAAATCACATGCGATGTACCGCACCGCATTAGTGTGAACCTAGCCTCAAAGTATAATAAAGGCATTTTTTTTAGATTGGCGTGGCAAAGGATTAGAACCACTGTCAGGTTTTATTGCTGTGAAAGCGTGGATGAATGCTCCCAAAGCAGAACATATAAAGTCCATTCAGTTTTATTCAGACTCCTGTATCATAAAAAGCGAATGCATTCTGTGGGTTCTGAGGGTCCCCCTTTCTCAGGTGTTGGCACTGTGCAACACTGAGTACAGGACTAATAAAATTGGAGGGATTCTGGGGAATAATTAGGATGATTGCTCCTGATGCCAGTTAAGTACACCCAGTCCACACTCAGGCACAGAGCTTACATTTGGCCAGCAGTCCCGTGTCCCCATTAGGGAGAATTACTCTAATTGTTATGAACACCAATGTCCCCAGAAATGAAAGTGAGCCAATAAGCAAGCAAGATTAACCAGTCAGCTCCTCTGTTCAATGCACCTGTCAATTGGCTAGCAATTTTCTTTTTCAAGTTGCATTGAATGTTGAGACTTGTAGAGAACAGCAAATTGCTTCCTGTGTACTTGGTTCCTCCATAGCAGCCTGGATGGTCATTTAGAGATGATGTAAGTGGCCACCATTTTGGTTGATTTCAGCAACATAATTATGTTAGGCGAGCTATAGCAATATCTTACTTTGTATAAAGAAGGCATAGCATTTATATCACTGCATTAATAAGTGTGCTATGTTCATTGCAAATATTGGTTCTCAATATAAGGGTGCAGTTGTACTTTAAGATACTGTATATTTATAGAATGCGTGCAGTGTTTGCTGGATAGCATTGGCAGCAGGACTAGTTCGCACTTCATTTTTTTAATGCTCCTCTTTGAATTAGCAGTGCAGAAGTGCGTTCACACACACTATACATTTAATCACAAAATGCAAAGTATCAGCAATGTACAATGTAAGATAACACACGTATACCTCTATACATCTACAACCGTATACACCTCTACACTTGACAGCAATTTGCTCATCAAGCCATTGATCGATAAAGCCTATACTTAGAACTTGCATAATAAAGAGGACAATCAACCTGCAGGATATTATAGAATGATGCAGAGGTGCATCCATAAAGCTGCACACACATTGGATTAGAATTAACACTACCTTTATAGAGTAACTCCACTTTTGTAGAGGAAAAAAAAACACATTTTCATCTAGGTGATATATGTACATTGTAGGGATTTTAACAAATGTTGCTGCGGATTCCTACCTTTTATTATTCTGAAGAAATAGCTTTGTTTATCTGTGTCCATGTGCAGAGTGAATCTATATGGGAGTGGTTTCATAATTATCAATCAGCTGCTACACCCATAGGGCGCTAATGAGGAAAACTGCAGGGTCTGCATTCCTTTAGATGTGTTTTCCCATTAGGAGTATTGTACCAATAATAATATTTTTGTTGCAGGGGGTTCCCAAAATCTGACTTGTATCTTAGTGCTGACTTCTGGGGAAAAGCAGTAAACCAATAACATAAGCAGGAAAGGACATTTCTGGGGAGGCATTCTGTACAATGTGTACAGAACACCTCCAGGCAGCCATATTGCATTTTACAGAAAATTACAGTGCTGCAGATTGAAAAGGAAAGAATTTTTAAAGTGGTTGTAAACCTCAAACATGAAATATGAACAAAGCATATCCTCTAGAGTATAAAGGTAAAAAACCTTGAGCCTTTAGAACCACTTTAACATAGCTGGTGTAACTTGAGAGTGACCAAGCACAGACAAGTTTGGAATGAGTGACATCTCTCATTCATTCTGATGACCAACAAATTAAAAAATGCTATGATTTTTTTTTTCTCTCCACTTTGGCCAATGTTAGTTAAAAGAGTTTCTACAAGCATAGATAGATATCTTTTTTTTTTTCACCCAAAAAAAAAAAAAAAAAAAAAAGACATTAAAAACTTACCTGCTCTGTGTATTGGTTTTGCACAAAGTAGCCCCTTTCTTCCTCTTCTGGGGTCTCCTGCTTGCACTGTCCACTCCTCCTGAGTATGGATTCATAGAAAGCTGTGTGCTATGGGGGTACACCTGCAGGTTCACTTCTGAGCTGTGTGCATCCATAGACGCGCACACACACACACATACAGTGAGGCTTGGGCCCACCCCCCACTCGCTGCAGACAGGCACGGACCTAGATCAAGTGAGTACTATGGGGACTTTTTTTTTTTTTAAACCAGAATACAAAAAAATGCATTAAGGTAAAAAAAAAAAATAAATGTTATGACTTTATAACTCAATTGTTTCTAGTTAGAACTGATATTGCTTGCAAATATCAGGTCAGGTATGACAGGTAAATATTTGATTGGCCACATCCCTTTAGTTTAATAATGTTCTAAACATAAAAGACAGTCAACAGTGGGAGTGGGAGATGTTTGGTCACTTTGAACACAGGAAATAAAGAGGATTGGTTCACTGAACATGCCTGAACAACATATCACCTGCACTGGCTTCAGTACACAATTTAGGAAAAAACATCTATTAAAAAAAAAAAAAAAAAAAAAAAAAAATGGTATAAATGTCCAAGTCCAGAGAAGGATTACTGTTCTCACAAACATGACTCTGTTTCTGCAAAAAAATGTTTCTTGCAAAAGGAAAAAAAAAAAAAAAAAAAAAAAAAAAAAAAAAAAGAAGAATGTCTTACAGTTCAAAATTACCAGAAACATGCAGAAGTGTATAAGAAACAAGTTTAAGTTTAATATGTTATGATCACACATGCTTGTCTCCCTTTAAATTCTATTCATAGTCTGTACAGATACAGCTATTTAGGCAAAGTCCGATTTGTTCTTTACAATCGCCTCTATCATCGATGACAAAAATTGGTTAATGCCAGGGGCTCCAGATCTGCAGCATCAATTTATCCGAGCAAGGGCACAAGATCATTGATGAATGCATACAAATACCAAATAAAAAATATCACTTTCCTCACAATATTAATACACTGAATGAAACACGCCGTGATGATGGTTGTAGATGGAACTTCAAGGAGGCACCAAGGTAGGAAATCACACAAAGTTGTCACATTTCATCATCGAGACCATAATCCTCTTCTGGAAAGTCCCCAACAGCCACAAACTGTGGTTTGACAAAAGCGCCATACTTTTGAGCACATTCGAAGTAACGCTTTCCTTCAACTCTGGATAAAAAGAAGAAGATCTTTGATCAGACAGAGACTAATAGGATTATACAGGTAGATCTTGTTGGCGCAACGCCCCTTAAGCTTAGTACACATGATGAGAGAAGAAGGAAAATAAATAAATAATAAAATCGCACAAAAATGATTGCTCATGGTTTTTTTTGCATGCTATCTTGTGTTGAATATGGGAGTGCTACTAAGCAAACAGAATTTCTCATACAATCCAATACAACTTCCTGTGCGTGTAGTTTTTGTCCGATTTTTCCATTGTGTGTACTAGGCCTTAGGGTTAGTGGTATGCCAAGCACTGAAGAGCACTTCACAAACTATCAATGGTGAGGGAAGGGAAGGAGGTGGCCAGTTCCAGCTTATCATGGGACAACAAGAGATTGGATGGGTTTTCTAACCTGTGCAATGGCTTGTACTCTTACCAAAGACTGGCCAGTAGTTACATCAGGGAAAACCCACTGTCACCCAATCTGGCCAAAAAAATATAGGAAGGATTCCAAGAAACTTGTAGTGATGAATGTAGACACTGCTGACCTCTGCCAAATTGCTAGTTGCCTAGTTGTTCTGGTTTAAAACCTTAAAAAGTAAAACTAAAAGCAAAATCATATTTCCCATATTGTATACAATACTGGAGGTTTATAACTTCTCTCAGTTTCTTTTTTCCTGCCTGTGTCCCATTGGGGAGATTTTTCTTCACTTTCTGTTATATAGTCATAAAAGGAAGAAAGAGAAAATCCTTAGTAGTCTCCAGGGTAATCAGATCTAGTGTGTCCATTGTAAGATTTCTGCTCCATTCCTGTTCTGGTGACCACTAAAAATGTGTGATTTTCTCTTTCAATTTCAGTGCTAAAAAGGTCACCAGGACAAAGAGGGTGTCCCTACTGGCAGTGCCCAGTATTGCAGTCTGCCAGTGTCAGGTAGGGGCTCAATATTCCGCACACTGACTTTTACTGATAAAAGGAGTTTAGTACATATTTCTCTCATTTTTCTCCTGTTTTTATTGTTTAAATTCAGAACATATAAAATAATCACATTAAATATTTTCTTTTCTGTTTTTGGGCAGCAAAATGTCCTCTTTTCATGTGCCTTTAAAAGACTGCTTAGCAGTCTAACCTAAAAAGCAGGTTCACAAATCTTTGTAGCTCAAGCTGAAAAACTTAGACAAAACTGAATGACTCATCCCTATTCAGATAAGGCACATTGCTTCTGCTGTGCTATATAGATAGGGCTCTGGGAATCCTTTGTCATGCATGGTTTGTAAAACAAAGATATTAAACGGTCTTAAATATCTAAAAATAATAAAAGTTTCCCATTTAAGTGGGACAGAAGCAGACCAATATTTCTGAGTCTTTGGTTAAAGCAGTAATAAAACACAAAAGTGAACATTTATTATATAGCAGCTTACCAATCCTTTTTTTTCCCCCCAGAGCTCAAGCTCTCCAGGAGCATGTATCAGTTTACAGGGATGAGACAAACCATTTTAAACACTCACAGGGGTTAAAATGATCAGTTTTTTTTTTTTTAATTCACGTAAAACCTCTATCCCAAAAAAGAAACGGATTACAAGGTGTGAGGTGGAGCTTGGCTCCAATTTTTTTATTGTGTTTCAATCTGCTAATACAGTTAACGCTCCCATTCCCCCAAGGCTGACAATGCTGGTGTCTGCTGCACCTTCTGTGCTCTTTCTCCAGGATTGTGTTTCACTAATACAGGAGGTGTGTTATTGGCCAGATCACCAGGTGAGGGGAAAAAGCCAAAGAAAACAGAATACAGCGAACGATTGCTAAGCTGCAATACAATACATTTTTAGTTTGGGATTTAATACTGCTTTATGGGGGGCAGCTAATTTGCATATTAGTTGCTCTTCTGGTTCAGAAAATGAGATGCACATTATTAAGTTTGTGACACAATGGTGTAGACTACTAAAATCATTAAAAATACTTTGTCAACTTGTGACACCAAAAAAAAAAAGGGAAAGTCCTTAAAGAAGAACTCCGGGATAGGCAATAAATAATTACCAATTAGTACACCCCCTACACAAAACAGTTAATAATATTTTGCAAATTATCATCATTTAGGATAAAATTCTAATTGAATTTTCATTTTTGACCTCATCTCTGTAATTCAAAAGATAACAGCATCTGTTCTTTCAAGCAGTAGGTGTAACAGCAGGAATTACATCATATCCTCTCCTCTCTCTCTGCAGAAATAGGAAACTACAGTTCCCATCAATCACAGGGAATTGTAGTAAATGTGGGCCGGTACTCTAGGCATGTACAAGTTGAATGAGTCTCGGGCCACCCACCACTGCAAGCGGGATTGAATTACATCACTGCTTCCTGGGGAAAGAACCACAGAAGGATTGTGCCAAGACCAGTGGCTGGGGGAATAGGATGTACAGCAGGAACTGGTCCAACAAACAGGAAACCAAAGAGAATTAGCAGTTTGATTTGAAAATGAATAGTTATTTCAGAGCGACTACTGAGTGAACCAGAAAATGGATGACATTTCAGTGAAGGTAGGAAATCAGCAACAAGAACAAGTAAACAGGTTTTTGCCCGGAGTTCTGCTTTAAGTCTTGACCAGAAGAAAGATTTACAATCCTTAGATGTAAAAGGGAAAAAAGAAAAAAAAAAATGTTCCCTTTAAATCATATATCTTCACTGTACACTTTCCATAAAATTGAAAACATCCATGGCGACAAGTGGAACCACCCAAAATATCAGGTTGCGCATAGTAGAAAAAATATGAACCCTGTGCCAACAGAAACACTAATTATGTATTGTCCCACAGCCAGCTGTTAAATTTCTATGTGAATATAGTGCCACGTAGTGCTGAGACCCAATAGTGTAGATTAAACAGAGCTATGGAAAGATTTCAACTGTGATTTAACGGGGACTATTTTTCCCTTTACATCTAAGGAGTGTAAATCTTTCTTCTGCTCTGGATTTAAGGACTTTTTCTCTCTTTAATTTTGTTGTCACAAGTTGGCATAGTATTTTTTATGACATTAGTAGTCTACGTTATCACACGCACAGTTTGGTTTTATAATTGTATTTATTGCAATTGCTGTATATGGTCTATACCAGGGGTGTCCAAACTTTTTTGGAAGATTGCCAGATTTGATGAAGTGAACATGTGCGAGGGCCGACCATTTTGCCCGACATTCTGATGAACCATTAAAATTAAATGCAAATGAACTATTTTATGCAAAAGTTTATTGAAAACGGCATACTTTTCATTTTGTGACTTGGATGACAAATCTAAACAGGTGTTAAATCACTCTGCCAGCACAGGGAGAAGGAAAGCCCAAATCTCGCGAGATCTCGGAGGTCGCGAGATTTGGGCTTTGTTTCTCCTTGCACTGTCTGATGACGTCAAGCGATCCTGAGCACCAATCCATTATAGCCCAAATTGATACCGTATTTTTCGCTCCATAAGACGCACCTGACCATAAGACGCACCTAGGTTTTAGAGGCGAAAAACAGGAAAAAAAAAAAATTCTGAACCAATGGACTGCAGACACAGTACAGGGGACGACCGGAGACTGCAGACACGGTACAGGGGACGACCGGAGACTGCGGACACGGTACAGGGGACGACCGGAGACTGCGGACACGGTACAGGGGACGACCGGAGACTGCGGACACGGTACAGGGGACGACCGGAGACTGCGGACACGGTACAGGGGACGACCGGAGACTGCGGACACGGTACAGGGGACGACCGGAGACTGCGGACACGGTACAGGGGACGACCGGAGACTGCGGACACGGTACAGGGGACGACCGGAGACTGCGGACACGGTACAGGGGACGACCGGAGACTGCGGACACGGTACAGGGGACGACCGGAGACTGCGGACACGGTACAGGGGACGACCGGAGACTGCGGACACGGTACAGGGGACGACCGGAGACTGCGGACACGGTACAGGGGACGACCGGAGACTGCGGACACGGTACAGGGGACGACCGGAGACTGCGGACACGGTACAGGGGACGACCGGAGACTGCGGACACGGTACAGGGGACGACCGGAGACTGCGGACACGGTACAGGGGACGACCGGAGACTGCGGACACGGTACAGGGGACGACCGGAGACTGCGGACACGGTACAGGGGACGACCGGAGACTGCGGACACGGTACAGGGGACGACCGGAGACTGCGGACACGGTACAGGGGACGACCGGAGACTGCGGACACGGTACAGGGGACGACCGGAGACTGCGGACACGGTACAGGGGACGACCGGAGACTGCGGACACGGTACAGGGGACGACCGGAGACTGCGGACACGGTACAGGGGACGACCGGAGACTGCGGACACGGTACAGGGGACGACCGGAGACTGCGGACACGGTACAGGGGACGACCGGAGACTGCGGACACGGTACAGGGGACGACCGGAGACTGCGGACACGGTACAGGGGACGACCGGAGACTGCGGACACGGTACAGGGGACGACCGGAGACTGCGGACACGGTACAGGGGACGACCGGAGACTGCGGACACGGTACAGGGGACGACCGGAGACTGCGGACACGGTACAGGGGACGACCGGAGACTGCGGACACGGTACAGGGGACGACCAGAGACTGCGGACACAGTACAGGAGACGACCAGAGACTGCGGACACAGTACAGGAGACGACCAGAGACTGCGGACACAGTACAGGAGATGACCAGAGACTGCGGACACAGTACAGGAGATGACCAGAGACTGCGGACACAGTACAGGAGATGACCAGAGACTGCGGACACAGTACAGGAGATGACCAGAGACTGCGGACACAGTAGAGGAGATGACCAGAGACTGCTGACACAGTACAGAGGATGACCAGAGACTGCGATGACCATTCACAAAGCGAAGCGCAGTGGGCACCCGGCTGTCACAGAAGCCAGCGCGGGAAGACTGTGCAGCGCTGGAGCGAGGAACAGGTAAGGCCCTGCAGGATACAACAGCTGAGCGGCCGGCCCGGTATTCTGACATGGTGGCGGCAGAAATACCAGACCGGCTGCTTTATATTCGCTCCATAAGACGCACTGACATTTTCCCCCCTTTTTTTGGGGGAAAAAAGTGCGTCTTATGGAGCGAAAAATACGGTAAATGGTAGCCCCAGTAGCAATTCCCTGCGCACCACCTGAGATCCCTCGGCCCACGTTCCGGACCCCACAGATGAGCTGCCCAATATATAACTTACGGCCCTCCACTAGTGATTCTGCGAACGCCACTGAGGACTCCAGGGATCTGTCGAGCGGGAATTGACGTCATCAGCCGGCACACAGAGAAGGAAAGCCCAAATCTCACGAGATCTCGGACGTCGCGAGATTTGGGCTCTCCTTCCTGCGCCAGCTAATGATGTCAAGAGATAGCTGGAGTCCTCAGTAGCTTTCAAGGAATCACTACCGGGGGCCGTAAGTTATATATTTGGGTAGCTCACCTGTGGGGCCGTTTCAGTCCGTAACACGGGCCGCAAATGGCCCGCGGGCCGGACTTTGGACATGCCTGGTCTATACAGACACACAAACACACACACTTATTTATATGCATGGTTGAAATCTTTCCATAGCACGGTTTAATTTACACTATTGGGTCTCCACACTAGGTGGCACTATAATCAGTAGGGAAATTAAAAGCAGACTGTGGGGCAATAATTAGTTTTTCCTTGGAGTTCATATAGGTTTATTATTAAAGTTTATGTTTGGAAATGTAAAAATCTCCCTACTAGATTTTTTTTCTAGATTTTAATTTAAACTAGGAGTTTAATTTTACCCCAACCTGCAACAGAAATGTTTCTTACCTTCCATCGTGCTTCCCCAAAGGTTCATCATATTTAACACCAACCCAGTTCCCTGGTTTAAAATCAGTCAGACCTAGAAAAGAGACCAAAATAGCAGGAAATCAGAAAGGTGATGTGGCCCAGTAATTCCTCTTATTCAACACGGTAACAAATAGATGGAGAATCTTACATTAAGCACAATCCTCCAATGGAGAATTATAAACAGGCATAGAATGTTTCAAAACATTTACCTTTACCTTGGAATCCTACAAACAATTTACTCTGGTACCATTCATGTGGTCACAAGGTCTCTGCTAAAAAGGAATACTGGAACCGAGGCATATCTGTTGACTGACATAATATCATTCCTTCCTTCGTCTTCAGTAAAAAAAACATGACAGATGCCTTGGCACTGTTCATGTGACCAGCACTGGAGTGACAAACATTTACAAAACACCCCAGGGGACAGGGAATGATTAAAGGACAACTGTGTTAAAGATGCACTTCTCCTTTAAAACTGTCAGTTGCAAGTGACAGTTCTATTTCCCTGTTCCTGCACCACTTATATCTAAAGCTCCATATATTTTACATGCGTTCTCTCTTTGCAGAAAGCCTACAAGTCTTCAGATCTTTTACAGTGAACAAAACCTTTTCCAAATCGTAACACAGGTTTTCACATTTAGGCCATTTGCAATATATGAATACCACCATGTTACTCACCATTCTTCATTCATGCACCTGGAGGAACTTAAAGATCCTAACAATTTCAACAAATGACACATGGCGAAACCTCCAATTGTCACAGTTTATACGATCCTTAACAAAACCTCTTAGATGCATACAAGAGCTAATGCTGATACAGAGTTTATATTTTCCATTGCTACTCCATCAGATAAATGTATCTCCCAATTCTACCAAGCCTTACTAAGTAATCAATACTCAGTCCTACTTGGATCACCTTTCCTTTGGGAAGCATATCTACAAGACACTATTGGGGAACACGAAATATATTATTCTACCTATGTCACACATCAACTACGCTGCTCAAAAATTTTTTAAATCAGAATATAGCATCAAGTTAATTAAACTCTTGGGATATTGATCTGGTCAGTTAAGTAGCAGAGGGGGTTGTTAATCAGTTTCAGCTATTTGGTACTAATGAAATTATGGGCAATAATGAGATGACCCCCAAAACAGAAATGGTTTTACAGGTGGAGGCCACTGACATTTTCTCCCTACTCATCTGTTCTGTTTTTCACTAGTTTTGTGTTTGGCTAGGGTAAGTGTCACTACTGCTAGCATGAGGCAATACCTGGACCCTACGGAGGCTGCACAGGCAGTCCAACTCCTCCAGGATGGCACATCAATACGTGCCATTGCCAGAAGGTTTGCTGTGTCTCCCAGCAGTCTCAAGAGCAAGGAGAAGATTCCAGGAGACAGGCACTTATTCTAGGAGAGCTGGATAGGGCTGTAGAAGATCCTTAACCCATCAGGACTGATATCTGCTTCTTTGTAGAAGGAGGAACAGGATGAGCACTGCCAGAGCCCTACAAAATGACCTCCAGCAGGCCACTGGTGTGAATGTCTCTGACCAAACTGATTGTCTGGATTTTTTTTCTCATTTTGTCTCTCATAGTTGAGGTCTACCTATGATGCCAATTACAGGCCTCTCTCATCTTTTTAAGTGGGAGAACATGCACAATTGGTGGCTGACTAAATTGCCCCACTGTAGATATAGGTGACAAATGTACATTTTTTCATGTTGTGGGGGAAGAATTTATTTATTTTTTTTAAAGAAATAAAGGCAGAAATCTTAACCACTTGCTGACTGCCTGCAGTACTTGCACTGCGGACGGGTAGCAGCTACAGGCAGAGTGACGTACTGCTAAGTTGCTCTGACTGTACTAACACAGGGGGGCACTGGGCGCCCGAGTGGAGCAGCACATCCCCCAACACCCCTAATTCCACCCCCCTGCGCACGCCAGCTGCGTCCACCAGACAGCGGAATGCAGATCCCGGTAGTCAGGACCCAGTGTTTGCTATATGATCACAGTGTTAGCAAAGCTGTTACGAATCAATCTGATTCATAACAGCTTTGCTTCTCTTCCTGATGAGCTGTGATTGGCCAACAGCTCTCACATCGTACATGGGCCAGAACCCTATATCATGTTATTAGCTGTAGCCAATCACAGATCACTGGTTTTTGAACTGTCATGAACTTAACCCATTCATAACAGTTCAAAGCAAGCATTACAATAATCTTTATTGCTCCTGCAATTAAAAAAAAAAAAAATTCCCTGATCACCCTCCCCCCAGAGTAGCACAAAGTTACTATGGTAACATCGAACTACTCTGATGAAAGTATTTAAAAGAAAAAAAAAAAAAAATGAAAGTGCTAGTAATTTTTTTTTTTTATACCTTTACCTACAGGTAAGCTTATAATAAAATTGACCTATAGGTAAAATGAATAATTCCTAAAAGTGCACCATTTAGGGAATATGGGTTCTTTTTTTTTTTGACAGCCAGCGCATGCGCTCTGAAGGAATGGCATACCCGTGTTGTTCCTTCAGAGCACTGTGCCGTGGCCAGGGACTCCAGTGTGCGAGTGACGTCATCATGGCTCAGCCAGTCAGACGGCCAGAACTTGCGAACCCAGAAGGAAGAGCGGGTGAAGATGGAAGCCTCTGCAGTGGCTGGAGGTCTTTTCCTTTTAAGGCAAGTCCTTCATAATGTGATAGGATGCGATGAATATTAGCACATTATGACAGTACCTTGCAGGGGATTTTTTTTTTTTTTTTAAAGCTGCGGTTTACTACTGCATTACAAAAAAATAAATAAAATCTTGAACATTTAAAAAAAAAAAAAAAAAAAAAAAAAAAAAAAAAGTTTTTTTTTTTTTTTTTAAACTACTTGCCGACCACCTGCCTGCCCACAATGTGTGGATGAGTGGCAACTCTGGGCAAAGTGACGTACCGTTATGGCGCTATTTCCAGGTGAGAGAGCGTGAGTGGGCCCCCCTTGCTACCCCCGTGTCGGTCCAGGAAGAGAAGAGAACACCACACTGATTAAAAGCACTACATTTAAAAAACACACACTTAACTCTTTGATCGCCCCTATTAACACTTTGATCACTCCGTCAGCCAGCCAGTGCCATTAGTACAGTGTCAGTATATAGAAATTTTCACTGATCACTGTATTACTGCCAATAGCGTCATCAGATAGTGTCAGGCTCAGTTAGCGCCCCTCTCAGCCAGTGTCAGCTAGCATTAGATTGCCCATACTCTATAGGTCGTTGATCATCGCCAATACTAGTATAGTTTTTGTATGGATCAATATATTGATCACGAACAGAACTATACGCGTGTCCCTTTAGTATAGTGTCCCCAAAAACACAGCGTTAGCAGGATCAGCCCCGTTCGCTGTCAGCACTAGCGTTTAGCCCCTCCACCGTTTTTCACAGAAGATTTGTATCAATTGATTGTGGGCCAAAGCAATGTACATGCACAACAACAATACATCGCCACACACCGAAATTCAGCATTTACCAGACAATTTACATGGAAATCTATCACAGTTTCCGAATTTAAACTTTTTTGGGCCTAACCCTCAACATGGGCATTCCAAAAAAAAAAAAAAAAATGAATTGTGGTCCTATTGGTCTACAGACCCAATTCATCATGTGCCCATGTTCTCTGTTACATATATGCCCAAAAAATACCAGCAAAATATTGGTATATTACTGGACTTTCAGTGCTTATACCTGGTATCGTTTTTTTCACCTGGCAGTTGGCTTTAATGTAAAAACAATCCTATTGGCTAATTAGCTGCTGGATCGCTTTTACAAGCAGTGGTAAGGGACATCTCCCCACCTGTCCTACCGGGGAACCCAAGGATGCAGGCTGACCACACAGCTGATCAGAGACTGGATAGACTGGTCTAAAAAACTGGAAGCATTTCATCATTTTGGTTTAACTGGATATAGAACAGTGCCATTTTAAAATTGGGAAATCATCTGATCACACCAATCTTGGTGTGATAAGATCTTTAAAGGGCAGAGGAGAGATGTACAGACTAATAAGATCACAGATTTATCAGAAAGAAAAAAAAAAAAAAAAAAAGAAGGAGTACCTGTCACTGCCTACTGCTATCACAGGGGATATTTGTCGGTACATAAACAGAGATTGCAGTCAAACATGGTGAAGATTCTCTGATGTTTTGGGGTTGCCTTGCTGCTTCAGGCACTGGATGTCTTGACCATGTGCATAGCATTATGAAATCTGAAGACTACCAAAGAATTCTGGGGTGCAATGTAGGGCCCAGTGTCAGAAAGTTGGGTCTCCATCAGAGGTCATGGATCTTACAGCAGGACAATGACCCAAAGCACAATTCAAAAAGCACCCAGAAAGGGTTTAGGACAAAGCACTGGAGATTACTGAACTGGCCAGCAATGAGACCAGATCTCAATCCCATAGAACAGCTGTAGAGGAATATAAAAACAGCAGTTGGGAAAAGGAACCCTTCCATTCTGAGAGACCTGGAGCAGGTGACGAAAGAAGAGTGGTCCAAAATTCCAGTAGAGAGGTGTAAGGAATTTATTGATGGTTACAGGAAGCGACTGATTTCAGTTATTTTTTTCCGAGGGGTGTACTACCAAATATTAAAAAATCAAGGGTGCCAATACAGTTTGTCCAGTCCATTTTTGGGGTTTTGCGTGAAATGTGTCAGATTTGACTCTTTTTTTCTCCACTTTTTTGTGTCATACCAATACAAAAAAAAGAAAAACATGAGAATGCCCAAACATTTGTAATTACAACAAATTTCTGGGCAGTGACAGAAATTCAGGGGTGCCAATATTTTTTGGCCATGAATACAGTTTTTGAGCGCACACACACCTAAAATGTTACTAAACCCACAAAAGTAAAATCAGTCTGTATATGCAGTAAAGTATGCTTGATATACTCACTGTGAAACCTAAGGTGTTAATCCTTTTCATTGTGTAAATATGCTGTTTGATCCTAATTTCTCTGATTTTTCCCTTCTTCCGGTGTTCCTCTCTTATCTCTTGATAAGATATATCGTGTACAGACATGCTCAGTTTGGTGTGTATTGCTAGTTTTTTTTTTTCCATTGGGAGAGTGCCTATGATCAGCACAGGCCCAATCAGCACTGTCCAGACAGAGGTCAGGGGTACTGCATCCTCCTAGAGCAAAAAGAAAACTCCTCCTACAAGCTGTAACCAGTGCTCTGCAAGCGCTGATAGAAGTCACAGGACTGCTCTAATGGCTGATGAGAAATGGTATTTAGCAGTTTATATTTACTAAAATAATTGCATTTACATGTAGTGTGTGCTGTGGGAGACTAGACAGAATACAAGGTTCTGAGTTTAGTAACACTTTAAATTCTACACAGGAAAAGTAATGATGTGTGACAAATGATAACTTGTCCAGAGTTCAGGTTTAATTTGACCTTGAGATAGGAGCTTTTTTCATACAAACAGCAATACCAACCAACAACAGGCTGATTTTTCTTCTTGGATCTGATCATGTTGAGTGAAAAAACCTCTTCAGTGCTTAAGGCGTGAAAAGTTTTAGATTTCAGATTAACAGATTTATGTGGGATATAAACTCATGAATCTCCAGAAACCATTTTTATGTGCAATCCCAAGGCTGATTACTCACCAACAAACATAACTGTGCCCCGCTTAGTAGGCTGTCCAGTCACTCGCACCTCACATCGAGATCCTATTGTAATTGACCCAGCTGCCAGCCTCTCCTCCTCTAGCTTATGCTGCTGTTCTGCTGTTTTCTGAGCTGCCTCCGCCTCGTTGAATTTTCCCATCATATTCCTCTTTAGGAAAGACCGTACTGAGTCTACAGGGAGTAGAGACATATTTGAAGAACATTCCTGTATACATAGATAAAAGTATGCCAAACCCAAGAAACAACACCACACAGTAATTACAAACACAAACCTAACGGTGGTACCAGTGCTACATACCACATAACTACAAGACTTCAGCTTTAATCAACTTTAATGGATAGTGTCTTGTAAAGCTATCAGTTGGGGTTGCACCAATGCTCTAATGGTCATTTCACGTTAAAGATTTTATCAATGGTACCAATGTATAAAATAACAGGATCACTAGTGACAACCTATCTAATGCTGTGGCATTGCTACTTTGGTGCACAAATCCGGTTGGCTCTGAGGAAGAGGCAAGTCCTCGAAACGCATGAACATTGGTTCCCATTGCAGATACACCCGTAGTGCGGATTGGACAGAGCTGTTCTTTCATGATGTGCCTTTGACATATTGTTGTTTGTGAGTACAATACCTACTTTTATCGCTTTGATAAATGTTTTTTAAGGTAATGCACTAGGCCGGTGCGCCCTGTTTGTTTTCTTTCTATTTGAGAAAAAGCAACTTTGCCCATTTTCATATGCCTTGGAGTGTGTTTTCAGCTCTTTCATTTTGGGCTGTTTAACACACTGTAACACGTGTCACTGAATGATACAGCGTCACAGCACATAGTGTTGTGGTATGAAAGGGACCCAAGGGTGACACCTTTGCTCTGACATCTCTTAAAAAGAGTCTCTTATTTCCTGCCTGAACTAAATGCACATAGTGTTTGCTCTAAGAAAAAAAAAAAAAAGTCTTTAGAGGGCACCGTATAATTTGTTTTAGCTCAGCCAAACCAAGCCAAACTGTCCACTCAAATGCTCCATTTAAAGCTGGCCATACATGTATTGAAATTTGGCTGGTTCAGCAGGGACTGGCCCAATTCCATCAGTGTGTGACCAACCCTGCTTGACAGAAGTCGATCATTTGATAGTGGAAAACCTTTATTGACCAGTGGTTGTAGAAGGTGATCAGTGTATTTTGACAGCAAAATATTCTGCTATCAGGATACAATGTCCCGGCAGAGGGATTCCTCCATCCACTCACAGGCTGAATGGGAGAAAAAAAAAAAAAAAAAAGTCTATGGCCAGCTTCACCACTTGCCAACCGCGCTATAGCTGAATGACGGCTACAGCACGATTGTCCAGTTCTGGGAGGGCGTCATATGATCGGCTGCACTTTCCTCACGCTGTGACAGCGTGAGGAAAGTACTGTTGATAACAGGCAATTGTCAGAGGACGGATTGGCATTGATGATCAGTTCCCAGCAGTGCCACCCAGCAGTGATGTCAGTCAGTACCACCCATCAGTGCCCATCAGTGCTGCCTAATCAACGCACGTCAGTGAAGGAGAAAAAATTACCTGTTTGCAAAATTTTATAATAGAAACAAAGAAAAACATTTTTTTTCAATTTTCTTGCTCTTTTTTGTTCATAGCGCAAACAATAAAACACCCAGTGGTGAGTAAATACGACCAAATGAAAGCTCTGTTTGTGTGAAAAAAAAATTCATATGGGCACAGTGTTGCATGACCGCTCAATTGTCATTCAAAGTGAAAGCCAAAAATTGTCCTGGGCAGGAAGGGGGTATAAGTGCCCAGTAGGCAAATGGTTAAGAAAGGCTGGCCATTATTTTCTGCAAGGCCAGCAGACATGAGATTATGCCTGATTTAGCTCAGAGTACTCAGATTGAGGGACTATTTTCCTACATCTATGGCTATGCTAAAGATTTTGTACCGTAGAGGCTAATGAATCATTAAAACTTCTGTATCAGCTAATACATTTTGTGTTATCCCACACCTGATGTATCAAAAGTATATGCTAACAAAAAGCAAAAAATGTGGCCAATATCTTGGATAACCTTTAACATGTCAATGTTATTTGAAATATAATTTGCGATGTATTTAAATCTGCAGCATTCATGAAATAAATGCTGGTTCCTGTCTCCCAGCTGTGGTCCTGTGTTGCCACTCTTCTTATGGAAACTACAAGTGGCCATTCCAGAATAGATTATGATGGCATTGTTTACTGTTGTCACCATCAGCAAACTCACCCTGAGAAATGAAATGCAGCTTTCGCTGGAGTACATGTAGGCAGGAAGTGGGTGCAAAAAGGCAGCAGAAGATTAGCAGCATTGATATATAATAACAGATGAAAAAAAGGTGTAAACTGTATTACAAAAAAATGGAAATTGTAGATGATAAACTGATTCAACAAAGCAAATGTTGTTCTATTGGGATTTACATCTCATTTTAAAATGTCTAAGCCAGGGATGTTGAATTTCTATCGCCTGACGCATGCAGTGTCGGACGCTGGGCAAGACGTTTTTACAAATAGCACTGCTGGGGCAAGCCGCAGGGTTTAGAGCCAACGGTTGGCACTCGTAAAAGAGATCTGAAAGCAGCTCCAGGGAGGGGTGTCCCCAGGGAGGAGAGGGGGGCGTTTGCAGGCTGTCCAGACATCTGTGGAACCCACCCCCCTTCTGCTTGTCAGAGGCAAGCTCCGGTCCAGTAACAACCCCCCTCCCGCTGTCCATTACCAATCAGAGCCAGGTGCTCTCCATGTCCAGCAGCTCTCCATAAGAATGCAATCAGGGCAGGGCAGCCATATGGAGAACACTTGGCTCTGACTGGCAGCACTCTCTGCCAATGGGCAGCAGGGGGGCAGGACTGGACCAGTGAGAGGCAGGACTTTTTTTTTTATTAATTTATTTAGATTTTCTATTAATATTTGTATTTATTGTAGTAGTCATTATCTGATTACAGTTCTCTGCAGAATATATATTTATTTTTATTATTTTATTTTTAATTTTGTAATTTATTCTATTTTTTATTAATCTTGTTTATTATTGATTGTTATCTGCAGATTATTTTATGTATTAAATAATTTATTTGTATAAAATATATCCATATTTATTTATATTTGCATTTATTTTGATATTTTTATTATTTTCTATTTATCTGATAATTGATAATCTGATTATTGTTCTCTGGAGATAAATATTTGTATTATTTTTTAATTTTTATTTTATTTACTTTTTTTATATATTTATTATTTTTGTTGGTAATATATGATTAATATGTGCAGATAATATATTTTTTATTTTATTTTTATTTACATTTTTAATTTATGTTTGTTGTTATAATTCAGTTATTGTTATCTGCAGCCTTGTACTGCGAGTCCCATCCACTAGGAAGGGAGACAAACCCTGTCCAATCCGGGACACCCGAACAACCAGGCAGTGCTTCTGCTGGCTGATCATAGAGGTCGACAAAGACCAGCACCACTCCGTTTCTATGATATTGGAAACAGGAAGCGATGAGCATACATCACTTTACCGGATGGAAACGGCAGCATTTTAAAAAATGGAAAGCATTTGATTACACTGATCTTGGTGTGATCAAATGCTTTTCAGGGCAGAGGAGGGATATGGGGTCTTATTAACCCCAGATCTCTCCATAAAGAGTACTTATCACTGCCTCTTGCTGTCACATGGGATGTTTACATTCCTCATAATAGCAATAAATGCAATTAAAAAAAATTAAAGCGACAGTGTCAAAATAAATAAATTATTTTAAAAGCACCCCTATCCCCCCATGCTCGCGTGCAAAAATGAATGCATGCGTCAGTCCTGCATGTATGCAAACAGCAATTGTTACACACACGTAAGGTATCAACCTGCAATTCAGATCGAAGGCAGTAATTCTAGCACCAGATCTCCTGTGTAAATCTAAAGTGGTAACCTGTAAAAGCTATTAAAGCATCAACTATGGCTAGTAAAATTTACGCCGTTTGTTGCCATTGCATGGGTGTATGCAATGGAAACAAATGGAGCCATTGCATGACATGTTTAGTATCTGTTTACTTGGCATAACGTCATCTTTTATATCTTACCAAAAAAATGGGTCATATATTGTGTTTTTTTGCATTAAAATTCCAAAAAGTGTATTTAAAAAAAAATTTGTATGAAAAACTGCTGTGCAAATGCCGTGTGACAAAAAAAAATTGCAAAACCCACCAGGTAATTCTTTAGGGCCTCTGCTTTAAAAAAAAAAGAAAAAGAAAAAGGATGGGAGTTCAAATACATCTTCTAGGAAAAAATAAAAAATATTAAAAAGTTTAAGTCGCCATGCAGCCCCTTTCATTTTTAAAAGCCCTAGACATAAAAGCAATAAATAAAAATCAACTCTTTGTATTTTCCATTCTGGGAATTTTTTTTTTTTTTTTTTTAATCAGGACAAGTAGATTGTATTGAGGGACAAGTAGATTGGGACTTCGATTATGTCCCTTAGACAAGAAGACTTTGAAAACATTTCCACTCTCCTGCTAACCTGATCGTTTGTCATAGGCATCATCTGAAATTTCATATTTCTCCACTCTGGACAGATCTTCAAATTCCCCAACTTTAGCACCACTCTTATCTATCACCTGTAAACAAAGAAAAGTTACTTACAACTTTATCTTTAAAATCAATGTATTCTTAAAACTTGCATAGTGACACCTCTGGAGTTGGAGCAGTTACTCACATGAATTCTACAGCCCTCATCCACAGGGTAAGAGCCTAGTAGTGCATCATCCTGGTCCAAGTTCTGGATAAAAGTATTGTCTGTACTGTATAACTTTAAGTCCATACAAGAGGCCGGAGACCCAACCACCAGTTCTAGTTTACACTGCAATGACAAGGACATTACAAACCTATTAATCAGTTTTCAATTGATAAAATCAAATATATAAGCCACATAAAGCATACTTTAAAAATGCAATTGTGCCGGTTTTATCTGCCAAAGATTGTCATTTTGCCCAGATTATCTTTAAACATAACCTATGCTTTGCCTATGCAATGAATAGCAAGCCTGTTCCCCATGTTGTACACGTAAAGCTGATTTCCTGCTTTACTGTCAATTTAAAATTGTTTGGGCCAAGCTGGCTCAAACCAATTATTTCCCACACTAAAAAGGTGTGCCAGCCGGATATGCTGTATAAACTGTATACAGCCTCAGCTACATACAGTGCTGTGTTCCGGCAGTGAGATGAAGCATTCCTATCCTGCACCCTAAACAAAATAGAGTTGGGCTGAGTGTCTCTCAGCTACCCGTAAGCAACTTTGGATTCTCCATTATAGGGGTAGGCAATCTTTGAGAGGTGAAGATCTACCTAAACAACATGAAAGATCACCAGTGCCATTTTTTTTTTTTTATTTTAGAAATTAACTACCAAGACCTAATTAAATAGTAAGGAAAATGTAGAAAAATATAATAAAACAGATGTCACTGTAAAAATATAAACTTAGCCTACCTTAAAAGTGGACAGTGTCAGTCAGTAAAGCAGGGGACGGTGTGTGGACAGTGACAGTAGGGCAGAGGTTGGTGTCAGTAGGACAGGGTCAGTCAGCAGAGCAATGGATGGTGTCAGTAGGGCAGCAGCCAAGGGTGTACACATGTCACAGCATACATTATTCCCCCAGTTGCTTTTAGAGGGTGCTACCCCCCAACAACTGCGACCCATTCAAGTAAATAGAGCCACTCTGCAAGTGCCCCGCAACTGCGTGATTGTGTGGGGGTCAAATGGGTTATTGCAGGTGACGAGGTGGCGGTACAACGCCTCCTCAATGCCTACTTTAACCCCTTGGTTGCTGTACTGCAAAAGATGGCAGAGCAGCTTTATTCACTTGAATGGGTCATGCTTGGTGGGAGCTACACCCAACAAGCGTGACAGGGTGTATAATTCCTGCTGCAGCCATGTGTACAACCCTGGTCACTGCAGCTAAAGGAAATGCAGTTGGGAGGGGTGGTAAAAACATTTAACCACCCCTGAAAATTGTAACAGCCCCCTAAAATAGTAACAGAGTTTTAGATGCTATTATGGCCATTTCAGTATTGTGCAAACTCTCTGACCTGATGAAGTTAATGCAAGAGAGTGGAGAGCCCACTTTCAGTGCACCACAGAGCTCCTCTCTCCATCTTGCAGCTCCTGCAGACACTGCTCTGGTTAGCAGGGTTAAGAGGCGGAATGCAGTAGATATTCTGCCTTATACTGCAGCTGGAACTACAGGAGGTAGCAGCTGATGCAGCCGCTTGCTCAGTCCATGTCCGCCTTCTCCTCTATGGGTGGCGCCTGCTCAGCTGCAAATGACATAAATAATCCATGGTGCTTGATGCTGTGGGGACAGTGGTTTGGCAAGCTGAAGGCATGATCTACTAGTCACCTGGCCCCCACTCTGACTGGCTGAGGCAGGCAGAGAAAGTTATGCATATGAGGATGTACTACAAAAGAGCCCTGTTACAATATACCATATAACACCTTGACATGCCTCACTGGGCTTTTCTTGGCGTTGCCGCAGTAAAGGCTTCTTTCTGGCAACTTGACCATGCAACTTATTTTTGTTAAAAGTACCGTCATATTGTGTTCCTTGAAACAACCACACTGTCTTTTTCCAGAACAGTCTGTATTTCTCCTGAGATTACCTGTGAGTTTTTCTTTGTATCCCAAACAATTCTTCTGGCAGTTGTGGCTGCAATCTATCTTGGTATTTTTTTTACAAATACTACTTTCATTAGAACAGTTCAGTGTTACTTGCAGGTCAATAAAGATTATTGATTGCACTAGCAATGCTTTGAACGGTCATGAATGGGTTAAGTTCATGACAGTTCAGAATACTAGTGATCTGTGACTGACTACAGCTAATTACATTGTACAGGGTGCTGTGATTGGCCCAGGTACCATGTGAGAGCTGTGGGCCAATCACAGGTCACTAGCAAGGGAAGCAAAGGTTCATATTGATTCATAACAGCTTTGCTGACATTGTGATCACATAGGGGGAGTCTGTGCAGTAGTACGTCGCTCTGCCTGTACATGCCGCCCACTGTAAAAGGGGACATATTAAAAGGAGTGACAGAATGGAATGCCCGTATTTATCAGGGGGATGAAATGCCCATAGAGAGAAATGGAACAGAAGGGAATGCCCATAGAGAATGGAAAACAAAATATAAACTAATTTGCAGGCAAATCTGAGAAACAGAAATGTAATCTTTACCACAGGTGTTTCCCAAGCAGAGTAGCAGATTGTAAGATTAAAATTATTTGGGTTTATAGCGGTTTTCTATGGAAAGACAAAGCTGAATGACACAAAGGAATGCCCATAGAGTAAAATATGACCTGGAGTCAGAACCATTCAACGTGCCTAATAAATCCTTAGCAGACATACTCTCCAAGGTCAGTTGTGATGTTTAAAATTAAGATGAAGTTGGATTATTATAGTTTTCTAAGGAAAGACAAAAGGTGAATGACAGAAGGGAACTCCCAGAGAGTACAGTGGGAAGCAATATATGAATTTATTTCCAGGTGATTGCAATTTTACAATCTGCTACTCTACTTGGGGAACACACTGTGGTAAAGGTTAATTTTCTACATGGCACAGACTTTTCTGCAAATACACTCATATTTTGCTTCCCATTATATTCAATGGACATTCTTGTTATTCACCTTGTTGTTCCATAGAAAGCAATGATAATCCTGCTTAATCTCAATTGTAAACATCACCACTGAATTTGAAGAGTACGTCCACTAACGTTTTTTTTCTCTTATACACCTAATGGTTTTGACTGCAAACACATCTTGCTTTCCAATATAATGTATGGCCATTCCTTTTGGTCATTCATCCTCGTTGTTCCTTAGAAAACAATATTAATCCCACTTCACCTCAATTTTAAACATCACCACTGAACCTGGAGAGTATGTCTGCTAAAGATTTATTCTCTAAGGGCATTCCATTCAGTCATTCCATTTATATGTCCCAGTAAAAGTACTGTGAGCGGTCAGCAAGTGGTGTGAACTGGGCAATCTGTCCTTGTGTTGGGTCTGTCAGGATCAAGCAAGGATATAGAGAAAACAATTGTTCTCGATGTGCCCTGTACACACCATACATGATGCTGATGAAGGGCTCCTGCATGGCTCTGAAGAGTCACTACTGGAACTAAGATGTGGTCACCAGACAATGCTTTGGACCCATTCTGGTGATCCGCGCAGTGCTGGTGACACACTTCTTGCTTTGGACATTTTTGGATCCCAGCTGGCAGTCACTGCAGCACCCATGTACATCTACAGAAAATTTCAGGAAGGTGTTGGTTGGGAATATTGTGATTGAGCTGGTGGGATTGGGTCCCCTCACCTCTGGGGCCTATAATGAGGATGGGGGGGGGGGGGGCGGGTGCAACAACTGTACACTCCCCCTAATGAGGAGCTCCAAGCTGCTGACTGCAAGGCAGCCCCTGCACTGAACACAACACACACACCCCTCACATCACACCGAATACATCCTGACCCGAACCAGCCCCCCCCAGCTATCACATGTCTCCCTCAGGGCCTTTATCCCCCTCCACACCTTCAATTCCGCCAGAGTCAGCCCTCTGTCCAGCCTCTTCTCTGCCGTGAACGAGTTCAGGCTGCTGCTGACGCGGACGGTGACCACCGGAGCCGAACTGATAGCGACGGAGCTCATGACTGAGACGGCTGCTGCTGCTTCCAAGCTCGGGATGAACGAGAAGAAGCTCTCAGCCAATAGCAGAGCTCCCTAAGTCACAACGACAAATAACAAAGACGCTATAGGCCTCAGTTCAGCCAATAGGAATATTCAATATGACTTCAGCACAGCGGCCAATCACCAACTTGTTCCTACCAACCACTGACAAAGGGGACCAATGGTAATATAGGAAGTGCGGCACTATTTGAACACGCCCACTGTACGGGCCAACGAGAATACTTATAGTCATAGGCGAGCGGAACATGTCTCTCACGTAACCAATAAACATGCTCTACGCCCGGTAGAAAACCAATAGGAAGGAGGAGGAGGGTGCGTGCGGAAGTCAGAGCGTGTTGCACTGGAACGCAGATTTTGGAGCGCAAACAGTTATGGTGTGATAGTGTGTGCTGAAGGTGAGGGAACTGAGTATGAGGTAGAGCGGACCTTTCTCCCTCCATAGGAGTAGTAGACGTGTATTGAACTGAGCAGTAACTAGGAGACCAGGCCTTATCAAGGTGTATACAATCAGAATGGTGTGTTGTATGTGCTGGGGACTTACCATGCAGCAACTCCTCAGGTTCACATGGTGGTGGGTGAAGGAAAGGAAGATTCTGGAGGGGACACAGGCAAGTGTTTTCTTCACACACTGAGAAATGAAGAGAGGGATCCATTAACCATTTTGCGGCCAGACCAATTTGTTTTGCACACACTTCCTTCCGCCAGAAAATGTATTCAAAGCACGATGGAGGGAATCCAGTTAGGGCCTGTTCACACATAAACATGCATTAAAACCCTTAAAGAATCTTTAAATCTAAATTTACACTGCCTTCCATTGATGTGCATAGCTGTGTGTTAAATGTCTATTCATTTTACAGGTTCTTTCCTGTGACATCACATCCTTTCCTGTTTGTGGGTTGAGAGGAGTAAAGCCGGCCATATATGGATCAAAATGTATCCACTTCAGCAGGGACTGGCCGAATTTCAATCCCTGTATGGGCAGGGAGGTTGTAGAGAAGCTGACAATTGACCTCTGTATAATTGCTCTGTTGGGTTTTCCCCACTCAATCAGCGCCGCCGGCTATAGCCTGCAATGCTGATCAGTGTGTTCTGACGGCGAGACAGTCTCCCCTTCTATCAGAACACAATATAGCAGTGAGGAGGATTCCCCCATCCACACATTTGAGGTGGACAGGGGAATCCTCCTTGATGGCTGGTTTTCCTTATTTAAGATGCCAGCACTAGGGACCTGAAGCTGACTGGAGAATCGGCTCGGGTGAGGACAACACTGGATTCCTGGACAGGTAAGTGTCCTTATATTAAAAGTCTAAAGTTACAGTATTTGTAGCTGCTGACTTTTAATTTTTTTGGGGGCAGACTGAAGCTCCTCTTTAATCCTACACTGAACTGCATGTAATAAAGTATGAGTGCCATTCTATGCAGCAGTACTCTGAGACCAAGCCAGCATGTTGAGTCACTGTCCATAACAGCCTGGGCTCTCAGGAAGTGAGAGCATTGAAGAGCACCACTGCTGGACCTCAGAGCAGTGAGTCTTCACAGGACAGAGCCAGGGAAGAGGTGAGTAATGCAACAAAAGTTACAAGTGTTGCTTTTTTAGGGTTGTGAATGACATAACCCTGTATTCCTCTTCCCTACTGACAGAATGTGTTACATTTTGTGAAGGGTGAAAGGGGTGGTCTACCGTCAGGATCTTCTGCATTGCATGTCTATGCTGTGTAAAGCATACAGTGACTCATAACAACCTGATCAATATTCAGCTTTTATACATTTATGATTCTTGATCAGTAATGCTTTTTACTGTGGTGTAGTTGTGCTACCATGCATGGTGTGCATGTTCAGTTTAGTTATGAGCTCCTGTGACAAATATCCTAAAAGCATGTCATTAATGCTTGGAGATCACACCTATGAGCTAACACCTTCACAGTGATATTGTTATTTTGTACAATCAAATCCCATGCATGTACAGCACTGATTAGCAAGATTTTTAACCCCCCCCCCCACCTATCTTGCAATTGTTTTGTTTATTTTTCCATGGCTGGTGAAGAAGGTAATACTTGCCTAATTCCAGTTCCTTCACTGATGTTGTTTCCAGGTATTGGGAACTGCTAACCCATCGATGCAGATGGTCCATCACCATCCAGTCCCCTTGTGCTGATCTCACTCCTCTTCTGGATCTTGAGAGTGCCCCGCTGCTGGACATCCTCCTTAAAGTGTTCTTTTTTTTTTTTTTTTAAATAAAATCCAGCGATCAGTTAGAGGAGAGGTTAACAAAATTCCAGAGATCACCTTTAAAGTAGTTCTAAAGGCAGAAGATTTTTTTTTACCTTGGTGCATTCTACTTACCTGAGCCCCCTCTCTATCCAGTGATGTGCATGAGAGCCGTGGCTTTCCCTTGTCTCTCTCAATGTGCATGAGAGCGGGGGGTGGGGCCAGGCCACTCTCTGTGTGTGAATGAAAAATGTCCATATACAGGAGTGTGGCTCAGGAGTGAGCCTGCTCAAGTACTCCCATATCAAGAGGCTTGCAATTGGGGGCTCTCAGCAGGTGGGAAGAGCCAGGGCTGCCGGTAAGGGACCCAAAAAGAAGAGTAACGGGGCTGCTCTGCGCATTCCACAGAGCAGGTAAGTATAACATATTTGTTTTGTTTTTTTAAAATTACAATCTTTAGAACCGCTTTAAATTGCACATGTGCCCAAATTATGGATATGGATATATTTTTATATTTTCTACCGGGCATAGAGCATGTTTATTGGTTCCGTGAGAGACATGTTCCGCTCGCCTATGACTATAAGTGGCAGTAAAAGAGCTCTGAAGAATGTGTTGTCAAACTGTAAAATCGCATATTTAATTCCACATTGTATCTCAATAATTTCTAGGTAATAATTCAAACAATATTTACATTTGTGAATTTTTACTTTCTGAAGATCCCCACACAGTTGCTTCATTGAATTCTGTGACACGTATTCACTATGCTCTGTGAGTAGGCACTGCTGTGTCACACATTTCAAGTCTGCCCAGTTTTTTGTTTGTGCCCTTCTTTTTGTGTGTGTGTAAAATATATATATATATATATATATATATATATATATATATAATTTTTTTTTTTTTTGTTAAGATTTTTGTCTGAGTATAGACCTCTGTTGACTGGCTCACTAACTCTGCTGGAATTTTATTCCAAGCATCAACTACTCTTTTAGTAAAATAATACTTTTTAAGATTAGTTTTGAGCTCTCCTCCAGTTAGTTTGAGGTCATGTCCTCGTGCTTGTGATTTTGGTTTCATATTGAAAATATTGCCTTCCTGAACCTTATTCACACCCTTGATGTATTTAAAGGTTTCAGTCATGTCTCCCCTTTCCCTTTCCTCCAGACTGTACATATTAAGTTCCTGAAGTCTCTCTTGATATGTTTTATCCCCCAGACCTTTCACCATTTTTGTTACCCATCTCTGGACTCATTCTATCTTATCAATATCTTTTTGTAAGTGAGGGCTTCAGAAATGGACACCGTATTCTAAATCGGCACTCACTAAAGATCTATATAGGGGAATCAGGACCTCCTTCCTCCTGCTGGTGACCCCTCTAGTGATGCATCCTAGAATTCTATTTGCTTTCCCCACTGCCTGGTCACACTGTTCATTTTGCAATCATCTGAAATAATTTTCCCCAAATCCATTACCTCTGTAATGCTGGCCAACACTATACCCCCGATGTTGTATTCTCTCAAGGGATTCTTTTTTCTTAGGTGCATTATTTTACATTTAGAAAAATTGAAGAGCAGCTTCCACTTCTTCGACCAATCTTCCAGAAATGCTAAATCATGTTCCATGGTACAGACACGTCCATTGATATCAACCCTATTACACACCTTTGCATCATCAGCATAAGACACAGCTTGCCCAATAAACCTTTAGTTATATCACTTACATATAGATTAACTAGAACAGAACCTACTACAGAGTCCTATGGTATACCAATAGTGAAGGGCCTCTATTCCAAATGAACCCCATTTACAACCACACAAACCATGGCATGGAGCAGGTAAGTAAAATATGTTTATTATTTTAATAAAAAATGGAAGCTTTAATATTAAAAAAATATATATATTTTAATTGTTACCTTTTTTTTCATCACATCTATATGTGTTGATTTTTTTGGTGACAGGTTCTCTTTAATGAGTCTTTTAGACCTTGGATGTCGCCCCTGTGCACCACTGAGTGTAATGCAATGCAGATGGCATTGCAATACATTCTTTCCTGGCCATACTGGCTAGGGAAACTAACCATGGGACCTGGAAGTGACGTTTTACACGTCACTTCTGGGTCAGCAACAGGAAGGGGAGGATAGCGGACATTTGTCCGCTCTGCTCTCTTCCCTTTACCTAGCGGCACCCGCTATGCCAGTCCTAGGCCTGCAGATGGGCAAACAGAACCCAGGATACATGGCAGGGGTGTAGGTGTGGGGGATATGAAAGCAATCTAGAGGCGCTGGACTGCTTTTAACTGATGGCCAGAAGTCACCTTGTCAGATTTACACCCAGCCACTGGGAGTGTGTGTAAAACCTCCTGCTGTCATGTCTGTATGATGTACAGACCTGGCAGCAAAAGGGTTACAGTAGATAGAGTAAGGAAGGATTATTCCGTCTGTGTACCTGTTTGGTAGATTTGCAATCACTTCCTGTCCCTTAGCTCCCTTAGGGGAGTAAAAAGGAATTCCTAATAGTTATTATACAGGATTTATATAGTGTCAACAGTTTGCTTAGTGCTTTACAATATAAAGGGAGATAATACAGTTCAATACAAGAGGATTAGCAGGGCCTTGCTCCTTGGAGTTTACAACCTAAGAGGGAGGGGCTGGTGGTACAAAAGGTAATAACTGTGGGGGATGAACTGATAGAAGAAATAGAAGATTCTGTTATTAGCTGAAGGCAGGATAGGCTTCCCTGAAGAGATACATTTTCAGAGATCGCTTAAAAGCGGGCAGAGTAGGCAATAGATTGGGGTAGAGAGTTCCAGAGGATGGGAGAGGCCCTGGAGAATTCCTGGAGACAAGGGAACTAGAGAGCAGGAGGTTGTGCGAGGAGCGGAGAGTACGGTTTGGGTGATATTTGGAGACAAGATGGGTGATGTAATTTGGGGCAGCGTTATCAATGGCTTTATACGTTATTGTTAATGTTTTGAATTTTATTCGTTGGGCAATGGGAAGCCAGTGGAGGGATTGGTAGAGAAGGATGGCAGATATGGAACGGTTTGTAAGCTGGATGAGTCTGGCAGCAGCATTCATGATAGCCTGCGATTAGGTAGGCCAATGAGGAGGGAGTTGCAATAGTCAAGGCAAGAGATAACAAGGGAGTGAATAAGTTGCTTAGTGGTTTCAGAGGTTAAAAACGGGCGTATCTTGGAGATGTTGCGGAAGTGAAGTCTACAAGATTTGGACAGTGATTGGATTTGGGGCTGAAAAGACAGATGGGAGTCTAGGATTACACCTAGTACCCTGGCATGAGGGGAGAGACTTATGATTGTATCATTGATCTTGATGGCGAAGTCAGGGAAGGGGGCACAGGCTGGAGGGAATAGTATGAACTCTGTTTTGGAAAGATTTAGTTTGAGGAAGTGGAGTGACATCCATACTGATATGTCACTCAGTAGGTTAGTAATGCGAGAGGAGACTGGAGGGGTAGAAAGATAGATTTGTGTGTCATCAGCATAGAGATGGTACTTAAAGCCATGGGAGTTTATCAAGTGACCAAGGGAGGAGGTGTAGATGGAGAAGAGAAGGGGTCCAAGGTCAGAACCATGAGGGACCCCTACAGAAAGAGGAAGTGGAGAGGAGGAGACAGAGTTATAGGTAGCGCTGAAGGAGCTCTGCGATAGGTAGGAGGAGAATCGGGAGAGAGCAGAGTCTCAGAGGCCAAGATAGTTGAGTCTTTTGAGGAGGAGGGGATGGTCAACTGTATAAAAGCCACAGAGAGGTCAAGTAGTAAGAGTATGAAGTAGTGGCCATTGGTTTTAACAGTAAATTATTAGTGAGTTTTAGTAGGGCAGTTTCAGTGGAGTGACTGAAAGCCAGACTGTTAAGGGTCAAGAAGGTTGTTAGTGAGGTGGGAGCTCAGGTGATTGTAGACTAAGCGTTCTAAGAATTTAGAGGTAAACGGGAGCAGGGAGATGGGTCTTAATTTGTTTAAATTGGTGGGGTCCAGTGATGGTTTTTTAAGGATGGGAGTGATCTGTGCATGCTTTAGAGGGGTGAGGAAGGTGCCAGTAGAGAGGGAGAGATTGAAAAAGAGGGTGACCGTAGTAGTTGTGAGGAGACAGGATCCAGGGGGCACGTGGTGAGACGTGCTTCTGAGAAAACTTTAGTGACCTCTTCAGTAGTAGGAAGGTCAAAAGAGGAAAGTGTTGACGGAGGTTTAGTAAAAGGTATGCTAAGTGGGATAGATGTCTGTGTAGTGGAGATGCCCCTACGAATTGCATCAATTTTGTTTTTTAAATGAATGGCAATCTTGTAAGAAGTGAGTGAGTTACTGGGTGGAGGTAGAGAAAGTAGAGAATTAAAAGTAGAGAAGAGACGACGAGGACTGGATGACAAGGCATTAATAAGAGTGACAAAGTAGGCATGTTCGGCAGCATGGAGGGAGGAATTGCATTGTAATTAAGAAAGCAGATTTATATAGAGTGAATGCTTGCTGGGATTTGGTTTTACGCCACAATCGCTCCAGTGCATGACTATGTCTCTTAAGATATCTGGTGTCGTCAGTCTGCCAAGGTTGTAATGGTCGGGGCCTGATACTTTGTGTAGTTAGAGGAGCAAGTGAGTCTAGTGTGGATGAAAGCGAACTGTTGTAGACTGCAGTGGGCAGGACAGGAGAGAGATTGGATTCTGTCATAGAGGCAGTCAGTTGCAGAGTGGAAATGAGAAGGGTTTAAGTTGTGAAGGTTTCTGTGGGCAATTGTTTGCTGCTTGGAGGGATAAGTGTGAAGACGAGGACACTGTCAGGTTGTTACCTGATATAATGTAAATATCTTATTCTCCCTTCCCCCAAATCTTCAAATAATCAGTCAGTTACTGGCATATACCTGTAGGCTCAGCAGAATTCTTTCTGTGGGAACAACTGTGCTGAAAGTCGGGAGAGGATATACAGTTTCTTTTACTTTCCTAAACCACTTGCCCACTAGAGGATTTACCCCCCTTAATGACCAGGCCTCTTTTTGCTACTCGGTGCTGCACTAATTCAACTGATAATTGCACGGTCATGCAATGCTGTACCCAAACAAAATTTACATCCTTTTTTTCAAACAAATGGAGCTTTCTTTCAGTGGTATTTGATCACCTGTGTGCTTTTTATTGTTTGCAAATAAACAAAAAAAGACCGAAAATTTTAAAGAACTATTTTTTTACTTTCAGCTATAAAAAATATATAGTAAACTCAAAGTTAGTTATAAATTTAGGCCAAAATGTATTCTGCTACATGTTTTTGGTAAACAAAAATCCCAATAAGTGTATATTGATTGTTTTGTGTGAAAGTTATAGCGTCTACAAACTATGGTATAGATACTGCAATTTACGCCATTTTTTTGCTATACAGTGCTGCACTAGTTTAACTGAGAATTGCGCGGTCATGCAATATGGTACATAAATAAAATTTATGTCCTTTTTTCACACAAATAGAGCTTTCTTTTAGTGGTATTTGATCACCTGTGTGCTTTTTATTTTTGGCGCTATAAACAAAAGTTTTGAGAAAAAAAAATGTTTGAAAAAAAAATTCTTATTTCTGTCATAAAAAATATCCCAAAAAACTAAAATTTAATCAAAATGTATTCTGCTACATGTTTTTGGTTAAAAAATTCCAGTATGTGTATATTTATTGGTTTGTGTGAAAGTTACAGCGTCTACAAACTATGGTATAGATAATGGAATTTACACAGCTTTTACTTGCCCATCACATTTCTTGAGGTGCTAAAATACCAGGATAGTACAAACACCCCCAAATGACCCCTTTTCGGAAAGTAGACACCCTAAGCCATCTGCTGAGAGGCATATTGAGTCCATGGAAGATTTATTTTTTTTACACAAGTTTCTGGAAAATGACAAAAACTTTTTTTTACACAATGTTGTCATTTAAATTATATATTTCTCGCACAAGCCATGAGTATATGTGGAATTACACCCCAAAATACATTTTGCTACTTCTAACAAGTATGGGGATACCACATGTGAGACTTTTTGGGAGCCTAGCCACATACAGGAGCCTGAAATCCAATGACCACTTTGAAAGCCTGAATGGGCATAACTTCCTCACTACCTATAACAGTTTCAAAGGCCCTGAAATGCCAGGCTAGCATCAAACCCCCCTCCCTCTCAGATGACCCCTTTTTGGAAAGTAGACATCGCAAGGAATTTAAAAAGAGGCATGGTGAGTATTTTGCAGATCTCATTTTTTCTCACAAGGTTTTGAAATATAAAAAAAGAAAAGAGAAAATATATGTTTTTGTTTTTTGTCTTTATTTTCCAAAAACATGTGGCAACAAACAAGATCTGCAAATACTCACCATGCTTCTTATCAAATTCTTTGGGGTGTCTGCTTTCCAAAAATTGGTCATGGGGGGGGGGGGGGTTTGGTGCTATCCTGGCATTTCAGGGCCTTCAAAACTGTGTTAGGTAGTCAGGAAGTGTAATGAGGAAATAAAGCCATTTTAAAAGCCTGAAGGTGCTTATTGGATTTTGGGGTCCTGTACTTAGTTAGACTACCAAAACATCTCTCACGTGGGGTACCCCCATACTCGGGACACGTAGCAGAATGTATTTTGGGGAGTAATTCCACATATACCCCTGGCATGTGTGAGAAATAAATCATTTAAGTGACAATTTTGTGTAAAAAAAAAAAAAACAATTTGTCATTTTCCAAAAACTTATGTAAAAAAATAAATTCTCCTATTGAGGTTTGGGGTGTCTACTTTCCAAAAAGGGGTCATTTTGGGGGGTGGGGGCATTTTATGCCCAGCATTAGAAGTTTATGCCACCCATCACTCATTCTTCAAACCACCTGAAGACCAAGCCTTTTCTGACACTTTTTGTTAACATGAAAAAAAATCAGTATTTTTTGTTAGGAAATTAATTTAAACCCCCAAACATTATATATTTTCTTTTATAGCAGACACCCTAGTGACTAAAATGGTGGTGCTACAATTTTTTATGTCACATAGTACTCACGCAAACGCAATTTAAAAAAAAACAAAAAAACACTTTTTTTACTTTTAATACACACAAACACAATATATTGGACACTTATTTGGTATAATATAAAAGATGATGGTATGCCGAGTAAATGGATACCAAACATGACATGCTTTAAAACTGCGCATGCTCCGTGCAATGGCGACAAATTGCATACGTTTTTAATATCCATAGGAAACGTTTTAAAAGCCTTTACAAGCTATTATTTTAGATTTACAGAGGAGGTCTAGTGTTCGAATTACTGCCCTTGATCTGATGTTCGTAGCGATACCTCACATGCATGGTGCAACTGCTGTTTCAAAACTGGCACAGGGTCAACGCTCATGAACGCAGGTGCGCGGGGGGGCGAGAGTACTTTTTTTTTTTTTTTCTTATCACTTTTAATGCTATCACCGGAAATGCAAATATCCCCTATAACAGTGATGGCAAACCTTTTTGAGCCCGAGTGCCCAAACTGCAACCCAAAACCAACTTATTTCTTTCAAAGTGCCAACACTGCAATGAAACCTGAATATCGAGCTTTTGGTTTAGAAAAAACAACTCGTACAGTAGTGCAAACTAATTAACAGTACAGGGATGACCAGAGACTGCGGACACAGTACAGGGATGACCAGAGACTGCGGACACAGTACAGGGATGACCAGAGACTGCGGACACAGTACAGGGATGACCAGAGACTGCGGACACAGTACAGGGATGACCAGAGACTGCGGACACAGTACAGGGATGACCAGAGACTGCGGACAGTACAGGGATGACCAGAGACTGCGGACAGTACAGGGATGACCAGAGACTGCGGACACAGTACAGGGATGACCAGAGACTGCGGACACAGTACAGGGATGACCAGAGACTGCGGACACAGTACAGGAGATGACCAGAGACTGCGGACACAGTACAGGAGATGACCAGAGACTGCGGACACAGTACAGGAGATGACCAGAGACTGCGGACACAGTACAGGAGATGACCAGAGACTGCGGACACAGTACAGGAGATGACCAGAGACTGCGGACACAGTACAGGAGATGACCAGAGACTGCGGACACAGTACAGGAGATGACCAGAGACTGCGGACACAGTACAGGAGATGACCAGAGACTGCGGACACAGTACAGGAGATGACCAGAGACTGCGGACACAGTACAGGAGATGACCAGAGACTGCGGACACAGTACAGGAGATGACCAGAGACTGCGGACACAGTACAGGAGATGACCAGAGACTGCGGACACAGTACAGGAGATGACCAGAGACTGCGGACACAGTACAGGAGATGACCAGAGACTGCGGACACAGTACAGGAGATGACCAGAGACTGCGGACACAGTACAGGAGATGACCAGAGACTGCGGACACAGTACAGGAGATGACCAGAGACTGCGGACACAGTACAGGAGATGACCAGAGACTGCGGACACAGTACAGGAGATGACCAGAGACTGCGGACACAGTACAGGAGATGACCAGAGACTGCGGACACAGTACAGGAGATGACCAGAGACTGCGGACACAGTACAGGAGATGACCAGAGACTGCGGACACAGTACAGGAGATGACCAGAGACTGCGGACACAGTACAGGAGATGACCAGAGACTGCGGACACAGTACAGGAGATGACCAGAGACTGCGGACACAGTACAGGAGATGACCAGAGACTGCGGACACAGTACAGGAGATGACCAGAGACTGCGGACACAGTACAGGAGATGACCAGAGACTGCGGACACAGTACAGGAGATGACCAGAGACTGCGGACACAGTACAGGAGATGACCAGAGACTGCGGACACAGTACAGGAGATGACCAGAGACTGCGGACACAGTACAGGAGATGACCAGAGACTGCGGACACAGTACAGGAGATGACCAGAGACTGCGGACACAGTACAGGAGATGACCAGAGACTGCGGACACAGTACAGGAGATGACCAGAGACTGCGGACACAGTACAGGAGATGACCAGAGACTGCGGACACAGTACAGGAGATGACCAGAGACTGCGGACACAGTACAGGAGATGACCAGAGACTGCGGACACAGTACAGGAGATGACCAGAGACTGCGGACACAGTACAGGAGATGACCAGAGACTGCGGACACAGTACAGGAGATGACCAGAGACTGCGGACACAGTACAGGAGATGACCAGAGACTGCGAACAGCACAGGGGATGACCAGAGACTGCGGACAGCACAGGGATGACTGCTGACCTTTGGGGAGGGAGGGGGAGCGGGTACCTGAATTTGACAGGTACCCGCTCTTACTTCCGCAGAGTTTTTTTTTTTTATCTTACCTGTTCCTTTATCCAGCCGCGCGTTGTCTTCCCGGCTTCTGTAGTGTGGGCGGACAGCCGGATGCCCAGTGCGCATGCGCGAGAAGCGCTGCGCTTTGTGATTGGTCCGGCGGCTTCTGGGATCTGTCATGTGTCCCAGGTACCGCCTTACCATTCACAAAGAGCACTGCTTCTTGTGCATGCGCACTTGGGACCCGGCTGTCACGCACACTACAGCCGGGAAGACAGCGCGCCGCTGGATTCTCCTGGCGTGCCCACAGATAAGGCTCGGCGTGCCGGCTGTGGCACGCGTGCCACGGGTTCGCCATCACTGCCCTATAACTTCAATGGGCATTGTCATATATTATTTTTTTTAGAAATCTGGGGTCTATCAGACTCTGGATATCTCCTCTGCCCTTACATTATCTAATCAAACCAAGATCGGTGTGATCAGATGCTTTCCCAATTTACAAATGGCGCTGTTTATATCCTGCAAAACTGAAGTGATTAAATGCTTGTAGCTTCCCAAATTCTTAGGCTATAGAGATGATTGGCACCATTCTGGTTTTCAATCAGCTCTATGGTCAGCTGGCAGAAACACCGGCTGCATTCTCAGGTTCCCCCGAAGGCATGGGACTGCCCGAGAAGGCCGTGGAAGGCAGTGGGGGAGGGGGGATCATCATCTCCCGCTGCTTGTTAAAGCATTCCTGCAGCTAATTGGCCACTAGGATTGCTTTTACATGAAAGCCAATCGCCGGCTGAAAAAAATGATACAGCTGTAGGCATCATCCTGGTATAACCTTTCAAAGTCCAGTGATGTACCAGTATGTTGCTGGTCCTTGTTGGATATGTATGCTATGTTATTTATTTATTTAATTTTTTTTTTTATATGCAGCCTGTGGGCTGAATGGGGGAAAAAAAGAGAAGAAATCTCTGACAAAAAAAGTGTGTGGTATGCCCAACATTAGAATATTCCACCCTGCATCCACCCACTTCTAATGATGGACACACATTAGGTCACGTGGTGCCACATGCGCCAGTTCCAAGATTGTGCAAATGTCTAAATAGTGGCACACTTGAATAAAAATTGTCCACGTATAAGTGGTACCCCATATGGAAAAAGGATGACACCAAGTCCTAAACTATCTTGCCACTGCTCCCCATGTAGTCTGGGCTTCCGGGGGGCTCCAAGTGACTTTTCCCTCGTAAATCCGAAACTTATATTTATAGCCTGTTGCCCTCTCACAGGTCTTCTACATCTTGACTGTATATCTGGCACGCTTGCTGGGGAGAAATTGTTTGAAGTTTTGGTTAAGGTGATTTACGGGGGGCTGAATTTTGTGGAGCCGGTCAAATTCAGGGTCACCTCAAGGATGACAGTGTATTGTCGTTGAAATTCATAAAACACATTATACTCTCTTATAATGGGCATGGCAGCAGAGAACAGGGGCATATGATGAATCGGGTCTGTGGACCAATACACCCACAATTCATTTTTTTCAGTAATGCCCATGTTGAGGGTTAGGTCCAAAAAAAATTTAAATTCGGAAACCTAATGAGTTTCAATGCGAATGGTCTGGAAAGGTTTGAATTTGGGTTGGCGGCGATAAATTGTTGTGCATATAAAATGCTTTGATCCACAATCAATGCATACAGATCTTCTGTGAAAAACAGCTCCAAAAAAATCAAGGGGAGTAGTTAAATTTGCTGTTTCCACCTGAATTCTGAGTTGGGCAGTGAATGGGGGGAAGTACGGGTGCTGCAGAATTTGTGGTCTGCTAATCGGGATTTGCAAGTACATCTGGAAGGATACTAGGGGCTCTATGGGACTGTGTGTGAATTCTTGGTGGCTGCGGGACAATACTTGTGCTCACCACTGCACCAGCTTGTACTGCACTTATGAGACTCGCCACGACATTAAGTCATACTGCAGTGCTGGTATGTGAAAAACCAGGATGTACTAGGCCGCTGGTGCTCACCAGTTCACCAAAAGGTAGCGCGGCACTAGTACCGGCACTCTGCTTCATATGAGAGTCATCAAAATTTACCGGCAAGTGCTAGCAGAGATCAGGTCTGATTCTGCCAACACTGCGGTTTTTTGTGCAATGTATCAAGTGACAGCGACCTATTGACACTGCACTTGCTGGGGGAGAAGGGGGGGGGGTAAGCGCAGGTGCCAGGGCTGATCCCGCTAACGCTGCGTTTTTGGGGACGATATACTAATGTGAATGTTGGTATAGTGCTGATCTGATCAAAGATATTGATCCATTCAGACACTATAATAGCAATGGAGGTTTATTGTGTATGAGCATGTTCCTGGCAATCAAGGGGTTAAATGTGATTACTGGTGTACTGACGAGCAATCTGACGCTATCTGGGAGGGGCATGAAAACCATGGGAGCGGGAATCACTGTGTGTGTGTGTGATTTTTGCGTACCCGTGCCTCCCTGTAGCAGTATTTCTGCTATAGGGCGGTCAGGAAATGGTTACATAAGCGGTTTGTGTTATGATGCTGCATCACATTAACAATTGCGCGGTCATGCACCAAAATGAAATTTACGTCCTTTTTTTTTTTTTTCCCCCACGAATTGGGTTTTCTTTTGGTGGTATTTGATCGCCTGTGTGTGGTTTTTTTTTTTTTTTTTTTTTTTTTTTTTTGCGCTATAAAAAAAAATGTCCGACAATTTTGAGAAAAAAACAATATTTTGGACTTTTTGCTATAAAACGTCCAGTAAAAATCAAATTTCATCATAAATTTAGGCCAAAATGTATTCTGCGACATGTCTTTGCTAAAAAAAAAAAAAAAAAATCCCAATACGGGTAAATTAATTGGTTTATGTGAAAGTTATAGCATTTACAAATGGCGGTATAGATACTGGCTTTTTTTTTTAATACGAATAATAGTGGCTATTAACGACTTATGGCGTCGATCAATTACTTATTGCAGGACTGCGGCGGACATTCTGACACTGGGGGGAACTGACTTGGGGTCACTGACATTCCCAGTGACACCAATACAGTGATCAGTGCAAAAAAAAAAAAAACCACTGACACTGTACTAATGGCACTGGGGAGGAAGGGGTTAACATTGGGAGGCAATGAAAGGGTTAACTGTGTGAGGGGAGTGTTTCACTAGGGGGCGTGTGCTTCTCTGTTACACACTGTTCTGGAAGGCTGTGTCCAGCGATCCGGAACAGTGTGTTGAAAACTGACAGGAGAGCTCCACTGAAAACAATGTAGCCTTCCTCCCCGTCCGTGTTTGCCGGCAATGGACAGATCCTGGTGGGTAATCGCCGTCCAGGAGCTCGTGATTGACGGGCCCCTTACCCCAAAATGCAGGATAACGTTTATATACGTGGTCCTGTGCACATGGGCCGCTTTGTAGCAGTATATGTACTGCGGGCAGTCCCCTCGTGGTTAAAGCAGAGCTCCAGGCAAACACTTCTTTACATGTCCTTGTTGCTGATTTTCTACCTTCACTGAATATGTCATCCATCTTCTGGTTCACTCAGTATTTACTCTGAAATAGCTTATTCATTTTCAAATCAAAATGTTAATTCTCTTTGCTTTCCTGTTTGCAAGAGCGGTGGATGCTATGCCTCCTATTCCCCCAGCCACTGATCTTGGCACATCCATTCTGTAGTTCTTTCTCCAGGAAGCAGTGATGTAATTCAGCCCCACTTGCAGTGCTGGGCGGACTGAGACACTCAGACACATTAAACATGTATAGCCCTAGTGTACCCGCCCACTTTCACTACAATTTTCAGAGGTTGATGGGAATTGTAGTTTCTTTTTACTGCAGAGAGAGAGAGCATAGGATATGATTTAATTCCTGCTGTTACACCTCCTCCTTGACAGAGCAGATACTATTGTCTTTTGAATTACAGAGATTATTTAATAAAATTTCAATTAGGCATTTCTCCTAAATAGTAAGGATTGTGTCAGGGTCCGCCGCGGCGTCCGTCCCGGCACATGCGCAGTTTCGCCCGGCTCGCACCGGGACACAGGCACTAGGTCCCGGCCGACCGCGGCAGGGGGAAACTCGCACATGCGCACTAGGCGCCGCGGGTGCACACCGAGCACCAATGACAGCGCAGGGCGCCATATTTAAAGATGCCCTGTGCTGTCACCAATTGCCGTTAGGTCTCCCTGTGTTCCCCTGCGTTCCTGTGCTCTGTGCCTGTGCTATTCTGCTGTTTGCTGACCCGGATTGCCCTGACTACGCTGCCTTCTCCTGTCCTGACCCCTGGCTTGTCTGACCTCTCTCTTGGATCTCCCTTCGGATTGACTACCTTGGTATTGACCCTGCGTGTGCCCTGACTATCCTCTGCCTGCCGATTCTGTACCTCGCTGCTCCCACGGTAACGATCTGGCCTGCCTGACCACGAGTGATCCATCCATCCATCCGGGCCCTGCCAGTCTCTTCACATCAGGCTCTCCCCTGTAGTCGTCCCCGGTGGACCCCTCTGCCACAGGTAGGAGTGCTCGGAGGTCGTGACCTGGTCCTGGTCTGCTTCAAGTCCATCCCCACCATCAGGGGCCCTGGTGAAAACGCAGTCCAGGGCTTAGACTCCACGCTCTGAGTATTCCTGCCAGAGGTTCCAACAGGTGGATCGTAACAGTATCGTGTCAGGCTTCGGCATATCCTTGGGGTCTTCGAACATGCGAGACAGGGCGTCTGGTTTTGTGTTCTTAGAGCCCGGCCGTTAGGTACTGTTACAGACAGATTGACACAATTTTATTTACTATTTAGTCTTTTGTGGGGGGGTTATTAACGAGAATTTTTTTTTTTTCCCTATCCCGGAGTTCTTTAACTTGTAAATAAAAATATGGTTAATTGGATTAGGCGAGGAAGCTGGTCAGCCAAAATTCAAGTGTATCACGAAATTGGGCCAATCTAGTTCAAATCTGAGTTTACCTAACCTGGTTTCCTCATTTTCGTTTGTGTGGAATACAATACCGATGCAAGCTAAGCTCTGATATGGAAATGTCCTGTAACATTTGTGAGGCTGTAGTGCCTTCTGTTGGCCTGTGTGGGACAGTGTTGTTACAGTAATCCTGATCATTTCTAAACTATGAACAGCAATTTGACTTGGCAGTTTTTAAATTAGCGGAGTTTATTTTATTCTATAATTAAAACTATATTTTTTTACAATGATTTATTCCCTTTGCTGCACAACAAGCAGCTTGGTTTACACATTCTGTCATTTGATAATTCAGAAGTAACATTGCACCAGTAAAAACCATGGGGTAGATTACCAGAAACTGTAACGCTCAGAATCTGGTACAGCTGTGAATAGTAGCCAATCAGTCTCTAACATCAGCTTGTTCAATTAAGGCTACTTTGCATTTAAAAAAAAGCACCTGAAAAGCTCAAGAAAACTGCTTCCCTATGTGTGTGAATGTATATCTATGTATGTTTTCACACTGAGGCGTGCTTGCGGTGTGGTGTAAAAACTCCTGCTTGCAGCATCTTTGGGGCATGGTGAATGTTCTGTCTCTCCAATCTAAGCATTGAAAGTGTGATCTCTGTAACTTACAGTTGTGATGAGATAGTGATAACTTCAATCTTAGTTTCAATATCACAGGCAGTGACTCAATCGATAAGACATATTGTAGATCTTGTGAAGTTTATTCCATAAACTGAGAAAATCTTACAACAATGAGCATCTGATAGATCAAAAAATCATAATGTGATCTGCTTCATGACATGAGGCTAGAAGCTGCAATGCCTTACTGGGAAAAAGGGTTGGCTATCTATACAACATTACCTAAACCAAAGGAAAGGGAGGAGCAGTGACAAAATACAGAGAACACCTAAAGGCATATGACAGTCATGTGAAACATGACTGTGAGTAAAAAAAAAAGCAATGAAAAATCAATGGAAAATGCCTCAAAAACACCTCTTGAGAAGCGTTTTGGTGCAGTTTTGAGTCACGTGTTCTTTAAAAAAACTAGGCAAAAACGCCTATGCATTTTTGAGGCGTTTTTGTGGCGGATCAGTGTGAAAGTAGCCTAAGCTTTGGCATTTAAAAAGTGGTAGCTGATTGGTATCTTTGTAGAACTGCACCAGATTTTGCACACTCCAGTTTTAGTAAATATTCCCCCATGTCTCAGGCTGCTTCTTAGGTGTATGTATCTTAGGTGACAAACCAGTAGATATTGTATGGCATAGTTGTTTACAAAAAAACCTCAGTCCGCTGTTATGGGTTGCGGTTGCAAGGAATCCAAATGTGCACAGCAAATCCATGCTAAACAGTGTGAATGGAGAAATCTCTTCTACTGGTTATAGCAATCAGACAGCCAGAACCAGCAGCTGTCTGAATACCTGAACAGTGACTGCATTTGACAGAATGCAGTCACTTTTCGGCTGACAATTTCCACTTGCTAAACCCATTTAAACGTATGAACTGCACTGCTCCCAGCTGATTGTAATGTACGAGAGTAGAACTGTAGGCAAAATGTTTGGTTTTTTTTTTTCATTTTGGATAGATTAAGGGAGGGCTATAACCCTGTCAATTTTTTTTTTTCTCGATCTGTGTTCCTTTGGGGTGATTTAACTTCCTGTCCCATAGCCAAACAGGAAGTGAGAAGTAATTCCTTGGGGTCACCAGAATTAGTGTCTCCATTGGAAGATTTTCCCTCCTATTACTTTTCTGGGGACAACCCAAAATTTGGGATTTTCCTTTGCTTTCTTTTACTTTCAGGCTCCATGCACACCGGGTGTTTTAATAATGCTGGTAACGTTAACTATGTAAAGTCACGTTAAAAACATGAGTTTGTTTGCATTAGCGTTTAGCAGTGTTTTGCTGCGTATTTGTGCTTTTACATTTTTTACTGTTTTTTTTTTTTTTTGCTCAAAAACGCTGGTTTGCTGTGTTTTTCAGCGTTAGAGCATTTTTACAGCTAAAAAAACTCTAGAAACCCACTATTTCTAGGGTTTTTGTCCATCCAAAACACACCCCTGCCAAAAAATGCTGATTACAGACTGTGTGCATGGACACAGGATAACACGCTGCGGAGTTTACTGACTGTAGAATAAAACGCCAAAAGCCAAAAACAGCCGCTGTGAAAACGTCCAGTGTGCATGACTCAATGATATTGGTAAACAGGACAAATAGAGAGGCTGAATCTCCTCACAGACAGCAATAAAAAATGACAGGTGTTCTAATTCCTCCCAACTCTATCCAAAACTAAAAGAACGTTAACTTCTCTCCCTTTATTTCACAGTTCTATGCTTACATTACATTCTATGCAAAGGTAGTGTTAAGATAAAAGAGGAAGTTTTTCTTTCTCCTTTTTTAAACGTATATTCTCAGTGGCTATGGCCTAATGCACACGGGACATTTTTCCAACTCTCCTAGAAGCATTGCAGCAGCATTTTGGGAGAATAAACGCTTGATGCTTGTAATAGTGTGTAATGCGCTTAGGCATGTCAAATGCTTGAGTGTTTAATATTTAATTGGCCAGAGTAATACATTATTCTGGGCTTTGAAATGAATTATTGTTCAAGCGCTAAACGTGCCTAGCCTTAACATGAATGTAGACATGTATAGATGCATTTACAGGTGTCAAGCGGTTTTTTTTTCTGCTTCTGGATGCACTGGCAGTGGGGTTTTTTTTTTCTGCCTCTAAACTCCTCTAAAAGCCTATGGGGTTAATTTACTAAAGGCAAATATACTGGGCCCTACAAGTGTAGTTGCTCCAGAGCTTCGTAAATGAGGCAAAGCTTCACTTTGCAAAGCACACCCAATCACATACAAGGGAAATAAAACAACTGCATTTTTGCTTGCACATGATTGGATGATAGGAATCAGCAGAGCTTCCCCTCAGAACTAGAGCAACTGCCCTTGCAGTGCACAGACTATTTGCCTTTAGTAAATTAACCCCTATGTGTGCATGGATACAAAGGCTAACATGGAGAGGTTTTTAGAGGCAGAAAGAAAAAACCGCCAGAAGCCCCTTGGAGCAGCTGAAAAATGTCCAATGTACAGAAGGCGTAAGAGAGACAGTCAGGTTTTCTCTTTTTATTACTTTTGTACACCCTTGCGCAGGCCACATTTGCCCGCATGGGGATTCACAGGTGTTCTTTGCATCCCCATGGAGGTGGTCCCATTCATATCAGTTTTGATGCAGTGGCTGAATGAACACAGCCGCTGCTCACAATTTGACAGTAAGGTCCTTGTAGCCATTGCGTCCCAATTGACATGAATGGGACTGCCTGCACAGGGATGGAGGCCCTACCTTGCAACTTACAGGACTGAAAGTGGTTCTAAAGTCAAAAAGGTTTTTTACCTCAATGCTTTCCTTGCATTACACCCCGGTCACATCGGGTGCGACTTGGCATGCTATGCGACTTGCAAATTGCATGCCAAGTCGCACCCTACTGTCCGCAATTAGAGCAGTCTTTTTGGTGTGGTTCCGACTTGGTCAGAGCCGCACCGATTTCTAAAGTAGTACCTGCACTACTTTTGGTGCAATTTGCATAGACATCTTTGTCAGATGTCTTGCAAATCGCACCTGAAATCGGCATCTCACCCGACTTTGAAATCGCGTGAATCGTGTAAGTCGCACGATTTCAAAGTTGGGCTTGATGTGACCGGGGTGTTAAGATGAAAACCTTCCACCTTCTCCTTTGCCCCTTCCACAAATGCTTACCTGTCATGCGCTTTGCCTGTCTGCATCAGTGTCTTTCTTCCTGCCCTCAAAAGACAGACTGAAAGCAGCAAAAGACATTGGCTCCTGGTGCTGGCAGTCAAATCCTATGAGGAGGAGGAGGGGGTCATGGCCGAGCTGCAGTGTGCATGTATGTGTGTTTATGGACGCATACAGTCCACCTTGGGAGAGCACCAGTGCCTCCTTAGCACACAGTTTGTTGTGGGGACACATGCAGGAGAGGAGGACTGGACAGCACCAGCAGGGGACTCAACAAGAGGAGGTAAGGGGCTGCTTTGTGCACTATCCTTGCACAGAACAGGTAAGTATAACTTCTTTATTTTACCCTTGGTTCACACTATTGCAAGCCGTGCGGCCTGAACTTGCTCTGGCGCAGCAGCCCATTAATTTGAATGGGCTACTGTGCCCACAGTTCCGTACACAAAAGGTGCATGGTCTTTTTGACCATGCAGTTCCTGCAATCGTGCTGTGGGCTGAGATGTGTGGGGGTGCAATTCAGAATGAATGGCAGCCCCACGCGTCTCTTAAGGGGAGCGCAATTTGGCAGTGGGTGGTTGCAGGTGTGGGAACAGATGCGATTCCTGCAACCAGCCTGCATAGTGTGAACCGAGGGTCAGGGAAAAAAAATACAAGCCTATCATATCACTTTAAAGGACTGGCTAATGGTGGCTTGGTGCCAGATATCACAGCATACGTTCAGATGTCTAGTGGCATCCCAGCCTCAACAGGTTGGGGCTCTTTTGACAGCAAAGGGGGGACCTAGTCAATATTATGTGGGTGGTCCTAAAGTTATAGCTGATGGTGTATGTAAAACCTTTATCCCAAAAAAAGAAAAATAAACGTTTACTTTAAGAGAACAGATTTGCAAAAAATTAATTTGCTTAGGGTGCAACATTTTGTGTAAATTTAGGGGTTTATGAAGAGAAAAGTTCATTTTTGTAAACCCTTACTGTGTTCCTCACTGAGCTCTGCTGAGTGTAATTTCAGCTCCCCCCTCCCTGTTTTCTGAACTCTCAGACAAACTTTATAAATTCTGGATTTTGAACAGGTATAGAGAAGAGAAGACTGCAAATAGACAGGTAAAACGTTTGTAGGAGGATTTGTTTCAACTCTGTGTATCACCTGAGGGCAGTCACTTTACTGGGTATATGTAAAGGCTTACAACTACTTTAATTACAATGTGTAACTATAAGGTCCAATTATATAGTCAAAATCTGAAACACAGTATGTGGTTTTAGGTAACTTGACTTGGCAGCAGTTGTCAGTCACGGGGTGCCATGTAGCCATTAATTCCAAAGTTGAAGAGGTAAATAATGCTAAGTATACCTTTTTAAATGTAAGGGGCTGTGCCGCAGCCACCCTGCAATCACAAGTAATCCACATAGTTGCAATGCTGTGGTGCAGTATTTACAGGGTTAAGACAAGCTGTGAGAAGGTGACCTTTCACCTTCTTACCACCTGCCAAACTCCTCTGAAAAGTGATCTACCGCAGATCGCTTTTTGGAGAGACAGCAAGGGCTGCAGCACATATGAATAAGCCTGAAGATTTAAAATTGCATTTACCTGGGCAGGTGTTTTGACTGTAAACAGAATGAAATGCATACAATTTTCTCCAAGACGGGAGTGAGTATACATTGTTAAATATTTGTCTGAAATATTTGTTTAAGAGAAAAGGTGTATAGAGAGGAAGTACAAGCTAAACAAGCTCCTACATTGAGGAACACCCTGTTCTGTGTTTGAGTTTAGATTTGAGTGCTGCTCAGATGAGCAGTGCCAACCATTGCAGCACTGGCTGCAAAATACTGTACTTTGCTAGGCTGTGGATGCCAGAACCTCACTAAAGTAAATAATTACACAGTAAACACACTGCACATTAAACACCATGTACAGGGGTTTGTAAAATAGTTCTCCGAACACAGCCTGTCATTATGTGTTTTACTTTTGTTTTTATAGTTGACCACATAAGAGCAGTATTGTTAGGTAACACTTCAACCAAACAAAGATGTAATCTACTTTGTTGTAAATTTTTTTACCATTAAGTATACATTGCCTCTCCCCGTCCCTTTTTTTTTTTAAATGGAGCTGCAGCCAAAACTTTTTATTGTTGCAATAGAGCAGAGGAAGGTTGAAGCCTTTTGGGTTGTATTAAGAAGAAAAAAAAAAACTAATTGTCTTGCACTGCTTAATAACTATTACACACTCTATCAGTGCACACCTAAACCACACCTCTTTGATACACCATCAAATTAAATGCCTGTGAGCAGTCAACTGACAATTCATATATGAATAATGGTGATTAAAGTGGAGTTCCAATTACACCGAATAAAAATAAGTCAGCAGCTACAAAAACTGACTTTTAAAAAAAACAGTCTCTCACCTGTCCTTCGATCCCACGGTGTCCGCCCTGCAGCCTGTTTCACCGGATGTCCGGTGTTCCCAGCGCTGGCATCTTCAGTGTGGGCACCCGGCTGTAACAGCTTGCGGTTTCGCAAGTAGCACTGCGCAAGTAGCACTGCACTTTCTGAATGGTCCCGTAGTCTCTGGGACCTGTCATGTGTCCCAGAAGACTAAGGGGAGGGAGGGGAGAGAACAACTTAGGAGATCCCAGCGGAAGTGGGAGCGGGTACCTGTCAATTTTGGGTACCCGCTCCTCAAAGGTGCCAATCCTTAATGGGGAGCAGGGGACCAGTCTTTTAAGCAGAACTTCCCCTTTTGGGTGGAGCTTTGCTTTAAAAAAAAAAAAAAAAAAAAAAGAACTTGTGCTCCACCCAAAACTGAAATGCAATTGGACTACCTCCCCTTGCAGGGACTGAGTGATCAAAAAGTGTCCACGTTTGTATACATGTGTTCCACAAAGAATAAATTTCACTAGAACTAAGTACATCTCAATATGCAAACCAATAAGTGATGACTCCACCCTTAAAGTGTTACTAAACCCAGGACCGTGCATTCACTTTATCTGGTCTCCCAAAGTACACAGAACAGTAAACTACACAGTTGGTAAGGAGCGGGCGGTGTTTCTCTGCTGACAGTTGAATATAAACCAACCTATTGCCGGCAATTAAAAAAAATAAAATAATTAAGAAAAATAAACAATTAAAAAAATTTAAAAAAACAGCATGGGACCCCCCCATGCCAAAATTTGAAAAAGAAAACAACGTGGTACCCACCCCAAGCATTACAAGGCCCTTATCCGAGCATGCAGCCCGGCAGGTCAGGAAAAAAGGGGGGGGGGCACTCGCTCACCCACCTTTCCTGTCCTGCCAGGTTGCAAGCTTGGATAAGGGCCTGGTACGGATTGAGGGAACCCCATGCTGTTTTCTTTTTCAAATTTTGGCATGGGGGGACCCCATGCTGTTTTTTTTTAATTGTTTTTTTTTCTTAATTATTTTATTGTTTTAATTGCTGGCAATAGGTTGGTTTATATTCAACTGTCAGCAGAGAAACACCGCCCGCTCCTTAACAACTGTGTAGCTTACTGGTTGTTGAGGATGCCAGCGGCCGCCTGCTCCTTGACAACCAGCTAAAGTCACACACAGCACAAAATGCTTTAAAAAAAAAAAATGCCAAGAATGCATCAACCACAATCTGCATAGATGTGAACCTAGCCTTAATCTATGGATTGGTATTATCTTCCATTTGTTTTTGTAGCTTTTTTTTTTAAAGAAAACTTTGACTGTTTTAATGGTATTGCAGCCACATCTGGGTGAGAATGGCAAGATGTGCTTTTTAAAGATCCCACAGAGAATTTCAAATGGAAACATACTTCCCAATGATATGTAGAAGGTCCTAACAGTGATAGACATACTACATGGCATTTATGTTTGAGTTTGTCATGGCAAGGAGCGGTGAGTTCACTCTGGGGAGGATACAGGGAGTTATTAGCACCCTTGTAGTATGAGCAGGGATGCTGGATGTTTCTTTCAGTGGTAGTCATGAGCTCTTTATGGAACTTGTAGTGAGTTAGTATAGCTGCTGCATCTGCAGACCTTTCCTTCCAAAAATACTAGTTAGCTGGCTGTTATGCAGATCCAGTTGCTTCCGGGCAGAATTGGAACCACAGTGCAGAAAGAATTCAGATTTCACTATGCCCTTGCTGATCTATATCTTTGGTCCAGATCTGTTATAGCCACACAACTAGCATTTTCAGAAGGTAGTCCGCAATGGTAGCCTCTATGTTTTTTTTGTGTAGGTCTCCATTCATTTTGTCTTTTGGGGTTGCACAGGGTTCAGCAGATTTTCAGAGACTAGTAATCACATGCCAATTAACCAGATTAAAAAACTAAGAGACGAGTTGGTTTGAAAGTATGACTTTTATGATCACATTCTACTGTATGTGAACTGTGTCTGCCATCAGAAAAAAAAAAATTAGAAACAAGTCATAATGAAAGCCACAGTGCACTTACACACAGTCATGCGGTCTGTTAGGATTACACACAAATAATGACAACTATGTCTGGCCTCTTTTCCTGGAATCTACTAAAGTATCTTATGATTCTGCCTCTGTCCTCCCCGCCTTCACAAACTATTAAGTGATATTTAACATATAGTCAAAATTATTCTGGTTGGTAAATGAAAGGCAATGTACATAGGCAAAGGTAAGTGTCTCCTCATTCTAAGTACAAGTAAAAGTTTACAGGTGAGAGAATTCGTTTTTAAACTGGACTAAACCCAAAAATATTGATGTGTTATAGGACTGTCTCTTTGGTACCAGCACAGCGAGAACAGCAATTGCTGTTATACCTACAAATCTAATATATTAATGTGTCTAACGCTAGGTTCACTGTGCGTTTGATCCATTTCTACAGTGCTTTTTGCAGTGTGTTTTGCGTTTTTGATGCGTTTCTTTTCCAACTTGTTGCTGGGCAGAATAAAATGCATGCAAAAGCACTACATGCTTTTCTGCAGTGTCTCCATTGAAGTCTATAGAAGCAAAAACACAAGGTTTTGCATTTAAAAAAGTCCCTGACCCTTTCCAAAAAACGCACTGGGTGAAAATGTGGAGATGTGAACCTGTTCCATAGGAAATAATGTTAAATGGACTGCTGTGCATTTCTTCAAAATGCAGAGGAAAACGCACAGCTGTGAACCTAGACTAAGGGCTCGTTCACTTATGTGTTGATTATGAAGAATGAAGCAATGCTCAATAAAGCGCCTACAACATTTAGTCCTCATGCACACTCGATGTTTTTCAGCTGCTGTTTTTGGCCTTTGGCGGGTTTTTTTTTTCCTACAGCCAGTAAACTCCCCAGCATGTTATCCTATGTGTCCATGCACATATAGGCTTTAATAAGCTCACCAGAACTAGTGGATTTCTAGAGGAGTTTTTTAGCTGTATAAATGCTCTAACACTGGTAAATGTGGTAAACACAGCAAAAACCGTTTTTTGGGTGTGTTTTTTTTTTTTTTTTTTTTTTTTTTGAGTAAAAATTTTTTTTGTGTTTAGAAAAAGAAATGCCCACCAAAGTGTTGCTTTTCTAGTGGGAAGGTCCTAAAGGGGAAGTGATGTAGAGGAAATTATCTACTTTGAGGTGGGGTTAGGTTGTGGTGTGATTGCAGACATTTTTGTGTTTCCTCTGCAAAATAGATACATATACTTTGATCTCTTTGATACTTGGCTTGGTCCAGCAAAATTTTGCTAAAACAAAGAGCTTTGTTGCTGACAATAAAGCTTCACGTACACTGGAACTGCTTTAGATGCTGGCACTAGAAAAATGCTAAACGTGGTAAAAACGCATGTAAACGCAGTACCACATTTAGCCAAATTTGCACATGTTTAGCACTAGGATGTTTATTCATTTCAATGGCAAGTACTCTGGCCAATGAAATTAATAAACACCCAAGCGCTAAATGTGGCTAGTGTTTAGATGCGTTTACATGCATTTTTGGTGCATTTGGCATTTTGTGGACAAAATGTTTCTCTCCTGAATGCGATTCTTCTGCATTCAGGAGAGGGATGTTTAACCACTTCCTGTCCGGACACTTTTACCCCCTTCCTGTCCAGGGTAATTTTCAGCTTTCGGCGCTATCACACTTTGAATGACAATTGCGCAGTCATGTAGCACTGTACCCATATGAATTGTTTACCATTTTTTTGAGACAGATAAAGCTTTATTTTGGTGGTATTTATTCACCGCTGGGATTTTTATTTTTTTTGCTATGTAAATGAAAACGTCCAAAAATTTTGAAAAAAAGTGTTTTTCTTTTAAAATTTTGCAAATAAATAATCTTTCATCATAAATCTTGGCCGAAATGTATTCCGTTATCTTTTTAGTAAAAAAAAAAATAAGCCAAATTAGTTTATAACCACAAATTATAATTTTTAAACATTTTTTTTACATTTTTATATTTTTAATTTTTTTATATTATTATTTGTTTTGGGTTTTTTTTGTTTTTTTACATACTGTCACCCTAGCAGTACTACTTGTGGAGGGTGATGAAGATGTTTTTTTTACAGTGATTGCTTTTACACCCATATAGGATGTAAAAGCAATCATTTCTCCTTCTCTCTGTCTGCATTCTTGCAGTCATTGAGAAATACTGAGTGAGCTGTGATTGGTCACAGCTTGTCACATGGTACAAGGCTGTTGTGAATAGCCTTGTACCAAGTGACATCTTGCTTACTATTTGGATGTGATCACTGATTGGCCAATCAGTGATCACATGATCGGGATCCCGTCCGACCATCGGTGTTTCACTGTGTCCGGAGGACACAGTGGGCACCGGATCGCGGTGCTGCGCGCTCCCAGGGAGCGCGCACAGCTATAAATGGTGGGTACCGTTTATGAGCTGCAACCCACCCCTGGAGTGCCACCGTCCTGCCGTTTATAAACAGTAGGCGGACGGCAAGTGGTTAATTGCCCTTGCACTCTGGTAAAAGCTTATGTGTGCATGGACATATAGGCTTTTATTGAGTTGAGTTCAGGATAGCAGAGTTTAGGAACAGCCATGTACATGAAGCCTATGCTGAATATCTCTGCTTTTGCCTGGCACTGTCAATATTGCTGGCTTGATGCTTTTGCCGGCACTCAGAAGCCAATGGTGTTACCATATGGTGGCTCTATACAAACAAGAAGAGACTGGAGCTGCTCTGTCCTAGTTTTCTATTATTTTCCAGTACATTTTGGGATTAAGAAACTTCCATTGTCTCCCCCACGCCATAAATGTTATAGGTGCTGTTAAGGTGCGATTATGGAGCATTATCATTGAAATCAATGGAGGCAGCTGAAAAGCACTGATACCTCATGAAAGCAACATGCACCTTAATATTCAAGACAATACAGTATAATGCTACCGCTCCTGTGTGTTCAGCACTGTGTGGTACCATTGTAATACTTATGGTAGGTATTGAAGGGCAGTTATGAGGCTTGAAAATAAAATGTTGCATCAACACAGGGTATTGAAACCCATGTGAATGATCCCTAAGGTTAACTGTATTTCCAGCAGCAAGCATTTAGGTTCCTCATATCATTTTCCAGCCTGCAATAGAAGTGTGATAGCCAGGATCTAATGGGTTGCTGTGTAAAGAAAAAAAAAATGCACATGCGCACACACACACTCATTGTAATACTTTAGATACAGTACAAAGTAGCATTGCTCTAAGTTTGAATTGTTACCACAAGGTTAGAAATCATTAGCAAAATTTAGAGGCCAGGGCTGCAAATTTAGGAGCCAGTATAACTTAGTACTGAGTATAACTGAGTACTTCAGTCAGAAAAACATTGTATCAAAATAACAAGGCTGTTTCCTGCTAATAACTCCAAAACCAGGCACAAAATTATCAATAGATCCAAAGATGTAGGCAGTTGTAGGAGGTTATTATAAAATTCCTGTACATATTCGGACAGATGGATGGACGGTCTGTCACTGCGTGAAAATGCAGATGTTTCAGCAGTGAAAGTGTCCCCGAACAAGTATGAAACTGATTGGAGACAGGTGGGTGTTGCCTAGAATACAGTATTCTGTAATCAGTCATTACTTTTATTTGCTGTGAGAGCAGCTTGAAGCCTGACACATGGAGAGCGTTTGTCCAGTTCATTAATGGCCTAGAAGATGGACAAGGTCTTAAGGAGTTGGCGGTTGTGAAGTGACACAGGTTGTCTATGTCTGAACAGGCCAATGTGTCTGAACTAAGCAAATGCCACTCTGTATGAGTATGTGTGTAGACAGCAGGGCCAGTCTGGAGATCGAAGGAACCAGTTCTGCAGAAAAGCTGAGACTCCAGCAGCTCTGTCCTAAGGAGCAATAGATAGAGCTGTGTGACAAAATAGCTTGGTGGAGGAAATACATTTGTGTTCATTGCTATGCTAAACGACCCTATTAGAACACTGTGTTTTGATGAATAAAAGAGAGAAACACCCTAAATTGCACCCACACCTCTCACATAAACCTATTTTCACACCTGAGGTAGATACTCCCTCTGTTTTGTATTGTTTCAAGGGATCAGCATCACTATGAATTGGCAGCATTTCTTTTTGAACACCAATGCATTTTTAATTTGACTTTATCTCTCCATGCACTTTCCATTGAACTGTATGCACAGGACCAATATATAATAACCTAATATCATGTTCATATTTTATACCAATCTGGGCACTTGAATATTGAGAAAGGTACAGTATGTATACAAGATATTAATCTATTCAGTATTTAGTTCCAGTCTGTACACCTCAGGAATTGCCATATATGATAATGAATGAACACATCCACTTATGATATACAGTCATGGCCAAAAATATTGGCACCCCTGCATTTTTGTCAGATAATGCACCACCCAGAAAATCGTTGCAATTACAAATGTTTAGGTATTCTCATGTTTATTTCTTTTGTTTGTATTGGTATGATGCAAAAAAAGTGGAGAAACAAAAGGCCAAATCTTGACACTTTCCATGCAAAACTCCAGGTAGCACACCCCTTGGATAAAATACCTGATATAAATCACTTCCTGTAGCCATCAGTGAGTTTCTTACACCACTCTTCTTTTGCCAACTGCTAGAGGTCTCTCAGATTGGAAGGATTCCTTTTCCCAACTGCTGTATTGAGATCTCTCCTCAGGTGCTCTATGGAATTGAGATCTGGACTCATTGTTGGCCAGTTCAGTACTCTCCAGTGCTTTGTCTTAAACCATTTCTGGGTGCTTTTTCATGTGCTTTGGGTCATTGTCCTGCTGTAAGACCCATGAGCTCTGACAGAGACCCAACTTTCTGACACTGGGCCCTACATTGCAACCCAGAATTCTTCGGTAGTCTTTTTAGATTTCATAATGCCTTGCACATGGTCAAGACATCCAGTGCCTGAAGCAGCAAAGCAACCCCAAAACATCAGTGAACCTCCACCATGTGTGACTGTAGGGACTGTATTCTTTTCTTTAAAGGCCTCATTTCATTTTCTGAAAACAGTAGAATGATGGGCTTTACCAAAAATCTGTAATTTTGTTTAGTCTGTCCGCAGCACATTCTCCCAAAGGAATTTGGGCTTCCTCAGGTTACTTTTGGCTTTTTGTTTCTCTACTTTTTTGTACCATACCAATACAAACAAAACAAATAAACATAAAAATGCCTAAACATTTGTAATTTTCTGAGCAAAGGAGTGCATTATCTCACAGATATACAGGGTGTGACAGTGTGGCGATCTGTCACCCAGGATTCTCAACAAGGCAGGTTGAGGGGCTCCAGGGTAAGTGTTTGATACGGAGGAAAGTGGCTTTTCACTTTCCTCCTTTGTTTGTAAGGTCTGTTTTGGGATCTGGAGCCGGGAGATTTCAAAGAGATCTGGGAGGGATGAAATCTCCAATCCTGGGACCAGGTTTTGGGAATGGCCATTACACTGATTGCACAGGTGTGCACGGCTCTTTTGTAGGGTCAGGACCAGGGTTCAGGGCTCCACCCCGGCAGCTAGGAGTCAGCAGGGCTCCACCCCGGCAGCTAGGAGTCAGGAGGGCTCCACTTGGAAGACGGGAGGTCACTGCCTGGAAGTCAGGTGGGCTTCACCTAGGAGAGGTGGAAGCCAAAAGCAGCAAGGGGCTGCTAGAGACTAGCTGTGTGCTAGAGGCCAGCAGTGTGCAAGTGCCATATTTTTGGGAAGAAGTCTGCAGGAGACAGACAGCAAGCTGAGTATAAGCCAGGAGGCTGAACCGTTGTTTTGTGGATGATCGATACCCCTGTGTGGGAAACTTCTGTTTTGAACTTTCGTTTAAAACACTTTGAAGCGAGTTCCCACAAGGGGTACCAACATTTTTGGCCATCACTGTACAATTCTTTTTTTTTTTTTTTTTTTTTTTATCCCAGTCTGGACACCTGAATATTTTAGCACAGGTCTATAAGCAGGACATTGGTCCATTTAGTGTTCACAATCCTATGTACTTCCAATCTTGGTGGACTAGTAGTTACCATTCCAATTTGTAGTCCAGAATTATCAAGGTATCCACTGAAAACTGAATACCTTGATATGTGAATATGGATACAATTTCATATACGTTGAAGGTTAATGGAAATCTAAGATCACAGCATACACTTTCATTTTCTAATAGCATTATAATAACCTTGCATACGATATTCATTTTTGACAATCCAAAATAAGCTTACTTAAAAAATCTCCTTACATGATAAGGTCTGCCTGTCTGATGGCCATCTGTTTCTACACCTTCTGGATCCCTGCATGCTTTGCAGCTTGTTCTCTGCTCATTCCTTTGGTTTACTTTTGATTTGTAAGGACTATATATCCCATGGCACCTTGCTTTCTGCAAGCAGTGATTCCTGTACTGACTCCTCCTCCTGAAACTCATCCTCTGAGCACCTTTTGTAGTTCAGAAGGCAGGCTCTGTGAACAGGGCATATTGAATACATGTTACAGAATTCAAAGAAGTAAATGTGTGGGGATCTTCACAAAGTTATGCAAGCCGTATGTGGATTGAAATTCGGGTCTGTTCAGCAGGTTAAAATTGGAAGCATGTTTGATATGCCTTGCCCCTTTTTACTAGTTTCTTTATTTTTAAAAAATCTACCTGATGGGCCAAGGTTACTGGAATAAAAAAATTAAAGAGGGCAATATGCCAATATGCATGTGGGACTTGGAGTAAGTTCACATCAAATGTGGAGACCTGTGTTAATCTGCACAGAGCAATGCAGGCTTACCGCTAGGGAACATAGAAGATATTTGTATTCTGTGGGCCCTGTTTACATCACAGCACTGCTTTGAGGTGTGGTATAGTGCGTTGAGGAAAAATGCAAACTCAAACACAAACTAAGAGTTTTGAATGAACTGTGAGCCCCATTTAACTTCCTGAAGAGCAAAAGTGATCGGTGACAGTCTCTGGATGAGTAAGAGTCAGTGACACATACACAGATGACAATCCCATGATTTCATACACTATGTGCTAAAATTCCCCCAGCATTGATTTCACCTAAGTGCACTGCTAGACTGATGTGAGGCACAGCAAACTCCTCTAACAAACCATACAAGTATAGTATCTAGGTCAGTGGTTCCTAACCACACTCACAAAGTACACATTGCATAGACCTACAGCAATCTGTTCACATATATGTCGTAATAGCAAGAATAACCACAGCCAGGCAACACAAAGCTGTGATAAAGTAAAGATATAGAATATTTCCCATCTAAGTCTCTTTTGCCATCTGATAATTTTGTTTAAGCATCCTCCCTTGTTTTTATAAAGTAATCTGGAATACAGCTATTCAATTTTTGTAATGAAAGAAATTTAAGAAATTACAGAAAATTAAAGGAAGATTCAAGGGATTTAAACCAAACCTATTTTAAAATCTAACTGGGAAAATAAGGAACGATCCCTTGCAGTGGGAGTGAATCATGGGTGAGTGGAAGATCAGGTATATAAAATGGTTTATTTTCCTGCCTAGACAAAATTGGGTATTTAATTCTTGCAGTGTGGGCACAACCGCACTGCAAGGGATACTTTTTTTCTTTTTTTTTAATGTGTCCGGCTTTATTGACGTGACAGTATAAAAAAAACAAAAAAAAACCCCAAAGTTCCAATAGGTTTGGAATGAGTGTGGCAGAGTCTCTGTTCTTCGATGTATATTCTTAGATTCTTGTTTCCCTGACCTAATTGATCGGTGACAGACACAAGAAAGGGGGGGATATAATCCAATGGGGACACAGGCAGCAAAAAAATAATGTGCCAGCAGACTGCGAGAGGTTTTCAATTTGGATGGGAGGAACTTGATCCCCCATTATTACATTATTCCACAGTATGGAGTGAAGACTATAGTCTTCCACATAATAGCTCCGGTTGGACAAACATGAAGGGGGTCTCGAAAGTGACCTTGAGCATAAACTAGGAGATGAGGAAACAGGAGCACCAATAATCGTTTAAGAGTCCACGCATATTTATTTGAATATAGAAAGCCAGGGTAATAAGCCAACTCGCTTTGGGGGCTGCCAAGTTAAAAAAAAAAAAAAAAAAAGCATGAACAATATATAAATAATTACATTGTGATTAACTTATCAAACCGCTGGAGAATCTTAAGGTGCTATCTGAGCAGTGTGGCACAACATACAGTTGCAAGAAAAAGTATGTGAACCCCTTGAGATTACGTGGAGTTTTGCATGAATTGGGCATAAAATGTGCTCTGAACGTCATCTAAGTCACAACAATAGAAGAACACAGTCTGCTGAACATAATACTACACAAACATTAGATGTTACCATGGTTTAATTGCACATAACATGTAAACATTCACAGTGCAGGAAGGAAAAAGTATGTGAACCTTTGGACTTAATAACTGGTTGACCCTCCTTTGGCAGCAATAACCTCAACCAAACGTTTCCTGTAGTTGCAGATCAGACCTGCACAACGATCTGGAGTATTTTTGGAGCACTCTTCTTCACAAAACTGTTTCAGTGTAGCAATATTCTTGGGATGTCTGGTGTGAATCGCTCTCTTAAGGTCATGCCACAGCATTTCAATCGGGTTGAGGTCAGGGCCACTCCAGAAGGCGTATTCTGTGCTGTTGCAGCCATTGTTTTGTTGGATTACTTGTATGCTTTGGGTCATTGTCCTGTTGCATCACCCATCCTCTGCGGAGCTTCAGTTGGTGGACAGATGGTCGTACGTTTTCCTGCAAAATGTCTTTATAAACTCTGGAATTCATTTTCCCATCAATGACAACAATCCGTCCAGGCCCTGAGGCAGCAAAGCAGCCCAAACCATGATGCTCCCTCCACCATGTTTTACAGTGGGGATGAGGTTTTGATGTTGGTGTGCTGTGCCTTTTTTTTTTTTCTCCACACATAGTGTTGTGTGTTCTTCCCAAACAACTCAATCTTGGTTTCATCTGTCCACAGTATATTTTGCCAGTAGTGCTGTGGAACATCCAGGTGCTCTTTTGCAAACTTCAAACGTGCTGCAATATTCTTTTTGGACAGCAATGGCTTCCTCCGTGGTGTCTTCCCATGTACTCCATGCTTGTTTAATGTTTTCCTTATTGTAGATGTGTCAACAAAAATGTTAGCATGTGCCAGAGATTTCTGTAGGTCTTTAGCTGACACTCTGGGATTCTTCTTTACCTCATGCAGCATTCTGCGCTGTGCTCTTGCAGTCATTTTTACAGGACGACAACGCCTAGGGAGAGTAGCAACAGTGCTAAACTTTCTCCATTTGTAGACAGTCTGTCTTACCGTGGACACATGAACATCAAGGCTTTTGGAGATACTTTTGTAACCCTCTCCAGCTTCATGCAAGTCAACAATTCTTGATCGTAGGTCTTCTGAGAGCTCTTTTCTGCGAGGCATGGTTCACATCACAGTGCTTCTTGAAAGCAGTAAACCCAAAACAGGTGTGTGTTTTTTAAGGACAGGACAGCTGCCAGCAACACATCCAATATCATCACACTGATTGGAGTCAAGGTTGGCTCACTCCTGGCTCCAATTAGCTCTGGGAGAAGTCATTAAGCTAGGGCCTCACATACTTTTTCCTCCCTGCACTGTGAATGTTTACATGTTATGTGCAATTAAACCATGGCAACATCTAATGTTTGTGTAGTATTGTGTTCAGCAGACTGTGTTCTTCTATTGTTGTGACTTAGATGACGTTCAGAGCACATTTTATGCCCAATTCATGCAAAACTCCACGTAATCTCAAGGGGTTCACATACTTTTTCTTGCAACTGTATCCATGGTCACAGTCACTTTCTGGGGACTGTTCTTGGACTAAAGCAGTGTTTCTCAACTCCAGTCCTCATGGACCCCCATCAGGTCATGTTTTCAGGATTTCCCTCAGATGAAACAGCTGTGGTAATTACTAAGGCAGTGAAACTGATCAAATCACCTGTGCAAAATAATGGAAATCCTGAAAACATGACCTGTTGGGGGTCCATGAGGACTGGAGTTGAGAAACACTGGACTAAAGCAAAGCATTTGTTCCAACTCTTCTGCTCATCAGGAGCCCTTCAGATTTGTTCAGTGGCTTCTTTCAAGGTACATCACCTCACATAGCTGCCAATACAAGCTGCACTCGTAATGTGTCCACCTTGCAGAGATAGGGCCTGCTTTTGTGTTAAATCTTAAATTACTTAAGAATCTTTGCAATGTGATGTCCCAGCTGTATGAAGTTCTTCTGGCAGCATGGTCCCCTGTTTCCTACCCTGTAAAGTGTTGGGAGTTGTCCCAGATTTAGAAAAGGGAGAAAATAACTGGAAGTTACCAAACATGATCTCTAAACTCAGGTTGTAGAGACCAAACATATTTTGCACACAGGCACTTGATATTGAGTGGAGATTTTCTTCTGAAGATCTTCAGTAATAAAAACTAAGGTGGATTGTCTCCGCTGGTAAACTGTTACACATGCGTACATACACACTGCCTCCACATGTATTAATGGAAACACGCACTGTTCACCATATCTACTGTCTTATTTTTAAGAGACCTCTACAGTACTGTACGTGGTGTCATGCCACACAGGGATGTAATGGGGTTTAAAATCTAGTAGTGCTCTTCAAAAAGAGATTAATTCTTTAGTGCATTAGAGATGAGGTTTAACCATTTTAAAAGATCATTTTAGTAATAAGAAATGAAAGAAAAATATTTACAGAAAAAGATAATATACAAAATAGACAATAATCACAACCACAAATAAAATGGGATTAAGAGTGAACAAGTGCTTAACAAGGTTAGTGGTCTTTGGTTCCAGCAAAGTCCACTTTCATGTAGAATATAGTATCAAATTGGTTCTTATCATGACTGCATAATTCCTTTATAATGTTAAGTAGCCCGAATCTCACTGAGAAGATGATCCTGCTCAGCTGTAGCGTCTTTTCATGAGATTTGGTGTACTCTACATTACTTGGTGATCTCGTTGGCCATGTGGTAATATTATTTCCTGCACTACGGAATCCGGGGGAGGGGAAATATATTTAAATTGTTTTTCCTCTTGAGGTATTTTGTTAAGTTTTTAATGCAATGTTTCAGCCAAGGTGAGGGGGCACACTAAATAGGCACTTCATGCAAGGTCTACTTTAAAAGAGAAATATGGCTTTTGAAAAAAATGAAGATTTATACTTACCTAGGTGGATGCTGCATCGATCTGATGCTGCATTTGTCCCCTGCCAGCTCTGCACTGAGAATTGAGCGATTGAACACTGCTGATCACTCAAATCTCTCCTCCACTCTGAGCAGAGAACTGTGACTGTCAGTCTGCTCTCTGCTCTGCGCCTCCAGCGCTCACTGGAGCACCGGGCTGGGGAGGGGGCAGACGCGGTTAGTTGGGATCTTTTCAGAGCCTGAACCAGCTGAGTGAAGTCAGCTGACCGTGGGCTTTAGCGCTGTCTGCTGAAAAACGGTCACAGGAGTGCAGAACTAAGCACACTCCTGTGATCCCCAGGAGGAGTGTAGCCAAAATAGCTTTGACTATATTTCTCCTTTTTAAGTGATCAAATTCCTGCGTTATGTCATTGTGGATCAGTCACTTGGTCACACTTCAAAGCTCTTGTGTTTTGGCTTTAAATAATGTGAAGTGTATGTAAAGCCTAACAATGAACTTCTCCTATTTGTTCTGTTTTGGGTCAGTTAAATATACTATAGAATGCATTTTGTTATATTTGTTCAATTAAATACCTGTTGATCCTACCAGAAACCTTGTAAGGTGATAACTTCCTGCATTCTCTGCTTGTGCAGTTAGTTATTGTCAGTTCGCATTCTTCCCAGATCTGTGACTCACAGAACATCTCCCTGCTATGCAGGGGCGGACTGACAACTCATGGGGCCCCCGGGCAATAGGGGATATGGGGCCCCGTATCGTTGCCCACACCCAAAAAAGCCTATGAAAAAGCCAATGAAAGGTACCAGGGGCATCTCTTGGGGCCCATACTGACCCTGGGCCCTCGGGCAGTGCCTGAGTGGCTAAATGGTCAGTCCGCCCCTGCTGCTATGTTATGTCTTGGAGTGAAAATTCTGCTCATCCATTTATACAGTATGGTGAGTGAGCGTATACCCCTACAACAGGAAGTATGTTACTGGCAGGGTCACCAGGCGAAAATAAAGGAAAAGAACCCAATGAATCTACCACATCTATGAACTAGTAAGTTGCAATGTATCAAATGTTTGTTCTTGGGTTTAGACATGTTTTCATTTCACAAGATGTTAGTCATGCAGTTAGAATAAAAATCCATAGCCTATAAAAGATATAATCTTGTCAGTAGTCCTTTTTCTTTCCTTTTTTTTTTTTTTTTTTTTTGTTAACCCATTTTTCGCTGACAGTATACAAATATGTAGCCTGTCGGCGGGAGCACCTTGATGCAGAGAGACCGCATGTTTGCATACTCAAATGTAAAAATACATGCTGAGAGCACGTGCCCTGCACGCTCCCAGCACAGTTACCAGCGCCTGACAGAAAGCTAGTAGCGATTGGGAGCTTTCCGATCATGTGACTGCTGTGACAGCCACTGACGGCGGTCACATGATCTAAAAACCTGCCTCCCGGCTTCCAAAACTCCTGAAAAGTCTGGGAGGCACAGCATTAAAGGGTTCAACAAATATTCAAATATACTCTAAAAATACAAAAAAGAGTGATTTTGTTTTTTTGTGCAATGTCCATGAATAGTTTCAAAGCACTGACACTTCCAAGGACACAATTTTGTTTTCCTTGCCTAAATCCTCAAAAGGCAGGAACATTTCAAGAAAAAATTCTAGGCAGTTGGCAACTATTGATTGATAACATTTTTCAGCACAATTGTCTCTCCATTCACAGTACTGTACAGAAATGAACAAAAAGAAGCAGCATGACATGACTGAGTGCATTGATTTCATTGAATTCCTGCAGCTTGTAGCTGAACAGGTTGAACAGGTGACAGTTTGCAGGGCTTGACATTGTGCTGGGGAGTATCCAGAGGATTAAGAGGCTAACAGGTTCTACCTGTAGTCACATGGGTATCTTATCTGTAATAGAGTTTCTCTATTGACACAGAGGGCGTATCCTTGGGACTTTGGGTAAAACAGGTCCTCCCTCTCTGGTGACACTGCCACACACACCTTGTCACTCTCCCCTCTTCGTATTTCTTTCTCTCTTCTGAATTAGAGACACAGCACCTAGACCAGGACATATTACAGGTAATGTACATATACTGTGCATTTTTTGTACTTTTGTGGGAATTGTGCTTACTGCATGACTTTATCTAAAAGAACTTTGTTTTTTTCAGAATGTTACATACTCTGTCTGGCAACTTTTGCAAACGAGAAATTGGTTGCTTGGGGTTTAGGGTGCAGTTACATCACGTGTAGCCAATTTTAATCTGAATTGAGTTGCCAATATTTAAAATTTCCTAGGACCAAAACTAGTTACTCACAGTAGTGTCCTAGGCTACAGTACTATATTGACATAATATTTACTATCCGGTAAGAAAATGCTTCTTTTTTAGTGTTCTTGCATTTTGTAATGTATTACTAGAAGAAACTATAATAGAAGAAATGGATAGAAAAATTAATTTATAGAGATAAGCTAAAGCGATTGGAAGTTTGAAAACAAAAAGTAGTACATTGAAGATCATTTTAAAACAGGGATTTTATTGTGAAGGTTATCATATTTCAAAATCAGGGGTATTTATTGAGCCAATCTGTACACTTTAGAAGAGTCCTTGTAAATCAGAGGTAATGGGTAACCATGAATGGAATCACAGGTTCTCTAAGCTTTGAATGCTCTAATAAGAAATGTATAGTGTTTTTCACTATATTTTTTAAGATGTACATATGAAAGAGAATTAGTTTTATGTAAATCTTGATGTATGTAATATAAAAAAAAACCTTGTTTCTATGGTATTAATTAGTAATTATATATTGCATGAGGACATCCACATTGCATAATCATATATGAAGGCTCTGGTTGCCAGTGCTACACAATAGCTGTGTTTTTACTGCTCCTTCACACAATGCAAGTATAGGAATTAGATTTGGAGAAGTTGCACAAAGCCACTGAGCATACCCTCTAGTGGCTAAGCTACAAATCTCTATGTTTACTATTATAGTAGCATTATTATTATACAGGATTTATATAGCAGCAACAGTTTGCACAGCGCGTTACAATATACATGAAGACAGCACAGTTACAATAAATCACAAGAGCGTTATGAGGGCCCTGTTCATAAGAGCTTACAATCCTAATCGATATCACAGAAAGGCTTATTTAAATGTGGAAGTCAATACAAAATTAAGATAAACTCTACAATAACTCAAAATATGTACTCCAATATACTTTCCCTTTTAAGTAGACCTGTCTTACAGACCCAGTGTAGAAATCCAATCCAAATACCCTCTAATAGGCATTTTGAAATTGCAAGGTCCAAATAGGTTGATTTCTACGTTTTTTATTCCCACTTGCTACACACCAAACTGAGCAAGTCTTTTCCTGCAGTTAGAAGCAAGTGACAGCTCCCTATGCCTAATTTGTCCAAAGAAGATTGGGATGGCATGTGTTCTTCCCATATGCTAGTATCATAAACCATTAACATATTGATTATACTGTACAGTATATACTATATATCAGACTTAACTATTCCCTGCTAAGCTACAAAAAATTAGATGTACTGTATGTTCACCTCTGCCTGTATGTTCACCTCAGAGGTTGAGCAGTGTACAACCTCATGCAGATTTTGTTCACATTCTCTGTTGTTCAGATATATTTGATTTTAGAAAACATGTAGTTTTATCTTCTAGCTAACATATTACAGCTCTCCATCCCTTGAACACCTAAAAAATGCTTATTTTATCTACTGTATGAAGACCACTGGCCTCATTATACATGATTGCTCCTTAGGGAAACCCTATTTATTGGCAGTAAGACTTTGGCTATTAAGTTGGCATCCTGCATAGCAATGTAGGTGCCAGTAGACTTTGCCTAAGGTTCATAATCAGTTGGACTTCTTGATAGTATGGTAAGTCATGAGAGAAAATTCAAGGAAGAGGGGGTCCTTCTGGATTTCAGCAGTGTTTTGAGACCCTAGTAGTATTTACAGGAACCTGTTGCTGTGTCCCTTTTTGAGTCTGAACTCGACTGTATTATTTGTAATATAAAGTCAGTTTGGTCTTCATATGTAGTAAATTGTGTAAATAAGAGCATTAGCAAACAAAAATATTGATTTAATTGTGGTAGACTAAGTGTATCTGGCGTGTAAGGAGAAAAGTGTCAAAAGCGGAACATGTAAATTTTTTAGATTTTGTTTTTTCACTCTATAGTATCATAAAAAGCCAATGCATTTCGGAGGTTCAAAGGGTCCCCTTCATTAGGGCTTTGTACTGCTGAACACAGCTTGTGCCAGACTGATTGGATGGATTTTAAGGGGTAATTTGTATAAACTTTCTGGATGCTGGTTAAGCCTGTTCGTGTATGCTCTCTACAGAACTATAATTAAGTGTTCTTGCATGGCAAGACCACTTACTGTTATCTCACATATATATTATTATTATAGCCAAATTTACCACCCTAACTCCTCCCACAGTTTTTACACTACATAGACAGTAATATACCGAAACGTGCGGATTGTTCCTGATTGGTGTGCTATTACTTTGTGGAAGGTTTCGCCGAATGGTTCACGAAATATCGGCGTTTTTTTTGTGAAATTGGTCCCATAGGAATGAATGACGGAATGTTCAAAACTAGAGTGGGAGCTGACAAGGACATGATTTCTAAACTGCCATCACTCCCTCATTTTCAAGGCCACCTACACAAATCTTATATCAGAACGTTCAGCTATCGCTGCTGCCACTAAAAATGTCCATGGCTAAGCCATAGTCTTGATAGTTTTCACAATATGACCATTTGTTTGCAACTCATGCCGCCCATTGACATTCATTGAAACTGCACTCTAGCCACCTCAAATTTGAAGGGCAATATCTAAACTGCGACTGTGCCTTCATTTTTAATATTTCAGAGACATACTATGCATCAAAATGTAGGTCTGGGTCTTGTGATTCTCACAATATAAAGCTCTTTGCTGTAGGATTTATAGTTTTTAAAACTACGACCATTTGAAGATGCCAGTGAAGTGAGCAATTTGGACCAGTTTGTTTTTAACCGCTCTTCTCTGCCCTATTTGAAATCTAATTTTGAATTTGTGACAGTTTGGCTGGCTTCTGGTTAAAGGTTTGGAAATAAGATTTCTACAGTAGAGAGTATTGGAGGTGATAATGCTGCTAATGTTTTTGTAAATGTATGCTTCAATGTAACTGTGAAGCACTTTGGGCAACACCATTGCAATTAAATGTGCTATATAAATAAAAAGTTGAAATGCATTTCTCACTCTATCAAGCTTGCCATGTGCACTTTTTAAATTTGATCAATCAATTGGTTAGTGTAATGTTTACTATCTTTACTCACTCCAAACACTCCACACAGTTACTCTGCCCACTCCATAAAGTTACTCTGCCCAGTCCAACCTTTTCACAGTTACTCCAGCCACTCCAACCACACAACAGTTACTCAAGCCACTCCACCCAGTTACTCCACCCACTCCAGTTGTAGACTACTGGTGGAGGCAAGAACACTTCACACAATTTCCCCAGAAATTGTAGCTTTTCTAGTTATCATGTACAGTTGGAGTGCTGTGAAGTTTTGCCACCAATATCATCTCATCATTATATAGCTTACAAACATAATTGGGTAAGGATCTTCTGCCTGTGGCAGAGGAAGGGACCTGTCAGTCAATAGCCTTTAGGAGAAACATTAGTAGGGGTCATGCCAGACCAGCGATTCTGCTGTTAGCGAAGTATTGCCAGCAGTAGAATCGCCCAGGCAAACGATATGCTTCCTGTAATGATAATGCTCTCTCGCTTGCCTGGAAAACTGCAGAATTTCACTGTTCCATGTAATGAGGGAGTGACTCATCTGAAAAGGTAAGTGGTCTATTAGTGATCCTGTTGTTTGCAAATTGGTACCAGCAGCAGGATGGTTCACCTGACAATAGTACATGTTAGAAAATGTGCCCAGTCTGTATTGTGTTCCCTCAATATAGGTATCATACTATTCTGTGAAACAGTTGTTGGTTCCAGAGACGCTTTCTGTTGTGTGCCTGCTATGTACAGGGCCTAATTTTAGGTGGATGTGTGCAGGTTTGTTTTAACATTTCTTCATCAAGGTATTTAAGATTTTAACATGAAATAACAGAACAACAAGCCATAAGGGGAGATTAGCAGAACCTTATCTTTCCACAGAGGCTACAAAGATGACTACAGTTCTGAAAGCACGCCCCTGCCCCAACTGAAAAATTTACAGTTTTGGGTAGATATTTTTTTATTTAGAGAAAACAGAATTGCTGCACTAATGTATACACAGCTGTGAAAGCACAGCATAAAAAGGCCAATCCTCACAGAAATAAACTTACTGCATACAATATTTATTGTAATTGTTAATACATGAAAGATTTAGTAGAGTTATAGGAGTGAGGTATATAAAATAATACTAATCGCTGTTTTTATCTTTGAATTGATTCAACAGGTGACAACATTCAACCTTACAGGTGACTACACCATGGGTAACCAGGTGGTAAGGGATAACTTTGAATGGGTATATACAGACCAGCCACATTCTGACAGGAGGAAAGAGATTCTGGGTGAGTATTCTGTGTATGCTCTTCAGAGACATGATATAACCAGTGAAATAAATGACTAATGAGGAGTAAACCTTTTTATAATGTATTAACATGCTTTAAGGTGAACTTGCCATGAATCAAGCAGTTCAAACCGAGGATGTGTTGGAAGAGTGCATAAGCAGAATGTTGATGGAATTATCAGATTTAGAGTTATATGCACATCTCAACTTGTTGTCAGTTTTCCAACCTATCCAATCATCTCTTTAGGTCAGTGACATTAACCATCACATTAAAGATTTAAAGTGGTTAGAGGTTAAAGGTTCAAGGATTTTTACCTTCATGCATTGTATGCATGAAGGTAAAAAACATTTTCTGTGCAGCCAGCCCCCCCTTATACTCATCTAAGCTCCCTCTAGATCCAGTGATGTGCACTGGAGTCTCGGCTATACTGGGACTCCCTCTCCTCATTGGCTGAGACAGCAGTGGGAGCCATTGGCTGCTCTGTGCAAAACAATAGAGCAGGTAAGTATAGACATGGTGTTAATTTATTTTTTTAATGTAAGCCTTTAGAATCACTTTAATAATGAGGATTGGAGGATCGAGCCAGGGCCAAGGGTGATTTAAAGTAAAGGTGAGATATGCATGCAACGTATATGGTTAGTTCACCTTTACCAAAAAAACTATCTATGCAGATAAGTGGTGCCTGTAGGAAAAAAAAGGGTGCACGGTCAACCAAAGGTAAATAATATCCTTGATAAAGGTGTAGTCCATTTATATATATATATATTGCAAAGCCTGGCTGAAAAACTCCCAGAGATGGCCTTAACCAAACCTGCCTTATTGTTAGGACATTGCTAAGACACTCCCAGCCAATTCAAACCCCTTGCATGTTCTCTCTCCCCTGTCACAGTAGATCTGAGCTCAGTGATGCTGCAGTGGAGGAGATGGTAAAGCATACATGTGTGGGGGATTGAGAGCTTGCTACTGTTATGATGGGAGTGAGCAGTAACTGCTGGGAGAGTCTTAGCAAAGTCCTAGCTGCATGGTAGGATGTGATGGTGCCATGTCCAGGAGTTTTATAATCTGCCTCCATGAGGTATGTAAATGGCCTAAACCTATAGCAAATTTTCCAACTCTAGTCAATGCTGCACAGTTTGTTTTTATTTACAGGTGCCCTTTACCTGCATAGGTAGTTTTTTCGGTAAGAGTGAACTAACCTAATAAAGCTGGAATAAACCCATTGATTTATCTGTTTCCCAAAACCATTACATTCAAGGCATGCTGTGAATGATAATTGTCACAAGCGTTTGCGCTTTCAACTGAACTGACAAGCAACCATATGGTTGGTGTTCTAACTGATCACATGTGCAGTGGAATTTCCCCAATGATACATATACAGCAAAAAAAAAAAATGCCAGGGATTCAATCCTTTCCTATTATATCCAAAACAAAAAATGGTCCTACATACAATTTAAATTCTGTTTTTAAGTTCTGTTCTCTTTAGAAAGTAATATTGAAAAAAGCTGGATCTCCTGTTTAGCAATAAACTGCAACTGGTTGATAACGTGGCTTCATATTTACCGGTACATCCTGTCACTGTACGTTTTGGTAGCCTTGTGTAGGCTCAGAGTTTCCTGCACCAATGGCAACTACCTGTTGTGTTATCTGTGGAGGGTTATAGAGAGATTTGACTATTCTGACCACTTCTGAACATTTCCCTTTTCAAGGGTAAACTAGCCAAAGCAACTTTTCTCTTCCTTTTTTTTTTAAAGTTGACTTGTCAAGGAACGTTATCACATTCTGATTATAGCAATCATTTTCTTATCTAAACTATCCCTTAAAATAAATATGGCAGTCTAGATAAATTGCTCGTTTCTCACGCAGTATATGTGTGAAGGAACCTAGAGTGTGTTTTCACTGAGCACATATTTTTAGCAAAAATATTAATGTTTACAGTGAAACAAATTTTTTGTATTGATGTAGCACCCTCCTAAATAGATAGAATTAGTTGTGTCTTTGATAGTTGTCACTCTGTAGTCAGAGTGGCTGTATTTATTTGTTAAGCATAGTTAGCTCGCTATACTCAATGAGCTGTGATTATTTAGGAAGGTCTGCACTGTGTATTCAGCTGCTGCTAGTCTACCCATAGCTTCCTCTGTATCCAGGAATCTGGAGAAGTTTCTGGATGATAGGTGTGGAGGTATGCAGATGGCAGCAGAAATATTGGTTCAGCCTATCCCAGAGAGACTGGCTCTGATGGCATGCTGGGTAACTATATATTCAGTGAGCAGACAGGGCTCTGGGTCTTTCCTGGATAGGATTGTTCCAGCCTAGAGAGGGCATGTTGACCTTCCAGGCAACGCTGCTGGATCTACTGCCATAGGCCTCAGGTGGGCGACCTGAGGGCCTGAATACTCCCCAGGTTCTACTAAAGCTGACTGAGGGGCAGTCTACTGAAGTTTTGGTCTGGTGTCTCAGAGGTAGACAACCAGGTGTTCTTGGGCCTTGTGAGTATAGATACCCCTAAAAGATCTTAGAGTCTGTGTGCTACTTCAACCCCTCTGGTGCTAGGGAGCCAGTTGCGGGTCTAGCTAAAGGGGGGACTCTGGCTGGTGTTCCAAAGAGCTTTGTCCACTTAATCTCCTACCTAAAGGGACTCTGCTCTAGTTTGCTGCTGCTACTACTACTTCTGCCTTAAAGGTGAAGAACTACTGTTTGTTTCAAGTACATACTTTGCCATAGCTTATCTGAAAGAATAACCAAAGTTCTCAGCTGTACATAGTTCTTAATAATAATATTAACCAGCATACCCAAATCAAAATAATCAGTCCAGTATAGTCTCTATACAGTCAGGTCCATAAATATTGGGACATCGACACAATTCTAACATTGTTTGTTTGGCTCTATACACCACCACAATGGATTTGAAATGAAATGAACAAGATGTGCTTTAACTGCAGACTGTCAGCTTTAATTTGAGGGTATTTACATCCAAATCAGGTGAATGGTGTAGGAATTACAACAGTTTGCATATGTGCCTCCCACTTGTTAAGGGATCAAAAGTAATGGGACAATTGGCTTCTCAGTTGTTCCATGGCCAGGTGTGTGTTATTCCCTCATTATCCCAATTACAATGAGCAGATAAAAGGTCCAGAGTTAATTTCAAGTGTGCTATTTGCATTTGGAATCTGTTGCTGTCAACTCTCAAGATGAGATCCAAAGAGCTGTCACTATCAGTGAAGCAAGCCATCATTAGGTTGAAAAAACAAACCCATCAGAGAGATAGCAAAAACATTAGGCGTGGCCAAAACAACTGTTTGGAACATTCTTAAAAAGAAGGAACGCATTGGTGAGCTCAGCAACACCAAAAGACCCGGAAGACCATGGAAAACAACTGTGGTGGATGACCGAAGAATTCTTTCCCTGGTGAAGAAAACACCCTTCACAACATTTGGCCAGATCAAGAACACTCTCCAGGAGGTAGGTGTATGTGTGTCAAAGTCAACAATCAAGAGAAGACTTCACCAGAGTGAATACAGAGGGTTCACCACAAGATGTAAACCATTGGGGAGCCTCAAAAACAGAAAGGCCAGATTAGAGTTTGCCAAACGACATCTAAAAAACCCTTCACAGTTCTGGAACAGCATCCTATGGACAGATGAGACCAAGATCAACTTGTACCAGAGTGATGGGAAGAGAAGAGTATGGAGAAGGAAAGGAACTGCTCATGATCCTAAGCATACCACCTCATCAGTGAAGCATGGTGGTGGTAGTGTCATGGCGTGGGCATGTATGGCTGCCAATGGAACTGGTTCTCTTGTATTTATTGATGATGTGACTGCTGACAAAAGCAGCAGGATGAATTCTGAAGTGTTTCGGTCAATATTATCTGCTCATATTCAGCCAAATGCTTCAGAACTCATTGGACGCCGCTTCACAGTGCAGATGGACAATGACCCAAAGCATACTGCAAAAGCAACCAAAGAGTTTTTTAAGGGAAAGAAGTAGAATGTTATGCAATGGCCAAGTCAATCACCTGACCTGAATCCGATTGAGCATGCATTTCACTTGCTGAAGACAAAACTGAAGGGAAAATGCCCCAAGGACAAGCAGGAACTGAAGACAGTTGCAGTAGAGGCCTGGCAGAGCATCACCAGGGATGAAACCCAGTGTCTGGTGATGTCTATGCGTTCCAGACTTCAGGCTGTAATTGACTGCAAAGGATTTGCAACCAAGTATTAAATAGTGAAAGTTTGCTTTATGATTATTATTCTGTCCCATTACTTTTGGTCCCTTAACAAGTGGGAGGCACATATGCAAACTGTTGTAATTCCTACACCGTTCACCTAATTTGGATGTAAATACCCTCAAATTAAAGCTGACAGTCTGCAGTTAAAGCACATCTTGTTCGTTTCATTTCAAATCCATTGTGGTGGGGAGAAGAAGGGTAAGGAACACAGAGGGGGGCGGAGCCCGAAAATGGTGGCACAGGAGAGCGGAGAATAGGAACTCTCCGATAGCCTCCCCCACCTATCCTCCCTAAAGTGTCCCAAGAGACTAGCTAGCTGAGTCGGAGGGCGGCTGGAGACTAACCGGGAGAGAGGGGAGATCCTGGCGGTGGTACGGCGGTCGGCCGGGGAGCGGAGAGTCGTGTCTGTCTTCCCCCATGAGGTCTGCTTGCGGTGATCCTGGAGAGAGAGTGTGGGGTTGCCGGGCGACGAGGAGGAGTGGCGTTACCACGTGGGCTGCCGCGGTGTACAGCTGGGAGAGGAAGAGACCGGCCGGCGTCCTAGGGGCAGGGGAAACGCCGACAGTGATAGCAGAGCTGTCTCCAGGGATTTCTCGGGGTATAAGCAGAGGAGGACAAAGAGACCCAAGGGAATTCCCTGGAAGAGGAGGACACGGCTGCAGGAGAAAGGACAACCCAGGACTGCAACTCGGAAGCTGCTCCATAGAGGAGGGTGAGTGAGAGCTGCTGGTCTCCCCAAGTGTTAGCTTCTCAGTCTGTGTTACTGACTATCTGATATCCAACATAAAGAATAAGAAGGGAATTCCCAGAGAGGGTCTGAAGAATGAAGTGACAGTTTAAGTATATACCCCAGAGCCTTGAAAAAGCTCTAAAAATCCTATATGTGACATGAAAGGAAAAAATAGTAAAGGAAATATGCCCAAGAACTCCCAAACTGGAACAATAAAAAAATACACGTCGCAAGGGAAATTAACTCCAGTAAAATCCCAGGATATAAGCGATAGGAGTGAACTGGAAATAAGCTTAGATAATAGCTTAAGATCATCCCTGGGACCAGCTAACAATAGCCAACAAACACTGGAAAGTATGGAGTTGGGAGAAACTGAAAAAGAACTGCAAATACCAAATAAAATGGAAATGGCGGAGATGTTTAAAAACTTAGAAAAATCCATAAAGCAAGAGATGGGGATAATTCGAAAAGAAATGGGACAGTTGTTAACTAGAGTGGAAGAAATGGAGGAAACAGTTAAATACCACACCCAAATTATCCCAAAATTAGAAAAACTGATAATAGATATTCGGAAGGAACAGAAAAGACTGCTTTATATGATGGAGGATCAAGAAAATAGGGACAGGAGAAATAACATTAGAATAAGAGGAGTCCCAGAGCTGCTATAGGGGGAAGACCTAAAGGAGACCACAGGAAAAATTTTGAACTCCATAATGGATAGATCTGGTGCGGAAATGTTTAAATTGGATGGAGTGTACAGGATAGGAAAGTTTCAACAAGAAAAAGGCCCACAAAAACCAAGAGATATAATCGTTCAGTTCCATAATTATAGAGACAAGGATGAGTTATGGAAGAAGATTAAAGGAAGAACAAATATCAAATATAGAGGGAAAAATATTCAAATTTTTGCAGATATAGCAGCTGAGACACTGAGAAGAAAGAGATCATTGAAACCATTATTGGAACTGTTGAAGAAACAGAATGTGCAATATAGATGGGGTCGATCAGCATGTTTAATCGGTTGGAAAGATGGAGTCACAGCTTCTCTGAGATCCCCTGAAGATATGAAAGACTTTTGTAACAAATTTGAACTGCAGAGAATAGAGATACCGGGATGGGAAGAGGAGGAGAGAGAGTTATATATGTTGGGAAAAGAGGAATGGCAGCTAGTTAGAAGAGAAAACAGAGAGCAAATAGAGGGACACCGGGGAGGAGGGGGGGAAGGTGAGCGGCACATGGACGGAGCTGAGCCCCCAGATAGGAATCAAAAGTGGGACTTTTTCCACAAATGATTTATAGGCAAATAAAAAGCCTAACAGGGGTGAGGGGGCAGGGGGGAGGGGTATTTAATGGGGGAGGGGAGGGAGGGAGGGGAGGGGGAAGGAGGGGGAGGGGGGTGGAGGGGAGGGAGAGAAGTGGGGTGGGACTGGGGATAGGGAGTTTTAAAACTGACATCTTGTATGAAAGAAGAGGTACAGGGAAGGGGAAGAGGAAAAGAAATGGTAAAATAGGAAGAAGACAAATAAAATATGGAGGACATACGCTTTGTAACCCATAATGTAAATGGATTAAATTGCCCGGGTAAAAGATTTAGACTATACAGGGAATTACAACATAGAGAGGCCTCAGTTGTCTTTTTGCAGGAAACACATCTAGAGTTAAAAAAAAATATTAAGCTAAAGTCTAGACAACATCCGACATGGTATTATGCAGATTCCCCAGTTAAGAGCGCTAAGGGAGTAGCTATAGGATTTGCAAAAAACATTAGGTTTGAATTGGAAGATAGAAAGACAGACCCGGAGGGGAGGTTTTTGTTTTTGAAGGGTAAATTACATGACATAGAATGTACGCTTGCAAACATATATTGCCCTAATAGGAAGCCAGAGATGTTTTTGAAAGGGGTTATGAGAAGATTGATGGACTTTGGAAAGGGATATCTAATAGTGGCGGGAGACTTTAACATATGTATGGATCCACAAATGGATACAACATCTGGAGTACAGAGAGGGGGAAATAGGTCCATGGGATTATTGAAAACGGTGATGAAAGAGTGCCAACTGGTGGATAGCTGGAGAATTGTCAACATGAGAGATAGAGATTATACTTTCTTCTCTAGTGTACATAGGACATACTCTAGATTGGACTATATTTTGGTGGACCATCGACTTGTTGAGGATTTGGTTAAAGTAGAAATAGAAGCAATAACTATCTCGGACCATGCACCTGTAGTAATGGAATTAAGATGGGGAGGGAAACTGTCAGGAGGCCTATCATGGAGGTTGAATGAGACACTCCTCATGGACCCAGATACTAACCGGAAGATCAGGGAGGAAATAGAGAGGTTCTTTGAGGAAAATGAAACAGGGGATGTATCACTAGCTACAGTGTGGGAGGCACATAAAGCATATGTAAGAGGAATCCTTATTGCGATTGGGGCAAAGAAAAAAATGGAAAGACGAGAGAAGATTAGTGGACTTTTGAAGGAAATAGCTGAGATGGAACTCCTACATAAAAATAACATAAGGAAAGAGATAGAGCAAAAAGTGATAAAAAAGAGGGAAGAACTAGAGAAAGTAATGGCGGAAGAAAAAATGAGAACTTTTAATAAGATCATTGGTGAAAGATATAGATGGGGAGATAGACCAGGAAAATATCTGATGAGAGCCTTGAGGAGAAAGAAGAATAGGAACTATATAGATAAAATAAAAAACTCCAAGGGAGAGTTAGTCCATTCAACCAAAGATATTGCAAAGGTATTTAAAGATTACTACAGTAAATTATATAATATTGCCCCTAAGGATGTTATAAATAAAGATAAAATGATAAATATTGAAAAAAGAAGGGATTATTTAAGAAACGCAGGATTACCAAAATTAAGTGAAGAACTATTAAACTCCTTAGAATCTGAAATCACACAGGAAGAACTAAAAATAGCATTAAAAAGCTTTAAGACGGGAAAAAGCCCAGGCCCAGATGGATATACCGTGAGGTATTATAAAAAATATAGTGATTTACTGTTACCTAAGTTAAAGAGATATATGGAGGAGTTGGGGGGAGAGATGGAGATAAGACAGGAATCCCTTCTGGCACAGGTGGTCTTAATACATAAGGAAGGTAAAGATATCACCCATTGTTCAAGTTATAGACCGATATCGCTATTGAACGTAGACACGAAGTTGTATGCAAAAGTATTGGCGAATAGGTTAAGAGATCTGATGCCAGATTGGATACATGGAGACCAGGTGGGCTTTGTTAGAGGAAGAGAGGGTCGAGATAATGGGTTGAGGTCCCTGATGCTTATACAGAAAAGTAAAACGGAAAAAAATCCAGTAGTGCTGCTCTCGATCGATGCGGAGAAGGCGTTCGACAGGGTTAACTGGAGTTTTATGATGGACACACTGGAGGTCCTGGGATTGGGTAGTAGGATGAGAAAGTGGATTGGAAAGTTATATGAAGGACCATCCGGGATGGTAATGGTAAATGGAGAGAGATCGGAGACCTTTTCTATGTCAAATGGAACTAGACAGGGATGCCCACTTTCCCCACTGCTGTTTGTTCTATCATTGGAACCCCTGTTATTAACAATTAGGAAAAATATAAATATAAAGGGAATAAATGTTGGAAAGACAGAACATAAGATAGCCGCTTTCGCGGACGATTTATTATTCTATGTTGGAAACCCGAGGATAACACTTCCTAACCTAATGAAAACACTGAAGGAATATGGGGAAATGTCAAATCTAAAAATTAACCCGAGCAAAACAGAGATATTCAATATAAATCTTCCAAAGAGTGAAAAAGAAAATATACAGAGAGAGTTTCCCTTTATATGGAAAGATAGAGAAATAAAGTACCTGGGAGTAAAACTTACTCCCTCACAGAAAAATCTTTATAAAGCTAATTATATCCCTATGTTAAATGAAATCAGAGAGGAATTGAGGAAAATGGGTGGAGGAAATCCTTCCTGGCTGGGTCGTATCAACCTGATAAAAATGGTAATTCTCCCTAAGATACTGTATAAATTCCAGATGATTCCCATTAATCTTCCAGAGGTGTATTTTAGGACAATTAAGCGAATGGTAACTAAATATATATGGAAAAATAAAAAACCTAGGATATCATATGAAGTGCTAAGTAGAAATAAAGAAAAAGGGGGGTTGGGAGTACCGGACTTTAAAAGATACCATAGAGCAGTTATCTTAGCAAGAATTTTTGACTGGACACATAACTCAAAAAGTAAACATTGGGTCACAATTGAAAATACACTTAGTAGAAAGGATTTGGGTAGGAGTGTATGGGAGCCACCACAATTCAGAGAATTAGAGGAGAGCACGAGTATATACACGAGGATTGTAATAAGGGAGTGGGATAAAATGCACAAACAGAGGAAATGGGAGTTTAATTCACTATTAATGTCACTAAGAAATTCAGATTTTTTCCCCCCAGGTAAAGAGGAAATTTCAGGTAGATGGATAATGAAGGAAGACGCTCAGCTGAGAGATGTAATGGAGGGGGTAAACTTAAGAACACTGGAGGATTTGAAAAGGGAAGAGGGAAGGATTTTCACTAGGACAGATATATGGAGGTATAATCCATTAAAACAATTTGTGGAGAAATTGACGAAGCCCCTTAGAACTAGGAAAGAGTGGAATGAATTTGAGAAATTTTTAGAAGACCGAGGTGATGGGAAACACAGCACTGCTAAAGCATATAAAGCTCTCACGGATTTAGATAGTAAGTTTAAATTAAAGTATATAGAAAAATGGGAAAAGGATTTAGGAGTGGAGTGGGAAGAGCACACACTGAGGAAAATATATAGAATGGTACACGAAAATATTAGTATGCGTGAGGTGGAAATGAATTTTAAATGTTTGACAAGGTGGTATGTTACACCGGTGATAGAGCACAAAATGAGGGAGGAGAAGCAACCTTGGTGTTGGCGAGGATGTGGAGGGTTGGGCACGATGTATCACATATGGTGGGAATGTCCAAAAATACAAATATATTGGGAAAAAGTTATAAATCAAATCACGATTATCACTGGATTGGAGATAGGATTGGACCCTGAAACCTGTCTTTTCCATAATTCAATATTATCTGGAAATAAATATAAAGAACTGGGTATATTGTGTTACCTAAATGCAGCAAAAAGTCTGATTCCTAAGTTTTGGCGTAAAGTTGAGGCACCGAGGGAAGAGGATTTGATGAATAGAGTGGACCAGATTGCTAGATTGGAAAAACTTTATTACATACAGGAAGATAGGATGGTGACATATCATATGAAATGGGAGAAATGGGAGGAGTTCAAAGTAAAGGTAAAGGAAGGTACTGAGTAAGTAAGCGTAAAGAAAAGGGAAAGAGAGGACAAGAAGAAAGCAGGGGAAAAAAGGGGGAAAGGATAAGGAAAAGGAGAAAATATAATAATTAGCCTTTCTCTCTTTCTTTTCCTTTTTCAAACCTCGGTAACCAGAGGATATGAGATACAAGTCGATCAGACAGATGTCAGGGGTATAATGTAGTGGGGTGGGAGGTGGGAGGGTTGAAAGAAAGGGAGGTATGGGGAGAAAATGTAAATGATACGAAATTAGTGTTTTATGAGAATTTGTAATGTTATATTTTCCATTATGGAAATGTGTATTGTTTTACTTGAAAAATGAATAAATATTTAAATTAAAAAAAAAAATCCATTGTGGTGGTGTATAGAGCAAAAAATGTTAGAATTGTGTCGATGTTCCAATATTTATGGACCTGACTGTATATCTTTGAGTCAGGTCAAAATAAACTAGATGTGCTTGATTTCCACATATCATTCAGTGCCACTATATGCCCATAAATATTTCTTGTTTATATACCCTTGCTCTCTGAATTCTTTGATAAGCTATCGAACAACAACTGTTGAATACCTTCTATTTCCTGCTTCTCCTGATACATGTGCTTCAAGTGAAGTCTTCAAAGATGATCTCCACGATGTTCCACAAAATATAAAAAAAACTCATATAGTTCAATACTGCTTTTACTATGTTTCCTTCTTATAAAAGGAAAACCACTTACAATGAAATGTATTTACTGTGCATATCTTTTTAATACCCATGCAAATCCACCAAGTGCAGATGTCCAGCAATGTCACTCCAGGCTTCTTACAGGATGTTAGAAAATCATGTGCTCCACAAGTAGTTTTGTTAAAGAAATCCTCTTTTTAGTTCCTCTCCAGCACAATCCAAAGTGGTCCCCAAAAAAATAAAATCCTTAAATAGTGTAATACGGCCTTTACAAAAAACTTTTATAACCAAAACTCAAACCACTTACATTGCAATCCAATATCTGTGTGTGTCCCTGGAAATCCTAATATTCACACCTCATGCAAGTGTTCAAAAACCTTTCTCCATGCACGAGATTCCTGTGCTTTAAACCAGATATAACCATTCTTTGTTGGATATTTCCCTTCATCCACTCCAGAATGTATCCGGGATTCCCATATGAGAACCATTATAAAAAGGCTATAGTGTAGTAGATTCTCATAAAATTGTAAATTTATTAAATCTCTATTGATTTACAAACAATTGCAGAATAGAATGCCTTAGAACCACATCTAAGATGGCTGCTGCGGCACTTCTGGCGTGCGTGGCTGTGTCACTTCCGGTATTTGACGTCAATTCGGATGCATTTCATCATCAAGACTTATGCCAAGGATCAATTGGTCCTTGGAAGAAGTCTTGATGATAAAACACAACGGAAGTGACGTCCGACGTCGGAAGTGATGCAGCCACACACACTGGAAGTGTTGCGGTGGCCATCTTAGATGTGGTTCTAAGGCATTCTAATCTGCAATTGTTTGTAAGTCAATAGAGAATTAATAAAGTTAAAATTTTAAGGGAATCTACTACATTTTTATAATTTTTTTTTTATAATATTTCATAAATAGAAATCCTGTATACCTTATGAAGGGGATACTCCAACAGCGGATGGTTATGTGATTTAAAGCATAGGAATCTGGTAAGGTGCATGGAGAGAGATTATTGAACACTTGCATGCAGTGTGAATATTGGGATTTAAAAGGGACACGCATTGATATTGTATCAAAATGTGAGTGGTTTAAGTTTTGGTTATAAAGTTGTATGTAAAGGCGGTATTACACTATTTTAAGAATTTTTTATTTTTGGATTGTATTGGAGAGGATTGAAAGGAGGATTTCTTTAAAGAAACTACTTGTAGAGCACTTGATTTTCTAATGTCTGGTAAGAAGCCTGGAGTAATATTGCTGGACATCTGCACTTGGTGGATTTTCTTGGATATAAAAGGGATATGCACAGTAGTTCTATTTCATTGTGAGTGGTTTTCCTTTTATAAGAAGGAAACCTAGTAAAACGGCATTGCACTATATGCGTTTTTTAATATTTTGCATAATATGGCGGAGAGCTTCTTTGAAAACTTCACTTGAAGCACATGTATCAGGAGAAGCAGGAAATACAAAGCATTCAACAGTTGTTGTTCGATCACTTATCAAAGAATTCAGAGGGTAAGGTCACATAAAGAAGTAATACAGTAGGTATAGAAAAGAATACCCACCTTTTTAAATGAATCACATTTCATTGCTTTGCAGTCTGAAATAAAGGCAGGCACAGTTTTTCATTTTATCCAGCTGTATTTACTCAACTCAACTGCAACATATAACATCCAAGTGAAATATATAATCCCAACATGTCAGAATAGAAAAAAAAAAATCAAAAACAGAATCACGGAGTTGGAAAAAGGATTACCCCGTTGTGTCAGTATTTTGTTGAACCACCTTTTGCTTTAAATACAGCCTTGAGTCTTTTGGGATACGTATCTAACTAACTTTGCTCATTTAGACTCTAGATATTTGCCCACTCTTCTTTGCAGAACTGCTCAAGTTCAGTTAAATTTGATGGTGACCATTTGTGGACTGCCGTCTTTAAGTCATTCCACAGATTTTCAATGGGGTTTAAGTTTGGACTCTGACTAGGCCATGCAAGGATCATCACGTTTATTCACCTTCAATAACTGTGGGGTCATTTTATGCTGTGTGCTTTGGGTCATTGTCATGTTGGAAGGTAAACCTTCTTTTGACAACTTTCTGGCAGAGGACAGCATATTTTCCTCAAGAATTTGACAGTATTTTGCCCCATCCTTTTTTCCTGCTATCCTGACAAGTGCTCCAGTCCCTTCTGCAGAGAAAAACCGCCATAACAGGATATTGCCACCTCCATGCTTTTTTGTAGGAAAGTAGTGTTATTTGGATGGTCGGCTGCAGGGGCGGATTGCCAACTCATGGGGCCCCCAGGCAGTAAGAGATAATGGGGCCCCCTGCGCCCCCACCTACACTCAAGCCACACCCACACAACACCCTACCTACATATTGTAGCTCAGCTGCATAGAAGGGGCATTTAAATATTTACTGCAGCAAAGACTGCATGAATGTTCCCAACTTCTTTCCATAGAAGCCACTGGGCACTTCCAGATTTAAAGATGGCTGCCATGTGGGGGAAGTGAAAGAGAGGGGAGTGAGAGGGTAAAAGAGGAGGGGTGTGAGAGAGAGGAGGAGGAGTGAGAGAGGAGGGGTGTGTTTTTAAATTGCGCTAAAAATTAGGCATGGCTTACAAGGGGTGTGGTTAAATAGTGTCTGAGATGACTTGTATAGTGCAGAATGAGGTAATGTTAAATAGGGAATGTATAGTGTGGAGTGTATGACAGTGAGTGGTATGTACAGGGAGATGAATGCGGAGTGTATGGCTGTGGGTAGTATATGTAGGGTGGTGTCAGTAGTTCTTAAGTTTTATTAGTATTTTATTTTTTTGTAATTTTATTTACAAATTAATGTTTTATTTTTATCATTTTTTTTTCAAAATGCTTTTGAGTGACCAGTGGATGGTGTCATTAGCGCAATGGTGAGGGTGTCAGAATGGTTTAATTTTGATTATCTAATTTTTTAATTATTTTTTACAATTTATTTATGTATTATTTTTTTCACAATGATTTTGTGGGGGCAGTGGACAGTGTCAGTAGGAAGTTAACAGGGAGCACTAGTATATGTTGGGCTGTCATTAGATTGGGATCAATAAACATAACCTGTACCCCCTTATATCAGAAGCAAGGGAATGGATGGAGGGAAGGAAGGAAGGAAGGAGGGGTGGGAGGAAAGAATGAAGGGAGGGGATGGAGGAAGGATGGGAAGGAAGAAAAGGGAGGGAATGGATGGAGTAAGGAAGGAATGAAGGAAAGAAAGAAAATGGAGGGAGGAAGGAAGAAATAAAAAGGGAGAGAGGGAATGGATGAAGAAAGAGGAAGGAAGGGGTGGGAGGAAAGAATGAAGGGCGGGAATGGAAGAAAGAAGGGAAAGAAGAAAAGGGAGGGAGGGAATGGATGGAAGAAGAAAGGGGAGGGAGGAAGGAAGATAGGAAGGGATGGAAGGAAAGAATGAAGGGAGGGGATGGGGGAAGGAATAAAAGGGAGGAAGGAAATGGATGGAGGAAGGAAGGAAGGAAAGAAAATGGATGGATGAAGTAATGAAGGTAAAGGAAGGAAGAAAAGGGAGGGAATAGATGAAGGAAGGAATGGATGAAGGAAGGAAGGGGAAGGAGGGGTGGGAGGAAAGAATGAAATGAGGGGATGGGGGAAGGAAGAAAAGGGAGGGAATGGATGGAGGAAGGAAGGAAAGAAAATGGATGGACAAAGTAATGAAGGTGAAGGAAGGGAGGAAGGAAGTAAAGAGGAAAGGGAGGGAATAGATGAAGGGAGGAAAGATAGAAGGAAGGGTAGGGAGGGGAGAGTGGAAGGAAGGACATGGAAGGGAGGAAGGAAGAAAAGGGGGGAGGGAATGAATGGAGGAAGGAAGGAAGGAAAGGGAGGGAAGGAAGAAGGGGAGGAAGGAAGGAAAGTAACCACTTGCCTACCAGGCACTTATATCCCCTTCCTTACCAGGCCAATTTTCAGCTTTCAGCACTGTCGCACTTTGACAATTGCATGGTCATGCAACACTCTACCCATATGAAATTTTTATCATTTTTTTTCCTCACAAATAAAGCTTTCTTTTGGTGGTATTTAATCGCCGCTGGGTGTTTTTTACTTTGTGCGCTATAGACAAAAAAGAGCAAAAATTTTGAAAAATAAAGTTTTTGTTTCTATTATAAAATTTTGCAAACAGGTAATTTTTCTCCTTCACTGATGTGCGTTGATGAGGCTGCACTGATAGGCGGCACTGATAGGCAGCACTGAAGGGCACTGATGGGCAGCACTAATGAGGTGGCACGGATAGGCGGCACTGATAGGCGGCACTGACTGGCTACACTGCTGGGCACTGACTGGCTACACTGCTGGGCACTGACTGGCTGCACTGCTGAGCATTGACTTGCGCAACTGCTGGGCACTGACTGGCAGCACTGCTGGGCACTGGTGGGTGGCACTGCTGGGCACTGGTGGGTGGCACTGCTGGGCACTGGTGGGTGGCACAGGTGGGTGGCACTGATCATCAGTGCCCTGATGATCGGTACTGATCCCTGCTCTGAAAACTGCCGGTTCTCGGAAGTACTTTCCCCACGTTCTGACAGCGTGAGTAAAGTGCAGCCGAGAACCAGCAATTGCATTTCCCTGTGATCCGTGTGTGATTTGGACACGGATGATCACGTGGTAAAAAGCCGCTGTGATTGGGCGCGCAGGAGAGCTCGTTCTGGGAGGACGTCATATGACGCCCTCCCAGAACTGGCCGGCCGCAGTGTAGCTGTCATTTGGCTACCTGCGATTGGCAACTAGTTAAAGGAGGGGAGGGAGGAAAGAATGAATGGAGGGAGGAAGGGAGAAAGGAAGGAAGGATTGAAGGAAGGGGAGGGAGGGGGGAAGGAATGATTGAAGTATGAAGAGGGAGGCAATTAAATAATTAAAGGAGGGGATGGAGGAAGGAATGAAGGTAAGGAAGAAAAGGGAGGGAATGGAGGAAGGAAGGAAGAAAATGAATGGAGAAAGGAATGAAGGAACGGGAGGGAAGGAAGGAGACGAGGGAAAAAGGAAGGAAGAAAAAGGAGGGAGGAAATGGATGAAGGAAGGAAAGAAGGGGAGGGAGAACGGAAGTAAGAGAGAGAGGGAAGGAAGGAAAGAATGAAGGGAGGGGATGGAGGAAGGAAGAAAATGGAGGGAGGGAATGGATAGAGGAAGGAAGGAAATGGATGGAGGAAGAAATGAAGGATGGGAAAAGGAAGGAAGAAAAGGGAGGGAGGGAATGGATGAAGGAAGGAAAGGAGGAAGAAAAGGGAGGGAATGAAGGAATGAAGGAGGGGGTGGGAAAAAGGAAGGAATGAAGGAAATGAAAGGAGGGGAGGGAGGAAAGAATGAGAGCGAGAGAGAGAGAGAGAGAGAGAGCGCTGCTGGCTAATCTGGACAGGAGAGGCAGAGCAGATCCTCTTTCCTCTGCCGTGGAGGACGGGGGGGGGGGGGGGAGGTCAGAGAAGATGAGGCATCAGAGACCTGCAAGGGGGGGGGCCCAGAAGGCCCAGAAGGGAAATCCGATGCACAGTCAGGAATGATCGGTGCAGGGGAGGGACAGTGATAGCACCGATCTCCCTGCATGGATTTCAACTAGGCAGCTGGAAGCCTCTCCCTCCCATGGCTTTCAGCTGCTTCATTAAAATCCATGCAGGGAGATCGGTGTTGTCACTGTCCCTCCCCTGTGCCGATCACCTCCATCTTTGTTCCTCATACATATATCATCCATGGGGGGGGGGTGCGCACCCATGGATGATATGCCTCTCACCTTCCCACTGCCCACCAGCTCCATCACCAGTACAGTGTCTGGACCCGTCGCCCAACTCACGCGAAGTGACACGTGAGCTACTTCTGGGTCGGGATCTGAGACTGCCTCCTCCTCCGCTCCCCACACTGTCACTTGACAGTGATCCTCTCATGGGCCCCCTATTGACCCCGGGCCCTTGGGCAATGCCCAAATGGTCAGTCCACCCCTGGTCAGCTGTTTTGGATTTCCGCCAGACTTTGTTTGGTGTTGAGGCCAAATAATTACATTCTAGTCTCATCTGACCATAACACGTTTTTCCATGTAGCCTCAGTGTTTTCAAGGTGCATTTTGGCAAAGCACAGTCTTGATTGCATGTGACTTTTCTTGAGGAGTGGCTTTTTTCTTGCAACCCTCCCACACAAGCCACATTTGTGAAGAAATTGTGATATTGCTGTCATATGTACACAATGACCACTCTTTGTCATAAATTCCTGCAACTGCTTCGAATTTGCTTTAGGCCTCTTGGTAGCTTCTCTGACCAGTTTCCTCTTGGCTCTTTCATCCAGTTTGGAGTGACATCCTGATCCAGCGGTCTGAGTTGTACCAAATACTTTTCACCACTTAATAAGATAATTCACTGTGCTTCTAGGCATTGCTAAAGCCTTTGAAAATTTTTTTGTAAAAAAATCTCCTGATTTGTGCCTGTTCACAACTTTATCCCGGAGATCTTTTGGCAGTTCCTGGCTGCACATAGTTGATTGTTTGCACATCCTGTTGCACTACCATGGACAGAAATGCTCTAGGAATGCTCTTTTCGTGCTGAGCTAAACAAAATGACCACAGCTGATCACAGTTGAAAGTCAAATGGCTTTGTGTGCCATTGAGAAGGTGATTAGCTACACCTGATTGAGTTCTCAAGGCATTTTTAGGAGGGGGAGGGGGGGGGTGATCCTTATTCCAACCTGGTGATTCTGTTTTTGAAGTTCTTACTTTTTTTTTTTTTTCTGACATGTTAGTGGTATATCTTTCACTTGGATGTTATAAGTTGCACTGAGTAAAAAAAGCTGGATAAAACAAAAATTATGTCTGTCTTCATTTCAGGCTGCAAAGCAACTAATGTGAATATTTTAAAGGGGGCAATTCTTTTCTATACCTACGTTATAAATGGTTATATAGTGGCACTGAATGAAATGTGATAAGTATGCACATATGGTTTATTTTTAAGCACTGTATGTGGAACATACTACACTATACAGTGGGGCAAAAAAGTATTTAGTCAGCCACCAATTGTGCAAGTTCTCCCACTTCAAAAGATGAGAGGCCTGTAATTGGCATCATAGGTAGACCTCAACTATGAGAGACAAAACGAGAAAAAAAATCCAGACAATCACATTGGCTGATTTGGAAAGAATTTATTTGCAAATTATGGTGGAAAATAAGTATTTGGTCACCTACAAACAAGCAAGATTTCTGGCTCTCACAGACCTGTATCTTCTTCTTTAAGAGGCTCCTCTGTCCTGCACTCATTACCTATATCAATGGCACCTGTTTGAACTTGTTATCAGTATAAAAGACACCTGTCCACAACCTCAAACAGTCACACTCCAAACTCCACTATGGTGAAGACCATAGAGCTGTCGAAGGACACCAGAAACAAAATTGTAGACCTGCACCAGGCTGGGAAGACTGAATCTGCAATAGGCAAGCAGCTTGGTGTGAACAAATAAACTGTGGGAGCAACAGTTAGAAAATGGAAGACATACAAGATCACTCATAATCTCCCTCGATCTGGGGCTCCACGCAAGATCTCACCCCGTGGGGTCAAAATGATCACAAGAACGGTGAGCAAAAATCCCAGGACCACACGAGGGGACCTAGTGAATGACCTGCAGAGAGCTGGGACCAACGTAACTAAGGCTACCATCAGTAACACACTACGCCACCAGGGACTCAGATCCTGCAGTGCCAGGCATGTCCCCCTGCTTAAGCCAGTACATGTCCGGGCCCGTCAGAAGTTTGCTAGAGAGCATTTGGATGATCCAGAAGAGGATTGGGAGAATGTCATAAGGTCAGATGAAACCAAAATAGAACTGTTTGTTAGAAACACAACTTGTCGTGTTTGGAGGAGAGAGAATGCTGAGTTGCATCCAAAGAACACCATACCTACTGTGAAGCATGGGGGTGGCAACATCATGCTTTGGGGCTGTTTCTCCGCAAAGGGACCAGGACGACTGATCCATGTACAGGACAAAATGAATGGGGCCATGTATCGTGAGATTTTGAATGCAAACCTCCTTCCATCAGCAAGGGCATTGAAAATGAAACGTGGCTGGGTCTTCCAACATGACAATGATCCCAAACATACCGCCCGGGCAACGAAGGAGTAGCTTCGTAAGAAGCATTTCAAGGTCCTGGAGTGGCCTAACCAGTCTCTAGATCTCAGCCCCATAGAAAACCTTTGGAGGGAGTTGAAAGTCCGTGTTGCCCAGCGACAGCCCCAAAACATCACTGCTCTAGATAGATCTGCATGGAGGAATGGGCCAACATACCAGCAACAGTGTGTGCCAACCTTGTGAAGACTTACAGGAAACATTTGACCTCTGTCATTGCCAACAAAGGATATATAACAAAGTATTGAGATGAGCTTTTGATATTGACCAAATAGAATTTATTTGCAAATTATGGTGGAAAATAAGTATGCATGACTTCCAGTGGCACTGGGTGTTTATTGATGATGTGACAGAAGCAGCCGGATGAATTCAGCCCAGATTCAGCCAAATGCAGCAAAGTTGATTGGACGTTGCTTCACAATACAGATGGACAACGATCCAAAACACATTGCAAAAACATAAAAGGTGCAGCACTTAAACTCAAATGATGTCAAAATATATACTGGAAGATAAATAAGAGCATAACACTATTGGGTAAATGATATCAAATAAATAACGGTGATAAATAGGCATAAATAGGTGACTGGTAAGTGCCAGAGAATAAAGTGCCGAAGTCTATATCATGAATAGTAATCCTTTGTGTGTCTTCTGGTGATTAAATATTCGAATTATACACACACCAGATGCATAATTCCAATATGCATTAAGAAGACTAATCACATCTTAAGGTCTCCAATGGAATCCTCTTACGGACTTGTCTAGCATCTCTGGGCTTCCCTCTGGGCACCTCTGTCCATCTGGGGTTCCCTTTGGATCATCCGATAAAGCACCTCCCAGCTACCTTCCCTGGTGGCTCTGTGGGTGGTGTACTCAACACGAGTCCTAAGAAAGGATGCCAAGATAGTGTAGTACCGTTTAAAAAGGATGATTTATTGATCCAAAAAATTAGACATAATAAAACAAAACAAAAACAACTGACCATGACGCGTTTCGTGCTAAATGCACGTAGTCATAGGGAGATTGCACACTCCCTTTGACTACGTGCATTTAGCACGAAACACGTCAAGGCAAGAGCTGCGAAGTCCAGACGTCACACTGCTGAGCCCCATGCGGGCCGGCGGCCATCTTTTATCATGGTTAGTTGTTTTTGTTTTGTTTTATTATGTCTCATTTTTTGGATCAATAAATCATCCTTTTTAAACGGTACTACACTATCTTGGCATCCTTTCTTGGGACTCGTGTTGAGTCCACCACCCACAGAGCCACCAGGGAAGGTAGCTGGGAGGTGCTTTATCGGATGATCCAAAGGGAACTCCAGATGGACAGAGGTGCCCAGAGGGAAGCCCAGAGATGCTAGACAAGTCCGTAAGAGGATTCCATTGGAGACCTTAAGATGTGATTAGTCTTCTTAATGCATATTGGAATTATGCATCTGGTGTGTGTATAATTCGAATATTTAATCACCAGAAGACACACGAAGGATTACTATTCACGATATAGACTTTGGCACTTTATTTTCTGGCACTTACCAGTCACCTATTTATGCCTATTTATCACTGTTATTTATTTGATATCATTTACCCAATAGTTTTATGCTCATATTTATCTTCCAGTATATATTTTGACATCATTTTGAGTTTAAGAGCTGCACCTTTTTGTGTTATATCAGTTGTTGGAGGTTTATTGGTACCTTTCGGTGTACAGCAGCTTTTATCTAGCACTCACTTTCTCTCTTTATATTATTGTTACATTGCAAAAGCAACCCTGGAGCTTTTGAAGGAAAAGTAGAATATTCTGCAATGACTGAGTCAATCACCTGATCTCAACCCAATTGAGCATGCATTTCACTTGCTGAAGGCAAAACTAAAGGTAGAAAGACCCACAAACAAAGAACAACCAAAGACAGCTGCAGTTAGAGCCTGGCAAAGCATCAGAAAGGAGGAAATAGTCTTTGATAATGTCCATGGGTTCCAGACTTCAGGCAGCCATTGCCAGTAAAGGATTCTCAACAAAATAAAAATGAAAAATGAACATTTTATTTATGATTATATTCATTTATCCAATTACATTTGAACCCCTGAAAATGGAGGGACTGTGTATAAAAATGGTTGCAGTTCCTAAAAGTTGTACTTGATATCTATGTTCAACCCCTTGAATTAAAGCTGAAAGTTTGCACTTCAAATTCATTTGGATTATTTTGTTTTAATTTATTCTGGTGGTATACAGAGCCAAAAGTATGAAAATCGTGCCTGTGTCCAAATATATATGAACCTAACTGTATATAGACTATACTGGACTGATTATTTTGATTTGAGTGTGCTGGTTTATTATTATTGATATCCCTTTCTGTAAGGGGAACAGATTGTATCCTACTGCCTGGGGGGGGGGGGAGTATATAGAAACTAAATTTTTTTTTTTTTGGAGAAAGTTCCCGTGCGCTACAATATTTATTGTACATAGCTTTTTGTTTTTGGAGTATCCCACTTAATTCCCTCAACTCTATCGGAGTTCTCCCAAAAACAAAAAAAAACACCCCTAGACTGGTCATTGAAGAAACGTGTGAATTAGCCTTTGTGCCTGGCTGTGGGGAAAAGCTTTGGGGGAAGACTTAGACCATATTCCTGCGGCTCCTACGGGAGTAGCACTACATAATGTTGTCCAAAGACATCCAAAGGTGGTCTTTTATGCAGATGCAAACATGACCTCCTGGAGAGATGTCTTACAGCTGACATTTCCATAAATGTGTATTCTCCACTCGGCTATAATTATGTGTTTAAGTGAATGGACAAAGGAGGAGGACAACAACAGCAACTGGACAAAGTTTGTGAGCCTCATTGCCTTTCCTTCATAACATGTTTGACTGAGGGGTGTCTCTTACTGCCATAGACTTCAGATTGGCGCTCTTATCTGTCCAAGATTGGTTGTTTAAAAAAACAATCATTTTGTGTAGCTAGCTTAATTTTGACATGTTTTCTTGACTTTGTCACAGATCACAAATTTGCAGATTCTCCCCCTTGTGCAGAGATAGCCCAGCTTAAAGCAGGCCATACACTGTAAGGGTTTGCTTTATCAGCTCCACAGGTGGACCTAAAGAAACTAATTGAATTCCCTATTCCTGCTAAGCAGCATGGATGGAGGGACTTTCCCTGCCAGCTATTGTATGCAAAAGGTAGTGGTAGAGGGGCACTGTTTACGGATTTTCACAGATTATCAAAATGTGGACAAAATCATTATTTGAGACCAATTAGCAGCTCCTCACTAAGACTTGAATCCCCGAGGAGAGGACATTCATCTGAATTGAGAAATCAAAGTGTGATCGGAAAGAGATCCAAATGAAAGATCCCTGGGAGACCAAAGTCTTTATTGTTCAGCTGGTTACAACAAACAGGTAAAGGGACAGTCAACGCATTTGAGGGGCCACAGGATCCACTTTCATCAGGGCTGGATGAAATGGCAAAATGTTAAATGGACTCAACAGTAGCCCTAAGCAGATTGATCTGCAGGCAGACAACAATCAGTGCTGGTGTTCACGTAAACGTAGCAGTGCTACGTTTAGGACCAGTAGAGCACCTACATTTGTTACTAACAAACACTAACTGAACAAAAAGATTTGTTTGTGGAATAAAATAGATCAGAGGTCACCTTGTCCAGGAAAGATGTTAGCGTCAGACAATTCATCTGAATCTTTCCATTGTAAATGCTTCCTAAGCCTGTTTATCTAGTTTCTTCTGAAGTTCCTGGCAGTTTGGCAATCTGTTAATAGATTGCTTTCATTGGATTTCCATTCACTACTCTTTGTCAGTGTTTCTCAACCAGGGTTGCTCCAGATTTTGCTAAGGGTTCCTCGAGCAATGATCAGTTTCTGCCTCTCCGATTAGTAACCACTGACTGCAATGATCTTTTTGCTATCTGTAAGTAGGGTATTCTTCCTACTGACCACAAATGTAAGGAACATTTTCCCAGTGTCTGTTATGCTAATGTACAATGAGCTGTCGATATAGTAATGAATAACAGGGTTTCCCTGATGCCTAGAAATTGATTTCAAGGGTTCCTCCATGTTCTATGTGTTTGCATGCAGTTACACTTCTTTCCCTAGTGAACACATTTTTTTCAGATCTGAATGGTAGCCTTGCACTAAGGCCTCATTCACACTGACACATCTGCATTTTTATGTGTTTAGAGGACATTTCTAAACAAATATAAATGCATGTTATGATTTTTCGGTGGTGCCATTCACACTGCATTTACCTGCATTTAGTTGTGGTCAATTTAGCTGCATTTAGAGATAATAGAATTCTGTGCATCCAAGATCTGATTATACACTCTAAATGCATGTAAACGCATCTAAACCCAGCTGACCTGCTTACAGCCCTTGCACATGGGGACAGATAGCTGCAATGTGTCCCACCTGGTGTTTTTTTTGCACCCGGGAGGGATAGGTACAGCATCCAGCCTTGCTGCCTGCAGCCTGTCAAAGTCTGTGGCAGGTTACGGTTGGATGGGGCTGCATTCTGTGCATTCATTCCTGGACACATAAGGACCTAAACACCAGTACCACTCTGTACAATGTTCAGCCCTGTCCAGTCGCAACCTGCCTTAGACTTTATCAAGCTGCAGGCAGCAGGTCAATGTTATGACAGGCATGTGTTCCATGCATAGGGACCTAAATGCAAGTACCACTCAGTATAGCGTTCAGCCTTACCCTGCTATAGACTTTAACAGGCTGCAGGCAGTAGGTTGGGCACTGCAAATGTCCCTTCTGGGCACATGAAAATGCTGGTAGGGATGCACTGCAGAAACACAGCCCTGTGTGCAAGGGGCCTAATGCAGGAATATCTAAACACAGAAAAATATGATCTGAAGTGCATAAAGTTATTTATACTTCCAGAAGACTTCTCCTTTGTTTTAGAAAAGCTAAACGTAGGAGTTCCAGTACAAACGAGTCCTAACGGGAAGAATCGGTTAGGAAAGACTATGGTGTGGTGCTACTAAGAAGGAAGCAGAGTCTGCATGTGTAATGAATATATGTGGCTGCAGTCATTACACACAGATAATTACGAACTGCACATAGAATAAAACAAATTGATAGGACTATATACAATAGGCTGACCCGTTTTAGCATGTATATCTACAACAAATACTGAAAAAGGTATAGTTTCCCTTTAATAGGCATATATGGGCTGATGAAGAGTGACTTATGATCCCGGTTCTTCTCTTTCCGGTGGGTACAGAGAAACTACTTGTTAATTAATAAGATATTGATCCCATGTGCTGAGGAAGCTCCCTAGGGAGAAAAAAAAAGATTATTATTATGTGCTTGTCATCACCTCTTCAGCTGTACTGGGAATTGATCAAATTAATGAAGACGACATGGCACGCAATTGTCACAGATCCCTGCAGCTTGTATAGCAAGTTGCATTAAAGTAAATGTGTCTCAAAATTGGATATGTGATGGAAATAAACCATAAGCAGGGTTACCTTTTAATGAACACTGCATGTTAAGAAAATGTGATAAGCCTTAGAGATGCAGCTAAATTAATATGCACAGTTTGGCTTTCCTTGTAGTAGTTGTGTTTGACCCTGACACCCACTTGAGCGTTCCAGTTGGTCCTTTAATGTGATGGACAGCATTACTGACTTCAGCTTTTACAGGGAAAGTTGAGATTTGCTTATAACTTTAGCTCTTCTTATGTATATTTTTTATTATGGGATTGGTTGGAATTACCTGAATTTTGGGCAAGTTTGGTAACATGATACAAATGTAACTGCCAGTGTAGTAGCCCCTTTAGGGTAAATATACAAAATACAAAACCATTGTATAGAGTAAGCAAAGTATTATAACTGATTACAGTAGGAACTGTATGTGTAGCGCTCACCCCCGAAGAAGACGCTGGAAATTGCCCAGGGTTCTCTTCTCAGTAGATTGCTCTGCAGCCACTCACATGAATATAATAACTCTTTGGCTCAATAAGCAGTCTAGGAGGTGTTCTTTTTGTTGTTTTTATTTTTGGAGTAACCAGAATAGGGTTGAGGGAATTGGGTGGGATACTCCAAAAACAGAAATTACAGTATGTACAGATTGGAGACAGGAAACTCATTTCTGAAAAGCTGAAGCAGAAGTCCTTGCAATAGCAAACTGTGGACTTGCCTTAAGGTAGAAGCAGTTAAAAGCAAGCTTCTTTATTTAACACCAAGAGCAGAGTCCTTTCACAAACGACTAGATAGACTGAGCTCTTCTGTAGTAGAAGCAGTTAAAGCACACAAGCTTCTTCCTATAGAGCAATAAGAGCAGAGTCCCTTCACAAGCAACTAGATAGACTAAGCTCTTCAGGACACCAACCAATGTCCCCTTTAGATAAACACACAGCCAACTCTCTAGCACAAGTGGGGTGGCAGCAGCCCAAAAGCCTCTAAGATCTCTCACAGTAGTCTGTACTCACAAATGTCCAGAGAAAGTTGGTTGCCCCCTTCCAACATCCATGTGACACCTTTCTCCAGTGATACCAAGGTAAGTCTTCACATGACAGCCCCCGAATCAGCTTTCTGTAGCTTCAGCATCCAGGCCCTCAGGTCACCCTCTTGAGGCCTTACAGTAAGTTCATGGCAGCGATGCCCAGAGGGCTCCAAGCCCTCAAGGCTGGACTTCCCCTCTGCAGGCAAAAACCTGAATGTTTTGTGTCCCAGAGAATTTACACACCTATGTTCCAGAGAATTCTACTGGAAAGCAGAGGAGGCAGGAAAACCAGCAGCAGCTGAAACATTGACCAGATCTAACTAACCACCCCTGCCAGTCATGTAAACTGATACATTATGCTGGAGAGCTTATGCTTCTGAAAGTCAACAGACATACTGTACAAATCACCTGGTGAAAATAGAAAAAGGAAACATTAAAGAAAAAAAACCCCAAAAAAAAACGAATGCAGTCATCACATCCAAGAATTGGTAAGCTGCAATATAATAAATGTTTGCTTTCAGGTTTAATACTGCTTTAAACTGATGATTTTGTCACTAGCTCCAAATGCAAACATTGCATTTGCAAATGTAGTCATTCGCTAGGTAACTTGGAATTCCTGCAGTACATACCTTTTTATTGACTGCAGTTCATTATGTTCTAATAAAAAAAGTGCTGTAGAGTGCAAGTATGTAGCTTCTACAAATCACAGCTCCAGGTGTACAGTATTCCCAATAGTACAAATGTTTCAATTTCAAGCAAATTAAGTTACATACAAGTGATCTTCCTATTTAAAGCAAAGCTCTGCCCAAAAGAGGAAGTTCCACTTTAAGGCTTTGTCCCTCCACTCCCTGTTGCGGTTTGGCACCTTTGGGGAGCAGGTGCCCGATTTTGACAGGAACCCACTTCCACTGTGATCCCCTACATGATCAGAAGCAGAAGTTGGGCCCCCCCCCCGATAGTCTTCTAGGACACGTGACGTCCCAAAAGACTACGGGACCATTCAAAAAGAGCAGCACTACTCGTGCATGCACAGTGGATACCGAGTTGTGAAGCTGAAAGCAACACTGAAGATGCTGGGGAGAGAGGACGGCTGGTAAACCTAGATGCGCAGGGAATGGCCGAATGTCAATCGACGTGTGACCGCTACACTTGAACAGAAGTCTGACGATAGACTTCTGTTCAACCACCCTGCTGAATACAAGAAACTCAGCGCTGCAGGCAATAAGCTGTAGACCTGAACTGTGTATTCTAACAGCTGGGAAGGGTCACCCATTCACTTTGATTGTGTGAATGGGGAAATCAGCCTGGTAGCTGAATGAAAATAACTGAACAGAATGTGGCCAGCTCAACCTCTTCCCACTGGAGGTATGCATATATGCAGCCCTTTGTAAACTGGTTTCTGTGCTGAGAGCACGCTCTCTGCATGCTCCCAACACAGTTAAGGGTGGAAAGCTCCAGTTGCATACTTGCAGTCAAGCTTTCTGATCATCTGACTGCTGTGACTGCCAATCACAGTGGTCAAATGATCAGAATGCCCACTTCCATCTCCCAGCATTTAGAACCTCTTAAATTGGTGGGAGGCAGCGACAGGAAGGCGTTAAGGTGCACATTTATAAAGGGACTTATAGCTACCCAGGGAACAATGGCTTTGTAATAGGATTCCAGAATAAATAGATACTGTATATTATCTGCCTTAGTGCTTCTGTAAACATAGCAGTGATGATTGCCAGTTGGTTGTCAGGATAATGACAGTTAACAACAAAGACAGACTGGTTTCTATGCTTCAAAGGGATAGTTTTCATTTCACATTGCTGTTTGTAAGTTAATAGCGGTTTCCTAGTTGAATAGGTTATATGCATGGTAGTACAAATTAGATATTTAATTTTAGGTATTTATGAAGTACCAACAGTTTTCTTACAAGCTAATGTCCTTGTGGCAGTCATTTATAGTGATGAGCCAAACACCCTACCTACGGTCAGGTGCATTGCTTTGGCCAATCATAATGCACTGTGAGAGCGCAGTGCATTGTGGGGCATGGTGGGCAAATAGCCCGCCGAAAGCCCTTACCGTTCGTGTGTTTGGCGATCACACGAACGGCTGATGTTCAAGTTGAACTCACATTCAACTCGAACATGAAGCCCATCCCTAGTCATTTATAGACACAAAAGCACAATCACAATCAGGCTATTACATGGATGGATGTTCCAATCACCTCCATGGCCACAGATGTATAAAATCAAGCACTTAGGCATGCAGGCTGTTTCTACAAACATTTGTGAAAGAATAGGTTGCTGTCAGGAGCCCAGTGAATTGAAGCATGGTACCTTGATAGGTTGCCCCACATGTACAATAAGTCCATCCATGAAATTTCCTTGCTACTAAATATCCCACGTTAACTGTTCGTGGTATTATAACAAAGTGGAAGCACTTGGGAACAGCAGCAACTCGGCCATGAAGTGATAGACCACGTAAAATGACAGTGCGAAGTTGCCAACTGTCTGCAGAGTCAATCGCTAAAGACCTCCAAACTTCATGTGGCCTTCAGATTAGCACAACAGCAGTGCATAGAGTGCTTTATGAAATGGGTTTCCATGGCCGAGCAGCTGCATCCAAGCCTTACATCACCAAGTGCAATGCAAAGCATTGGATGCAGTGGTGTAAAGCACGCCGCCACTGGATTCTAGAGCAGTGGAGATTTGTTTTCTGGAGTGACGAATCACTCTTCTGTCTGGCAATCCAATGGACATGTCTGAGTTTGGTGGTTGCCAGGAAACGGGTACTTGCCTGATTGCATTATGCCAAGTGTAAAGTTTGGTGGAGGGGGGATTATGGTGATGGGTTGTTTTTCAGGGGTTGGGCTTGGCCCCTTGGTTCCAGTGAAGGGAACTCTTAAGGGGTAAGCATACCAAGACATTTTGAACAATTTCATGCTCCCAACTTTGTGGGAACAGTTTGGGGATGGCCCCTTCCTGTTCCAACATGACTGCACACCAGTGCACAAAGCAAGGTCCATAAAGACATGGATGAGGGAGCTTGGGGTGGAGGAACTTGACTGACCTCAACCCGATAGAACACCTTTGGGATGAATTAGAGCAGAGACTGCGAGCCAGGCCTTCTTGTCCAACAGTGCCTGACCTCACAAATGCTCTTCTGGAAGAATGGTCAAACATTCCCATGGACACACTCATAAACCTTGTGGACAGCTTCCCAGAAGAATTGAAGCTGTCATAGCTGCAAAGGGTGGGCCAACTCAATATTAAACCCTACGGACTAAGATTGTGATGCCATTAAAGTTCATGTGCGTTTAAGGGCAGGCGTTCCAATACTTTTGGCAATATAATGTACAGTATATTTAACAAGGGTATCTCACTTCATATTCCTGCCCTGATACCTATTTTGCTGATTTTGTTTGCCACTAACTGAACTACCTTAAAGAGATCCTGTCACCAGACCCTACATTTTAGCAGTACTTTTCCCATAAAATAATTTGTACATTTAACAGTGGAGCACACAAGGGGGCCCAGGCTGCAAAAGGAAGAGTAACCTGGACAGGAGCGGTGGTGGGGCAGCATTTAGTGGATTCACTGCATTTTCCTCCTCCAGCAGCTGAGAGCCGGAGAAGCAGGCTTCCAGCTGCTGCAGGAGGAAAATAAATGCTGTCTAGGTTCCAGGGGTTGGCAAGGAAAGGATGCGATCTACCATTCAACTGGTTGCCATCTCCTGCTTTAAAGTATTTCACTTTGTCTGCTACATAAAAATTGTGTAGGGAGGGTAGAAGGAGCTATGCCAGAACAGACAGTAATTAGACTCTCCCAGAAAAGGAGAGGACTATGATGTACAAGTCATAGAGGGGGCTATGTTAGGGAATTGACTCTTTCTGAAAAAGTCAAATTCAATAACAAGTTTGAAAGCACATTAAATTAAAAAAAAAGACAACCATGAATGGAAAGTAAAAGTCTAGCAAGTATGCATTTTTAAAATACTTTTGATTTTTCATTGCTTAGACCTGCCCTTTTTTTTTCTGGTGACAGGGTCTCTTTAAGTACACTTATAACAGGACACATGGGTGAGGGGGAGACTGATAAGATCTCTTTATAGTAAGGAATGCACAAAGCTAGTGGATGTGATCTATATGACAGGTCAAAGTAGCTGTATTACACAAGAAATATGGAACCATGTCATTCCTTGATGTATTGTTACAGATGCACCTGATGCGTGTGGAGAAATATTTGCTTATCATGCAGAAAGGAACCATAAGGAGAGGCAGTGACAGGGTTGGGCAGCATGTGACCCATTAGCTGACAGAAATGAGGAATATTTAAGAGGATCCAGTCGGAAATAGAAATACTTGAGTCAAATGCAACTTGTTTAAAGATGCAGACTCTGGGGCTGTCGTCCTTTTCAAAACAAGTATGCACATGTAGCACTACAGTCCAGCCAGTTTAAAAACCACCGTTTTTTAATTATTATTATTTACTACAAAAAACATTTGAAAAAAAAAAATGATTTTCTTACATTCTCTTGTTTAAGCATATCAAATAAAAATGCCAGGGCAGTATGAAACCCCCCCAAATTTCCTTTTTGGAAAGTTGACACTCTAAGGTGATTTAATTTTTTGCCACAGTTTTTTGCAAATGAAGAAACATGTAAGTGGTTATAACATGGAGCTTGGTTATGGGGCACTTGATATGACACATCTAATGGCACAACAAGGGTTAATGTACAGGTTATATACAGTGAAGGGCTGGCAATGAGGGGGTTAATGTGCAGGATGAGGGAAGTGAAGGAGTTAATATACAGAGCACATAAAGGCAGACTTGAGATGAGCTGTACAGGAGAGAAGGGGTGAAAGTGTACAAAAACCCATAATCACTTAAAATCTCTCACCCTGAATCTGCTACTGCTGATTTTGTCTTTTTTTTTTTTTTTTTTTTTTTATAATTGATAAAATATTCACTTTCTCCCTTTCTTCCAGGGAGGTTTCTCAGATGTAAATAGTATACCATTTATATTTGTGATCACTGTAATTGGTCATCACAGCGATCACAAGGTACAGAGCAGCTTGATTCGGCTCTGTACACTTTGTCTGTGATCTGAGCTGTGCAATGACTGGCACATTGGCAGTCCAAGGGTCTGTTCCGCAATGTGGTTAAATAAATTGTAGAAATAAACATCAACCACTTTGCCATTTTTCATTGTACAGCTGTATAGAAGTGGTTAAATAGAACTTGTTGACAAATCCATCGACTGCCGTTGCTAAAACCCTTCTGATTAATCTAGGTCCTTGGCTGTCAAAATAACCCTATGGCGTCATTGCATTCTGCCTCATTTACTCTGAAAATTTGTTCATATCACCTTACTCTGATCTCACTTGTTGCATGCTTGCTTCAGGACAGTGACTAAAAAAATAATAAAACCAGAGACTGGCTGCATTTTCAGAAAAAGGTAGTCAGTTGGGATGTCTCTTTGTAATGACAGGTTTCCCATAGTTCTGTGTTGCTTCAGATTTCTTTTTGAGCGAGAGTGACGCAGTCTGCAGCATATTTGGCAAAGTTATGGGGCAGTATGAAGAAAAATTGCCATAGGGACAATGAGCGCAATGAGCTTGAGTGATTTGTAGGAGATTCATTTCTTGAACCTTTTGCATTTTCCAACTAGGAAGGAGATTCAACATGGCCATACATACTGTATATTGACTATCACAAATTTTATAATGAGCCATTACTTGTATGGATTAGACTACAGGTTACAGGATGCAGTAATGTTACCTGCTGGGGTAGAATATACTGAATACTGACAACTAGTCACACCCAGCAGAAATCATGAGCTAAGCCTTCAGTGTCTTTGTTCTACAGAATAAGATAACGACTGGATAGCATCCCTTTTCTATCCAATTTGTCCACAGGTGGTAATGTCCTGATAACACTGTTCAACAGGTAAAAAGTTTTGGGCATAAAATTAGCTAATCTTACATAATTTTGGGGTGCTGAAAACGAAAATGACCCTAAAAAATGTTGATTGGCTCTAGTTTCCATGATATATTCACCCATAGAATGACGTAAGCCATTCAAAATTATGATGCAACTTCAGCTGCATATTGCGCAATTGATACTGGTGACCAATAGAAAATTGCATGTATACTGAGATGATGCAATATTAGCCTTTAATTGCATCACTTCACTGCATAAAAGCTGCAGTATCTGTAGCTGATTGTAGTTCGACAGCGTCTTTACATTTAGTTTTATGCTTATATAGGCTACTCAGTAATGCCTCGAACTTGTGTGAATAAAGCAGATAATTTCTGCTATATCTGCGGTGAAATAACTTTTATCTCACAAAAAAGGAGGATAACAGGAATGATTAAGAAAGCCTACAACTTGTATTTTGGCTGCAAGATAGGAGACCAGGACAAGAGCTGGGCACCACATATATGCTGCAATTCTTGTGGGACGGCACTGGAGCAATGGTTGAATGGAAAAAAGGCATCTATGCCTTTCGCTGTGCCAATGATTTGGAGAGAGCCAACAGATCATGTTCGTAATTGTTACTTTTGTATGGTGCCTCCAATTGTAAAAGGGCTAAATAAGAAGAAAAAGTTATCTGTGCACTATCCAAATATTCCATCGGCATGATGAACACGGAGAGCGCTTCCATCAAGACATTGCAGCTATGGAAAGAAGATATCTGTCAAGGTCCTACCTTTTCCCCGAGGTTTTGTTACTCCATGTGCTGGCATCCATCTTGGATTTCTGCTGAGCATGGTGGGAAGCTTTTATGCCTTCAGGTCTCTGAGGTCCATCCCCCAGAGGGGTGTGGCTGAGTACATATAAGCCTGTGATCCGCACATGCTCTTTGCACTTGTGTCTTGTGTCTTTGTCTTGCTACAGCTCTGTGTATATGCTCGTGACTCTTCTGGTATTCTGACTCGGCTTGTGACTAAGACCATTCTCTGTGTTTTCCTTCGATCTGACCTTCCGTTGCTGAACCCGGCCCGTGACCTGTGATTCTCTGTCTACTGTTCTGTACTGTTTTGTCCCGTTGTTGTCGACTTGGCTTGCCTGACTACGCTATTGTCATTCTCACCAGCTACACGCCATTGGCGGCGGCCATTACCGCAGCCGGGGTGTCTTGGGGGCCGCGACCTGGTTCCTGGCTGCGTCAAGTCCATCCCCACCATCAGGGGCCCTGGTGAAGGGCAGCCTGGGACTTAGACTCCGCGCCCTGAGGGACTTCGGTCTGTTGGTGGTGGTTGTCGTCAGCCAGTGCCTTACCCTGCCACTAGGCCTACCTGTCCGTTCCACAGCCCTGCCCTGACAATATCAAGGTAAATGGAGCCCATCAATGCTTGCTGACTATTGCTGGACAGTTGTAAGAGATAGCCCTTTCCTCGAATACAAGAGAAAAGCCAAGAGAAGCAAAACCGACACAAACTGAAGACAAAACTAGTGAGAATCCTAAGTATTAAAATGATTCAACTTGGCTTATGGCTATAATTTTTCTTAGTAATCCTATGCAATATAGTATGCCATTTAGGCTTTGTTATGTAGTCAATATCACTTGCTTTATATTTGTGGAAAGACATCTATCTATATAATTATTGTGCATTATGTAGTCATTACGCCTATAGTAGAAAACTTTCCGTTTACAGAAAAACTAGAGCCAATTGACAAATTTCATTGTTATATTTGAACTCAGAATGTGAAATTCATTAAGAAATGGATCCTTTTGTTTCCAAAACTGGCAAAAAATAAAAATTTGTTGAACAGTGTAATTATTAGCGCACACAGCAATATCAGGTGTAGTTTCCTCTTCTCCAAAGTTAATTATTGACTGCAAAACACTAGCGAGTGGAAAAATACTTTGATATAATGCCATTATTAGGTAGTAAAAGTGAAGGGTTTGGTTTGCAGTTGGCTGGTATAGTAATTAGATACTAAGTGGCCTTAGATGGACATACCCATCTTTCAAAATAAGATGCCATCTATTGAATTTCGCACTAATTGGAACTACTGAATTCTTCTGGTTGACTTGGTCAACCACTTAGTCCTTGCCACCCCACCAGAAGAGGTTTTGATTCTGTTCTACAGCACCAATTAACAGCCTACATAATGTAAATAATAATATAACAATGAATATGCCACAATATAGTTGAAAAAACTCCCCTACAGACTCAGTTCAAGTGAAATCAAATCCCAAAAAAAGTCCAAAATATCAAAAATGAAACACAAATATGTCCCTCCTGTGTAATCAAGTTGAAACAAATGTGTCCACAGAAAATTATATCCTCCCAATGGTTTCCACGATGAATATTACCTAAAAAAAAAAGAAATACCACATAGTGCATTATCTTTATACAATTTAAACCGCTTAGTATATAAGATATAACCTTTCTGCCGTCCCTTCCCTTGACGCGGCGTTTATGATTAAGTCCACGACGAAACGCCGCGTCAAGGGAAGTGACGTCAGACGTACACGGGAACCGAAAGTACACCGGTGGCCATTTTGGAAAGTGGAAAGGAACACCTGAAAGAGCCTGGACATTTCCTGGATGGCAGAAAGGTTATATCTTATATACTAAGCGGTTTTAAAGGCTGTAATAATGTGAGCAGTTTTATTAAAGCTTATTTCAATTATCTTGGCGGTATTACACTATTCTTATCCTTCATATATGTGCATCTGGATGGAGCAAGGTGTATGGGGACACATGGAGTACTATGGTTGATGAATCCAGTATTGCCGTGGAGGTTGTGTATGCCTTGTGGGGATCTACAGGAGGGGCATTTTTTCACCATTTATTGGATAAGATTATAGGCGTGATTATTTTGGATTGTTGGTAAGGGTACCCACTCCTTATTCCAATTTAGAAATGTACACTGCGCTTGCTTGTTTTTGGGCACAGAAGAGTGATTCACATACACAGTGTGGTTTCACTGTTTGTTTCACATTTTTTCACAAATTTTTCACTGAAAAGTTTTGTTTGTGGGATACTCACTAGAGTGATGTCACTTATTAATGTCTAAATTGTATAAAGATAATGCACTATGTGGTATTTCTTTTTTTTTTTTGAGGTAATAGTCATCGTGGAAACCGTTGGGAGGATATAATTTCCTGTGGAAACATTTGTTTCAACTTGATTACACAGGAGGGACATATTTGTGTTTCATTTTGATATTTTGGACTTTTTTTGTGTTTTGATTTCACTTGAACTGAGTCTGTAGGGGAGTTTTTTCAACTATATTGTGGCATATTCATTGTTATATTATTATTTATATGATTGTGATGTGGGGGGAGCTGAATTTGAGTTTGAATTTATTTAGGAAGTGGTATTATTTGAAATACATAATGTAAATGGCAATAGGGAGATAGGCCAAGCTGTTCGGAGAGTCCACTTCAGTACTTGGCTAGGGGGCTTTCTCTCAATGAGCATGGGGTGTTCCAGGCATAGTGCCCCCCACATGCACCATCTCTAAATAAAGGGAGGTGGCACTATGGAAAGACTGTATGTGCTAAGGTTGCCCCCTTATCCCTTTTAAAACTGAACATATATTACACAGGTTTTGAGGCTATTTTAATACACTTAAGGCACTGAGTTTAATTACCACGTTAATTAGCCACAGAACTTGTGTCATTAACATGTGTTCGGTTTTAAAGGGGATGAGGTGGCAACCCTAGTATGTGCAGAAATGTTGAGTACAGATACGCTCTGCAATCTGTGTGCCATAGCCTAAGAATTCCCAGCTTCTCATGCCTTATTCAGTAGGACAAAAAGTGATGTGCAAGATGCAGTAACCCAGAACAACCACTGAAAAATGTTCTTTGTTCCAATATGATCAATAAACTCTGTTTTTGTATTTTTTTTTATCCAATGAGTTTCTGCATGTTACACATCACTGTTGCTTTCTGCACTACTCTGTTATAATCCTGATTAGCTTTATAACTTTCTCTCATGCCCCCATCCAGGGCAGCACCTGTAGCTCTTTATAGTCTACTTTATTTTCTAGGTTGTGTCAGGTAACGTTTTGCAGATGTTTGCAATGAGCAGTTCAGCAATAGCTGGTCTGAACAGGCTTCTGACAACTAGAAAGGCTGGTTGTGTTAAGGAACAGGAGTCTTGGAACCTGTGGGCTGCTCAACCTCAGTCAAAACCGGATAAGCTTCAATTATCCAGTTTAGCAGGGAAACACCAAATTAAATTGGATTAGCATGCTGTGCAACATCATTTTTTGCCAGCCTAGTACAGAGCTCAGCTGGCTGTAGTCACAATGCCTGTTTCATGCAGCAGCAGAGTTAGTCATTCTTGAAGGTATTTCTTCATATTTTCTGTTGTCCATAATTGCTAAGTACCCAGTGAACACAACACTGTCACAGTATTCCTTGACTGTGAAAAAATTAATTTAAATCCTATTAACAACGTGGAAGGTTAATTCTGATTGTCTACCATAGTAACAGCACATGCTTGCTTTACCCATGGAGGTTGGTTAATTTATTAACATTTAAAATGTTACTGACAACAGGCATTTCATGCGGATCACTTCATAGGAGTAGGATGGATTCAGGGCCCTTTGATCCATTGATATTTCTCTATCCGAGATGGAAACACTTTTGAAATCCTAGAAAATCAAGAAACTATTGTAAACGGTAATCTTATAAGATTTGCCTTATTGAATCTACTTAAATAGATATTATATTAATAGTGGGGGTTATCCTTACTGCTAATATAATATCTATTTATTATAGGTACTTCTATAGCGCCATCAATTTACGCAGCGCTTTACATATATATTGTACATTCACATCAGTCCCTAACCCTCAAGGGGCGTACAATCTAAAGTATCTATTTAAGTGGATTCAATAAGGCCAATTGCAAAGTGTAGTAACCAGTCATAATTTATCCTTTTTAGTTCTCTTACTTCATCAATCTGAAAACTGGTTGCTCCAATTTGATACTTTTTGCACGGTTTTCTCAATATGGCCATATTATGTTCTTGTGTAATTATCTGTTGACTAAAATGAAAATTTTTTCCCTTTTTTAGCAAAGTATCCACAGATCAAGAACTTAATGGGACCTGACCCACAACTTAAATGGACTGTCAGCTGCATGGTGCTTGTCCAAATCCTTTGCTGTTACCTTGTTCGTGATCTGTCCTGGAAGTGGTTAATTTTTTGGTCCTATGCTTTTGGTGGTGTGATAAACCATTCACTGACTCTTGCCATTCATGACATTTCTCACAATGTGGCATTTGGAAACAAATCAGCCCGTTGGAACCGTTTCTTTGGCATGTTTGCTAATCTTCCCATTGCCATGCCGTATTCCACATCCTTCAAAAAGTACCACATTGATCATCACCGATATCTTGGAGGAGACAGCTTGGATGTGGATATTCCCACTGATTTTGAGGGAAAGTTTTTCTGTACTCCTGTACGCAAAATAATCTGGATCATTCTACAGCCGCTACTCTATGTCCTACGACCTCTCTATGTGAATCCCAAACCCATCACCCATATGGAGGTCATTAATGCCGTTGTGCAGTTTTCCTTTGACATGGTGATATATCATTTGTGGGGGCTGAAGCCTGTTGTATATTTACTGGCGGGGTCCATCCTGTCAATGGGTCTGCACCCCATATCTGGGCATTTTATTGCAGAGCACTATATGTTTTTAAAAGGCTATGAAACGTACTCTTACTATGGACCACTCAACCTGCTGACCTTCAACGTTGGCTATCACATGGAACATCACGACTTTCCCAGCATTCCTGGAAGCAAACTTCCAGAGGTAAGACCACTTATATACAGCTGTTTTCAATGGTAAAGAACTATATATGTGTTTTATATGTGCAGTTTAACTAACTGGGACTTAAGGACTCTTTCACACCAGATGCAGCTAAATTTAATTTTGACAGCACTCCAATAGACAGTCGAAATTCCAGGCTATCCTTTGGGCATACTTCACACTATTGCAGTGCAGTCACAAAAAAAGTAGAACATGCTGCATTTTTCCGCACCACAAATGCACAAAAATTCATGTAAGCCACGCAAATGCACCACAACGCATCACAGTGCACATAGAAGCCCAAGCAAAGAAAGAAGGATGTGACCTCACAGGATAAATACAGATACACTCTGAATGCCAATCAAAGCAACCATCACTAAATAAAATTGTTACTTTACAGTCCCTGTGCACAATGTTGGGTTTGCTTTGCTCCAGAAAATATACTCCATCTTGCCTTCTTGATGCTTTGCTCCATCTCAAAGCTCCAATAGGAATCTATGGCCTCATTTAGACTTGCTTTACTGTCTGAAGAGCGATTTGCATTTTCAGACCGCAATAGGCATTTTATCGCCTCCTCACCGTCTGTTTTAACCCTCTAATTATCAGACAACCCAAGTGGGTTTATAAAGGCTAAAGCAAAGAACATATAGAGCAGCATCACCTTCCATTCTTCCACTTTCACTAGAAAAAATTAAGTATGATAAAAAATCCAGCTTATGGCTATTGTGGCATCACCTCTGAACCTGTACAGAAAGCAAAAATCTCAAAGAAATGATAAGGAACAGAGATGGCTATACACTAATAGATCTAATCTATAAGATGAACCTCTGTTTTATTGGATCTTTTGTTAGCCACTGTCTGTTGCTATTTTACTAAATCTTTTTATAACAGCCTACCTGGCATGTCACAGATGGATGCTAGTAGGTTTATGTAAAGTACATTTTAAGTCAAACCTATTCTTTTGTTGTGGATGGAATAGAGGATGGGTAGAGTGCCTTTTTTTTTTTTTTCTTCCTCTTTGTGTTTCATTGGGATAGATTTGCTCCCCCCCTTACTTCTGCCCTGGACACACAAATGGTAGAATTTTTCTTAAGAATTCCAGGGGAAAAAAATCCCACTGCATGGGTTAACTGCTCATTTTTGTCTAGGGGTGAGGAGTGTGGAGATATACATACCTAATCTGCCAATTCTCCGACAGCTAGACTGGTCCCTGCTGCTCCTGCCCCCTCCAAGCACGTTAGCAGTCTTGTAAATGTGCTGTTCCTGACATCATCATGCCCATAGACTGGCTCTGGACATGGGGATGGCAGCAATAGTCCACCGCTGGACATGGGGGAGCACTGTGGAGTTCTGCTTTAAAAGATACGTTTGCTTTGGGAACATGTTACACATTCCACCTGCTTTTAGGGCAGAACATGTAACATGTCCTTACTCCTGCAGCCTCTTGCTGATTTCTTCCCCCCCCCATTGTGACAGCAGGCTGGGGATCTTTTACCTGCACCCGCTGTCACAATTTGAAAAGAACGTGGCCGTGCGGGGCTTCTCCCACACAGCCGCATCATTTTATCACAGAGAAGGCTTTTAGTTCTCAATGAACTACCAGGGCACTGGTGAATGCTTTAGGTAGTTAATTGAGTCTTCCTGTCTTTGTCTATCTGCCTGCCCGAATGAGATACAAGCAGACAGATACACTGACAGTCTGCAGAAGCCTGAAATTGCACCAGCGAACTGCTGATCATGGGTGCAATGCTTTACAGGCACCTTTAAAAAAAAAAAAAAAAAAACTCCTTTTTTTTTTTTTTTTTTGTTTATCTGGAAAATATTTGCATTTATTATTTTTCATAGAAAGGTGGGCTTATTCTTTAAATATGAGGGGGAAAAAACCCTCTTCGATGGTTGTTGCCATAATTTGTGTCTCCATTGGAAAATTTCCCATCACCTCCTGTTCTAGTATCATATTGTGGCGGAACCGTTCCTCCTGGGCTTCCCGGTGCGGAGCGATGCGTCTCAGCCAATGGTCCCCTTTTCCGGCAAGTCTTCCAGCGCTCTGGCAAGGCAGGTATTAGAGCTAAAAAAAAATCCTTCTCTGCTATCCCAAACCGCGAGTCAGAACTTCGTGTAGGGTGAAATGAAAACTCTTTATTGAACACAACTCAGTATATACAGCTTCACCCCCCACCACCACCAGACAGCCTGGCACCGGGTTTTCCCCACCCACAACAAAACCTTACAACCAACAATACAGTATGAACTCTATAGAAGTGAAAGACTACAAGTTCACATTACCCTAAACAAACAGTGTAGAATGCCTGTCTACATTACAGCTGCTAAACATATACAGCTTTACAAAGGGGAGAAAACTGAAACAGAAAGGGCAAATAGTTATCACAAAGGGATGTTTCGTCACACATATAAAGTTTTGTATTTCCCATGTCTTCCTGTTAATGCCTGGGTTCACACTGATGTGTTGCGGAATTCGCATCAGTTTCTGTGCGAATTCCGCATCGCATCACAATCGCACCTCCTTAATGCGAACTGCTGTGGGTGTGTATGTTCACAACACCCTGAAATTGGTTCACAAAACGCGGTGCAATATGCAGAATCAGATCGCATGGGTGTGAATACCTATGCGATCTGATTCTAGTGCGGACCCAAAAAAGGGTCCTGCACCTTTTTGGTGCATATGCGCTGCAATGTGAGCCACACAAAATGTATGGCTCAAATTGCACCGTACAGAATTCGTATGTGATTTGCACAGGAATTCGATGAGCTTCCTGTGCAAATCACATACGATATACCGCACCTCAGAAGTGTAAACCCAGGCTAAGGGACAATTTTCACCAGGATAAATGAAGAGGGTGAATCTCCCAGTGTGGATACACAACAATAAAATTCTAATAGACTTTTTGACCTTTCTGTACTCCATCTAAAATAAAACGTTTGCTTCATGCTACATTTACAGCATTTCAGAGATCCAAACCGAATCTGGCTTTCACTGTGAAGCCTTACTACTCCTGCTTCTATAAGGGTAGTCTCGGTACTTCTAAATCCTGCCTAAAGTAAAAAAAAATAAGAACCGTGGCAGGAGGAAAGAGACTGAACGCAGCAAGTGAATGAAACCGACAACTTACTGTATGTGCAGAGTACTCCTCACTACAGTCCCTAAAATTCAAGCTAGTGGGTGATTTTTCTCTCCTTCCCGCTATCTGATAGGATAATCAATTATCAGCTTTGACAACCTGACCCTTTTTAAAAGGTATACATTTCATATATTCATTAGTAATCTTTTACATGGCACATGTTCAGCGTACATTCTGTGAACATGACCTGTAAGACTTGAGCTACTTTGTTCCAGTAGCATATAAAATACACAGATGGTTTTATGATGGATCTCCAAGTTGTGGCCGCTATGTATAATGATCTCACTAAGGTAGGGCACCTGGCTGTAAGCTGTAAATTATGGTTACCTATTAACTTTGGTTTCTAGCAGCAACAGACCAGGCTCCAAAGTTCACTTAAGGTTTTCTGTAGGGCAGGTTGGTCAACTGATAGTTGATATGGAATCTTTGTTAACTCAATGCTCCATTACATCATAAATGTGAGGGTCATGTGGTGTGCGGCTATGACACAATCCCTCATGGTTACATACTATTTCCCATGTTTTACATTTTTCCACTCCTTGTAAAACAGGTTATTTCACAAAAATGTATAAGATCATCTGTCACTACTGTCATACATTTCCTTTCCTGTCGTATTTTTCTTGCTGCCATCTTGCTCAAGTCTTTATTTTCTTATCAAATGCACCAAGGCATAACGCATGCAGTATTTTCATTACCTTGAGTTATTAGCATTTTTAGCTGTCAAATGCTGAGTTTTTTTAAAAGTTTACTTAGTGTTACTAAACCCACAATCATAAAAATCAGTCTGTATATGCAGTAAAGTATGCCTGTTATACTCACTATGGAATCTAAAGAGTTAATCCCCTGCATTGTGTAAAAAGGCTGTTTGATCCGGTCTTCTCTGATCCTCCCCTTCTTCTACTGTTCTAATCCATCTGCTGATAGTACAGAGCGCTAGGAGTCACTCTGTACATGCTCAGTTTAGTGTGTATTGCTAGAAAGTTTTTTTTTCTTTGGGGGGGTGCGTGTGATTAGCACAAGGTCAATCAACACTGTCCAGACAGAGGGTCAGAGGTTATGCAGCCTCATAGGACAGTCAGAGCAGAATGAAAACTCCCGCTACAAGCTTTAGCCAGTGCTCAGCCGGCCACCGATAGAAGTCACAAGACTGCTATATACTATTGAGGAGAAAAGGTATTTGGCAATTTATATTTACTAAAATAATTGCATTTCCATGTTTTGTGCACTATGGGAAACCAAATATAGTGAATGCAGGGTCATGGGTTTAGTGACACTATAAAGCATTTTTCTTTGTCCTTTTACAGTGCCTCACATGGTATTGGTTTTAGGCTAGGTTTAGATTTTGCTGAGAAGGCATTCAATATATAAGGACTATTTCGGGTTTACCAAAAGCTAAAAAAAATTTGAAAATTGCTTGTATAGAAAATGGACTCTAAGCCCTGATGACAGGAAAATATCAGGACCCTGAGTGGTGTAAGTACTGGGGAGGCAAATTAAGAAATTCCTAGCACACATTTTGTAGGTATGTCTAGCACTCATCCATAACTATGCCTGCATTTTTAACCCTTATAACATTTTCTAAAAAAAAGTAAATAGAATGCTATGCTTGTGCAATCCCTAGATTAATATTTACCCAGCATTTTGAAGAAACACACACAGCTCTTCCTACAGTATTAAAAAAGAATGCATAGTGGCTTTGCATATATTTTCCTTATCTATTATAATCAGGACTAAAAAAACAATATTTAAACATACATATATTTTAAGTCGGGTAAATATTGGCTAACACTGTTGTTTACAGAGCTCAATAGCTCAAGCTGCACAAACCGTCCACCATTTCAGCCCTGTACAACATTTCAGTGTCAGACAGACTGTGCTGTTTTATAGAAAAAAAATACAAACAAAATAATCTCTAAATTCTCTATCACTATTAAATGTTTTATTGTAAAACAAAGTTTATTTCATTGATTAAAAAGATAATATACAGCATTAGTTTTAAAACATTTAAATTTAAAAAATTTGACAACAATTTCAAGATTATTTAGCATCTGAACATCTAATCTTTCAGCACTGTGTTTATTAATCCCTCTGTGTTTTCATCACTTACAGGTACGTAGAATAGCTTCTGAATATTATGACACCTTACCTTACCATACATCTTGGGGACGTGTTCTTTGGGACTTTGTATTTTGCAAGGAACTGGGACCATTTTCCCGCGTCAAGAGAGAATGTGAATTAGCAAAGAAGGACTGAATGTCAGTGGACAATTGAATATTAATTTATTTCTTGGTTAATACAGAAAGTATGCTCATTTTCATGCTTGTAAAGTGTTCTGTGATTCAGCGTTCCCTAGACAGGACTACACGTGCATTTCGGAGCCTCTTTTTTTTTTTTTTTTTCTATACAAAATATTCTCTCTGGTTCTTTGTCTTCTTTCTGTAGGAGGCCATGAACGAATAAGTACAACATGTTGAAGTGTTTGGGGACTTTTTAAAATTTCTATTCATTTTTATAATTTTTTTTTTCTTTTTTTTTTGTACAGACACACATATTAATGCGCAGAGAGTGTTAAAAACCTCTACTAAACATTGCTGTTTAGTGGAGAACCACATAAAAATAAATAAGTAAAAAAATTTCCCAGGTCCCATAGCTGTGCAGTTATTCACTTCTGTTTAAAATGTACCCACGTGAGTATCTTCAGACCTCCTGCCACTCATCAATGCACTGATGCACCAAATATACATATGAAAACCAGTGATACTTTCAGTATTATTTGTGTTTCCTGGCCATATACACCAAGGAAGCAAAGAGAAGAACTTTGAAGTTTATTTGCCCACAAGACCTGTAGCTATTGCTGTAGTTCTGCCCATGAAGTAGAAATGAACGTTCTGCACACTGATGTAAAACAAGCTTTAATATAATAAATAGAGGATTCACATATATATATATATATATATTGATTTACTAAGGGTAAGTATACTGTGCGCTGCAAGTGCAGTTGCTCCAGAGCTTAGTAAATGAGGTAAAGCTTCACTTTGCAAAGAATACCCCATCACATACAAGGGAAAAAAAACAGCATTTTTGCTTGCATATGATTGGATTATAGAAATGAGTAGAGCTTCTTTCTCATTTCAGAGCTTTCCCTGAAATCTAGAGCATGCAGTGCACAGAATATTTACCTTTAGTAAATCAACCCCATAGTCTCATAAAAGGATGAAAAGCATTGGAATGGGAGGTGGACAGGCGAGACCATATGTTATGAATCTTATATTTTTATTAAAGCTGGTTTTACATTGGTGACAGAATCTCTGGGCAGCCCATTAATTTCTATTTAAAATGATATTAAGGCCAGATTTTTTAAAAATAACAAACATGTTATACTTACCTGCTCTGCACAGGGTTTTTGCACAGAGCAGTCCCGATCCTCCTCTTCTCGGGTACCCACCACTGCTCTTGGCCCCTCCCTCCTTCTGAGTGCCCACATAGCAAGTAGCTTGCTAAGAGGGCACCTGAGCTGTCTTACTGGCTGTGATTGACAGTAGCGGGAGCCAATGGTGGAGAAAGAGAGAGTCCCCAGAGAGCTGACGCTCCCATGCAAAACGCTGGATCGAGATTGGGCCCAGGTAGTTATTAGAGGGGGGGCTGCTGTACACAGGGTTTTTTTTTTTTTACCCTCATTCATAGAATGTGTGAAGGTAAAAAAACCTTGAGCCTTTACAACCACTTTAACAAGCAGAACAGCTGAGTGGGGATGCACTTCTAGGTGTGTGCCTGATGAGAGCTGGAGGTGCAGGCAAAGAGCCATGTTTGAAGTGGCATAGCTGCTATTGATTCTACATGTTGCTGCATTTCTGGAACTGTGTACATGTGGACATGAAAGTCTTGAGATGAGCCAGCTGTCCTCTTTTATTAAGCAGTAATAGTGTTGGAGACTTCAGTATGTGTTCTTGTGAGTAGGTGTGGGAGGTAAGTGAACTTACACTTCACTAGATCTGCTGCGTCAAAGTCCTAGCTCTTCCCACTGTTCAGCTAATGGCCTCAAACTACCAAGTTCTGCTTTCAGTTATGCATCCTATAAAGCGGTGCTCCCACAGAGGTCTATGTGGATTTCCTGACTGCCCAGACCAGAGTGCAGAAACAGGAAATCTGTAGACACTGGTGGAACAGCTGCAAGAGCTGTGACTTTAGCAGCAGATCTAGCAAATTATTTCACAGGAGTATGTGCCAAAATCACTTTCCTTCCCCAAGCCTTCACAAAAATATCCCCCACAGACTTGGCAAAATAAACCTTTCTTTCAATATAATGCCTACTGTCTCAGAGCAGAAGTACTAGCTAAGAATCTGTGCCAGTACAATATCTCCTGGCACATAAGTATAACAGTCATGTTATTTACCCTCTCCCCATTTGATGAGAAATGCCTAATCCTCCTAGATTTCATTTGATTTCAAGTGCACCTGCCATTCTGACTGTAACTAGTGTGGCAACTTCTTGAGGTAGCACTTACACCCTGCTCACATCAAACCCGACTTTGAAATCGTGCGACTTACAGTGATACTGGACGATTTCAAAGTCAGGTGACATGATGACTGCAGGTGTCTATGCAATTGCACCAAAAGAAGTACATGTGCTACTTTAGAAATCGGTGTGGCTCTGACCAAGTCAGAACCGCTCCAATATGACTGCTCTAATTGAGGACAATAGGGTGCGACTTGGCATGTGATTTTCAAGTCACATGACATGCAAATCGCATGCCAGTTCGCGTCCAGTGTGACCGGGGACTTAAAGTGGTTCTAAGGGCTGAAGGTTTTTTCACCTAATACTCACCTGAGCCCCCTCTCAATCCAGTGATGTGTATGGGAGCCTTGGCTGTACTGAGTATCTCACTCTCCTCATCGGCTGAGACAAAGCAGCAGGAGCCATTGGCTCTCACTGCTGTCAGGCACAGCCAGTTAGCCAAGGAGGAGAGAGTGGGGGTGGGCAGGGTCAAGCTGTGGCTCTCTCTGCTGTCAATCACAGCAAGTTAGCCAATGAGGAGAGAATAGGGGGGCAGGGCCGAGCTGCAGCTCTATTTGTTTTTTGAAGCACAGACCAGTGCCCCCATAGCAAGTTGCTTGGTATTGGGGGCACTGGTCAAGAGAGAGGAGCCAGCAAGGGACCCGAGAAGAAGAGGATCGGGCTACTCTGTGCAAAACCATTGCACAAAGCAGGTAAGTATGACATGCTTATTAATCTCTCTTCATTCTGTCCAAGAAAACCTTTTGCCTTTAGTTATAATTTAAAACCATCAGGTTGGTTTTTTGGCTTTGGTAATTCGGGACATTTCCCTGGAAAAAAACAAGGAATCTCTATACAGTAAAGTGATGAGAAATCTCTTCTTATAGAGATGTTACAAGTGCAGATGGCCCTAGTGGAAGATGTCCTCGCTATTTCTGCTCAGGTGACAATACATTTTCCTGTACTGGTGACAATGATCATCAGGATGTAGTGGGGGTACAGAAAAAGCACTTCCCCACACAGTTATTTAAAAAAAAAAAAAGAGAGAGAACCAAAAAGTTCTGGCTTCAGATATACCTTAACAGGCTCTGCCCAGCAAGCAGCAGTAAGGCCCACCTTATCATAGCACTGTGCAGAGATCCAAGTTCTGCAACAGCATACTGATGGCTGAATGCCCATGAGGCAAGGCCTCCTAGAGGTTTCCTAGAGGGTGCCATTTGAGACAAAGTTCTCAACTGTTCATGAAAGGAGCAGTCCTGTCTGCCTTGTATCTACAGTGTAAGCTGTTCTTTTCTTGAGGCAGCCAAGCGACTATTATCATGTGCTAGATAGCAGAATTGACAAAGTGGTATTAAACTCAAAAAAGAATGTAATATATTGAAGATTAAAAATCATAAGATCTGGTAGCTGCATTGGTTTTCTTCTAGATCTCTGTTTTCAACTCGTGATCTGGCCAGTAACACACCTCCTGTATTAGAGTGACCCCCCCCACTCTGGATGAAAGCGCACAGGGGTACAGATTTGGACAGCAGTATTGCCAGTCTGTGGGGAGCGGAGTGTTAGATGTACTGGTAGATTTGAAGACAAACTCCAGCTCACACTTTATAAGCAGTTACAGCAAACAGTATTTTTCCTTTTGAGATAAAGGTTTTATATAAATAAATGAAAGCTGATGATTTTAATGCCTGCCAGTGTTAAATGGTTTGTCTCATCTCTGTAACTGCAAGAGAGCTTTTTTGATGAAAAACAGACTTATTGGCTGAATCACCAGATGAAAATAGAAGAAAGAAAGAGCCTAAAAAATAAAACTAAAACAGCCATCACATTTAAGAATTGGTAAGCTGCAATATAATAAATGTTTGATTTTTGAGTTTAATACTGCTTGAAATTTGTCTGTTACTTCCATTTTCTTTGGGTATATTTGGAGTGAATCACCAACTAGCTTTTATATCAGAAAAATTGCAGTGTCAAGATCTTCCTGAAATAGTTAATAGCTTTACCCTTTTACTGTGGCCATAATGGGGGTCATTCTCTTGTAAACTGAATGTTCATTTATACAGTTACATTGTGCAGAATGCAACATCTGGTGAATGATGCCATCATGCAATATAACACATTTGCTAGCAAACCCTTTAAACTGGAATACCAGAGTTAGATGGACTTGGGCTATAATGGAAGAGTAAAGCTTCTGATTCCTACAGAATTACTGGTAGTTGGCATTATTTGTATATTGAATAGCCTACACAATGATGGTTTACCTGTGTGCAGGTAAAAGGTACACTTTAAGGTCACGCTGTAGCTTAAAATACGCCTGTTGGGTAAAAACTAAAAAGTTAATACATGCATTGCAGGCACCCATATGTTTCTGCATATATCTTCTTTCCTCTTCAAGTGCATCCTGGCACCCCAAACACCCATGACATTCTACTCTACTAGGTTCTACACTTCTGGCAGAATTGAAAGTATTATAGCAGTGGACCAACAGAAGGGAGAACTTCAGCACGATGGGGAAGTGTTGAATCTTGCAAATAAGAATACATGGGTTTTGTGGTCCTTAAATGCACTTAAAAAGGCTTCAGGTATGTGCAAGCACCTCCTAGGCTTTTTTTTTTACCTGACAGATGTTCGTGAAGTATGCACCTCATTATGATGTGATTTAACACTGAATGTAGGTTGGTGATAGTTTTTATACAATTTTGTGTTTGTATTTTTTCTGTGTGTGTATATGGTTTTTGTATATTTTGAAATTTTTTTTAAACAATGGCCATTTAAAATTGTTAAATTAATTAAATAATTAGGATTGTTTCTAATGTGAAGAAGTAAATGTTTTCACATGCTGCACACTTTATGATGTTTGCTGCCTGTAGATATTTTAGACCATGTACACAGAAGTATAACAATGATATTTCTGACACAGCTCAAGCAGTCTAGCAACCAGAGCTGAAAAGGTGTAATTAGAGTTTTACTTTACTCTGTACCATCTAAGGAAAAGAAAATGGAAAATTGTATCAAATAATTATCAAAAGTTTCCTTTTGTGCCGCTAATCCGTGGCAGCATACATGTGGTAGTGGCCCCTCCTACTCCAACCCCCCCACAGGACCAGTTGTCCTGTTGTCCTCCCTAAAGCTGACTTGGGGGGGAAGGGGGGGGAATAGCATACTTACTTTCTGATAAGATGGGATTTCCTTAAAAAACGAATTCTTAGATAGGCAAAAAAAATCACCCAATAGTACACTCCCCTACACAAAAAAAAACACGAAACAGTTAATAAAATTTTGAAAATCCTTTCTATTTAGGAGAAAAGTCTAGTTGAATTTTCACAACCTCATCTCTGTAACTCAAAAGATAACAGCATCTGCTCTGCCAAGGAGGAGGTATAACAGCAGGGGTCACGTCATATCCTCCCTCTCTCTCACTGCAGTAAATTGCAACTACAGTTCCCATCAAGAACAGGGAATTGTGAATGTGGGTGGGTATACTAGGCCTATACATGTTGAATGTGACTGTAAGTCTCAGTCTGTTCAGCACTGCAAGTGGGACTGCATTACATCACTGCTTCCTGGAGAAAGAACTACAGAAGGAATGTGTTGAGCCACTGGTCTTACAAACAGGAAAGCAATGAGAATTATATGTTTGGTTTGAAAATTAATATTTCAGAGGAAATACTGAGTGAACCTTGGGGGGGGGGGGAGACAGCATGCTGTGGAGACACGCTGAGGAGGCATGCTGTGGAGAAAAAGAGGAGGAATGCTGCAATTCGTTGGAGAGGGAGGCACATTGCCCAGCAGGAAGAGTGGAGAGAGGACTGCAGACCAGCGCAGAGGGAGGCTGAGGGGAGAGCACTGACCGCTGGACAGGGAGGAGCAGCCGGTGACAGGGGAGAGAGGGTTCAGAAGTTGGGATCACAGACTGGTGCGAAGGGAGACTGAGGAGTGAGCAATGACAGCTGCAGAGGTTGGAACAGCCGGTGCCAGCTGAAAGTGGGTGCTGGTGCTGGGACACAGAGGAGGGCGTGGGAGCCCTGACAGAGGAGTGGCTGGCATATGATAGGGGCCAAGGGACACACTCACAAGAGGAGCTGCAGGCATACTGGGAGTAACTTGGAGTACCAGAAGTAACTTAGAATACTGGGAGTAACTGCAAGTACCTTGGAGTACTGGGAGTAACTGTAAATAAATTGGAATATTGGGAGTAACTGCAAGTAGCTTGGAGTACTGGAAGTAACTGTTAGTGACTTGGTGTACTGGGAGTAGCTGCAAGAACCTTGGAGTATTGGGAGTAGCTGTGAGTACCTTGGAATATTGGGAGTACCTGCGAGTACCTTGGTGGACTAGGAGTAACTACGCGTACCTTGGTGGAGTAGGAGTGACTGCGAGTACCTTGGAGTATTGGAAGTAGCTGCAAGTACCTAGGAGTACCGGGACTAACTAAATAAATTGGAGTACTGGGAGTGATTGCAAGTGCCTTGGAGTACTGGAAGTGACTGCGCGTACCTAGGAGTAACAGGAGTAACTGCAAGTACCTTGGAGTAATGGGAGTAGCTGTAAATAATTTGGAGTACCGGGAGTAACTGTTGGTGACTTGGAGTACTGGGAGTAACTTCAGGTACCTTGAAATACTAGGGAAATCTTGGAGTAAAGAGTAACTCGGAGTGATTTGGAATAACTGGGGAGAAGCTTAAAAATTAAACTATATAGCGAGAGAGGAAAAAAAAAAAGCAAAGCTCAACTATAATTTTTTTTCCCGGATTATCCCCATTAGAAGTAGCAGGTAAAATGTCTAACAGGATTGGTGATGTGACCCAGTGCACATCCTGCTCCATGTGTATCTTCCTTGAAGAACCATTCAAGGGCGAATACTGCTGTGTGAGGTGTGAGCTAGTTGTTTCTCTGGAAGCCCAGATCCTGGATCTAGAGAATCAGGTGGCAACACTGCGGAGCATCAACAACCTGGAAATGAGCTTGGACATTACCCAGTGGGTACCGGGGGGGACCAGTATAAAGAGGGATGGGGATATGGAGGGACAGGAGCCAGATGTAGGTAGCTGGATGACAGGAAGGGCAGGGGAAAGAGCCTGAGAGAGGCCAGTCCTGAGTTGATACATCCCAATAAATATGCCAAGTTGCATGATGTTGGGGATATCAACTCAGGAGTGGCCCGACTGGAACTTTCTCCATCCCCTAGCTGCCAGGGGAGTGACTATTCTGGTAAGGAGTGGGGCAAGGATACAGGCAGGGCTGGGCAGATACTGGTGGTAGGGGGCTCAATTATTAGAAGGACAGATGGGGCAATCTGTCACAAAGACAGTGATTGTCGACCGGCATGTTGTTTACCAGGCACGAGGGTTCAGCATATTGTGGATCGGATGGACAGATTGTTGGGTGGGACTGGGGAGGATCCAGCTGTCGTGGTACACATTGGTATCAATGACAAAGTTAGAGGAAGGTGGAGCATCCTAAAAATGATTTCAGGGGCTTAGGGGCTATATTGAAGAAAACGACCTCCAAGGTGATATTCTCAGAGATGCTTCCTGTACCTCACAACACCAGAGAGACAGCAAGAGCTAAGAGAACTTAACAAGTGGCTGAGGAATAGGTGCAGAAAAGAGGGCTTCGGGCACCTGGAGAACTGGGCTGACTTTTCAATTAGGCTACCGGCTCTATACTAAGGACGGACTGCACCTTAATGAGGAGGGTGCAGCTTTGAGGCACGGAGAGGATGGCTTAAAAGTTAGAGGGGCTTTTAAACTAGGTGGCAGGGGAGAGGGATCAGAGGAAGCAATAGCTATCAACAAGCAAAGGTCAGAGGGTGCTATAAACATAATACATAAACCTGGGGTGAATGGGTTGGCAAAGCATAATCACAGCCACACAAAAACTAAGAAGGAAATAATATGCACTCGTACAAAATGAAGAGGCAAGTACACAAATGCTAGAAGTTTACCTAACAAAATGGAGGTACTAGAACTGCTGATACATGAGGAGGATTTTGACTTTGTAGGAATATCAGAAATTTGGTTTGATAGCTCACATGATTGGTCACCATCTATCCAGAGGTATTCCTTGTATTGGAGGGACAGGGAGGGTTGAAGTGGAGGAGGGGTTTGCCTGTATATCAAAAATTATTTGCTAGTAAACTTGAGGGAGGACATTGCAAATGAGGTGCAGGATGAGGTGGAATCCCTGTGAGTGGAACTCCAAAAGGAAGAAACATGCTGGAAAACAATAAAGAGGATGTATTATAGGCTCCCTAACCTGAAGGATGAGGAGGAGTTTGATCTCCTTTCACAGGTTGAAATGGCATTAAGACAATGCAGTGTCATCATTAAGGGGGACTTCAACTATCCAGATATTGACTGGGCAGAGTGAACCACTCACTCCTATAAAGCCCGTCATTTCTTAAATGTCTTACAGGACAACTTTATTAGCCAGGTGGTGGATTTCCCAACTAGAAATAATGCATTGCTAGATCTATTGATTACAAACAACACAGATCTGGTCGCAGATGTGGAAATACGGGACAATTTGGGAAAGAGCGATAACAAAATAATTACATTCAGCATAAATCATAGGATAAGGAGACAAAAGGCTAGTACAAGAACACTAAACTTCAAAAGAGTCAACTTTTCTAAACTATGCTCAATACTGCAGGATATTAAATGGGGCCAAATCCTAGAAACATTGAACACTGAGGAAAAATGGGAACGCTTTGTGAACATATTAAATTAAGGTATTATATAGTGAATTCCAACGGGCAATACAGATAAAAGAGTGAAAGTCAAACCAGGGTGGCTAAACGTTAACATAAAAAAAGGATATATCAAAGAGAAAAGAATGGCCTTCAAGGAATATACGGCAGAGGGGTCATTGTCAGCATTTCAACACTGCAAGGAATGCAATAAAAAAATGTAAGATAGCAATCAGGGCGGCTAAAATTGACTACGAGAGACACATAGAAGAGGAAAGTAAAAAGAATCCCAAAAATGTTTTTAAATATATTAATAGTTAAAAAGCAAGATCTGAACATATTGGCCCCCTAAAGGATGATGAAGGGAATCTGGTTACAAATGACAAGGAGAAAGCAACTGTATTCAATATATTCTTCTTCTCAGTTTTTACTAAGGAAAAGGAGTGGTATAGTAATCAAGAATGTATCATTAGTAACACATCACAGAATGTACCCTTTTGGCTAACAGGAAGTGTCCAAAAAAGACTAGAAAATCAACACAAATAAATCACCAGGACTAGATGGCTTACACCCAAGAGTCTCAAAGAACTCAGGTTATAGCCAGACCACTATAAATCATTTTTATGGTCAGCATCTTGACATGAATAGTACCTACAGACTGGCGAAGGGCCAGCATGGTACCACTATTCAAAAAAGAGACATATACCGGGGAACTACAGATGAGTCAGTCTAACATCAATAGTATGTTGTAGTGTGTACGAACTAACCTAATTGAGGGGATAATAAGGGACTAAATCCAAGAATTCGCTGAAGAAAACAGTATAATTAGTAGTAATTAACATGGATTTACAAAAGGTCGTTCTTGCCAAACCAATCTGTTAACATTCTATGAGGAAGTGAGCAGCCATCTAGATAAAGGAAGAGCAGTGGATGTGGTGTGCCTGAACTTTGCAAATGCATTCAGTAGAGTTCCACATAAACGTTTAATTTACAAACTACTATCTATAGACATGAACAACAGGGTTACAGGGATGCGTCCAACAGATGGAGATAAATAGCGAGTACTTGGACTGGACTGACGTGGTAAGTGGGGTACCACAAAGCTCTGTGCTGGCTTTTTTCATAAATGATATAGAGGTTGGTATAAAGAGTTCATTCTCAGTATTTGCTGATGATACAAAACTAATAGGGCAATAATTTCATAAGACTATTACTATTGATCCTTATCAGCTTCTAATTGGGGTGGAGTTGAATGCTCATTTGAGCATCTCCCTATAAATTTAGATCAGCTCATGGGGGGAGATCACTGATGGGGGGCAGTCTCTGATGGGGGTGCTGCTTGTGATCGAGTGCTGCGTTGAAGGAGTGCGAAGCAGTTAAACACAGCAGTTGAACTAAAGCAGGAGAACTTAAGCAGCAGGAAGACACAACAACAGCAAGAAACTCTACTGCACGCTGGACAGACTGCAAGCATACACCCTGGGAAACATCTCTCACATGCCTGAGTCCCACTCCGTGTACCTTTATATAATATGCCCCCTCTTCTCCTTCTCATATTACTATCCTCTGTTCCCAAATCTCATTTCTTTACCCCTCTGCTCCACCCCAAAACTTGTACATCTCCCCCTCATTGCTATCATCTCCCTACTATTGCTCTCATCACCTCCCCAAAATGCCTCTTCCACTCCTCCTTCTCATTTTCCTCTCCTCCGTTCCCAAAATTCATTCACTATATCCCTCTGCCCCTCCCAAACAATTGTATATTGTGTCCTCACTGCTTCCTTCACCCCTCTACGGCACCCACCACCTCCTCCTATTACTCCACTCTCCCACTGACCCGAACACCTCCACTAGTAGTTTCTCACGCTCCTGCACATCCCGCTCCCATGCCACCTTTCTCACCCTTCTCCTCCTAACCGCGGGGGACATCTCCCCGAATCCTGGCCCTCCACTACCTCCCTCACCCGCACAACACCCTCTTGCCTCCACGTCCCGCCGCAACCCCCGCAACTTAGTATCTCTCCCCCTGCTCCCTAAAATCTCCCCCCCGTTTTCACGTGCACTCCTGAACGCCCGATCGGTGTGCAACAAGCTTACCGCCATCCACGACCTCTTTGTTTCCCACTCCCTCAATCTCCGAGCGATCACAGAAACCTGGATCCAGGCCACTGACTCTACCTCCCCTGCTGCACTCTCCTACAGAGGTCTCACCTGGACCCACTCACCCAGGCCCAACGGTCGTAAAGGTGGTGGGGTTGGTCTGCTCCTGTCACCGCAGAGCACCTTCCGAGTCCTCCCAAACCCCCCCTCTCTATCCTTCTACTACTCCGAGGCCCATTGTGTCCGACTATTCTCCCCAACCCCCCTGAAGATTGCTATGATTTACCGGCCTCCTGGATCCATATCCCGCTTCCTGGATGACTTTTCCTCCTGGCTACCTTTCTTCCTCTCTTCTGAGCTACCCACCATCATCCTTGGGGATTTCAACATCCCTGTCAACCTCGACAACCCAGACACATCCCATCTCCTCCACTTAACCTCCTCCTTTGCACTTGCACAATGCATACAATCCACCACCCACTCCAACGGTAATATCCTTGATCTCGTCTTCTCCAACCGCTGCGCTCCCCACAACCTCACCTGATTACCTTCTCTATCTCCTCGTCCTCCAACGCCTACCCCTCCAAATGTCACACTACTACCAGCCGTAACCTCCGCAACCTTAACCCTGCCCCCCTCCACTCTGCAGCTAATCAACTCCACGACAGCATCCTCCCCCTGTCCTGCCCCGACTTGGCTATGACTCCCTACAACAACGCGCTGTCAACAGCCCTTGACTCACTAGCGCCTTTAACCACATGCAACATCAGACCCCGACCGCTCCAGCCCTGGCAGACTGATCACACCAAAACCCTCAAACGACACAGTCGTGCCCTGGAGCGACTATGGTGCAAAACCAAATCCCAACAAGCCTTCACCCGCTACAAATCTGCCTTCCACACCTACACCTCCTCCCTCCACGCAGCCAAACAAGCCTACTTCCTGAATCTTCTCCACCTTCAACTCTCTACTCTCGCCACCCCCACCTCCACCCAGCACCTCACTCACTGCCCTTGAGATTACCAATCACTTCAAAAACTCACACGCCCTCTCAACCCGTCCCCTCTCAAACAGCTACACCCTCATCCCCCCTCCCCCTCGACATAACCCACAGGGACTACGTCGCTGCTCATCGCTGCTCAAACTTCCTCCAACCCCGTTCCCCCTCACTCAGCTACCCCCTCATCACCCCTCTCCCACGGCCCCACCACTGCTCTGACCTCCACTTCCACCCCACCCTACATTCCTCATACTGAAGCTCCCCCAACACTCCACATCTTTGACCTTACTACCATCGAGGAAGTCTCCAAGATCCTCTCTGATGCCCGCCTCACCACCTGCCCCCTCGACCCTATCCCCTCACAACTCCTACGACCTATCTCCCCCTCCATCCTACGTCCCTCACCCACATCTCAATCTCTCCCTCTCCTCCGGCTCTTTCCCCTCCCTTCTGAAACATGCACACATCACCCCCATACTTAAAAAGCCCTCCCTGGACCCCAATGACCCGAACAACCTCAGACCCATCTCCCTGCTCCCATTTACATCCAAACTCCTCGAGGGCCTAGTCTACACCCGCCTATGCTCTCACCTCAACGACAACAACCTCCTCGACCCCCTACAGTCCGGCTTCTGTCCCCTACACTCCACCGAAACCGCCTTACTCAAATTCTCCAACGACCTTCTAACCGCCAAAGCTAATGGCCACTATTCAGTGCTCCTACTCCTTGACCTCTCTGCGACCTTCGATACAGTCGACCACCCCCTTCTCCTCAAAAAACTACACTCCCTCGGCCTCAGAGATTCTGCTCTCTCCTGGCTCTCATCCTACCTGTCACAACGCTCTTTCAGCGTTAACTATAATGCTACCACCTCCCCCTCACTCCCCCTCTCTGTTGGGGTCCCTCAAGGCTCTGTCCTCGGGCCCCTTCTCTTCTCCATCTACACCTCCTCCCTTGGCCAACTCATACACTCTCACGGCTTCAACTACCACCTCTATGCCGACGACACACAAATCTATCTCTCAACCCCCCACCTCACCCCCTCGGTCTCTGCCGAATCACACACCTACTGAGCGACATATCAGACTGGATGTCGCTCCACTTCCTTAAACTGAACCTCTCCTAAACCGAGTTTCTTGTCTTCCCCCCAGCCCTGACAACACCCCCCATTGACTTCTCCGTCACGTCCAACAACGCCACCATCAAACCCGCCCCGCAGGCCAGAGTACTTGGTGTCATTCTGGACTCCAACCTATCCTTCCAGCCCCAAGTCCAATCTTTAACTAACTCATGCAGACTCCACCTCCGCAACATCGCCAAAATATGCACGTTCCTAACCCCAGAAAACACTAAACAGCTCATCCACTCCCTCATAATATCACGACTCGACTACTGCAACTCCCTCCTTACTGGCCTGCCTCGCCGCTGGCTATCCCTGCTTCAGTCGATCCTGAATACGGCTGCCAGACTCATTCACCTTTCCAACCACTCTGTTTCCGCCACCCCCCTCTGCCAATCCCTCCACTGGCTTCCAATTGCGCAACGGATCAAATTCAAAATCCTAACACTGACGTACAATGCTGTCCACCATACTGCCTCGAACTACATCACTGACCTAATATCCAAGTACTGCCCAGCACGCACACTCCGCTCCTCACAAGACCTCCTTCTCTCTAGTTCCCTGGTCTCCTCCTCCCATGCCCGCCTCCAGGACTTCTCCAGGGTGTCACCCATCCTCTGGAACTCCCTGCCCCAACCCATCAGATTATCACCTACTCTCCTCTCCTTCAGGCGCACCCTGAAAACCCACCTCTTCAGGGAAGCCTACCCCACCCCCTGCTAACTTGCTGACCTCCTCCACTCTTCCTACCACTCCATCCCCCACAGCTTTCTCCTCCTGTGACACCATCCCCTCCCTCCTAGATTGTAAGCTCGAAAGAGCAGGGCCCTCAATTCCCTCATGTTTTGCATTGTATTGGTATTGTTCTGTCACATGTTCTGTCCCCCTTTGTAATGTACAGCGCTGAGCAAACTATTGGTGCTTTATAAATACTGTATAATAATAAGACGATATAGAAACTTTGCAAAAAGAAATCAATAAAATAATAGGGTGGGCAAATACATTTGGCAGTGTCAGCAGGAACCATTGTTGATTTTAAAAAACTCTTTGACAGGTATCTTGATGAACACAATATTCAGGGATATGGGCAATGTTTTTGACATGAACACACACACACATGCACAGGTTGAGCTGAATGGACTGGTGTCTATTCAACATTACCAAGTATGTAACCAGAAGATAATGACATATTCAGTGAAGGTAGGAAATCAACAAAGACATGAGAGTTCTGCTTCAAGTCTCCAATCCTGATAGCTAGTTATTGGTCTACCATATGTATGATGCCATGCTGGCACCAGGAAAATGGAAAATTGTATCTTATACTTACCGTAATTTTCCTTTCCTGATGCCAAGCTATAGTAGCATAATAACAACCCCCCCCCCCCCCCAGTTCATTCCTAGCGATGTACAGGTAATGGACTGTTGTGTAGTGCTAACACTTTGCACTGGGCCTGTGAGCGGAATCAAGAGAGGCAGCTACCGCATATATACTGCCATATTGGTGCCAGGAAACTGCACTATGAGTTGGTTTTTTCACTAAATTTTAGCTGTATTACTATTATCCTTCAACTGTAAGAATACTTATATGAAAATAACAAGGATGTATTCTTCTGTGTCCACCTTCTGTATAAAACATATTTAAAGGACAACTTCACCTACAGACTTGTCAGATAGTATAATCCTTTCCTATTCTATCAAACCCAGAATAAAAAGTTAACAAATTGCCCATACATACAGATCATCTATATAGCAACCTTAGAGGATGGCTTCACCTTTGCTGAATTCTTCCTTTCATTTACCCTACGTGGTAACATACTTCCTTTTCTCCCTAATTAGTGTTGTTCACTGTTCATCCTTGCTCAGTGCTGCTCAGCTCTTGCAAAGAAAACCTTCAGCTGTTTACTTTTCATAATGTGCATGCATGTCATGGCCCCACATATTCCTACAGGAAATCCAAACTTATGGTGGCCGAGAGTGGTTCTGCAAAGTACATCTGTACCATAGGAATAAATGAAGTCACACATACAATATGAAGAGAAGACAGCCAGAGATTTTCTTTGGGAAGGCTGTGTGCAGCTGGGCAGGTCAGAACAGTGAACATCATTGGATCGGGGGAAAGGTAAAAATGTTACTTAGGGGGATAAACTTAGTAGGGATGGAGAGAATTAATTAAAGGGATCTTTTAAGATTGCTATATGAATGATCTGTATATACAGTATGATAAATTAGTACAGCCTCAGTACATTGGCTAAGGATGGACTTCATATAAGGCTAGGGACAGGTAGATCTAAGTCAAGGTCCACTTCACATTACCAAAACTCACTAGCTTGAATGAACCTTACTGATTTTTTTTAAAACCTACACATAACTGCATCAAATGTTTTCTTTTTTAATTTGATTTTTGATTCAGCTTTAATGCAATGCAACAAACATCAATGCATATCAACGTACACAGCTTACTAGGCTATATTCGCACAGGCGACTGTGCAAACAGCCACAGATGAGTGCTTACAGGTGGCAAAAATAGCTGCATGAATCAGTAGATTCCTGCTGCACTGTGACTAGTTGCCAGTGCGACTGTAGCCTTCGCTTTTACTCAAAGTTCCTCTAGACCTGCCAGGTTTTTGCGGTTACACTTGCGCCAAGTCCCAAAGAGTAAAGCTGAGTATACTTGGGCTGAAAACTGGCCAGTTCAGCAGGAAACAGACGAATTTTGCTCTGTGTGTACCTGTCTGTTCAACAAAAGCCAGTCGTTAGACTGGCTTCTGCTGAACCATGCTGCTGGAAAACCAGCATTCAATCAGTGCATACAGCTAATGGTTGCAGTGCTGATCAGCACATTTTGGAATGGGGGAGTCCCCACTGTCAGAGTACAAGAGCGCAGTGGGAGAAATCCCTGCATCACACATTGCTTGTGTTGATGCAGGGATATTCGAGTTTTCTTTTGTTCTGCTGGTTGAACAAAAAAAAAAAGACCTCTGTGTGTATACCCAGGTTAACAGATGTCATCCATGCTAAGAAATCAGTGACCATACCCAGTTCTTGTTCACTGAAGAATTGATTAGTGAGCAAAACTACCATCAATAAATTAGTAGTCTGTGCTGTGTGATGTATGAAGCTGTTAGTTACTTTGTGACACTCTCTTAATTAACCACTTTGCTCCTAGCATCTTGAATTATATATAGCATACTTAATTATTATCTCCCTTCTAGTTTTCCGCCTCCTGACAGCTCCAAACTGTCTGTTACCACTACTGACAACTTCTCTGCTTCTTACAGAACAACGTCTCTTCGCAGCAAAGTTTGTCTCGGACCCTATTACTAGTCTTACCTGTATGCCAAATAACATTTTACACTTGCAGTGTACCTTGACATTATACAGTACATAATTTTTTAGGTACAGCGAAGCTTTCATTTTGTAACATAATTGATTTGTTTATTTTTATTTTAAATATTTTTGATATGAAGAAAGCGTGGAAAATTTCGAAAAATACATTTTATACTCGTTCCCAATGAAACATTTATGTAAATAACACAGCCCAGATATTTACTCCAGAATATACCAAAGCCTTCTGACTATACGCATAAAAGAGTGTTTTTATGTAACATAATGGATAGGTAAAGCACACAGTCAAAGCTGGCCTTTCAGTTTCAGAAAACATCCCCTTTCATGATGTACTTAGGTAGAAATAGTCTGTTTGCAGAAACTGTTGCTGTAGCACTAGGTAAAATATGACTTGTGTGAACATAAGGTAATTGATATGACGCCATTGTTTGCTAAGGATTACTACATTAAAAAAATGCTACTATTGTGCTGGTTTGCATGTGCATCTGGCTACACAATAAATGCACATCATTCTGGTTGTCAATGGCAGGGTTTCTCAACCAGGGTTCTTCCAGAGTTTTTTTTATTTTTTATTTTTGGGGGGGGGGGGTCCTTAAGCAATGAGACATTTCTGACTCTTAGATAAGTTACCACTGACACCAGTGACCTTTTTAACTATCTATAAGGGGGTAAATCTTCCCAATGACCACAAGTGTAAGCAGCTTTCTTCCCACTGACCATCACACTAATGTATGATGAGTTGCAGATAAAGTTATTTTTAGATGGGGGTCCCTGAGACCGGAAAGTTATTTTAAGGGTTTCTGTGTGTCGAAAAGGTTGAAAGAGGTTAGTCTAGTGTATTCCTTCCCTTTGGAAGCCTGTTTTAAGTCTCGTATAGCCATCTACTAATGCATATAAAGATGTAGTGCAAAAATTATAAATACAAAACTGAAAACAAAAAGTCCAGTTTCAAAAATGAATAGTCCATCACAAATGTGTTGAAAATTGTGTGAAATCTATACACTGCCAATGTTTTTCATGCTGTTTCTCCAGCCACCCAGTGCAATATATGTGCTTACTTTCAAAACTGGACCCCAATATAAATCAAGGTCATTAAGACATATATCATCATAGCCAAGGGGATGTCTCCTCCATTCCACTTCTGTATTCTCCTCCTTCTCCTTCAGCAGCTCCAAACTCACAGGTAAAGGAACATGCAAACACAAAATGGAAATAACAGTGTTCTCCATATAGAAGATTTTCTTAAAAGAATGCCAAAAAAGCACTCACATCAAGAACTGCATACAAATGTGCAATCCTCTATGCATATCCAGAGCTACTTATGTTGTGCATGTAACTACCCAGTGCAATCTATCTGCTTACCTCGCAACGTGGACACAAATATAAAAATCAAGGGAATAAAGGCATATGATATTTCTTCCAAGGCAGTATTGCCTTCATTCCACTCTAGTCCTTTCCTCCTCCCTTAGCAGGACAATCACAGACCAGGCTACATGTGAACACAGAAATGAGACGAATAGCATTCGCTGTATAAAACATCACTTTATTAAAACATCAATTAAACACTCACATTAAAAAAGCACTCTGTGTGCTATGGTGTGCGCTGCACAGTATACACCGGAAACTTGCCAATACCATGTATTTTACAGTATACACAGAAAACTCACTACTACCATGCACATCATACCATTTGAATCCATTCAACTTTTTCAGCATGGCTCCGCCCCTATATGTGTTACACCCACTGGGCTTCTTTTCCATTCCTGCCCAGCAGAAGCAACAGGAGTTGTGAAGAAATCTCTAAAAAGTAAGGGGAATTCTCTTTGTTTGCTATAGGAAGGGGTGTCCCTGTTGGAAGATGTGCCCTCACCTCTTGTTCTAGTGACAGCTCTAAAATTTTGGTTTTCCATCTTCTTTCTCAGTATCAAAGGTCTATAACAGGGATGTTGAATAAAAATTCAAGGAGGTCCGGTCACTAAAATTTTCTTCTGGCCAAGGTCTGAATAGGGTGTGCCCATCAATGTGCCCCCTTACATTAGGTGTCACCATCAGAGTGCAACTGTACATCTTGTATTCCCATCACATCAGGTGTGCCCATCACTTTGCCATCTTACATCATGTATTCCCATCAGAGTGCCCCCTTACACTCAAAGTGCCCCTTTCTATCATATTTCCCCATTAGAGTGCCCCTTTACATCATATTCCCTATCAGAGTGCCCCTTTACATCATATTCCCCATCAGAGTGTCCCTTTCCATCACATGTGCCCATCAGAGTGCCCCTTTCCACAGTATGTGCCCATTTGTGCCCCCTTAACATAAAATGTGCCTGTCAGAGTGCCCCTTAACATAAAATGTGCCCGTCAGAGGGCCCCATAACATAAAATGTGCCCATTAGAGTGCCCCTTAACATAAAATAAGGGGCATGCTCATGGGCACATTTTATGTTAAGGGTAGCTCTGATAGGCACATGTTATAATAAGGGGCACTCTGATGGGCCCATGTTATATTAAGGGGCATTCTGATGGGCACATGTTATATTAAGGGGCATTCTGATGGGCACATTCTATGATGTGCCCATCAGAGTGCCGCTTAAAATTTAAAATGTGCCCATCAGAGTGCCCCTGTAAGACTACACCCTACCTTGAGGGTAGACAGGAGCTGTGCTGGGATCCTTGCTGGACGCTTGTGTACAGGCAGGGAGCACGAGCCAGAGAGACAGTGAGCTGAAAGGGGCAGGGCGCACACGTGATGTCATGTTGCCGTGACGACCGCCCTGCTCAGCGGCAGATCTGTCATTGCGAGCTGGCAGTCCAGATGGCAGCACTGCTGGGGCCATTCGCGAACTGCGGTCCGTCATTTAGTGACCGATGGTCTATAAAAACAAGAGCGTAAATCTACCTAACAGGCAGACATACAGCAACAAATAAAATTCACAGGGTTTACAATCTTTCCCCCACTGCCTCCCCTCCCCCTTTACTGTACTGTATATATACGTAATGTTTTGCATTGCATAAATGTTAGAGTGGTAGTAAATCCCACTTTGTCACTTTTGCATACAAGTAAGCCTATACTAAAGTGTACCTGTTGTTAAAATTAATATCTCTTGAACATGCATTGTTTTGCAGCCGGTGACATCACCAGTGCATATGCACTGCACTCTGAATTGGGGGCACACTGAATGTGCTGTCAATGCAGAGCATTGTGCCGTTACTGTGACTCCAGTGCGCATGTGCAGGAGTGATGTTATTGGGGCTTGGCCATTCAAACAGCTGGAGCTTGTGAACCCGTAAGGAAGACCAAATGAAGATGGAAGCCCTGACAGCCACCCGCTGGAGGCATCCATTTTACAGGTAAGTCTTTCATAATGTACTAGTACAATGCTGATGACAAATTATTGCTCACATTGACTAGGTAAGTCTGTTTCCTTTTGTAATACATTTTGTGTAAAAGTTCAGACTCATTCCCCGCTATATATCTATTTTAGATGTACACTCCACAAAAACCTACACTGCTTATTCATTAGGAACAAGTGACAAGTAAAGTATTCAGACTCACTGGTAATCTCAGGCTTGGCACTCGGCCTAGCAGGTGCTGCAAGAATTCATTTTGTGTGACACCGGCATGGTACCTTTATCAGTTGCTGATGCAAAGCAATGTTCACACAAACACCTACTGATTGAAGAGTACAAAGTACTAATCATATAAATTTGTTATATTCAACAAAAACATTTTATTGCTTGCTTTCCAGTGCCAAATTCTTGGCCTGTTGCATGTCAACACCAAATGGCATTGGTTTGTTTTGATCAGAGCCAGATTTCCATTTCTGCAGCCTGAAGGCAAACAACCAATGCCACATAAAGAAACTCTCTCTGGCAGGGTCACTGTGATTGATAACTATGCAAGGAAAAACCACTTTGCTCCTGGTGCCTATGGGCCTGGGTCTGCTGTGCCAAACAAGCTGCTGATTAGGCCTTGCTTTTAATTCACACAAATAAATACCATTGTAGGTCCAGTTCACTCCTGGTCTGTTCAATTTATTGCCAGTCAAGCCCTGATAAAGGGGGCACTTGGACCCTCGAAACGCGTTGCCTACTTCTCAAATTATACCCCTGACCTCTATTGGAATAAAGTTGTATCTGGACCTCTTAAAAGTGGTGTGGCACTACAATTTCAACTTTTCTTACAATACATTACAAGCTAGGGAGACTGTGGAGATCATCTAAAGTGTAGAAGCCACCTGCCCAGGAACCAGATCATTTATGCCAACATAATATCTTAAGATAATAATACCAGTGGAGTGTACCTGTGGGTCCAGCGCTGTCTTTCCACTGTCCTCATTTTACACCTAGGCTAGGTTTGACACAATAAAATGTGGTCCTGATAAATACAATTTAATGAATTAAAAAAAGGCGATATATATATATATATTCTAATTTTTTGGAAAATATTTTTTAAAATATGAAAAAGGATATTACGGTGAGTAAATAGATACCTAACATGGCATGCTTTAAAATTCCACACACTCGTGGAATGGCAACAAACTATGGTGCTTAAAAAATCTCCATAGGCTACGCTTTTACATTTTTTACAGGTTACCTGTTTAGAGTTACAGAGTAGGCCTAGCACTAGAATTATTACTCTCGCTCTAAAATTTGTGCCGATACCTCACATGTGTGCTGTGAACACCGTTTACATATGTGGTTGACTTACGTATGCATTCACTTCTGCATGCCAACACGGAGAGATGAGAGCACTTTAATTCTTATTTATTTATTTATTGTTGATCACTTTTATTCCTATTACAAGCAATGTATTTGTTATAGAAATAAGCATGACAAGTCCTCTTTAAAGAGAGATCTGGGGTCAAAAAGACCTCAGATCTCTCCTTTACCCTTAAAAGCAAAAGATTAAAAAAAAAATTGATATTTTAGATGCGATCAAAGACATTAGAGTCTCTCAACACCTCTGGGAGCAGCAGGCCGCACCGTCAGATTGTTTATTAGGCTCGCCGGTTTTAATGGTATGCCTGAGACACCGGCGAGCAGCCGAAACATACTGAAAATGTTCCAATATCTAATGAAAAAAAAGATATCTTCAGCCGTAACCCTGGTATACCACTTGAAAACAGCAACATTTATACACAGTGCGCAGAAGTTGCCAACTGTCTGCAGAGTCAATATCTAAAAACCTCCAAACTTTGTGTGGCCTTCAGTTAGCACAACAGTGCATAGAGAGCTTCATGGAATGGGTTTGCATGGCTGAGCAGCTTCATCGAAGCCTTACATCACCAAGTGCAATGCAAAGTGTCAGATGCAGTGGTGTAAGGCACATCACAGCTGGACTCTAGAACAATGGAGATGTGTGACAAATCACGCTTCTCTGTCTGGCCATCCCATGGATGTGGCTGGATTTGGTGGTTGCTAAGAGAAGGGTACTTGCCTGACTGCATTGTGCCAACTGTAAAGTTTGGTGAAGTAGGGATTATGGTGTGGGGTTTGTTTTTCAGGGCTTGGGCCTTATTTCCAGTGAAGGGAACATTTAAGGCGTCATCATACCAAGACATTTTGGACAATTTCATGCTCCCAACATTGTAGGAATAGTTTTTGGATGGCCCCTTGCTGTTCCAACATGACTACACACCAGTGCACAAAGCAAAGTCCATGAAGACATGTTTGGGGTGGAGGAACTTGAATGCTCTGCACAGAGTTCTGACCTCAACCCAATAGAACACCTTTGGAATGAATTAGAGCAGACACTGTGAGCCAGGTTTTCTCGCCCAATATCAGTGCCTGACTTCACAAATGCACTTCTGGAAGAATGGTCACCATTCCCATAGACACTTTCCTAAACCTTGTGGACAGCCTTCCCAGAAGAGTTGAAGTTGTTGTAGCTGCAACGGGTGAGCCAACTCAATATTGAACCCTACGGACTAAGACTGGGATGCCATTAAATTTCATGTACGTGTAAAGGAAGTACCAATACTTTTAACAATATAGTGTATGTAAAAATACAGTAATCTGAGCAAGGAAGAATATTTAATCTATCATGGTCAGTTACAAAAACACAGACTTAGACAGCATTTGCGTGGCGAAGAATGTGTTGATGAATTTTTGACACATACTATATCAGGCATATTCGGTTAAGCAATGAATGGAGCTATGAGTGAAGTACAAAGAGCAGCATCCATAGCAATGTATTTGTATTGGTCTGGTAATAAATAGAATTATTTTGGCTATTAAGGGTTACTGTACTTTGTTCTTTCACAATTTATCGAATAATTCCATTATACCATACATCAGGATCTAGGAGTCCCTAATGCTCATCAGAAACTCCTAAAACATCCAAACTCAGCCTTAATGTCCTCCTAAGCCATTCCCCTAATGCATTTCACCCTGCCCACTGGGGCATAGTCATAGAGGTGCAAACATGTCTGACATCTCATCATCCGACCAAAATTAATACAAAAGGCCATGGATTCAGTATATGCAGATGAGGATGCTGTGACACCATTTATTTTTGTATGACCTTGTAGGATCAGACAGATGACAGCTTTGGGAACATTCCTAATGTGCATGTATAAGAAGTGATGTATGTGCTTCTGGAATGAGATGCTAAATGGTTCTCGCTGAGATGATGGAAGTATATTAAAAGACCAACAACTAGGGGAATGGATTGGTCTCTTAGATGAAATTAGGTGAGTCCGCGGTCAACCCTTCATGCTGGGTTCTTCTTCTCTTGCAGTTGCCCTTTATGGAGTTTTATACTCCTATACAGATTACAAACAGGAAATACTAGCCCTGAATACTATGCTCCTGAAGAAGCCAGATGATTTTCTGAGAAAAGTGTCAAAATAAATCTCCACTCCACCACCACATTAGCACATCTGATATCGTACTGATCTATTGATTCACAAGACCATAGAAGTTAATTCATTGATATTAGGATGGCTCATGGTGCTAGAGGCGGATATATACAAGTACTGGCGCTTGCCAAGTGGTATACCTGTTACTGTGAACTATGAATTTTTACAGTACATTGTAATGTAATAATTATAAAAGTTGTCTGATTTTATGGGGCAGCACAGTGGCTAAGTGGTTAGCATTTCTGCCTAGCAGCACTAGGGTCATTGGTTTGAATCCAAACCATGGCACTACCTGCCTGGAGTTTGCATGTTTGCCCTGTGCCTGCGTGGGTTTCCTCCAGGTACTCCAGTTTCGTCCTACACTCCAAAGACATGGCTCCTGTCTAAATTGGCTCCAGTATGTGTATGTATGAATGTGAGTTAGGGACCTTAGATTGTAAGCCCCTTGAGGGCAGAGACCAATGTAAATGTACAATCTGCCTGTATATTTTAAAGCGCTGCGTAAATTTAATGTACTATATAAGTACCTATAATTAATATTTTATATGTTGTCATGTATGGGCACCTTAAAAATCTGCTCTTCTAACTACCGTATGTACTAATGGTTTGATATTTTGGGTGTGATACTTATAAAAAAAAACCTTATAAAAATTATCAGATATATTGGTGATTGTAAATAGAAATCAAGAAGTTAATCCTGGTAAACACGATGAGAATAACGGACGATTGATCGTCCATTTGGTTTTATTGCATGCTAGTCTCATATCGAAAATGAAGAGGTTACTAAAGTTACAAAAATTCTCATATGACATAATACAACTTCGGAAGTGATGTTATGTGTTGTATTGTATTGTAGTGTATTCTTTACTTTCTGAGCATGTGTGGTCTTGCTCTTTCGATTTTTTTCGGACAAATACTGTACTGATTAAACTAAAATCGTAAAATCTGGCATCGTACAAAAAAAAAATGTTGTGTTTGTCCCTTCAATATATACGGACAAAAGCTGTGTACTAACAATCAGATTATCGCATGATCACTTCGAAAGTGGTATTTTTCTTCCAATTTTCTGATCGTGTGTACTAGACTTTAGTCATTTGTATAGATTTTTGGCATCTACTTAGTATTAGGGTGTTGTGTTAGGCCTCATGGATCTGCATTGACTAGAATGTCAGGATTTTAATCAATTATGGGTAGGGTTAGATAAGTGATTTTATATGCAGCTTAGCAGGGGAGAGGCTCTCAGACATGCATTGATGTGTATAATCAATGGACCTCACCCTGCAAGTATTATCCTGGCACAATATACAGTATGTGCTCATAGCATTGTTGCATTTCTTGGGAACAGGTAATTTTTACAAATATTTAGTATTATTTCTAGAAGTTCCAAGCATTGGAACAATGGAAACAACTCATTAGGAAAACTGTTCTAGCAATGGCTAGAAATATTCAATAACTTGTGTATATTATTCTTTTGTGTGGGTGTGTAGTTCGAAAACCACCTTAGGTAATTGGGTTATCTAATGTTTTACAGAATAAGCAGCCAAATTTCACTAATCCCTTGGTGGCTGATGAGTCACTGTTTTAACCTGTTCCCTCTCATATCTTGTACGCTGGCCATGCATGAATCTGAATCATTGTATTCTGACAGTGTGGAGAATCCCCTGCCTCCCCCTTGTAAGAATACACAGATCAGATGTTTTAAAGCTGTGTTGTGTGGCTCACAATATTATGGAGGTCTTGGGTCCCCTAACCTTTGGCTCTATTATTTGGCCTCACAACTTGCCCAATGGCATATCTATCATTCCAATGTCCTATGGGTCAAATTTGAATATATATGAAATATGAATAATTGAGTCTATTAGCCCATGTTCTCTCCCAGGTCTCTTGTGGTCTAAAGAGGTTTCACACTGTGATTTAGCCCAATTAAATAGATTGGTGTCACAATCATTTTAGTTATGGCAATGTTATAAGCAAAAATATGCACTGCTGTCTTCAGGGCCACGTCAGGCAGCTTTCCTAGGAGGCTCAACTTTTCCTCCTGGTCTTTCCAATACATCAGTTTTCTCCTGGTGGATAGATGTGGGCTTAGTGTTTTTGCACAAACCTTTTAGAACATTCCAGGTTTATCTTGTTCTCTTTTCTCCAAACCTCCCACCTGATCCCTCATAGGGAGCTATTTAGACACTTCTACTCCTCTCATTACTTGGTGAATACTATTTCACGGCAAACATTTTTTGAACATATTTGCCATCAAACTCCTAGAGACAAAGTCCTTATATCAGAGATCTATGGTCACCTGGCAAGCACAGATCCACAAGGTAAATTTTCATACATGTCTAAAAGGAAATCTGATTATTTTGTTGACTTTTCTATAGAAGATAGGAACACTTGTATTGAGAACCTTCATAAATGTACTAGGTCACTTACCACCTGTGAAACTGCAATTAAGCTTTTCACCAGGTGGTATTTAACACCAACAAACACTCTCTCTTTCCAATGGTCTGTCCTGTGTGTTTTTGAGGATGCCTTCTTTCTCGGTTCCTTTCTTCATGTCTTTTGGAGTTTGCGAAGGTTGCCTCTGTTTGGCGCACACTATTATTATTATACAGTATTTATATAGCGCCAACAGTTCGCTCAGCGCTGTACATTATAGTGGGGGACAGAACATGAGACAGCACAATAACAATACAGTGCGATACACGAGGGGTTCGAGGGCCCTGCTCTTAAGAGCTTACAATCTAGGAGGGAGGGGATAGTGGTACGGGAGGAAAAGCTGTGGGGGATGGAGTGGAAGGAAGAGTGCAGGAGATCGGCAGTTAGCAGAGGGTGGGGTAGGCTTCGAAGAGGTGGGTTTTTAGGGTGCGCCTAAAGGAGAGGAGAGTGGGTGATAGTCTGATGGATTGGGGTAGGGAGTTCCAGAGGATGGGTGATGCCCTGGAGAAGTCCTGGAGGTGGGCATGGGAGGAGGAGATCAGGGAACTAGAGAGAAGGAGGTCTTGTGAAGAGCGGAGAGTGCGTTTTGGGTGGTATTTGGATATTAGGTCGGTGATGTAGTTTGGGGCAGAATTATGGACAGCTTTGTACGTCAGTGTTAGCAGTTTGAATTTGATCCGTTGGGCAATCGGAAGCCAGTGGAGGGATTGGCAGAGGGGGGTGGCGGAAACGGAGCGGTTGGTAAGGTGGATGAGTCTGGCCCCCGTATTCAGGATCGACTGAAGCGGGGATAGCCTGTGGTGAGGCAGGCCAGTGAGGAGGGAGTTGCAGTAATCGAGTCATGATATGATGAGGGAGTGGATGAGCTGCTTAGTAGTTTCTGGGGTTAGGAATGGGCGTATTTTGGCGATGTTGCGGAGGTGGAATCTGCATGAGTTTGTCAGCAATTGGATTTGGGGCTGGAAGGATAGATTGGAGTCTAGTATGACACCAAGTACTCTGACTTGCGGGGTGGGCTTGATGGTGGCATGGTTGGACGTGATGGAGAAGTCACTGGGGGGGTGCACGGGCTGGGGGGAAGACTAGGAGCTCAGTTTTGGAGAGTCTAAGTTTAAGAAAGTGGAGCGACATCCAATCTGATATGTCATTCAGTAGGCTGGTGATTCGGGCAGGGACTGAAGGGGTGAGGCGAGGGGTCGAGAGATAGATTTGCATGTCGTCGGCATAGAGGTGGTAGTTGAAGCCGTGAGAGTGTATCAGTTGTCCAAGGGAAGAGGTGTATATGGAGAAGAGAAGGGGTCCGAGGACAGAGCCTTGAGGGACCCCAACAGAGAGGGGGAGTGGGGGGGGGTGGTAGTGTTATAGGTAATGCTGAAGGAGCGTTGGGATAGGTAGGATGAGAGCCAGGAGAGAGTGGAGAGAGGAGGGGGGTGATCGACTGTGTCGAACGCCACAGAGAGGTCGAGAAGTAGGAGCACTGAATAGTGGCCATTAACTTTGGCGGTTAACAGGTCGTTTGTGAGTTTGAGTAAGGCGGTTTCAGTGGAGTGTAGGGGAGGGGAGCCGGACTGTAGGGGGTCGAGGAGGTTGTTGTCGTTGAGGTGGGAGCTTAGGTGAGTATAGACTAAGCGTTCAAGGAGTTTGGATGTAAATGGCAGTAAGGAGATGAGTCTAAGGTTGTTCGGGTCGGTGGGGTCCAGGGAGGGCTTTTTAAGTATGGGGGTGATGTGCGCGTGCTTCAGAGGGGAGGGGAGTGCGCCAGAAGAGAGGGAGATATTAAAGATGTGGGTGAGGGAGCGTAGAATGGAGGAGGAAGGAGATCGTAGGAGTTGTGAGGGGACAGGGTCAAGGGGGCAAGTGGTGAGCTTCTGAGAAGACCTTAGTGACCTCCTCAGTGGTGGTGAGGCCAAGGGGGTTGCTGTGTGAGAGGAGGTAGGTGGGGTGGAGGTCTGAGCAGCAGCGATGTCCCTGCGATGAGCAGCAGTGACACTAGAAGACCTTTCCTCTAGTATGGCAGGTAATCCTATCATGGCTACCAATTGCCTTTTTATTTTCACCTATCTCAGGTGTTTCCTCCTTACTCATTCATACTATATGTGTTTCTATTCACTGGGTTATAACCATACATTGGAAAACCACTTTGATTCCAGTCTCGCAAATTAAATCGAGAGTTGACTCTATTAGCTATATGGAAAAGCTTTTCCATACTTTATATAATTCTATTACTTATTATAATAACAAATAGGATCCACGGCTTACACAAGGCAATATTTTTCATTAACCCTTTTATTACTGTTTTTAATATGGTATCTTGCTTACTGCTCTCAACTAGAGTTTACACTATGCTCAGTTTCTATATTTCATATGAACACTGATGTATCTGGATGTTAAACTTCCCTTTCTCTTCCCAGTGCATTCAGTATTCTACAGTATATTATAGATGACATTATGTTCACTCTCTGACTGCTATTTACCTTAATTCTTTTTCAAGTTGTCAGTATACTGTATTTTTTTGTATCATGTTCCTTTTTGGAATATACGGTTCACTATTTATATTCTCCTTTATATGGTGATTCTTATTTATGTATCTCCTGTTGATTTCAATAAAAGCTAGTAAACAAAAAAGAATACACAGATCAGTGCCGGGAATCAGTTCAGATTTTTTCATTCAGCTGGCTGGCTGAATGAAAAAAACGGAGCCAGGTATGGGCAGCCTTAGGCTTAGTTTACACTTGTGGTTGGGGTAGATGAAGAAATAGGCAGTTGAGCTGCATTATTACTGCCTCTCCAATTGCCTCCCTTTAAGCTGCAAAAGCAGACATACGGGGAAGGGGGGGGGGTATACACATAACACAAGCCACAACCATGATCCAAACACTATGAAAAGTGGTCCACCATGGATCGCTCTCTATAGGGCAGCACAAGTGTAAACAAACCCCACGGCCCTGGAACTACATGTGGCCCATTTGACCCCCTATATCAAGAAACTTGACTGATGCTACTTTACCATTTCCCACCCATAGGATGTACTAGTACATCCTCAGGCTGAAGTGGTTATACCTGGGCCATGGCTGCAGCTGCAGATATGACCCCGGTATCTTTTTTTTCAACCGGTGATGCTCTTAACGAAAAAGCAATTCTAGCAGCTAAATAACTGCTGGATTGCTTTTACATGGGCTAGGAGGGGATCCCCACCACCTTGTACTGCCTTCCCGAGCTCTCCCATTCCAGCAGCCATAAAGATGACCAAGAACTGAAAGTTCCCCGATCACCTCTATGGTCTAAGAAACCGGAAAAGAAAATGAAAATTTTGTCACTTCTGTTTTTGTTTAGATATAAATAAGCTGTTACTGGCTTGTGAAAGCATCTGTTCAAACTGATTTCAGTTTGTAGTCAGACCCCAGTTGTCTCAGTAAAGAGGACCTGTCACTGCCAATGCTATCACAAGGGATGTTGTTCATCCCCTGTGATAGTAATAAAAGTGATAAAAAAAGTAACAAGACAAAAATATGTAAATCAAATAAATCATTTTAAAAACAAGTAAAATGCCCCCTCCCCCCATCCTAACCCCTGTGCTCACATACAAAGCCAAACACACAAACACATATGTAGGTCCGCACGCATATGAAAACGATGTGAGGTATCACTGAGAGTATTATAGTGAAAGCAGTAATTCTAGCACTAGACCTCCTGTGTAACTCTAAACTGGTACATGAAACAAAGGCAGCGCTCACTGAGGAACACACCTGTAATTACATGAGGGAATCCAAACCCAGGTGCTTAGGCTCTGTAGAGTCTTTCTTCCACTGGATCCATTACATACAGATCAAGAGAGCCGGAAATTCCAAAATCCATATGATGATTTTTATTGAAGGTACAGGGAAGTGACATAAAAGCAAACTGATGCGTTTCAGCACACAGCCTTGTTCACAGCTTAATACTATATGCAAGACAAGACATATAAACACAAAAAGTCCCACCCAAAAATAGGGATGGGTTCATAATATATATTATCAACCAGTTAAACAATTAAATGCTTAATTAAAATAAAAAATATTTTTGTTCTTAGAAATCATGTCTTAGTGATGGAGATTGTATTAAACAAAAAAATATATGCACAGTATATACATTTTTTAATATACATTTTTTTTCATCAAAAATCTGTATCACATGTTCACAGGCAGGGATGTTTTGGGAAGTCAAGAGTATATGACCTACAGGAAAAAACAAATAAATAACAGATGTATCAAGGTTATTATCCTCTATTAATCAAACTTAATTTCAAAAAGAGAGTTTATACCCACTGGACTCATAGTATCCAATGTGAATATCCACCAAACTTCTCTTTCTAGGAGCCTACGATGAGCATAGCCACCACAAAGAGAACTTCTGACTCTTTCCACCTCAGAAAAAACAAATCACTAGAATTTACATGTTTAGAATGTCTGGAGATGTATGATAAATGTCTTTCTCCCAGATAATTTGCACCGTTAAAATGTTCCCTAATTCTGGTACGAAGAGATCTTGACATGCAAACAACATATTGCAACATGCATGTGGTGCATTCAATCATGCATAGAAACTTTTTAGTTCTACAATTAAGAAAATCATGAATTTTAAACTCCGCACCAATAGATTGGAAAATTACACTTTTGTGGTTTACATTGTGCTTATTACGGCATGTCTTTACACCACAACCAAAGGATCCAACTGTACTCAGCCAAGTACATTAGGGGAATATTAGGGGATATTAGGGGAAGAAGACAGGAACAGACTTGGGGATAGAATACATTACCAGTATTAGCATGTCTGCTTGAAAATCTGCAGCCTTTAGACAAGATGGATACAAGATCCTTGTCTGCTGCTAGAACTGCTAAATATATTATTGATCTGATTATATTCCTGCAAAAAAGTTGTGATAAATGCAGCAGGAATATTTCCTTGGCAGCCTGTATTACTTATATCAGTAATTCCTTTGTTGTTACTGACAAGAGCCGATCTATCTTTTTTAGAAATGATATTAGTTGCTCTGTCTATGTGCCACTGACTATATCCGTTCTATTGACCTAGATGAGACAATCTGACATTATTGAATAAAATCACCCACCTTAGAGCAGTTATGTTTGGCTCTGGTTAATTCCCCCATGGGCGCTGATTTAACAGTAGGTCTAGGGTGACAGCTAAACGCAAGGAGAAGGGGGTTACCCACACACTCCTTGTGAAAAGTACGTGTATTAACAATGCCCGTGGCATGACTGCTTTAATAATTGTAAAGGCTTTTAAACCATCACCTATTTTTAAATACTATAGTTTGTTACCATTCCTTGGGCATACACAATTTAATTGCATGACTTATTAGGTATCAACTTTTATATTTTAACAAACAATTGGGTATCTTATTATGTTTTTGTGCATTCAAATTTATTAAAGTGTATTTTTTCCCTCAAAAAAATTGTGTTTGAAAAGCCGCTGTGCACATACCGTGTGACGTAAACAAGTGCAAAACCCTCCATTGTATTCTCTAGGGCCTTTGATTAATAAATATATACACTGCTCAAAAAAATCAAAGGAACACTTTGAAAACCCATCAGATCTCAATGGGGAAAAATCTGCTGGCTATCTATACTGATATGGACTGGGTAATGTGTTAGGAATGTAAGGATGTCCCATGTTCATTGATGGCAATGAAAATGATCAACCTACAGAGGACTGAATTCAAAGACACCCTGAAAATCAAAGTAAAAAAATGATGCAGCAGACTAGTCCATTTTGCTGAAATTTTATTGCAGCGACTCAAAATGGTACTCAGTAGTTTGTATGGCCCCCAAGTGCTTGTATGCATGCCTGACAACGGGCATGCTCCTAATGAGACGACAGATGGTGTCCTGGGGTATTTCCTCTCAGATCTGGACCAGGGCATCGCTGAGCTTCTGAACAGTTTGAGGTGCAACCTGGTGGTGTTGGATGGACCAAAACATGATATCTTAGATGTGATCTATTGGATTTAGGTCAGGCGAGTGTGGGGGCCATTTAATGGTATTAATTACTTCATCCTTCAGGAACTGCCTGCATACTCTTGCCACATGAGGCCGGGCATTGTCGTGTACCAGGAGGAACCCAGGACCTACTGCACCAGCATAGGGTGTGACAATGGGTCCAAGGATTTCATCCCGATACCTAATGGCAGTCAGGGTGCCGTTGTCTAGCCTATAGAGGTCTGTGTGTCCCTCCATGGATATGCCTCCCCAGACCATCACTGACCCACCACCAAAACAGTCATGCTGAACGATGTTACAGGCAGCATAATGTTCTCCATGGCTTCTCCAGACCCTTTCACATCTGTCATATGTGCTCAGGATGAACCTGCTCTCATCTGTGAAAAGCACAGGGGGACATTGGTGGACCTACGAATTTTGGTGTTTAATGGCAAATGCCAATCAAGCTCTATGGTGCCGGGCAGTGAACACAGGGCCCACTAGAGGATGTCGGTCCCTCAGGCCACCCCCAAATGGGCTTTGACAATGGCAATACCACAACCACAAGCCTAGTTCACTTGAACAGGCTGTGTTCAACAGTAATACTGCTTGCCAAATATCCCTAGGGGACCATTTTTGGTGCACCGCAATGCTATGTGTGTACAGCTGCCTTTACAGCTTAAGTGGGGGAGGAGTTGGTGAGTGGTAAAAATGTGACTTAACTGCCTGTTTTTAATGCCCCCCAACCACAAATATAAACTAGGCCTTTTAGTTTGCACTGTTTGAACAAGCTCAGTGCAAGGGATAATTTTCAATAAAGTCCATATGCAGCAGGTGGATAACCATAATAAAATGAAAATGGGAAAACATCTGTAAATAAGTTCTGGCATTAAATATGAATACAGAACAGGAGGAACAAGATAATCCAGGTAATGGGAAGAACATCATAGTATGTGATGAAACTATTCTAAAACAGAACATTAGCCAATTGTCTTCTATTGGTGTGTCTTCTCGTCAGGCAAGATGTAGATGGGTTTATAATCTGTCAGATGTTTCAGCACTCATTAGAGTACAATTATAGAATTCCAGTGGGATGCTTTCAGATACATCGGGGTGAGGAAAAACCTTTCCTTGCTGTGTGGAGATAAGCTGGAGAGGCCACCCACATCATTTGTTGACTATTTACTTGTCTTTTCCTGTATAGGGTCTGCCATTACTGATTTACAGAAAAAGCTGGTTGCCTGGCCATGGCTGACTTTAAAACTTCTAGATTACAGCCCTGGAACAAGCATGACGCAAATGCAAGCCTAAGTAAAGTCAAAATGACCTCTCCTTCTGAAAAATGCCAGTTGCTTGGTTGTCATGTTGAAGCATTGGCTTCAGTACTAACCCAGAACAAGTACATATATGTAAGTAAGGAAATCTGATTTTTGCCAGACTTTCATTTGCTGTATCTTGATCTGGATATAAGTCCTATTAGCATAGAAGCCAGATAATTAGCATTTCTATAATGACTGCGCAGTAATTTTTTTTAATGAGCAGCGTACTTTAAAAACAAAGGCATATTTTTTCGTAAGGTAAGACAAACGTTCTACTACTTACATGCCAGGTGGGTGTCCTCCGAATGTATCTCTATTCGAGGTTCCAAATCTCGCTCTTTTGAAGTCCAGTCAGCTGTAGGTCGGGTCATGCCCAGCTCTTCAGCACATGTAATCAAAGGGTGGGATGCCCTGGTTATGTCAGTGCCCTTCCATAGACACATGCCCATATTTGGCCAATGGCATTGATTAAATATGGGCACGTGTCCATATAAGGGCACTGATGGCACCTGCATCCTCAACCCTTTGTGTACTTTGGGAGGGGAATGATTGGACTTCAAAAGAGCGTGACTTGTAAATGTGGATATAAAGGAGTTTGGGGGAACTATTAGGGTTTATCTCCCCCTAGCTAAACTAGGAGGGTGCTACAGAGCTAAGATTTAAATTGGAAGAAAAGGCTAACTCTATTCTTACAAATGTTGTCTGCCCAGGGGCGGACTGACCATTTGGAAACTCGGGCACTGCTCGAGGGCCCAGGGTCAGTAGGGAGCCCCATGAGATGCCCCTGGTACCTTTTTCATAGGCTTTTTTGAGTTTGGGCAAGGACACAGGGGCCCCATGATCCTCTATTGCCCAGGGGCCCCATGAATTGTCAGTCCGCCCCTGTGTCTGCCCGTCCTATTACCTATTCTGCATATAACAAGTCTAGATCGCGGGGATTCCCAGAAGGATTGGGAAGTCACAACCATAGCTGAGAGCTCCTTTACACAGAGGGGAGCCAAAGCTGTAGAATCATACTGTGACTGGACCAGGAATAGCGGATAAGTACACAGATCTTTTTTCATATAGCATATGCAGTATAGGTAGGAGGAAAGGGGAGGGAACGTTTATAAGAATAGTAAGCATTAGTTTTTTCTACCACTTTAACTCCCCACCTGACAGAAAGCTAGGAATTACACCTCTAATTTTACAGACAATTGGGTATTATATTGTGTTTGTACACATTAAAATTCAAAAAAGTGTAATTTAAAAAAATAAAATGTGTTTGAAAAAAATGCTGTGCAAATACCATGTGATATATAACATTGTAACACACACCATTTTATTTTCTAGAGCCTCTGCTTTAAAAATATATATAATAAAAGGCTTGGTCTTCAAGTGGTTACCTTAGTGCAGGTAATGCATTAAAGGATAAGTTCACCTTTCGTAACATGTTATATGTTACATCCATATTCAGGGTGTAACATGTAATATAATACGATCTGAGCAGATCCCATTCCCTGCTTTGACAGCTAGCAGGGGATCCCCACCTAGCTGTCAAATTTGAAAAAAACATGACCGTGGGGAGTTTTGTGAATGTGACTACAAATCCCAGCAGCCTTAGCGGTTGTCAGCTTGTTGTCCTCAGTGAACTATCACAGCACGCCTGGAGCGCCGTGGTAATTCATTGAGTCTTCCTGTCAGTATATCTGCTTGCTCCTACATCCCGTGCGAGCAAGCATATTTTCTGACTGATCTGCAGGAAACCTGCATGACACCAGCGATCTGCACACAAAAATAATAAATGCACATTTTTTTACCTGCAAAAAAATGTGCATTTATTATTTTTATACTAAAAGGTGAACTTATCAAATGATGATTAAATGATAGTAAACAGTCTGCGATAAAGAGGTTTGAATCTTCATCTGAATCTTGTTACACAAGAGAGCCACCAAGTGGAAGACAACATGAATCACTCCAACATTTTTTCTAACACATTGAATATACCAACAACTCTTCTTGCCAACATTTATTTAAATGCCAATAACAACTATTCCATTTATATTTGTGTGTTTTGGTTTTAAATTATGCCAGTAGAAAGTATCTTAGCTCAGTGATTATCAGCTTATCATAAGTATGTTCCCTTTTTTTAAAAATGTTTACCAAGTACCCCCTGGGACAACAACCATGTCAGATCCCAGCCGCTGCCACCAATATGCGACAAATGGCAGGTCAAATCTCACTGGCTGCCACTAATTTAATATAAAATTTCAAAAAGCAGCACACTAAAGTTTTGTGAACAAAACCATTCAAAGTTTTATGATTGCTTGTGCATAGCGGGATAGTTCATCTCCAGTCCAAAAAGAAGAAAATAAAAAGATAAAAAACATTTTATTAAAAAAAAATGTCAGTAAGAACATTGACACCACCTCAGTGCAATCAAGAGAACTGGTGACAGGCACTATGATATATAGATAGAAGTTTCTGGTTCCACCAAGCTTTAGCAGCGAAATGTATGTAACAGCTCCTGGTGTGATATAGAGGCTGGTATTAGCCAGTACACATACCCAACAATGTAGCTGTATGATGCCCAGAAGACCAGGAATATTACAGGGAGGAAGGGAGGCACTACTTCCAGGTTATTGATGTGGCCATGGCTGGACACCCACCAAGATGACTGCACTGTGTACACCGTAAGCACCAGATATGATGTCAGTGGCCAAGTAATGGACCGGAAGTGATCATCCCGGCCTTGGGAAAGGAGGCCCCCCTCCCCCAAAGCACCCCCCCATGTTGAGGGTATGTGGCCTGATATTGTTCAGGGACCTTAATCCGAGCACAGCTATCGCATGGTACCTGGGCCTGTACCACATATGTCCTGTACCATATGATAGCTGTGAGCCAATCACATCATCACTAGACTAAGCACAACTGTTATGAATAAAAATCATTCACAACAGTTCAAACAATTGCTGTTACAGTGATCATCACTGTAACAGCAATCACATTGTAAAAAAACATAAAGAAGAAAAATCCCTGATCACCCCTCCTCCCCCACCCTTCTCCCAGAGTAGTACAGTTTCACTACGGTGACACTAAACTACACTGATTACAGTATGTAAAACTGTAAAAAAAAAACAAGGAAAAAAAAGGTTTAAAAAATTGAATGAAATATTATTTACATTTTTTTTACATAGTGTCACCAGTCAGTAAACCTGAGCATAGCCACACTAGTCATATGATAAAGCTGTACTGCACTGGTAGTAGTATGTAGAAACAAAAATTGCAAAAAAATATTAATTTAATTTCTTCATTTTCTAAAAAAATCTGACAAAAAATTACAGCTTTAAAAAACTCGCCATGCTTCTTAGTAAATACATTGGCCTGTCTACTTTCCAAAAAGGGGTCATTTGGGGGATATTTGTACTGTCCTGGATTTTAGGGCCATAAGAAATGAGATTGACCATCAGTACAAATACACTATACCTTTTCAGAGAGCTAAAACATAAGGCTGAGGTTGTGTTTGGGCATTAAGTTAAAAATTTACTGTAAGCTGCAACTATATATTTTACTGTAGTGCCACCCACTTGTAAAACCTGGTATTACACGCAAACTAAGCATACATACAGTATATAGCTGTGCTTCCTGATCACTGGTGTATCTGTTTTGTTTTTGTTTTTTTACAGGGGGTATCAGGAGATAGGAACTCATCAATTAAATCCTTTTAAAAAGCAACATAGCACAAAGTGAATTCTCCTTTCATGGTGGAGTGAAGCATGCTTTAATACTCTGACAGTTGCATATTGCATAGATCTCAGAAGGAGCAATTTCCCTACAGTGCAGCTACAACAGGATGATAGCTCATCTGAAAGTTGCCATACAAGGAGAGTCCACTATAGGGTACAATAGTTTCTCCTGTATTAAAAACTCATGTCTGGTAACAAAAGTAGCTCAATTGAAAAGCCAAGCTCCTCCTACGAGGATTTGAGAGCGCAAACCATTGACACCCCTGAACAAAAGAAAAATACTGTTGCTGGAGTGTCTCTTTATTTCCCCTGCTTATATCTAAGAAGGAATTTGCAGGCTCATAATGTCTGTCGTCTTGTTGTGACATGAGTTGCAAGGTAACATGGCGCTGGATGCATCAGACCTCCAATCTCCCCTCTCAGAACGCCAGCTACTCGCTTCCGTAGATGTTTGGACAGCATGGGGTTGGAGGGATGGGCCTCTAGGATGTGCAGTGTGTAGGTGTCAGCGCTGGGGGATGTAAAGCCGCATTCCTCACATACGTAGATCTTGGAGCGGCGCTGGCGGTAGGCATAGCTCTGTAGCACTCCATGAATTTTGCGCAGATGAGATTCCAGTGAGCAGCGCTGAGTAAAAGACTTGTCACAGGCTGGACACTTGTATGGTCTGATACCTGTATGGGTGAAGAAGGTGTCAGTTCTGACTACAACAACTGCAGAAGTTCAGACAGCCAGTATGTCAGATCCCAACTTCACCAGATTACCTGTGTGAGTCCTCATGTGACGTTTCAGATCAAATGTGTCGTTAAACCCTTTGGCACAGCAAGGACAGCGGTGCCTCTTCTGGATGCTGTGACACTTCAAGTGACGGGTTAACATACGTTGTAGTGGGAATGTCTTCCTGCAGGCCCGGCAAGAAAATGGGCCCTGGGCGAAAGAAGAAGAATGATGATAGCACAGAATCAAAAGCTAAAAAACACACAGAAAAGGCTGACATACTGTATGTTATTTCCAGTAGCCAGCTGTAAAAGGGCCAATGTTCATGGGCGTTCTGAGCTTGCAATGCATCCACATTGATTTGTTTGGAAGTGAAAGGTTAAAGTGAGCTTCCTATTAGCAGTAGTTTTCTAGTAAGAGTATCTATTTAAGAATATCAAAACTGTTAAGTTTTGTTTTACTGTAAATGATATGCTTTCTAAGAAATAAAAATGTATTATCAGCTAGTTTCATTCTTACTATATATGCCACTGCCTACTGTATGTGTACTTTATACAAATATGTAATGCAGCAAATAAACTTTTGATTTTGAGTTGATATTTCACTCTGCTGTGTCTGTTGATTCTCATTATCCTGAGCTCATGGGGCATGTGATCCAACAGAAGAGAAACAAACGTTTGACAGAATTAACTCCTGGGGTGTTATCGGAGTAACCCTACAGGCTGCATAGCCCATATTGATTTTAAACTGCTTTTGATATTAACACCAACTCTTCATAGCCTTTTTGCAAGTATGCAAAACACATTGAAGTGTATGGCTAGACACTGTGTGCATATGTTTTGAAGTTCAATCAGCGCTTATGGGCCTCCAGCATGCATCCATGCATCAAACAACACACATGACCGTCAACTTAATGCAATGCATGCACGCATAAATACCTGCAGTGCATGGGGAAAAAACTGTATGTTTTTGGTGCATGGAATTGCATCGAGTACACATCGAAAAATGCATGAGCGCATGCAGCAATGCATGGTCTGCAACAGATGTCAAGGTATAAAGAAAGGAGGTACAACAAGTGCTGCACATGCGTAGATATGAATGGGACAGAAAAGTGGACTTTGCACTGAAAGAGCTGTTTTTTCCAACCTGAACCCCCAAAGTTGGAAAAAAGGCGAGTATGGTGCCTTTTACCCCTACAGGAATATTATTTGTACTTTTTTTCAGTGCTTCTGCAAAGAGGAAGGGGCAAAGGTAAACACTAGACCTGCCTGTAGTGCAAGGTCCACTTTAAGCACACCTGTGAGTTGCCATTACTGACTTTAATTAAGAGGGCACATTATTTTACAGTTTTGTTCCAGTGGCACAGAAATATCTGTTCAATGGGGTCCAGCATGTAATCAGTAATTTCATTTCTTACCTCAGTAGCTGTTGGAGCTTGTGTTCGACCTTCTGGTGAGTAAGACCAAAGTATGGAATCTGTTGAAATAAAAGCATTAAAAAGAAATTACAGTAAAACAAATTCCAGGAAACACACATTTATATATATATATATATATATATATATATATATATACACAGTGGGGATCGAAAGTTTGGGCACCCCAGCTAAAAATTTGTATTAATGTGCATAAAGAAGCCAAGGAAAGATGGAAAAATCTCCAAAAGTCATCAAATTACAGATTAGACATTCTTATAATATGTCAACAAAAGTTAGATTTTATTTCCATCATTTACACTTTCAAAATAACAGAAAACAAAAAAATGGCGTCTGCAAAAGTTTGGGCACCCTGTAGAATTTATAGCATGCACTGCCCCCTTTGCAAAGCTGAGACCTGCCAGTGTCATGGATTGTTCTCAATCATCGTCTGGGAAGACCAGATGATGTCAATCTCAAAGGTTTTAAATGCCCAGACTCATCTGACCTTGCCCCAACAATCAGTACCATGGGTTCTTCTAAGCAGTTGTCTAGGAAACTGAAAATAGTTGACGCTCACAAAGCTGGAGAAGGCTATAAGAAGATAGCAAAGCGTTTTCAGATGTCAATATCCTCTGTTTGGAATGTAATTAAGAAATGGCAGTCATCAGGAACAGTGGAAGTTAAAGCAAGATCTGGAAGACCAAGAAAAATATCAGACAGAACAGCTCGCAGGATTGTGAGAAAAACAATTCAAAACCCACGTTTGACTGCACGATCCCTCCAGAAAGATCTGGCAGACACTGGAGTTGTGGTACACTATTCCACTATAAAGAGATACTTGTACAAATATGGTCTTCATGGAAGAGTCATCAGAAGAAAACCTCTTCTACGTCTTCACCACAAAAATCAGGGTTTGAACTTTGCAAATGAACATATAGACAAGCCTGATGCATTTTGGAAACAAGTTCTGTGGACCGATGAGGTTAAAATTGAACTTTTTGGCCGGAATGAGCAAAGGTACGTTTGGAGAAGAAGGGGCACAGAATTTAATGAAAAGAACCTCTGTCCAACTGTTAAGCATGGGGTTGGATCAATCATGCTTTGGGGTTGTGTTGCAGCCAGTGGCACAGGGAACATCTCACGAGTAGAAGGAAAAATGGATTCAATAAAATTTCAGCAAATTTTGGATGGTAACTTGATGCCATCTGTGAAAAAGCTGAAGTTAAAGAGAGGATGGCTTCTACAAATGGATAATGATCCTAAACACACCTCAAAATCCACGGGGGATTACATCAAGAGGCGTAAACTGAAGGTTTTGCCATGGCCTTCACAATCTCCTGACCTCAACATAATTGAAAATCTATGGATAGACCTTAAAAGAGCAGTGCGTGACAGACAGCCCAGAAATCTCAAAGAACTGGAAGACTTTTGTAAGGAAGAATGAGCAAAGATACCTCAAACAAGAATTGAAAGACTCTTGGCTGGCTACAAAAAGCGTTTACAAGCTGTGATACTTGCCAAAGGGGGCAGTACAAGATATTAACTCTGCAGGGTGCCCAAACTTTTGCAGACGCCATTTTTTTGTTTTCTGTTATTTTGAAAGTGTAAATGATGGAAATAAAATCTAACTTTTGTTGACATATTATAAGAATGTCTAATCTGTAATTTGATGCCTTTTGGAGATTTTTCCATCTTTCCTTGGCTTCTTTATGCACATTAATACAAATTTTTAGCTGGGGTGCCCAAACTTTCGATCCCCACTGTACATACACATACACACACATACACACACACACATACATACTGTACATACATACATACATATACACTGCTCAATAAAAATTAAAGGAACACTTTTTAATCAGAGTATAGCATCCAGTCAATTGAACTCTTGGAATATTGATCTGGTCAGTTAAGTAGCAGAGGGGGTTGTTATTCAGTTTCCGCTGCTTGGTGTTAACAAAATTAACAACAGGTGCACTAGGTGGGCAACAATTAGATGACACCCAAAACAGGAATGGTTTTACATGTGGAGTTTACTGAATTTTGTTTCCCAACTCATCTTTTCTGACTGGTTTTCACTAGTTTGGCTAGGGTCAGTGTCACTAATGGTAGCATGAGGTGATACCTAGACCCTACAGAGGTTGCACAGGCAGTCCAACTCCTCCAGGATGAAACATCAATATGTGCCATTGCCAATACGTTTGCTGTGTCTCCCAGCAGTCTCAAGAGCATATTTGGTATCTAGTATTTTCTCCTTTGTGCAAGGAGGAACAGGATGAGCACTGCCAGAGCCCTACAAAATGATCTCCAGCAGGCCACTGGTGTGAATATCTTTGACCAAACAATCAGAAACAGACTTCATGAGGGTGACCTGAGGGCCCGATGTCCTGTAGTGGGCCCTGTGCTCACTTCCCCGCACCATGGAGCTCAATTGGCATTTGCCATTGAACACCAGAATTGGCAGGTATGAGCACATGTGACAAAACGTGAAAGGGTCTGGAGAAGCCTTGGAGAAAAGTTATGCTGCCTGTAACATTGTTCAGCATGACTGTTTTGCTGGTGCAGTGGGTACTGGGTTCCTCCTGGTGCACGAAAAAAGAAAAAAAAACATGCATTGTAAGGGATTTCCGGCAAGGAGAATTGCTATCGGTAACGCGCCTGCACACAGGCATTCCTGCAGGAGAGGCCCATTTAAGGAGTGCCTCTGCTCAGGTTCAGTGCTGACTGGTCTTCAGCTCCCCCCGTGTCCTGCTAGTTCCGTACGATTCCTTTGTTGCTGACCCTTCTTGTTCCTGACCTGACTCCGATTACTCTCCTGCTCCTGGTTCCTGACTTCGGCTCTGCTCCTGAATTTGGCTTCTCGTTCTGATTCTGTACCGCGCTGCCCGACTGTTTATGACCCCGGCTATTCTTGACTCTGCTCCAGTCCTGTGTCCTGGCTACCTACCTTGCTCTGCTGCACATCTGGTAATCCACAGAACCTACCTGGTCTATCTATGGTGCCCAAATCAGAGGATACTCTGCCTACCAAGGTCATCACCTGCAAGAGCCGCAAGCAACAACCACTGGGGCTCTTGTCCCCCTAGTCCCTAGACTCCCTCTGTTCCAACTTCAGCGGGGTCAGGGCTAGTGACACAAGTGAGGCCGACCTCATCAATTCAGTCTCCCATCAGGTACGTGACATGCATACACATTTTTTTTTCTTCAATCTGAAAAAAAAATTTTTTTTCTTTTTCCGATTGCAGAAAAAAAAAAGCATATATATACATACATACAGTATCTCACAGAACTGAGTACACCCCTTACATTTTTGTAAATATTTTATTATATCTTTTCATGTGACAACACTGAAGAAATGACAATGTAAAGTAGTGAGTGTACAGCTTATATAACAGTGTAAATGTGCTGTCCCCTCAAAATAACTCAACACACAGCCATTAACCACTTGCCCTCCAGAGGATTTACCCCCCTTAATGACCAGGCCTCTTTTTGCTACTCGGCACTGCACTAATTCAACTGATAATTGCGCGGTCATGCAATGCTGCACCCAAACTAAATTAACGTCCTTTTTTCACACAAATAGAGCTTTCGGTGGTATTTGATCACCTGTGCGCTTTTTATTTTTCACGCTATAAACAAAAAATTATATTTTTTACTTTCAGCTATAAAATATATATAGTAAACTCAAAGTTAGTTATAAATTTAGGCCAAAATGTATTCTGCTACATGTTTTTGGTAAAAAAAATCCCAATAAGTGTATATTGATTGCTTTGTGTGAAAGTTATAGCGTCTACAAACTATGGTATAGATACTGCAATTTACGACATTTTTTTGCCATACAGCGTTGTGCTAGTTTAACGGACAATTGCGCGGTCATGCAATACGGTACATAAATGAAATTTATGTCCTTTTTTCACACAAATAGAGCTTTCTTTTGGTAATATTTGATCACCTGTGCGCTTTTTATTTTTGGTGCTATAACCAGAAAAATTTTGAAGAAAAATTTTTTTTTGAAAAAAACAATATTTTTTCATTTCAGTCATAAAAAATATCCCAAAAAACTAAATTTTGTCATAAATTTTTGGCCAAAATGAAGTCTGCTACATATTTTTGGTTAAAAAAAATTCCAGCAAGTGTATATTTGTTGGTTTGTGTGAAAGTTATAGCTTCTACAAACTATGGCATAGATAATGGAATTTACACAGCTTTTACTTTATGACTGCCCATCACATTTCTTGAGGTGTTAAAATACCAGGACAGTACAAACACCCTCAAATTACCCCTTTTCGGAAAGTAGACACCGTAAGCTATCTGCTGAGAGGCATATTGAGTCCATGGAAGATTTATTTTTTTTCCACAAGTTTCTGGAAAATGACAAAAACTTCAGCGTTCCAGGTGGACGCCATGTGGCGTCCTCTCGGGCATGCGCAGTTTGCGTGCCTGCAGAGCTGCGCAGCGGCACGTTCTGTCACCGGCCGTGTACCTCGGACGCGGCCGATGACAGATCTGAGTACCGGCCCCGTTGCCGGTACCATGTGACCTGCTGTGACCAATCACAGCAGGCCACATGACAGTTGTATACAATGGATGGCTTCATTCATGCCATCCATTGTATACTAGTGTGGCTAGCTGTGAATGGTCACAGCGATCATATGCACAAGCTGGGCCAATCACAGCCCAGCTGTGTCATGTGATTAGCCGTGGCCAAATCACAGCTAAGCACAAAAAAAAAACCCTGAATGAATTGATGTCATTCAGGTAAATGCTTGCTTATACTAAAGTAATTCTTTGCTATAAGCAAATTGTGTAAAAAAAAAAAATACTGATCACTTCCCCAAAGTAGTACAATGTTACTATGGTTATATCATACTACTTTGGTCATAGTGAAATATAAAAAAAAAAATCTTTAAAAAAAGAAAAAAATGTAATAAAAAATTAACAATAATAAAATAAAATAATTGATATATATATATATATATATTTTTTTTTTTTTTTCATACTGTCACCAGTCAGTGTCCCTGATCACCGCCGTGCCAGTTATATGATGACGCTGTACTGCACTGGTGACAGTGTGTAAAAAAAAAAACTATTGAAAATATTTTTCTCTATTTTTTCATTTTCCGAAAAATTATGACAAAAAAATACAACTTCAAAAAACTTGCCATGCCTCTTATGAAGTACGTCAGACTGTCTACTTTGCAGAAAGGGGTCATTTGGGGGATATCTACTTTTCTGACATTCTTGGACTTCAAGAAATGATATTGGCTGTCAGTACTTCAGGATTGATCAATATTCAGATATATCCCATAGTTTGTGAACTCTATAACTTTCCTACAAACTAAAAAATACATCCTAATTTGGGTTATTTTCACCAAAGACATGTAGCAGAATACATCTCGGCCTAAATTTATGAAGAACAATTATTTATTTGCAAACTTTTAGAAACAAAGAAAAACGTGTTTTTTTTTTCCACAATGTTCGTTTTTTTTTTTAATTAAGCAAAAAATAAAAACCCCAGCTGTGATTAAATACAACCAAAAGAAAGCTCTAGTTGTGTGGAGAAAATGATAAAATTTTAGTTTGGGTACAATGTTGTATGACCGCGCAATTGTCATTCAAAGTGTGAGAGCACTGAAACGTGAAAAATGGAAGGAAGGAGGGAGGTAAAAGTGCCCGGTATGGAAATGGTTAAATGATTTATTTCTCGCACAAGCCATGGGTATATGTGGAATTACACCCCAAAATACATTCTGCTACTTCTACTGAGTATGGGGATACCACATGTGTGAGACTTTTTGGGAGCCTAGCCACATACAGGAGCCTGAAATCCAATGACCACTTTGAAAGCCTGAAGGTGCGTAACTTCCTCATTTCACTTCCTCACTACCTATCACAGTTTTGAAGGCCTTGAAATGCCAGGATAGCACCAACCCCCCCCCCCCCCCCAAATGACCCCTTTCTGGAAAGTAGACACCCCAAGGAATTTAAAAAGAGGCATGGTGAGTATTTTGCAGATCTCATTTTTTCTCACAAGGTTTTGAAATATAAAAAAAGAAAAGAAAAAATATGTTTTTCTTTTTCTTCATTTTCCAAAAACTTGTGGCAACAAATCTGCAAAATACTTACCATGCTTCTTATCAAATTCCTTGGGGTGTCTACTTTCCAAAAAGGGGTCATTTGGGGGGGGGTTGGGTGCTATCCTGACATTTCAGGGCCTCCAAAACTGTGTTAAGTAGTCTGGAAGTGTAATGATGAAATAAAGCCCTTTAAAAGCCTGAAAGTGCTTATTGGATTTTGGGGTCCTGTGCTTGGCTAGACTGCCAAAATGTCTCTCACATGTGGTACCCCCATACTTGGGAGAAGTAGCAGAATGTATTTTGGGGAGTAATTCCACATATACCCATGGCATGTGTGAGCAGTAAATCATTTAAGTGACAATTTTGTGTAAAGAAAAAAAAAATATTTTTTTGTCATTTTCCAAAAACTTGTGGTAAAAAAATAAATTCTTCTATTGATTCAACATGCTTCTCAGCAAATAGTGTGGGGTGACTACTTTCCAAAAAGGGGTCATTTTGGGGGGTGGGGGCATTTTATGCCCAGCATTAGAAGTTTATGCCACACATCACCCACTCTTCTAAACACCTGAAGATCAAGCCTTTTCTGACACTTTTTGTTCTCATGAATAAAATCAGTATTTTTTGCTAGGAAATTAATTTAAACTGCCAAACATTATATATTTTTTTAAAGCAGACACCCTAGTGAATAAAATGGTGGGTACTACAATTTTTTATGGCACATAGTACTCGCGCAGCGATTTTTCAAAAGCATATTTAAAACAAAAATACACTTTTTTTACTTTTAATGCATAAAACCACAATATATTGGCCAATTATTTGGCAAACTATAAAAGATAATGGTAAGCCGAGTAAATAGATACCAGACATGACATGCTTTAAAACTGAGCATGCCCCGTGCAATGGTGACAAACTGCATACATTTTTAATATCCATAGGCAACGCTTTAAAATCCTTTAAAAGCTACCATTTTAGATTTACAGAAGAGGTCTAGTGTTAGAATTACTGCCCTTGATCTGACGTTCACGGCAATACCTCACATGTATGGTGCAACCACTATTTACATACCGGCACAGGGTCAAGGCTTGTGCACACAGGTGTGCGCGCATGGGAAGGGCGAGGTTTTTTTTTTTCTTGTTTTTTTTTAGTTATTTTGATTTTTTTTTATTATTTTTACACTGTACCTTTCTTTTTTTTTTTATAGATCACTTTTAATGCTATCACAGGGAATGCAAATATCCCCTATAACTTCAATGGGCATTGTCATATATTCTTTTTTGAGAAATCTGGAGTCTATCAGACTCTAAATATCTCCTCTGCCATTACATTATCTAATCAAACCAAAAAGCGGTGTGATCAGATGCTTTCCCAATTTACAAATGGCGCTGTTTATATCCTGCGAAACTGAAGTGATGAAATGCTCGTAGCTTCCGAATTCTTACACTATAGAGATGATTGGCACCATTCTGGTCTCCAATCAGCTCTATGGTCAGCTGGCAGAAACTCCGGCTGCATTCTCAGGTTCCCCCGATGGCACGGGACTGCCCGAGAAGGTCGTGGAAGGCAGCGGGGGAGGGGGGGCATCATCTCCCGCTGCTTGTAAAAGCAGTCCTGCAGCTAATTAGCCACTAGGATTGCTTTTACATGAAAGCAGATTGCTGGCTGAAAAAAACGATACCAGGATAATGCCTGCAGCTGCAGGCATCGACCTGTTATAACCATTCAAAGTCCAGTGATGTATCAGTACGTCGCTCATCCTTGTTGGGTATATATGCTATGTTCTTTTTTTTGTATGCAGCCTGCGGGCTGAATGAAAAAAGAGAAGAAATCTCTGCCAAAAAAAGTGTGTGGTATGCCCACCATTAGTATATACCACCCTGCATCCACCCACTTCTAATGGTGAGCACACATAAGGTCACACTTTGGCACCAGCGCCAGTTCCAAGATTGAACAAATGTTTAAATAGTGGGACACTTGAATAAAAGTTGTCCATGTATAAGTGGTACCCCATATAGAAAAAGGCTCGAAAATCAGCCGAAAAAGAAAATTGGCCGATTAAGTGGGTTAATTGGTTGGCCGTTTTTTAGGGTTTTGGCACATTTTTTTTTTGGTGAAGTTGGAAAAAAATCAGCCCATATTGCCGATCGGCCGATTTTCCCGGCAATGATGGGCAAATCGGCTGATCTTTTTACTGATAAAAAATCTGTGCATGAGCCGTGACATGCAAGAAGAAGAAAAAAAAGAAGAAAAAGAAGAAAAAGAATTCCATTCCGCTATTATATTTGACATGAAAAAGAATTGCAGTTGCAACAATGTATCTATTTGTATCCAAATAAAAACCATCTGTATCCGAAATGGATACATTGTTGCAACCGCAATACTTTTTCATGTCAATTATAATAGCGGAGCTCTCTGCAGAGACAGAAGTAATTAAATGCCGACCGTAGACGGGACAAAAATCAGCCGTTTTTTTTTACCGTTGGTGGTAACGTTGGCCTATTGAACGTCCAATTTTTAGTTTGTTTTCTTTTAAAAAAATGGATGGTTTTTGACCCATCTATGGCCTGCATAACGCTGCATTTTTGGGGATGCTATACTAATGTGAACACTGATCAAAGATATTGATCCGTTCAGACACTATACTAGCAATGGAGGTTTATTGTGCATGAGCGTGTTCCTGGCAATCAAGGGGTTAAATGTGATGACTGGTGTACTGACAGGGAATCTGACGCTATCTGGGAGGGGCATGAAAACCACGGGAGCACGAATCACGTTTATATACTGTATATGTGATTTTGTGCACCCATGCCGCCCTGTAGTAGTATTTCTGCTATAGGGCGGTCAGGCAGCGGTTACAGAAGCGGTTTGTGTTACGTTGCTGCGTTACTTTAACTGACAATTGTGCGGTCATGCAACACTGCACCCAAATTTACATCCTTTTTTTCCCACAAATTGAGCTTTCTTTTGGTGGTATTTGATCGCCTGTGCGGTTTTTATTTTTTGCGCTATATAAAAAAAAAAGGCTGACAATTTTGATAAAAAAACAATATTTTGGACTTTTTGCTATAAAACATGTCCAGTAAAAAAATGTAAAAATCAAATTTTGTCATAAATTTCGGCCAAAATGTATTCTGCGACATGTCTTTGCTAAAAAAAATTTTGATACGTGTAAATTAATTGGTTTACGTGACAGTTATAGTGTTTACAAATGGCGGTATAGATACTGGATTTTTACATTTTTTTTAATACTAATAATGGCCAGGATCAGCGATTTATGGCGGCGATCAGCAACTTATGGCAGCGATCAGCTACTTATGGTGGGACTGCGGCGGACATTCTGACACTGGGGGGGGGAAACTGACTTGGGGTCACTGACATCCCCAGTGACACCAATACAGTGATCAGTGCAAAAAAAAAACACAGACACTGTACTAATGGCACTGGGGAGGAAGGGGTTAACATTTTTAGGCAATGAAAGTGTTAACTGTGTGAGGGGAGTGTTTTACTAGGGGGCGGGGTTGTGTACTTCACGGGATAAATGCTGATCCCGGGATAAACGCTTCTCTCAGGATCAGCGTGTGCTCGGAACTGACAGATAGCAGAGCTGCAGTGTAAACACCGCAGCCGTGGTCTCTGTCAGTGATTGCCGGTAATCTTCGGGACCCGGCGGGTAATGACCGGCCGGGACCCGGTGATGGACACCCGCTGCCGCGATCGATGGGACGGGTAGGGCGGGCTCGCGCCCCCTACACATTTTGCACAGCGGCATTTAAAAATGGCGTTCTGCACAGAGGTGCCGCCCTGCCTCAGTAAAAACACTGTGGCTGGTCGGCAACCAGTTAATCTCTAAACTGTTGGCAACAAAAGTGAGCACACCCCTAAGTGAAAATGTCCACATTGGGCCCAATTAGCCATCTTCCCTCCCTGGTGTCATGTGACTCGTTAGTGTTACAAGGTCTCAGGTGTGAATGAGGAGCAGGTGTGTTAAATTTAGTGTTATTGCTCTCACTCTCTCATACTGGTCACTGGAAGTTCAACATGGCACCTCATGGCAAAGAGGATCTAAAAAAAAAGAATTGTTGCTCTACATAAAGATGGCCTAGGCTATAGGAAGATTGCCAAGACCCTGAAACTGAGCTGCAGCATGGTGGCCAAGACCATACAGCGGTTTAATAGGACAGGTTCCACTCAGAACAGGCCTTGCCATGGTCAGCCAAAGAAATTGAGTACACATGCTCAGCGTCATATCCAGAGATTGTCTTTGGGAAATAAACTTAAGAGTACTGCCAGCATTGCTGCAGAGGTTGAACGGGTGGGGGGGTCAGGCTGTCAGTGCTCAGACCATACACCACACACTGCATCAAATTGGTCTGCATGGCTGTCGTCCCAGAAGGAAGCCTCTTCTAAAGATGATGCACAAGAAAGCCCACAAACAGTTTGCTGAAGACAAGCAGACTGAGGACATGGATTACTGGAGCCATGTCCTGTGGTCTGATGAGAGCAAGATAAACTTTTTTACTTTCAGATGGTGTCAAGCATGTGTGGCGGCACCCAGGTAAGGAGTACAAAGACAAGTGTGTCTTGCCTACAGTCAAGCATGGTGGTGGGAGTGTCATGGTCTGGGGCTGCATGAGTGCTGCCGGTACTGGGGAGCTACAGTTCACTGAGGGAACCATGAATGCCAACATGTACTGTGACATACTGAAGCAGAGCATGATCCCCTCCATTCGGAGACTGGGCCGCAGGGCAGTATTCCAACATAACGACCCCAAACACACCTCCAAGATGACCACTGCCTTCCTACAAAAGCTGAGGGTAAAGGTGATGGACTGGCCAAGCATGTCTCCAGACCTAAACCCTATTGAGCATCTGTGGGGCATCCTCAAACGGAAGGTGGAGGAGCGCAAGGTCTCTAACATCCACCAGCTCCGTGATGTCATCATGGAGGAGTGGTTCCTTTAATTCTTTTGGGTTGTGTGTGTATAAATATAAAAACAATCTTAGACACATGTCTATTGCAAATCAGACTCCCATTCAGCAGACTTTTTATTTTTCTTTACTTGCAACCCCTGCACCTGTACTCCTGGGTAGCTGAAAGGGACAGTTTTGCAAGGGTCAGTTAGAGTATTTTACTTATGACACACACAATTTCTAAGTCTTTAGAAAGGAATTAATGAATAAAGCTGAAATCTCATATTAAATCTGTCTAATAATCACCATCAGCATCTTAACCGCTAAAAAGCCATATTTCTGTAACAACTAGATTCTGCATGTGCATTTTGTACAAAATAGATTACTTTAAATAGAATTTCCATATTTTCCATATCATCATTGACAACCCTTTCCGTTTCATTTAAATGACTGTGCCCTGTCCATTAATTATAATAGATACAGCAGGCTACCATTGTATTTATCTTATATTTGCATGGCTGAGCTAACTCAGGGATTGATTCGCACAGCGGACAGAAATGGGAACAGTGGTAGGTGGGAGGCAGACACAGATTAATAGTTGTCAATTTAAGTAAACATAAATAATTGTGTGAATACATTGAATAGGTGCCTCTTTTGTTAAGCAGTCCCCCAGCTGCAGAGAACAAATAGAGCCGTGCATATATTGTACATGTGAATAGCTGGGATTTCAGCGCATTTGGCTATAACTGATCCATGACTGTCCTGCAGTCTATTCATAAAAGGTTTTCTGGAAGGCACACAGACTTATGGGACTGCAAGCAGTATGCTATTAAATAAACAGAGACATAACCAATTTTATTTGGATATACAGTATAACTTGGCAGTGACCATTTATTATTGGTATAAACTAGCTTACAATCAATTTTTTTTTTAGTAAATCAACATGACTATATTAACCATATTACTTAAAATATAACTACTTAACCAAAGCTTAGTCACTACGCCTCAAGCTGTACATATTAAAACCATCCCCTATTCTATAATAATAATAGATTTATTTCAGCATAATTAAACTTACTGATGCGTCCCCCTTTTAATTAAAGGTGACTATAAAAATAATAATGTGGCCACGACAAACTAGGGGCGGGTAAGAGGGGAGCACCAAAGAGATGCCTCCCAGGCTACTGAGCCTCTTGTGGATGGGAACCCCCCAAATGGTTCAGCGTTGGGCTTGGCCCCTTAATTCCACTGAAGGAAACTCTTAAGGCATCCCTTTGTGGGAACAGTTTGGGAATGGCCCCTTCATGTCCCAACATGACTACGCACCAGTGCACAAAGCAAGGTCCATAAATACATGGATGAGCGAGTTTGGGGTGCAGGAACTTGACTGGCCTGCACACCTCAACCCGATAGAACACCTTTGGAATGAATTGGAGTGGAGACTGTGAGCCAGGCCTTCTCGTCCCACATCAGTGCCTGACCTCACAAATACCCTTCTGGAAGAATGGTCAAACATTCCCATAGACACTCCTAAACCTTGTGGACAGCCTTCCCAGAAGAGTTGAAGCTGTTAAAGGCGGTCATCCCAATACAGTGAATATACATATACAGTATATATATATATATATATATATATATATATATACACACACATATACATATACACACACATACACACGTCTATAAACTACAGTATTTTTCACTCCATAAGACGCACTTTTTTCCCCCAAAAATAGGGGGGAAAATGTCAGTGCGTCTTATGGAGCGAATATAAAGCGGCTGGTCCAGGATTTCCGCCGCCACAATGTCAGAATACCGGGCCGGCTGCTCAGCTGTTCTCTATGGCAGGAACTCACCTGTTCCTCGGTCCAGAGCTGTAGTCTTCCAGCGCCAGCTTCTTCCCGCCCCGGCATCTGTGACAGCCGGGTGCCCACTGCGCATGCGTAAGAAACGCTGCACTTTGTGAATGGTTCGGTGTCTTCTGGGACACATGATCGGTCCCAAAAGACATCGGGCCATTCACAAAGCGCAGCGCTTCTCGCGTATGCACAGTGGGCACCTGGCTGTCAAAGTCGGGTGCCCACAGTATAGGAAGGAGAACTCCGCGGAAGTGGGAGCGGGTACCTGTCAAATTCAGGTACCCGCTCTCCCTCCCTCCCTAAAGGTCCACAGTGTCTGGTCATCCCCTGTACTGTCTGCAGTCTCTGGTCATCCCCTGTACTGTCCGCAGTCTCTGGTCATTTCCTGTACTGTCCGCAGTCTCTGGTCATCCCCTGTACTGTCCGCAGTCTCTGGTCATCCCCTGTACTGTCCGCAGTCTCTGGTCCATCTCCTGTACTGTGTCCGCAGTCTCTGGTCCATCCCCTGTACTGTGTCTGCAGTCTCTTGATCATCTCCTGTACTGTGTCCGCAGTCTCTGGTCATCCCCTGTACTGTGTCCGCAGTCTCTGGTCATCCCCTGTACTGTGTCCGCAGTCTCTGGTCATCTCCTGTACTATGCCTGCAGTCTCTAGTCATCTCCTGTACTGTGTCCGCAGTCTCTGGTCATCTCCTGTACTGTGTCCGCAGTCCCTGGTCATCTCCTGTACTGTGTCCGCAGTCTCTGGTCATCTCCTGTACTGTGTCCGCAGTCTCTGGTCATCTCCTGTACCGTGTCCGCAGTCTCTGGTCATCTCCTGTACTATGCCCACAGTCTCTGGTCATCTCCTGTACTGTGTCCACAGTCTCTGGTCCTTCTATTGTACTATGTCCGCAGTCTTTGGTCATCTCTTGTACTGTGTCCGCAGTCTTTGGTCATCTCCTGTACTGACTGCAATCTCTGGTCATCTCCTGTACTGTGTCCTCAGTGTCTGGTCACTTCCTGTACTGTCAAATTCAGGTACCCGCTCCCCCTCCCTCCCTAAAGGTCCGCAGTGTCTGGTCATCCCCTGTACTGTCTGCAGTTTCTGGTCATCCCCTGTACTGTCCGCAGTCTCTGGTCATCCCCTATACTGTCCGCAGTCTCTGGTCATTTCCTGTACTGTCCGCAGTCTCTGGTCATCCCCTGTACTGTCCGCAGTCTCTGGTCATCCCCTGTACTGTCCTCAGTCTCTGGTCCATCTCCTGTACTGTGTCCACAGTCTCTGGTCCATCCCCTGTACTGTGTCCGCAGTCTCTTGATCATCTCCTGTACTGTGTCCGCAGTCTCTGGTCATCCCCTGTACTGTGTCCGCAGTCTCTGGTCATCCCCTGTACTGTGTCTGCAGACTCTGGTCATCCCCTGTACTGTGTCCGCAGTCTCTGGTCATCTCCTGTACTATGCCTGCAGTCTCTGGTCATCTCCTGTACTGTGTCCGCAGTCTCTGGTCATCTCCTGTACTGTGTCCGCAGTCCCTGGTCATCTCCTGTACTGTATCCGCAGTCTCTGGTCATCTCCTGTACTGTGTCCGCAGTCTCTGGTCATCTCCTGTACTGTGTCCGCAGTCTCTGGTCATTCCTGTACTGTGTCCGCAGTCTCTGGTCATCCCTGTACTGTCTGCTGTCTCTGGTCATCTCCTGTACTATGCCCACAGTCTCTGGTCATCTCCTGTACTGTGTCCACAGTCTCTGGTCCTTCTCCTGTACTATGTCCGCAGTCTTTGGTCATCTCTTGTACTGTGTCTGCAGTCTTTGGTCATCTCCTGTACTGTCTGCAATCTCTGGTCATCTCCTGTACTGTGTCCGCAGTCTCTGGTCATCTCCTGTACTGTGTCCGCAGTGTCTGGTCACTTCCTGTACTGTGTCCGCAGTCCTAGTTATCTCCTGTATTATGTCCGCAGTCTCTGGTCATCTCCTGTACTGTGTCCGCAGTCTCTGGTCATCCCCTGTACTGTGTCCGCAGTCTCTGGTCATCTCCTGTACTGTCTGCAGTCTCTGGTCATCTCCTGTACTATGTCCGCAGTCTCTGATCCTTCTCCTGTACTGTGTCCGCAGTCTCTGGTCATCCCCTGTACTGTGTCCGCAGTCTCTGGTCATCTCCTTTACTGTGTCCGCAGTCCCTGGTCATGTCCTGTACTGTGTCCGCAGTCTCTGGTCATCTCCTGTACTGTGTCCGCAGTCTCTGGTCATCTCCTGTACCGTGTCCGCAGTCTCTGGTCATCTCCTGTACTGTGTCCGCAGTCTCTGGTCATCTCCTGTACTATGCCCACAGTCTCTGGTCATCTCCTGTACTGTGTCCACAGTCTCTGGTCCTTCTCCTGTACTATGTCCGCAGTCTTTGGTCATCTCTTGTACTGTGTCCGCAGTCTTTGGTCATCTCCTGTACTGACTGCAATCTCTGGTCATCTCCTGTACTGTGTCCGCAGTGTCTGGTCACTTCCTGTACTGTCAAATTCAGGTACCCGCTCCCCCTCCCTCCCTAAAGGTCCGCAGTGTCTGGTCATCCCCTGTACTGTCTGCAGTCTCTGGTCATCCCCTGTACTGTCCGCAGTCTCTGGTCATCCCCTATACTGTCCGCAGTCTCTGGTCATTTCCTGTACTGTCCGCAGTCTCTGGTCATCCCCTGTACTGTCCGCAGTCTCTGGTCATCCCCTGTACTGTCCTCAGTCTCTGGTCCATCTCCTGTACTGTGTCCGCAGTCTCTGGTCCATCCCCTGTACTGTGTCCGCAGTCTCTTGATCATCTCCTGTACTGTGTCCGCAGTCTCTAGTCATCCCCTGTACTGTGTCCGCAGTCTCTGGTCATCCCCTGTACTGTGTCCGCAGTCTCTGGTCATCTCCTGTACTATGCCTGCAGTCTCTGGTCATCTCCTGTACTGTGTCCGCAGTCTCTGGTCATCTCCTGTACTGTGTCCGCAGTCCCTGGTCATCTCCTGTACTGTATCCGCAGTCTCTGGTCATCTCCTGTACTGTGTCCGCAGTCTCTGGTCATCTCCTGTACTGTGTCCGCAGTCTCTGGTCATCCCTGTACTGTCTGCTGTCTCTGGTCATCTCCTGTACTATGCCCACAGTCTCTGGTCATCTCCTGTACTGTGTCCGCAGTCTCTGGTCATCTCCTGTACTATGTCCGCAGTCTTTGGTCATCTCTTGTACTGTGTCCGCAGTCTTTGGTCATCTCCTGTACTGTCTGCAATCTCTGGTCATCTCCTGTACTGTGTCCGCAGTGTCTGGTCCCTTCCTGTACTGTGTCCGCAGTCCTAGTTATCTCCTGTATTATGTCCGCAGTCTCTGGTCATCTCCTGTACTGTGTCCGCAGTCTCTGGTCATCCCCTGTACTGTGTCCGCAGTCTCTGGTCATCTCCTGTACTGTCCGCAGTCTCTGATCCTTCTCCTGTACTGTGTTCGCAGTCTCTGGTCATCCCCTGTACTGTGTCCGCAGTCTCTGGTCATCTCCTGTACTGTGTCCGCAGTCTCTGGTCATCTCCTGTACTGTGTCTGCAGTGTCTGGTCACTTCCTGTACTGTGTCCACAGTCTCTGGTCATCTCCTGTACTGTGTCCGCAGTCTCTGGTCATCTCCTGTACTATGTCCGCAGTCTTTGGTCATCTCTTGTACTGTGTCCGCAGTCTTTGGTCATCTCCTGTACTGTCTGCAATCTCTGGTCATCTCCTGTACTGTGTCCGCAGTGTCTGGTCCCTTCCTGTACTGTGTCCGCAGTCCTAGTTATCTCCTGTATTATGTCCGCAGTCTCTGGTCATCTCCTGTACTGTGTCCGCAGTCTCTGGTCATCCCCTGTACTGTGTCCGCAGTCTCTGGTCATCCCCTGTACTGTCCGCAGTCTCTGATCCTTCTCCTCTACTGTGTTCGCAGTCTCTGGTCATCTCCTGTACTGTGTCCGCAGTCTCTGGTCATCTCCTGTACTGTGTCCGCAGTCTCTGGTCATCTCCTGTACTGTGTCTGCAGTGTCTGGTCACTTCCTGTACTGTGTCTGCAGTCCATTGGTTCAGAATATTTTTTTTCTTGTTTTTCTCCTCTAAAACCTAGGCGGGTCTTATGGTCAGGTGCGTCTTATGGAGTGAAAAATACTGTATATTATATATTGTTTAAATCTATAAAAGTGAATATTTTTGTTAATTGTGTGTAGGGCTAATGATTAAAGAGTAGCTGTCTTTCTTTCATGCAAATGGTAGCTATGGGAAATCTACAGCACATCAGGTTGCATGCCCTTTTAGTAAGTGAAACAGGAGTTTGTGACACTTTAATACAGGAAAGCTAGTCAATGATGGTAGAGCCTTGGCACAGCTCCACAGTGATTGTTAAATCTGACAGATATGGTGAATCCTGGAAAGTCCTGCCTTTATAAACCAGACTGATGCATTCCTCAAGGAATCTCAATTTTCAAACCATCTTATTATCTGAGTAGATATCTATTGTAGCTCAAGCACTAAAGAATGAGGCCTGCAAACAATCCTTACATGCATGGTGGTCTTAAGGCTGAACTCAAGACACAAATACTTTCATGTAAATATATTTCTCAATAGCTGCAAAGAAAATAAATGCACAGTGTGAGTACCAAATGCCTTTGCAAACCCAAATATTACATTGTAAAATTAGTACTGACATCATCACTGTGCAGACCATAGCCTGTGTGGAGAGCAGAGCTGTGAGTGAGACCCAACAGGTCCTCCCTTTACAGGCTTCCTGTAAACAAAAACAGCAGGGAAGGGTGGATACAAGACCAGTCACCCTGCACAAGGAGAGAGAGAGCAGCAGTGACCAGTCTTGATTGCAGGAAGCTCTTGCACAGAGTTAGAGTTTAACATAAATAGATTACTGCACAGAGCTGGAAATACACAAAGCACACCAAAGATTCAGTAAGAATACTTATTTCCATACACTAAGTAGGAGAAATACATGCCTATTTTAGACAATATTTGCTTATCCAGAAGCAGAGCTTTAATTTTGTATAATTCTTCTTACCTGGAATGTACAAGTCTCCTCGTTCTGCATCCACAAGATGCTCCCATCCATTCACTCCCGCAGTAGAGCGATTTCTCCTTACCAAGAATGAGCGAGGCATAGCCCTGGTGTCAGTAATTATCAAGTGATGAAGTTGTGCAGAGACTCAATTTAACAAAAACAAATAAAATCCTAACTCTTCTTGTTCTCAATGTGGCCTGTAATTAACCTAAGCTTCAACTGACCTGCCCACTAACTGGTGATAGAAAAGACAGAAACATCTATTTGATTTATATGCCAATCAGCATTATGCAAATAACATACATTATCCAATGAAAGCCATATACAACTACCCATATAACCCTCAGACGCCCATAGCTCTTTTGACTTCACGTTATGTATAAGCAGATTTTTCTGCGTAAAGCATTGGCAAAGTACATTTCTCTGTAGATAATTAGCCATCTATGGACACCTTTATGGCTCGTACACAAAGGTGCTGAAGGGAGGCATTTTGCACTCAGTTCCATTGCCTAAGTGTCCCCTAATTGCACGGCCTGAAACATCATGCTTAGCACACGTGCCCCTGTTCACTGGCCATGACCCCAAGGCACCTGGCCATTGAAGTACATTACTTCTTATGGTAGAAGAAAGGGATGATGTTGGGAGCTGGAAGAATCAGTGGCCCGGCTAACAGAAGTCCTGAAAACTCGTCAGCTGTGCAACTTCTAAATCTTGACTACAGAACAGGACTTGCATTTTTAAAAGAGGGATACAATATGGATCATAAACCTGAAGAATGCATCAAGTTAAATGCTTCTTACTGCACCAAACACCTGTTAGCTGTATAGTGCTTGCTTAGTTTGTGTAGCTCTGAAAACTCCAGAATATCTGAAAGTAGAAACTCCTAATACTAGTAATTGTAGTCTGTTAGCAGCAGAGGAGTCATAGTATTCTAAATTTGAAAAAGGACTCAGAAATGTAAGCTTCCATAGTTTGTTTCGTAATTGGGCAGAGTGCAATTGTTGCAGAAAGTGGATGACTTGGGGTACAACATTGAGTATTTATGGGGTACCTAGAGTAGATAACAGAAACCTTTAGGAGGCCAGCTCTACTTTAAAGCAGCCTTTCTTAACCTTTTTAATGTGGAGGAACCCCTAAAATTATTTTCAGGTCTTAGGGAACCCTTTTTAATAATGACTATATCTACAGCTGACAGTACATTAGTGTAAAGATCAGTGGTAAGAATGCTCCTTACACGTGTGGTCATTGGGAAGAATCTCATCCTTAATGATAACAAAATTGTGCAAGGAACCACTAGCAATGTCTGGAGGACCGCTAGTTGAGAAAGGCTGCTTTAAAGTATTGAAATAGATATAAAAGAGACCCTATAGAAAACCATTACGGTAAAAAAATGGACTTTCCATGTCATGTCAATCTAACTATTTAAACTGTTCTATTATAAAGTAGCTAAAACTTCAGAATACTATTTTTTCATGAAAATTAGTTATAAGAGCCTGAACTAAAAATACAATTTCTCTTTTTTCCCCACTGTGTAAATATTTGTGCAGATGGGAAATATCTTAATACAACCACACTATGCTGGGTCCTCTGTATCGTTGGGGCCCCATAGCAGTAAAAATATAGAATTACATTTTTTTGCTGCTTAGGATATCTGGTATTGTGAAAATATGTAATTTGTTTGCTGATCTCAAAAGCTAGAAGGGTATGCCTTTGGTTAACAACAAACGTGCTAGGATGTAAAATCAATGATCAGATCTCAATCTTTCGTCAAAAACGGCTAGTAATCACACAATCTGCAAACTCCTGCAGCAACCATCATTTTCTGAATGCTTTGCCTTTCCTTAAAGAATAAAATGGTAGTAATTTTTTAAAGAAACAATCTTTTCCAAAACAGTCTGATACATGTAGAAGAGATGCTTTCAAGCATGTTGGTATATATTTTGTTGATACAACAGAGTTCTTCCAAACACTGATACCTTTTTTGTTATCTATACATAGACTGAAATAAGTTATGAGCAATATATTTATAGCACCTGTGAGTAACCTATGAGCAGAACTCACCTGGCTGTGTAGAATCAGTGTGGAGATGCTCGTAAGAATACAGCCTATATAAAGAGAGATGACAAACTATGCAGGGTCCTTTATTTGTTCCGAATAATTTGAATGTCCCAACATTTTGCATATGAAGCTGAGCTCCTCTTCTAACATACATAGAGAAAACGGCTCTTCCTCCCCATGCAAAACTAGCAGACAGACACACAAGAGGGAGAGAGGGACATTGTGATGGTACAGTTCATTTTGAGAAGCTGGTGCTTATACTGTATTGATAAGTTCCCCCCTTGCATGTTTGCATCTGATTACTTGTTTTCCAAATTGAGATTGAGGGGGACATTAGCTGGCTGTGTACATAGTCTTTGCATGTATTGTGTTCAACTCAATGCTGGAATTAACGGGATGTCATTAGTTGCTGCTCTGGATTCATTTGACTGTCCCGTTGCCCCTGACTTATTTGATTAACAAATGTTGTTAGCTGAGATTTGCAGTGTGTTAACCTCTTATGGCTAGAAGCCTGTTATGCTGGCTATATGCATTATCCTTTTTACAAATGCAACAGATTTGGGCATAATTGTCCTTACAGAGTAGAAATAACAAAACAGCAAATTTAAAAGAAAAAAAAAAATTTATTTGTGCTGGTTAAAGAAAGCCAAAGCTGAAAAAGGTATTTTCCATAAAGTCTTGCTATCATTTAGGGCTTAACTTTCAAACAAGCAAAAAGGCAAGATCCACTGAATGCCTAGCTCCCATCCCTACCCCAAACAAAATTGAAAGGAAAAAAAGAAAAAAAAAAAAAAAAAACACCACACAACATGGCTTACATGTGAACGAGCCCTTACAGAGTCATTAACCCTGGATGTGAAGCCATTTTTTTTAAATTGTATTTGATAAAAAAAATTAAACAGCAGTATCACAGTCAAATTCGTGTCAAGGTCTTTATCAAGGAACATACATTCTACAATAATTATGCTACCAAACTTAGTGTGTGCTGTAAATTGCATCCAGCATTGCTTCTGTTTCTTCTTGCTGGATGGCTGCTATTTCACTGAAGCCCTGAGCAGCAGTAAATCTTTAGACTGTCAGAAGATTGGCCTTTACATTTTCAGCAGTACCACAAAATAGATGGCAACTGAGCATGTGTAAAGCAGTGTGAGAATGTATTACTGGAATTTAAAAAGTACAGGCACTTCATTTTAATGTTTTACATAGCTATACCTGCAAAAGGGTTCAACATGAAGTGATCTAGCAGCAATTTTCTGATTCAAGTTCCACTTTAATGCTTAGCTTTGCAAGGTCCACTATTTAAGGCCTTTTTGCAGTGGTGCACTGCATTTAACCTGCTCTACCACAGGGCATTGTAGTGCCACTCCTTTGGAAAAAAATGGTTTGACTAACAAAATGTTGTTAGCTGACATTTGCAGTGTGTCCTATGGCACCCATAAACACAACACCAGACCTTTGGCTTGGTGCAATGGTGGAATAGGGGGAGAAACGAACTAGGTGTACCATAAGGTCTCGTGCATCAACAGCCAGTTTTATTTTGTATGTGTTGCAAAGTAAGCCTGTGCCGAGACCAACTAAAGTTGAAAATTACACAAATCAATTGTCATGCAATTTGTTTTTACTACACTGGACATGATCCCACACAACATCACATTTATCTGTAGAAATCTAAATGTAATAATTCAAGAATCAGATGATAACCTTTGATCTTTTGTTTCATGCTTCCCCACCATTGCTAAAGCTTTGGATTTTAAAATCCATCAGCCCTTCAAGGAATAAGTAGGTTTCCTAAACTTAAAAAAAACAAAAAAAAAAACACACATAAAATACACCTGGTTTGAATAAACCCTAAAGGGCCCGTTTGAACCACATTTCTGCGATCCGGATGAATTCTGTAGCTTTTATTTCCTCTTTCATTTCAATTAGGGACATGTGCATTCTATTGCATTTAGACGAGTTCCAATGTGTTTTACCATGTTCCAGATTCATGCTATAAAGAAAAAAAATAAAAATGCATATTCTTCGTTTGTTGACTGCACTAGTGTGAACTATGCCATTTGAATCAATGTTCATTATTATCCAAGCATTTTTGATGCAGATTAAAAATGCATTGGACTACATGTGGTGTGAACTGGCCCTAAAAAAGGGATCCTAATGTTCTAAGAAGTGAAAGAACTATCCTGAAACAATATCAAGCAACATTTCATTCAGTACGGAAAGCCAACTACACTGTGGAAGCCTTAGGATGCTGTTATGAAGGCATTGAATGGTACCAATAATTCAGTGCTGCAAGACCATTCATGTGTGTAAAACAGAACCAATACATGTTGTTAAAGTCCAGGTGTAAAGGCCAACCACTTTCATGCATAAGCATGAATGCATGTGGACTCAATGTGAATACCAGAGCAGTAGATAAAAGCAGGAAATAGGAGGCAGTAGAAAACGGAATGAATGTGGAGAGAACATTAGGCGAAAGGTAAAACTAAACTTGTTTTTTAACAATTGTACTAAATTGTCAACTAAACGACTATTTTTTGCTGTTAAAGAATGTCAATGTTTTCTTGTCCTGTGCATGATCCCTATCCTCCATTGGTGCATCTTACAGCTATCCGTTTAGAGCTAGCAGTGCTTAACATTTCTGGTCAATTGCTCCACTCTATGCATACAACTCCCAGAGAGCTGAATGTGTCTGCACATAGATGTGTAGCCCATATTGAGGGCAAGCAAGGTGGACAAGAACAAATATAGCCACCCTAGAAAAGGAAAGCCTGAGAATAGATGAAAAAAAGCTTGCATTTGAAAGATGAAACCGGAAGAAAGATCGATGGAACATGGTTATGTTTAAAACATACTGCTATATTTATTTCTTACAAAAAAATAAATAGGTGTGAATTTATTGATGTTGGCAAGTCACCGTTTGTCCATACAGAAGAACAGACACTTGCTGAATTAAGATAAAACAAAATGTACATTTATTGAACAATAAAAAAAAACACACAAGGAAAATAAATCTTCAGGGAGGAGGTCACTCAGTCCAGCGATGACCACAGTGTGGAGCAGTGCAGACATAATACAATCTCATGGCATCCTAAGAGAATTAAAGTGCAGTGTGATTAAAAAAAATGAAAAAAACAAAAACAAAACCAAAAAACACACCACGCACAAAAAGCTCCTTTCTATTGCAACAGTTATTAGGATGTTTTTCCTGAACAGGTACATTACACATTTTCAGATGACAGGATGATTATGTAAACATAAGGTTTTATTGACATTCATAGATAAAGCCGCAAGCATTTCTAAACTATTAGCAGAAAAGGAGATGGCTAAAATAGTCGATATTGAAGAAAATGTCCTAACACACCAGGGCTGATTTACTATGGGAGCAGAGCTAATTCACCTTTACAAAGTAAATGTTTGCTTAGCTTTTTGAAGCTTTGTATGTAAACCATCCTGCGAAGTGAAAGCAACAATCCTTTTTTCACCCATTTTAAAAGTTCCCCTTGCCTATGACTGTGTATATGCACTGGAATATACAATTTAATCATCCCTGGGCCAGCATCTCTGTGGAGGAAGTAGATGCAGCTATAAGATAATGCCTGAACAAAGGTGACACCAGCTTTAGGAGAAAGGTATATATTGAGGTCTTGTCAGAAAAGTGCAGTGATCTTCCAGAGAATAAAATGTGGCAACTAAAAAAAAAAAAAAAAAAAAAATCCAAAAAAAAAAAACACAAAAAACAAACAAACAACAACAAAAAAAAAAAAAAAAACTTCACCAAAAAGATACCTCAGCTCTCGCACTGTGAGACTGGAAGAACACCGCTTCTTTATGTCCACATCTGTAAAAGAGACATTTATTACACACTATATTGAATAAAAAGGCAGGCAAGAGATGCGAGTTCTGCTGGGTAAGGGCACTTACTTTGAACAGGGATGATCCTCTGTACGGGGCAGTGTGGGGTCCTGAGATACATCTGCAATGATCTGAGTCAGTTCACTGGAAAACAAATTCAAAACATATGCTGCATTAGAACTAGGAAATGTGTGAACATTCCAGAATGGTGGAAACTTGGGATGACAGGTGCAAATTTGTGCAGGATGGGAGATCAAAGGGTATGCTGAAGACTGTCACCAGTGGAAGGCAAAGGATGTGATAGCACTGCAAGAGGTTCTGCAGTCTGTTTCTAGAGCAATGACAGAAGTTTAAGAAACAAAACACAGAAGAATAACTTGCAAAGCATCATATCTGCCCTGTACATTACAATGGCAAAATGACAGTGCTCCAGCAGAGATGCAAAACAGGGTTGGGGGGGGGGGGGGTGCAGGGTGGCAGGTTATGTGAGGGCAAGTGTGTGGCCAAATTGTAGATTGTTGAGGTGACAGGTAACAGCGAGAGACATTTTTGTGGCAGGACCGGCAAGTGCAGCAGAAAGGGGTGAGTGCTAGGAGTGTAGATTGTTGTCGGCATAATTGTGGAATAGAGGGGAGGAGGTAGGAAGTGATGATCTGAGGGTCAGAGACAAGAAGGAGAAAAAAAAAAAAAAAAAAACTTGCTACTGTAGATAGAGTCCCCAAGCAGCAAAACAAAAAACTGTGCTGAGAAAACTAAACACTCTAACTTGGCTATTTAAGGATCTTTATTAACCACTTGCCCTCCTGAGGATTTACCCCCCTTCATGAGCAGGCCATTCTTTGAGTTATGGCGCTGCTATACTTTGGGTGCAGCGTTGCATGACCATGCAATTGTCAAATGAAATTTATGTCTTTCCCAAAAATTGACCTTTCAGTGGTATTTGATCACCTGTGCATTACTTATTTTCTGCGCTATAAGCAAAGAACAGTTTTGAGGAGAGAAAAAAAAAAAAAAAAAAAAAGCATAAAATTTAGGTCAACATTTATTCTGTGACATGTCTTTGCTAAAATAGAAATCCTAATACGTGTAAATGAATTGGTTTACGTGAAAGTTATAGCAATTACAAATTGCGGTACAGATAATGGGATTTTTTTCTCTACTAGTAATGGCGCCAATCAGCGACTTTTTAGCAGGACTGTGGCAGACTGGAGGAGCTTATTGTAACTGACCCCAGTGACACAAATTCAGTGATCAGTGCTAAAAAGAAAGAAAGAAAGAAAGAAAAAAAAAAAAAAAAAAAAAAAAAGTACTGACACTGTACTAATGGCACTGGGCAGGAATGGGTTAATGTGAGGGGCGATCAAAGGGTTAACTGTGTGCTGGGAGTGTTCTTTTCTGAAAGCACACTGATCGGGATGACTACTGTGCACAGCCATCCCAAGCAGTGTCCTTGAGTAAACAATCTTCCTCCCTGATGCAGATGCTCAGTAATTACCAGGCAAGTAATTACCGGGTAATTAATCAGCAGGGACCCAAGGTCTTACACAACTGAACTAGCCACGAAAAATAAAAATTATACAGTTTTTAAATTTCAGGCTAAATACAGGAGGGTTTTGTTATTTTTTGCAAATATCTGCATATGTGACATCATACCAATACACCCCCCACAAAAATTAGTTCCCAACTCAAATAGCAGGATACCTTGGAGGTAGTCCTTTCTGCCCAAAAGTGACTATCGCCACCTATCAGATTGCAGTCATCTCATAAGGGGAAAAAAAAAAAAAAAAAAACGCATGAAATTATGACTTACTATTGCTGTGCTTGACAAATAGCAGGTAAAATAAGTATTGAACAAGTTACCATTTTTCTATGTAGAGATTTCTAAAGGTGCTATTTGCATGGGTTGTTACGTGGTGAAAATTTCATGTCAATGGGATAACAGGGGGGAAAAAAAAAAAAAAAAAAAAAAAAAAAAACACCCACACACCACAGTATTGAACATGTTAACTGAAATGTATTTAATACTTCGTAACAAATCCTTTGTTGGTAATGACCGCTTCAAGACGCCTCCTCTGTGGAGAAATTAGTCGCATGCATTGCTCAGGTGTGATTTGGGCCCATTCTTCCACACAGTCTTTAACTCCTAAAGGTTCTGTGGACCTCTATGAACTCTGATCTTTAGTTTTTTCCCATAGATTTTCTACTGAATTCAAAGTCAGGTGATTAGCTGGGCCATTCTAGCAGCTTTATTTTCTCTCTTTGAAACCAGCTGAGAGTTTCCTTGGCTTTGTGTTTGGAGTCATTGGGGTTTATTTACGAGTGGCTCTTGGGAAACTCTGATAATTCTTTTCACTCCCCAGTCAGAAATTTTGCAAGAATCATGGCCGGTTTTATGGTGAAATTATGTTCTTTCCACTTCTGGATTATGGCCCAACAGTATTTACTGGAACATTCAGAAGTTTAGAAATCTTTTCTGTAGCCCATGTAATCAGTATGTTTTGCAACAATAAGGTTGTGAAGGTCTTGCTTCACAATTACTGATAGATTTCAGCTGGTGTCTTGGCTTTCCATGACTTTTTGCACCTCCCTTTCTTCATGTGTTCAATACCTTTTCCCTGTGTCATTCCATTTTAATCACACATAATTTCATTGCTGAACGCATTTGTTTTGGTTTCTTTGTATGTATGGATTGCTTGGGTTGTTACCAACATGTGCTGAAAATTTCATGTCAATAGCACCTTTAGAAATATATTTACTGATAAAAATGGTTACATGTTCAATACTTATTTTATCCGCTGTATCTATATGCTATGTATTTGTAAAAATATACAGCAATATTCTTCCACCGTCAACACTTTCAGGAGTGTCAGATGCTTAGACTACACTTTTCCTCCTCCTGGTCCTAAGCAGATAAATGGCAGAATGAGCTAGTCAGTGGGTAGGCTTTGTTTAGACACACTATTTTCATGTTCGATTAGAAGTGAACCTATAAAACTTCTTTCCAGTTGCGCCATATAACTGTAGACAGTGTATATATGAAGCACAACAGAGTAATACAAAATAATGGAGAATACTCACTCTACTTCATGTGTGATTTTATTGACATAAATGCAGCAATTATCAGCCTCCTGCTGGTAGTCACAGTTTCGACACTGCAAAGGGGGTAAAAATAAAAATGACAAGAAGTTGTGTTTCGAGAAAAAAAAAAAAAAAAAAAAAAACACCCCGTGGTCAGATATTGTGCTCAAAAGTTTGCGTACCCTGGCAGAAATCATGAAATTCTGGCACGGATATTGAAAATATATGACTGATCATGCTAAAAAAAAAAAAACAAACAAACTTTCTTTTATTTAAGGATAGTGATCATATGAAGCAATTTATGGTCACATACGTTGTTTGGCTCCTTTTTAAATCATAACAGAAATTGCCCAAATGCCCATGATCAAAAAAGTCTACAAACCCTGGAATGTTTGGCATTGGTACAGGCACACACAGGATAAAATGGCAAATAAAGTTAAAATTTCCCACATCTGTGGCTTTTTAATTTCAATTAGTGAGTGTATAAATAGTTAATGAGTTTGTTAGCGCTCACATGGGTGCACCGAGCAGGATAGATACTGAGCCATGGGGAGCAGAACAACTTTCAAAAGACCTGCATAACAAGGTAATGGGACTTTAGAAATATGGAAAAGGATATAAAAATATTTTAATATGCTATATGAATGAATATGCCAGTCAGTACTGTTCAATCACTTCTAAAGAAGTTGAAAATTCAAGGATCTCTTGATACCAAGCCAAGGTCAGGTAGACCAAGAAAGATTGCAGCCACAACTACCAGAATAATCGTTTGGGATAGCAAAAAAAGTATCACGGACAGTACTCAATTGTTTCGGATACAAAGAAAAACCCACAGGTAACCTCAGGAGAAATACAGGCTGCTCTGGAAAAAGTGTGGTTGAACAAAAATGAGCTGAATGGTCGAGGTGCCAGAAAGAAGCCTTTACTACACCGATCCCACAAAGCCCAGTTATAACATGCCATCTTCACACCTCACAGCTTCAGGCACACTCTGGAGTGACTAGACCAAAATAGAGCTGAATGGTCACAACCATAAGCGCCATGTTTGGAGAGGAGTCAACATGACACACAGCAACAAGAATACCATCCCCACTGTGAAGCATTGAGATGGCTCACTGATGTTTTTGGGGGAGGGGGGGTGTGAGCTGTAAAGGCACAGGAAATCTTGTAAAAATTGCTGGCAAGATGAATGCAGCAGGTTAGCAGAAAATACTGGCAATTTGCATTCTTCTGAGTGAAAGCTGCGCATGTGACCTCTTGGACTTTCCAGCATGACAATGACACTAAGCACAAGTTAAAGATGAGTCTCCATTAGTTACAGCATAAAAAGGTGAAGGTTCTGGAGTGGCCATCACAGTCTCCTGACTGTAATATCATTAAGCCATTCTGGGGAGATCTCAAATGTGAGGGTCATGCAAGATGACAAAAAGACTTCATGGCCTGAAGGCATTTTGCCAAAAATGAATGGGCAGATATAGCACCTACAAGAATGTGGGACCTCAGACAACTATTACAAAAGACTGCACCCTGTCATTGATGCTAAAGGGGGCAATACGCCATATTAAAGAACTAAGAGTATGCAGACTTTTGAACAGGGATCATTTCAATTGTTTACTTGTTACCATGTTTTGTTTTAGGATTTTCCCATTCTGTTATGTCCTGCAGCTGACTATGAACCCCATAAGAGATAAAGAAATGTGTTTTGCCTGTTCACTCATGTTTTATTTAAAAATGGTACTGTATTTTACCAATTCTCCAAGGGTATGCAAGCTTTTGAGCACAACTGTAATTAAACAGATCCACCTCCATTTCCTAGAAGGGTAAATTACTGCTATGGAATAAAGGGTCTGATCACAATGACTTATTGGGCCACCAATTCTGACATAAAATACCATTAGAGGGGAAAAAGACGCAAAAAGTTGGTTTAACCACTAGCCTACAGGGCACTTATACCCCCTTCCTGCCCAGGCTAATTTCTAGCTTTCAGCACTGTCGCACTTTAAATGACAATTGTGCGGTCATGCAACACTGTACCCATATGAAATGTTTATCATTTTTGTGACAGATAGAGCTTTCTTTTGGTGGTATTTAATCACCTCTGGGTTTTTTTTATTTTTTCTTAAACCAAAAACCACAGAAAATGTTGGGAAAAAAAAAGTTTTAGTTTTTGTTATAAAATTTTGTAAATAAGCGATTTTTCTCCTTCACCGATATACGCTAATGAGGCTGCAGTGGTGGGCACTGATAGCCACTGAAAGGCAGCACTGATATGTGGCATTGATGTGGCACTGACAGGTGGCACTGCTGGGGCTACACTGATCATCAGGGCACACTGATCATCAGTGTACATGTCCCCTCTGCGGAATGCAGATTACCGGCTCTCCTCTTGAGCTGTCAGCGTGACAGCTCGAGAGGAGAGAAATGCCGATAACCGGCATTTCCCTGTTTACATGTGATCAGCTGTGAATGGACACAGCTGATCACGACCGAGCCGACATCTTCGGCTCTTTCCGTCATCGGTGATCCGCTGTGTCCGAGGGACACAGCGCACCGCCGATCGCCGCGCGCTCCATGAGCTGCGCATGCGCGGGGAGAATGGGAGGACGTTATATGATGTCCTCCCAGAATAAGAGAACCACCTTGTGCCCGTCATTGGACTATATGGTGGGCAGGAGGTGGTTAAACTACACCTGTTTGTTGACAGTGTTGAACGGTTTATCCTTCATGTACTTACTGCATGATCAAACATTTCACTCAAATATTAAAAAAAACAGATGCAACCACAAAATAAGTCTGTCAAATAAGAAATATGGGAGTTTTCATTGCCGGCCTTTTAAAAATGATAGGTACCTGGCTGGGGTTGGCTTCATATTTCTAAGTCACCCACCTGTAATCATGGTGAAAATGAAAAGGTGGAGAAAGCATGTATTCTCCATCTCTTTCCTTTTTTCAGGATAGCAACTCAAAGCATCAACATGAAAACCAGGCAATTTTCAATCTCAAAAAAGGAAAGCACAAACAGAAACAAACATTTACTCCTGTAATTCAGACCAGTAAAACTTTCTTCACGTCACCCAGTGTGCGTGTTCGTATGTTCTTTCTTGCATTGGGGAGATTTCCATTCACTTTCTGCCTCATAGCAGAAACAGTGGTGAGAGAAAATCCCTCTAGAACTAGCGTCTCCATTTGAAGATTTCCACTCTATTCCTGTTCTGGTGGCAACCCAAAATTTGAGATTCACTGTCAGTGACAATGGTAACCAGGACAAAACAGAGGGTGAATCTCCCTGACAGGGACAAACAGCAATAAAAACTTATTAAACTAGGTGTTCTAAACCCTCTCTGCCCCACCCAAAAATAAAAAAACACACACTTTTGCCTTTAGTTATACTTTATTGCATACCTTTTGCTAGGCCCATCACTATGTTGGGTGGACTCACGGACCAATAAGAATTGGTGGAAGGGGTGGGTCAACCTCCTTCAATTTTGCAATTTTACTGATGGCCTGCATTCGGGGGTTCCAAGGGACAAGTGAAAACTGCATGGAGGAAGTTCCTGTACACTACACTACATATTAATGACAGATGTTCATGACCACAGTTTCTGGGATCCCTCCTGTGCTAATCACAAAAACTAAATGCAAGCAGTCACAATATCGCATGAACAACAAAGTTTTATGTCAGTCTTTTTTTCATTTTTTAATTTAGGGATAATTGGCTAAATGTCTCCAAAAATATTCTTACCGCATACAGCAGGATACGATTTTCTTTGTCTTCTTTTGGATACAACATGTTGTTGCTAGAAAAGTCAGCAAAACAAACATTTTAATTTTTAGAGAATTAAGGTATACATTTATAAAGGCAGTGAATGTGTCTTCACCAAACATTCACTGCTGATAAATTTTGCTGATGAATGCATTTTAAATTACACTGATGGATTCACCACCAATGAATGTTTATTGAAATTCACATATTGCTGGCACAGTAAAAGCTCTCAGAGAGACAGCAGCATGATACCTATACAAAATAACCTCAGGACACTTGCGTCAGGGTAGCACAATGCAATATTTCAGCCACTATAAGTCGGAGGCCCGTAAAGGTCCATTTAGGAAAATGCATCAGCACCTTAGGGTCTTTTCATATGGACCTTTTGATCAAGTTCACCTTTAAAGTTTTTCAAAGCCCTGATCAGAAAGTCATGAAAGTCTATGGGTGGGTTTTCCACTAAAGACAGAGTTTCTCCTGCTCAGGAAAAAAAAAAAAAAAAAAAAAGTCAAGATGCACAGAATGTACTTGCTTACTGTCGACATGTAACTCTTTGCAAACCATTCTCAGTCGAATCTTCCCTTCTCGATGCACAAGCTTGTTTCTAACACTCCCATCATCTATCAGAAGCTGCACTGGGCACCCAGACTGCCAGGTTGACATCCTCCTTGGCATCTTTACATCCAGTGATATTTCCAAGGGTTGTAGAATTTCCCCAAACCAACAAATATACATACAGGTGAGAAAGTGTGGACCAGGCATCATTTGCTGGATACAGCAGATTATAGGATACTGATCAGTCTGTCTGGAAGCTTAGCTAGTATTTGTTCTTTTATACCTGAAATGTGTAGGATCCTATATCTCGCTTTATCCAAGCATGGGCTGTACATTCAGGAAGAGGATGTCTGTCGATTGTGACATATAATGTAACATAATAAGTAGATAAAAGGGAGCGCTGAACAAACAATAAAAGTTTTGGTTTGATAAGCTATTCTATCTGCAAACTAGGGAGTAGCCATGGGAGCTAAATTTGCCCCTAGTTTGGCAAATTTATTCATGGCAAGACATAATATATCTGAGGGATTGGCCTGAGTTGTGCTTTTGCCGGCGTTACATTGATGCCATCCACATTAATTTTTTTGTCGCTCTAAACACACACACACACACACACACACACACACACACACATTTAGTCAGCCACCAATTGTGCAAGTTCTCCCACTTAAAAAAAGATGAGAGAGGCCTGTAATTGGCATCATAGGTAGACCTCAACTATGAGAGACAAAATGAGAAAAAAAAAATCCAGACAATCACATTGGTTGATTTGGAAAGAATTTATTCGCAAATTATGGTGGAAAATAAGTATTTGGTCAATATGAAAAGTTAATCTCATTACTTTGTTATATATCCTTTGTTGGCATTGACAGAGGTCAAACGTTTCCTGTAAGTCTTCACAAGGTTGGCACACTCTGTTGCTGGTATGTTGGCCCATTCCTCCATGCAGATCTCCTCTAGATAAGTGATGTTTTGGGGCTGTCGCTGGGCAACACGGACTTTCAACTCCCTCCAAAGGTTTTCTATGGGGTTGAGATCTGGAGACTGGCTAGGCCACTCCAGGACCTTGAAATGCTTCTTACGAAGCCACTCCTTCGTTGCCCGGGCGGTATGTTTGGGATCATTGTCATGTTGGAAGACCCAGCCACGTTTCATCTTCAATGCCCTTGCTGATGGAAGGAGGTTTGCACTCAAAATCTCACGATACATGGCCCCATTCATTCTGTCCTGTACATGGATCAGTCGTCCTGGTCCATTTGCAGAGAAACAGCCCCAAAGCATGATGTTGCCACCCCCATGCTTCACAGTAGGTATGGTGTTCTTTGGATGCAACTCAGCATTCTCTCTCCTCCAAACACGACGAGTTGTGTTTCTACCAAATAGTTCTATTTTGGTTTCATCTGACCATATGACATTCTCCCAATCCTCTTCTGGATCATCCAAATGCTCTCTAGCAAACTTCAGACAGGCCCGGACATGTACTGGCTTAAGAAGGGGGACACGTCTGGCACTGCAGGATCTGAGTCCCTGGCGGCGTAGTGTGTTACTGATGGTAGCTTTTATTACATTGGTCCCAGCTCTCTGCAGGTCATTCACTAGGTCCCCCTGTGTGGTCCTGGGATTTTTGCTCACCGTTCTTGTGATCATTTTGACCCCATGGGGTGAGATCTTGCGTGGAGCCCCAGATCGAGGGAGATTATCAGTGGTCTTGTATGTCTTCCATTTTCTAATTATTGCTCCCACAGTTGATTTGTTCACACCAAGCTGCTTGCCTATTGCAGATTCAGTCTTCCCAGCCTGGGTCTACAATTTTGTTTCTGGTGTCCTTCGACAGCTCTTTGGTCTTCACCATAGTGGAGTTTGGAGTGTGACTGTTTGAGGTTGTGGACAGGTGTCTTTTATACTGATAACAAGTTCAAACAGGTGCCATTGATACAGGTAATGAGTGCAGGACAGAGGAGCCTCTTAAAGAAGAAGGTACAGGTCTGTGAGAGCCAGAAATCTTGCTTGTTTGTAGGTGACCAAATACTTATTTTCCACAATTTGCAAATGAATTCTTTCCAAATCAGCCAATGTGATTGTCTGGATTTTTTTTCTCATTTTGTCTCTCATAGTTGGGGTCTACCTATGATGCCAATTACAGGCCTCTCATCTTTTTAAGTGGGAGAACTTGCACAATTGGTGGCTGACTAAATACTTTTTTGCCCCACTGTATATCACAGTGGCTTAGTGGTTAGCACATCTGCCATGCAGTAAATGGGTCATGGGTTCAATTCCCAACCATGGCGCCTCCTGCATGGAGTTTGCATGTTCTCCCTGTGCTTGCGTGGGTTTCCTCCAGGTACTCTGGTTTCCTCCTACACTCCAAAGACATGCTGGTAGGTTAATTGGCTCCTGTCTAAATTGTCCTAGTTTCATCCCTGGTCATGCGGCATCTCCTGCATGGTAGGGGTTGGGGAAAGACCTGGCAACCTACCCTGTAAAATAATTGCTAAGAGAATTCATGGAAAAAGTCACATACGAGTGAAGGTCCATGCAATCGCCAAGGGTCGGATACAACTGAATGGATAGATAGGTACAACAGATAGATAGACCTCTATCTAGCTATGGACACTTCACTTATGACTTTTATATATAATATAAATATTTTTGTTTATTATTAGCACATGTATGACCACGATTTATGATATGTATCAATTGACTGTATATGATATTTGATTTTAGCACTGCACTTTTACATATTATATAATGTAAAACAGCAAGGGGAGAGGGTACCTGTTTGTGTAAAAAAAAAAAAAAAAAAAAAAAAAAAAAAAAAAAAAAAAAAAAACCCACCTGCTCCCACTTTAGCTCAGATCGCCAAAGTTGGATTTTTCCCCTGCAGCATTCTGGGACACATCACAGGTCCCGGAAGACTGGGACCATTCACAAAGTGCAGCATGGCTCACGCATGTGTAATGCAGACTGGCTGTGAAGCCACAAGGCTTCAATGCCAGTTTCCTTTACGTCAAGTGGATGTAGAGGCTCAAGGTTTATTTCCTTCATGCACGAAGGTTAAAAAAAAAAAACCCACCATCTGTGTGCAGCTCCCCCTCAATACTTACCTGATCCCCATCGCAATCCAGCGATGAGTCTCAGCTCTCTGGGGACTCTCTCTCCTCATTAGCGGAGACAGCACAGTAAGCCAATGAGAAGGGGGGGGGCCCGAGCTGCACCTATGCGTGTGAATGGACATACAGAGCAGCAGCTCAGGAGCGAGCCTGCTTGGGTGCTCCCATAGCAACCTGTGTGCTTTGGGCGTACTCGGCAGCGAGAAGGAGCCAGGAGCCCCAGTGGGGGGATCTAAGAAGATGAGGATTGGCGCTTCTCTGTGCAAAACCACTTCAGAGGTAAGTATAACATGTTTGTTTTTTTTTTTATTTTAAAGAAAAATGACCTTAAAGACCACTTTAAGATGCCAAGTAAGACTGGAGCTCCTCTTTAAGCAGGTATACCCGACTTCAGAAGGCGGGGGGGATAGATTGGGGTGGGTCAGAGGGGTTCGTATTTTGTCTGGAGTTGGTCTTTAACCACTTGCCTACTGGGCACTTTTCTCCCCTTCCTGCCTAGACCAAATTTTCAGCTTTCAGCGCTGTTGAACTTTGAATGACAATTGTGTGGTCATGCAACACTGTACCCAAACTAAATTTGTATCATTGTCTTGAGACAGATAGAGCTTTCTTTTGGTGGTATTTAATCACCACTGGGGTTTTTTATTTTTTGCTAAACAAACTAAAATAAACAGACTGAAAATTTTGAAAAAAAAAAAAAGTTTTAGTTTGTTATAAAATTTTGTAAATAAGTAATTTTTCTCCTTCACTGATGGGCGCTAATGAGGCTGCACTGATGGGCACGGATAGGCTACACTGATGAGGATGCATTGATCGGCACTGGTATGTGGCATTGATGCGCACTGACAGGTGGCAATTATGGGGCTACACTGATCATCAGAGCACGGTCAGCATGAGGAGAGGACTGCCATTACCCAGCATTTCCTTTTTACAATCAGCTGTGAATGGACAAAGTGCACCGATCATTGCAACGCGTTCCCCTGGGGCATGCATGTGCAACTAAAGATGGGAGGACATCATATGACCTCCTCCCAGAACAATGACAGGCTGGAGGCAGTTAAAAGACTCCATACCCAAACCAGCAATATTCAGCTTCACAGCGGAGATACACTGTACTGGACTTTTTCGGCAATGGGCACGGTCATTCAACCACTTCCTGTGCCTGGACAGTGAAAGGATAAGCAGCACTGCGATGAGCTCATCTCCCTGTCACTCTGCTCTCTCCTCATATCACTATGCTTCTTATCAGGACATGAACTGATTGGCTCCTAGTACTGCTAGAGGTGGAAGAGACTTCCCCTGACATTGGGAAATTTCCTCCAACTTCCTGTTAAATCTCTAGGAGAGGAAATGAAGGGACATGTCCCCATAAGTGCACAGCCAGAACAAAAGTCAGGCTTTCCCCTTCCATACTGCATGCAGAAGTACAGAACAGTTTTTGCTTTACAAACACTTTAAACATCGTGATTCCATTGATTTGTGCGCCACTGCCCAACTGTTATCCTACACACCGTCCACTTCCTGCAGTGTGGGATCTTGTCTTCCATCCAGAGAGAATTGTACAGCCAGCACTGCCATAGACTTATATCTGAGGGGAATGCTGGGATATGTAGTCCCTCTCTGGTATCATCCTATCGCCAGAGCCAGCATTGCTCACCATTCCTGACAGAAGCGGATCCCTACGAACCCCGGCTCATACGACCCGTCCGCCTCCATCCCTTGCTCCGGAAATGACTCTGAAAACATGGTGCCCCGGAAGTCACGTGTCACACATACACAGAGGAGAGCGAACTTGCTATTCCGAAGACTAGGAGGTGATATAGGAGAAGGGGCGGGGAAGTGGGCGGTCCTTACCTGCTTACGGTATATAGTGTAGAGCTAGGGGGCGGAGACAGAACCGACAGCTGGAAAGTTCGGGTGCGCTACATGTTATGTCAGCATGGCGATCAGTACAGAGGAGGCCGGGGGCGCACAGGAGAGTTCTGCTACATTCGCCTGATTACACCATCAACCGTCTTGGGGAGCGGGAGCATCATCTCTTTCCATAGGGGTCTATATATCAATGTTTGCACCCTACATTCCTCTAATTCAGTGTGCCCCAAACTGCGGCCCAGCAGATGGGTATGGCCCTTTGCTTTTCTTTTACCACCCCTTGGAACAACATACTTTTTTTTTTTAGGGCTCGATTCCTCCCACTGACACCAACAATGGGGCACTATTCCTCCCACTGACACCAGCAATGGGGCACAATTCCTCCCACTGACACCAGCAATGGGGCACTATTCCTCCCACTGACACCAACAATGGGGCACTATTCTTCCCACTGACACCAACAATGGGGCACTATTCCTCCCACTGACACCAACAATGGGGCACTATTCCTCCCACTGACACCAACAATGGGGCACTATTCCTCCCACTGACACCAACAATGGGGCACTATTCCTCCCACTGACACCAACAATGGGGCACTATTCCTCCCACTGACACCAACATAGAGGCATCATTCTTCCTACTGACCCCAACAATAAGGCACTATTCCTTCCACTTATCTGACTGATGGTGGTACTATTCCTTCCATTGACCCGAATGATGAGGCACCATTCTTCCCACTGATCCCAACAATAAAGCACTATTCCTCTTAATGTGAATAAATCAAAGAGTGCGCTAAATATAAGTAAATACAAAAATTATTAGTTTAAAATAATGATGTCCGTGAGAGAAAAAAATTTATATAAAAGTCCATCCACCATAACAAAGTAATTAAACAGTTCTGAAATCTTGTATAAATCAAACTGTGCAAAAAAATTCCAGCACCGAATGAATTGGGTACGCTCACCAGAGCTCCATGCTGACCAGATTATAAATCAGCAAGGATAGCATTTGCTCTGGGAGCGATGATCAGCAGAAGTAATCCAAACTGGGAGCAATATACTGCAAGCACCCAGTCAGCACATTATGGAATAGCCTTACAGCAGGTAGTCATCACGTCTCCATACCATAGATCATGTTCGGGGAATCAAAAAAGGAAATCATGGTGCAGTGCGTTTAAAACCAAAATGTTTTATTAAAACGTCAGAAATGCACTCACAAACAGGGTGTCTAGCCGACACCAGCAATGACAGCCTCAAGAAAACAGGGACGAGCCTCGCTCACCGCGATATCACAACCGACAGTCTATGAGGAGCGTCCAGATGTCACATCAAAAAGAAGCCCCGCGGGGCTTCTTTTGGATGTGACATCTGGACATTCCTCGTAAGGGCAGGGCTTCTTTTGGATGTGACGTCTGTACGCTCCTCGTAGACTGTCGGCTGTGATATCGCGGTGAGCGAGGCTCGTTTCTGTTTTCTTGAGGCTGTCATTGCTGGTGTCGGCTAGATACCCTGTTTGTGAGTGCATTTCTGACGTTTTAATAAAACATTTTGGTTTTAAACGCACTGCACCATGATTTCCTTTTTTGATTCCCCGAACATGATCTATGGTATGGAGACGTGATGACTACCTGCTGTTAAGGCTATTCCATATTGTGCTGACTGGCTGCTTGCAGTATATTGCGCCCAGTTTGGATTACTTCTGCTGATCATCGCCCCAGAGCAAACGCTATCTTTGCTGATTTATAATCTGGTCAGCATGGAGCTCTGGTGAGTGTACCCATTTCATTCGGTGGTGGATTTTTTTTGCACGGTGTTTGATTTATACAAGATGTTAGAACTGTTTAATTACTTTGTTATGGTGGATGGACTTTAATATAAAATTTTTTCTATCACGGACATCATTATTTTAAACTAATAATTTTTGTATTTACTTATATTTAGCGCACTCTTTGATTTCACATTTTTACCTTTTTTTGGTTAGGAGTGCAGCTTTTGTTTTATTTAGTTTGTGGCGCTTTTTTTTTTTCTCTATTTCTCATATTCCTCTTAATGACTCCAAAGATGAGGGACCATTCTTACCATTGACCCTAATGATGGGTCAGTATTCCTCCCAGTGACCCCAACAATGAGGCACTATTCCTTCCACTGACCCCAAAAATGGTGCACTATTCCTTCCACTGACCCCAACAATGGGGTACTATTCTTTTTACTGACACAAATAGTGAGGCACTTCTACTGACCCCAATGATGGGGCACATTTCTCCCACTGACCCCAACAATAAGGCATCATTCTTCCCTTTGAACCCAATGATAGGGCACTATTCCTCCCAGTGACCTCTACAATGAGGCACTATTCCTCCTACTAACCAGAACTATGGGGTACTATTGCTGTCACTGACCCCAACAATAGGGTATTATTGCATTCACTGACGCAAACAGGCACTATCCCTTCCACTGACACCAATGATTGGGCATTATTCCTTCCACTGACCCCATTCCTCCCACTGATTCCAAGAAAGGCACTATTCCTCTCAGTGACCCCAACAATGAGGCACCTTTCCCTTCATTAACACAAACTTTGAAGCACTATTCCTTCCACTGACCCTAACAATGGGGCACCATTCCTTCCACTGACTCCAACAACAGGCCACCATTCCTTCCACTGACCCCAACAAAAGGCCACCATTCCTTCCACTGACCCCAACAACAGGCCACCATTCCTTTCACTGACCCCAACATCGGGGCACCATTCCTTCCACTAACCCCAACAACGGGGCACCATTCCTTCCACTGACCCCAACAACGGGGCACCATTCCTTCCACTGACCCCAACAACGGGGCACCATTCCTTCCACTGACCCCAATGATGGGTCACTATTCCTCCCACTAACTCCAATTGCAGGGCTCAATTCCCCCCTCTGATCCCAGCAATGAGGGACCATTCCTTCTACTAACTCCAACGATGAGGCTCTATTCCTTCTACTGACACCAATGATGGGAAACTATTTCTCCCCACTGACCCCAGCAATGAGGCACTATTCCTTCCACTGATACCAATAATGGGGCACCATTCCTTTCACTGCTGCCAACCATAAGGCACCATTCCTCCTAATGACACCAACAATGAGGCACCATTTTCTCCACTGACCCCAACAATAGATCACTGTTCCTTCAAATGACCCCAATGATGGGGCACTTTTCCTTTTACTGACCCCAAATATAAGGCAATATTTCCCCCACTCAGCCCAAAGATGGGGCAATGCTCCTCCCACCACTAACTATGCTAAATGCATTATTTTAATTCCACTGACCAATGAGCCTTTGGCACTGTTTACTGTTACTTACAATGGGCCATTTTTACTCCCGCTGGCACAGTGCGGTCCCCCTAAGATCTGAAGGACAGTGAAGTGGATTAAGTTTAAGGATTCCTGTTCTAATTGTATCTTAGGTGAAAAAAAAATCTGTGAATTGTGGGTATTAGTGCACTGTATGGCAGTCTTACTTCTTAGTGTGCCCTTCTCCACTGCTTACAGGTTCCTCGCCGCCACCATCTTCACCTTTCTTTTCTGAATCCAATGTCTTCTTCATCCATTAAGTGGTTAGTGACAATGCATCTCCCGCTCATCCACATCAGAGTTACTTATACTGTCACCCTGTGCCACAGATTTTAATGTATAAGTTGAAAACATCTTTTATGGCAAAGGTGATGTCAGGAAAACAGTATTTGTTTAGAAGTCACCACGTGGAAAAGTTTTGTTGTTAAATTCCAGTTTGGATACACCAAAATGTTATGTAAAGCAATGTGTTTGTGCAGCCCCATGTGCTGAAAGTCAGATATTCCTCTTTAGTGTGCGTTGGTGTGTAACATGTCCACATCTTATTGCATTTGAAATGCTTTTTTTATTTTCCTTTTAGGCCCCTTTTACATGGGGTGGCATCCGATTTTATCAGCTTTGAAATGCTTTTTTTATTTTCCTTTTAGGCCCCGTTCATACGGGGTGGATTCTGATTTGATCGGCAGGGATCTGTCCACTGATCTCCAGCTGATCAGAGCAGGCGGATCTCAGGTCCATCAGGCAGTTTATGCAGAGCAGACATGCTCTATGGGCAGCCAGGTGTAAAGGATTCAGCTCCCATTTACACCAGACTGATCCGATCTGCCTAGACCATGGGTCCTCATCCTTTTTGAAGAGTGAAGGCCACTTAAGTGATTTGGTATCCGGTCATGGGCCACAATGAAATGAAATGGTTCAAAATGTTGTTTATTTTGAATAGCACAATGAACATTTTTCTCCCGCAGCCACTGAGTGATGCTGGCAGGGAGAGGAGGAGAAGCCGGATTTCATTGGTTGAAGTAGGAAAATAGAGAGGATCGGTTCCTGTATATATGTTTAGGGGGGTTGGGGTAAAAACAAGTCTCAACTATGGGGTTTTACGACCCCCCTGCAAATGTAAATGAGCCCATGAAAACTGAGATTGAGCTCTATAGTCACTTTTGTGGCAGTCGTTTTTTTATTCCGGGTCACAATCCTGCACAATGTCTTTTTGTCTCTTTCAGTCAGTTGATCATGTCGACCGTGCTTATGCTTCTCAGACAACGTTTTCCCGGAATCTGCAACCTTTGATACTTTGCGACACGGCAAATAAATTGGTAACTTCACAGAGGCACCAGCTAAGCGCGCACCAACAATTTGCCCTCTTTGAAGCTCAGCAAGCTCTGACATGACTCTGTATTACTAGCAGCGCACGCAGTGAATGACAAAAGTGAGGCTTCCCACCTGTTAGCTAGGTGTCTCATCACACAGTGGAAGCAAAAGAATGTTACATCATTTTTGCTTTCAACACAGAACGTCATCAATTCACGCCTGCGAATCATGTAGTGTTTCCACTTTTTTATCCATCCCCTGTAGTTGTGTGCAGGAGGTGGGGCATCCATAATTTTGGAAATGTGCTGTTGTAAAGGTATAATCTGGAGTGGAGGTAGCAAGGATTGGTCTCTTAAAGGGACCCTAATTGTGAAGTTGCTGCTAATAGCTGGAGGTGGAACCACATGAGCAACCTGGTAAAGCGCAAGTGGCCTAATATTTTAGGTGGAGTATTCAAGTGTACGGGCATTGCACACATTGGTGGATTGGCAGCTGGGGCACTGAAGCACCTTCACTTAAGCACTATGTGGAAGATTTATGTTTTATGTCACGGAATAAACACTTTTATTATCTGGACACTGGATATGATGTTTAAGAAGTTACATTAAGGGAGTATAGTGGTCTATTTGCACTATATCACATGGAGAATATTTGGACTTGTCAGAAGAGTGATGTATTTCATTATAGCAGGCTCATGTAATTATTATGAATGATTGAGAGTTTCATATATGGAATTGCTGGTTTGTTACATTTCCAGAAGACTAATCAGTAATTGCATTGCATATTTTTGGGGGTTTTATCATTTAAACGGACAGTGCACCATTTATTTTTGGTACTGTAAACGGACTCCACTGTCCATTCATATCCGACTGCCCTCGATCCTATCCGCCTAGATGAAGAGGGACAGATCCTCTTCCATTTTTTTTCTTAGTGGACAAGATCGGATTGGGGGTAGGCAGGTGTAAACGGACACAAGCCCATTTACACCCACCATTCCATAGGGGTAGATGGAGGCTCTGATCAGGTCTATGTAAAAAACTGACAGGCGGACCTGATTGGACCCTTTGTGTGAAAAGAGCCTTACAGAAAAACTGAAATAGGAAGGCTTCTGAGTATGATGCTAATCATTTGGCCTCAATAAGTCCTAAGTCAATGTACCAGAACAAATATGCAGAAACCCACATGGACTTAGAACTTCTGACCTACATACTTGGTTTGGGTCAGCAACTTACAAACTATTGGAGTCAGAAGGTCAGCTTAAGAGCAGGTAGCTCATATTTTTAGGTGCGGGTCAGCAATGGCAGTTTTCATATTTGTCTCAATCTCCCTGAATAATTAAAGGTACACTGCAGTCATTACTGAAAATGAAGTCTTGAAAAGCATCAGAAGGGGTACACAGCCTGCTTTCCCAAAGTTTCAGGTTTTTTTATTCTGGTATAGTGCATTAGTTCACTGAAAGTAAACTCCAGCCAAAAGATGTTTTTGAAGCTTGGATGGAGTGGGGAGAAGTCAGAACCTACATTTTTTTTGCAGTTCGTGCTCCCTGTTGGGGAAATTTCTACCCACTTAGTTTAATGAAGACACAGCAAAAAGTGATGGGAAAGATTCCCAAAGTGAAGGAAAATTCCACATTTAGATACTATTCATTTTCTGGTGCAACTCAAAAAACTAAAGCGGAAGTTGGTGATTTTTTTTTTTTAATAACATTAGTTACTTTTCACGAATTCTATGTCTATCCTACAATTGAGATCCAGAGCCAGGTGCTGGAACGGCCACGCACTAGTGTTAAGTTATGAAATATGGACAAACAGTATGATAGAGTGCTATGGCATGGTCATCATCCCTCCAATAAAACACACAAATAATTCCTCCTACAGATTGGGACTATGGTTTGGAAAAAAGACAAATTTAGAGCTGTTATATATAAAAAATTATTATAACAGCTTTATTGGTATAAATACATAAAAAGCAAATAAAACCAGTATAAATTTCGGCTCTATAGCACATTCATACATTTTGTAAATAGTCAAAAGACCATCATAGTAACAAAGATGCCTAGGCACCCAACACTTTTCGAAATAGGGCTTTATATTTCTTTTTCTGAAGGAGAACAGAATGCTGCCCAAATCTCCCCCTAGTGAAAAAAAGAACAGAAGACTGCCAGTATTTGCTTTCGAAAAGTGTTGGGTACCTAGGCATCTTTGCTACCATGGTCAAGGTCTTATGACTATTTATAAAATGTATACATGTACTATAGAGCCACAATTTGTACTGGTTTTATTTGCTTCTTATGTATTTGTGCCAATAAAGCTGTTTTTTATATGTTAAAGCTCACAATTGCCTTTTGCCAAATAATAGTCCCAATGTGTAGGAGGAATTCTTTGGCCCCAATCTGCTGGACCCCAGAATTATAATTAACTAGTGGGACAGTCCCGAGGGATCAGGGACAGTTGGGATGTATGCAATTGACTCATTAGAATCCCCACTGTACAGGTTCAACTTATTTCCTGATTGCAGAATAAGAAAGGTGAAACAGGCAAGATGCTAAAATAAATATTTTTTTGCATATTTAAAAAAAAAAAAGAACAACCCTCAAGATGTTCATTAAAATGGGAAACACTTTAAACTGTAAAATCATCCCAAATTAAAACTGAAATAAAGATGCTACAATTTATGTGAAAATCATCCATCATCTTGTACTCTTTGTAATGCATCTTTCAGTCTGTCCATGATGGCCATTGGACCTGAGTAATTATTGGTTTCCAACTCTCTTAACATCTTCTGATATTGAAGTGGTAAGTCATTCTGCTTTGCTCCCATGCACATGACCTGTCAAATAAAACACATATATGCAGTTTTAATTCTCCTGGTGCAAACATATCATCTGCCTAAACTAGTCACTGTATCAATACAGGGTGGGGAAGGTAAAAGAGCAACTTACAAAGGAAACCTGAACAGGCAAGGTGGCTGAGTCACCTTAACATTTTATATAGGAATAAATTACGTAAAGAGAACAAAATCTGCCTGTGCTTTTGCACATGAGAACGAGGCTTCATTCAAACATTTATGTTTGAACATACAGCATTTATTACATAAGCAATTAAATTAGTTTTTATGTGTTGTGACAGGCGGTGCCACTGATTTCAACACTCATAAACCTCTACATGCATTCCTTTTTAAAAGCACACACTATAGGGTTGATTTACTAAAGGTTAATATAGGTGTTTACTTTACCAAGGAAATTTTACTTAGCTTAGTCAAGGTGGTAAAAATTCCCTTTTGCCAAGAATACCCAGTCACCTGCAAGGAGAATATAAAAATATGTTTGCTTACACGTGACTGGGTAAATGAAGTTAGCAGAGCTTCACATCATTCACTAAGCTAAATTTCCTTGCAAAGTGAACAGCCCATTTGTCTTTATTAAATAAATACTTACATGTCATAACATACACACTGGAGTTGATTTACTAAAGGCAAATAGGCTGTTCACTTTGCAAGGGAAGTTGCACTGTGCACCACCAGAGCTTAGTGAATGTGGCGAAGTTTCACTTTGCAAACACCAATTCACATGCAAAAAATGGGGGGGGGGGCAATTTTTGCTTGCACATGCTTAGAAGATGGAAGTCAGCAGTGTTTCACCTCATTCACTGTGCCCTAATTCCCTAGCAAAGTGCAACTTCCTTTGCAAAGTGAACAGTATATTTGCCTTTAGTAAATCAACCCCAAAAAAAGTATCACGTCAGTACTCAATTGTTTCCAAAAAACCCGAAAGTATTGTGGAAACATGACCATCACACCTATATGAGCTTGTTGAATATCCTAATTAGTCCCATAGGCCTTTTCTATGAACCTGCATCCCCCTTGTGCTTTAACTGCCTCCTGTCTTCTGGGAAGGCGTTCCTAAAGATTTAAGAGTATGTCTGTTGGAATCAATGCTCCTTCTGTCCAAAAGAGCATTTTTAAAGTGGATGGCAAGTCAAAAATAAGTCTAAATCTACTCCCACTCCCTTTCTAAGCCTATTCTATCTACCATGTAAAAGAAAGGATGCCTATACTTACCTATTCTAAAGTTGCTCTGTTCTAGTCACATGACCAGCTTCCAGCGCCGGCTTCAATATAGAGGAGGGACAGCCAACAACGGATGCCCTATAATGAGCTTATGGGTGATATCATTGCCCAGGTTCTGCAGCCATTGTCAGCGATCTCTCCTCTACAATGAAGCCAGTGCTGGAAAGCTCAAGTGACCGGACCAGAGTGACTTCAGAATAGGCAAGTATAGGCATCTTTCTTTTTACAGGGTACATAGAATAGCTTTAGAATGGGGTGGGAGTAGATTTGAAGCATATGTAAAATCTCACCTTGTAAAAACAACCCATTAAATTTAAAATAGAAATGAAAGGCAAAAACATTTTGTATACATATAAAAAACATTATAAATACAATTTTTTTTCCCTGTTTCTTAACCTCTTCATGCCGAGCGCACACAAATGTGCAGCCTCTTGGCATCTGGGCTTTGACGCTGAGGGGCCGCATATTTGCGTGCAATTAAGGAAAATGTGCTGAGAGCGCGCACCCTGCACGCTCCCAGCACACATAGCCGGTACTCATGGAAAGGTCCCAATCTCCTCTTGTGATCGAGACCTTTCCAGATCATGTGACCGCCGTGACAGCGAATCACATGACCCTAAAACCCTGTCCGCCTCTCGGCTTCTGATACCCTTAAAGGACCGTGAGGCGCCGGCGCCAAGGGGTTAAATAAGTGATTGCATACCCTCTGTTCTCAGCTGTATAAAGAGCTGGGGGAGGCGAAACTGCTGCACACTGATCTTCCCAGTGATCGGCTGTGCAGAGAAAAGGGGGGGGGGCGTGTTAGCACAAGCCTGATTAATGGATTATCTTCCAGCACAGCTAGAAAGCTGACCTATGTGCTCTCCTGCCTAGTGTGGCTAGTGTGATCAGCTTTTAATAGGAGAGCAGAGGGACCGGCAGGAAAACCAGGAATTTTACAAAAAGGAAGCATTACAAAAAACAGGATACGTTTTTATACAAGTACATGGTATAGCAAACACATATCAGGAATCTGAAATGTTGGGTTTACATATTCTTTGAGCATAGTTAGGTTTTGACTTGCCCTCCACTTTAAGGTCAGATACTGATATTGGATTAGAGGACCTAACTCATGATCAGCATTCCAATTCATCCCAAAGGTGTTCAGTAGGGTTAAGAATAAATGTTGAGTCTCTGTTCTCTACACTAAACCCACCTAACCATGAGTCTTACCCAAACTAAAACCAAAGATTTTGCAGCTGTACACTATAATGTGTTCCCAGATCAATCCAAAAATGTATATATCAAAAAGTGCAATGCAAATATCTCAAGTGCTTGCCCGCTGTATCTACCTCTGTGAACCATGTATAATTATATAAAACCTGTATATACGCAAATAATCTCTAAATTATAATTAATGTGCCCAAAAAATATCTGCTTCATAGTGTTCATACAAGTGCATATACAGTACATAACCTGGCAGAAATTATTACATTTTGGCATTGATGAATGAAATTGAAAATATGACTGATCATGCCAAAAAACTGTCTTTATTGAAAGCGGTAGTAAACCGCAGGAAAAAAAAAAAAAGTCCCCTGCAAGGTAATGTCATAATGTGCTAGTATACATCGCATACTAGCACATTATAAAGAACTTATCAGAAAACAAGCCCTCCAGTAGCACATTGTCATTGCTGCAGTGGTTTCCATCCTCACACGGTCTTCCTTCTGGGTTTGCGAGCTCCGGCCGTCTGACAGGCTGGGCCATGATGACGTCACTCCCGTGCTTGAGCCGGCTTTAGAAAAGAGAATATCTCCTAAACGGTGCACATTTAGGAGATATTCATTTTACCTACAGGTAAGCTTTCTTATAAGACTAAGGGAGCATTAGAGCCTTACTATACTGTTCCAAAAGCAGACTTGTATCAGCTGATGGAGTTCAGATTTCACACTACCCTATGCTCATTAATATTTTGACAGAAAAATCCCAGTCGTAAAATACCTTTGACTTTTACAAGTTGCTATCTATGTATTTTGAGCCCCAATAGATTACCTGCTTGTACTGAGGGGATGTCAGCCCATACACACACTGATTCATCTGATAACATCGGCAAACCAGCTCTCCTTCTGGTGTCTGGACATTGATCTCTATTGGTTGATATATACCCCCAGCAACCCCCTCCTGGCTGGAAGAAACAAAAAATACAGTTTCAGAAAATAATATCGGTTAAGCAAACGCATTCATATATCAGAAAATATTTGTTTATTAGACTACTATATATAGGTAGAAAGTTATCTTATCTGGACTTGCAACAGTGTTATAAATGCATGAAAGAGATTTAAAGACCAAACTTTTTGATTTAGTTAGTTTTTGATTAGGAAAGGGTTAAAGCTGAAGTTTAGGTATGGACTGTTTTGCAAGCAGGACATATATAAGAATGAATGTGCCATACCTGGCCGATCCCTGTGAAAGCTGGAAATCACTGTAGCAGGCAGCGCTAGTCCAGTGGCTGTCACTAGCTTCTGGGTCCTGTACTGAGCAGCTTCCATTAGTGACCACTGGAAGTCACTCAACTGGCATGGGCTCCATTCAGGAAACACTTTGCATTTTCTCAATAAATGTAAAGCATTCTCTGATTGGATGGTAACATCACATTCCCCCCCCCCCCCCCCCCTTCATTGTTCAATCAGAGAATGTTTTATATTCATTATGAAAATGCAAAGTGTTCTTTGAACGGAGCCTACTACAGTGATCTCCAGCTTCTACGGCAATAGGTCCGATATGGCACATCCACACTTGAGAAATGCAACAGGCAGAGTTAACTTCTACAAAGTTAGAGTAATATACTTTTTTGACAGCTGTCACCAGAACAGGTATGCCCATTGGAAGATTTCCCCTCACCTCATATTCTGTTGACAACTGTTAAATGTTGGATTTATTACCCCCTCTGCATTTCTCTTGCTATTCCTTGCCTCCTTCAAGTGCTTGGAGCCTAAAGAAGTGCTGTTTGTTAAGCAGTCCCATCTCCATGCTAGCTATGTTGACAGCTGTGGGGGACAGTGGGGTGACCCTCTGCCCGACTTTGTAGATAGGTTTACAAAGCACAAAGCAACATAGTACAAAAGTACTACATGTATAAAAAAAGTTACAAACATGGAGGAAATTAAAGAAAAATGGCCCTGTGGCCACACTCCCTCAGTCTGCTGAAACGGTTAGTGGGGAAGATATACAAAAATACAGCATGCTTCCTAAGGCTCCTTTCACAATAGCATCCCCCGCTGGGAGAACACAATGGCTCTATGGGACGGATTCCCCATCAATACCGACTGTGGTTGCAGGTAAGAAGAAAATCTCCCCATCTGTGGTCAGCTTTAGCCTTGAAAACCAATTTATTTTCAGTCAGTTTTTAATGCTGACCTACACCATGCCATTAATAAATAGCACAGCATGACAAAATTTGCCTACAATGGCCTTGTTCACTTACATGTCTAAAGAGTCCAAGCAGGAGATGTCCATCTTCCAGACGACTCCCCAGACCTCATCCCCTTGGCTGTCCACCACTGTAGCCACTCCTCCATGCCACCTTTTGTTCCGATTGCCTTTGTGGCTCCCAAATGCAAGCCTGAAGTCCTAATATTAAAAGCATATGAAGATTAGTTATGAATACTCCTCTCTGGACACATCCACATGCACATAAAATTTCAACAGAACCCCCAAATGTTCTAATGCTTTTTCTAGTGTTTTCAGAAAATGTTACTTAAGGGTAATGCAGATATGACATCCAGCTGATATGCTCATTTTCAACTGGATCACGATGGCCTCAAACTGTGGATGGTACCCGACTCAGTTTGGCCAGCCAGTATTAGAGGGATCCATTGTTTAGACAATCGGAAAACCTATCCTGATAAACTGATATTGCTCTCTGCTCTTCTCCATTTACATAAAATGATGGAAGAGTTCAGCAGATAATTTGTATGAAGCACATCTAGTAGTAGTTAGACACATTCAACCGGATGAGTTTTGTAATGTTGCAGATGTTTCACAACCTATGCAAGCAGCTTCTCCTTTTCATGAACTCCTTCAAAACGGAAGAAGCTCCTTGCGTAAGCTGTGAAACGCCTTAAACATTAAAGAACAAATCCAGTTGAATGTGACCATTTTCTAGTTACACTATGACCTGGACAAATGAGAACTTTTCTAGACATATTACATTAATGATAGGTGGATCATGAAAGCATGAATGAGCACATCACAAGTCCATGGGCAGCTTAAGAGTCTTCAGGCTCCTAGATTTTACCTACACTTCCACAGCCCTTTTAACACTAATTACTCTGTATAACAGAACTATTCTTGAAGATATGGAGATATGTTTATAATTGATTTTAAATGCTTGTGCTTTCTTATTTACCCGTTCTATTAATTAAAATAATCAGTCCACGCAAAAGTGATATTTCAGATATGTGTGAAACATTCTGGGCTGAGTCAGCAACTGTAGGTTCCTAGGCATCTCGGATATTCCAACAATGAGATCTCTGTGTAATAATTCCCAATTTTGGGTGTTCCTGCATCTACATCATACAAGTTACATCTACATCATACAAGTTCCATTTTCTAAAACTCAAAACAAATTAAATATCTAACAAGGGGAGTGGAAGCCCCTCATAATGACCCAGGCAAAAATAACAACCCAGAACCTCAACCACAGATATTCCATCAAGAGAGGTCTCAATAAGAAAACAGTCTGGTGATTTAATTCTCCACCATCTATCAATAACTGAAACATCTGTTATAACTAAAATTGTACTACAGGATGCCACAGACTCTGATGCACTTGCTCTTTCTCTCTCTGAAAATGCTACTTGCACTACTTGCATGGCTATCATGCAGATCCAATGGCTTCAATACTTGAAGGGCCTCCAGCCTGAAACAAGTATGCAAGACATCCAGCGTCATTCAACTCAAAAGACAGAGGACACACTGTGAGTACAGGCATAATGGATCTGCCCCCAAGGCACCACCACAGTACCACACCACTGAATGACGTCAATGCCACTCTCTGCATCACTGAGGACCCAACAAGTACTGAAGTATAGGTACAGAGGACCCAGCATGTCTGGTGACAGGCCTAAAGACATCAGAGAAAAGGTTAATATACTTTGCAAAATAAGGTGGACTCCAATTATGACTCACTTGATTGTGTCCCTTTTTATTTTTTGTGATAGAGTTACTTTAAAGCAAACCTGCTTCGAATTTGCCTGAGACTTATGGGCCATTTGCCTGAGACTTTTTCTGTACTAGCTAAAGATATGGAGTTCCTTTATGTAGTCAGAATAATTTGTCATCATTCAGGGACTTTTCCAATCTAATGGAAAAACTTCCTGTAGGAGGGTCCCTATCTTCTATGTCACCACTGTCAACATTGGCCAAGCAACACAAAAGATCCTGGCACTCATTAGGATCTTATGAAAATAGGAAGAAATGTATTTATTTATTTCAGGTACTTATATAGCGCAATCAGTTTACACAGGGCTTTACATATATACAGTTGTGGCCAAAATTATTCAACCCCCAATGCTGTAAAGGGGTTTAGGGACTATAGTGTACATTTGGAATTGTATTCAGAATCAAATCCTACAAGGACGTTGTAACTACCCAAATGCAACTAAAATGACATCAATTGTTTATGTAATACAGTAGTAAATGGTTCTTATGTGGTTTCTTCATTGCCACAATTATTCAACCCCTTAAAGACTACCACTCTGAAGAACAGAGGTTCATACAGGTGCTTTCCATCAGGTATTGAAAACACCTGTGGATGTCACCGAGCAGCAATCAAGCATAATAAGCACCAATTAGGCAGCTTTAAAATGACTGTGATACTCAGCTCCTTCTAGACATTTACTGGTGTGGTTACAAACATGGTGAAGGCAAGAGAATGGTCCAGGAAGACAAGAGAAGAGGTGATTTCTCTTCACAGGAAGGGCAATGGCTATAAGAAGATTGCAAAGATGTTAAACATACCAAGAGACACCTTAGGAAGCATCATTCGCAAATTCAAGGCAAAGGGCACTGTTGAAACGCTACCTGGTCGTGGCAGAAAGAAGATGCTGACTTCGACTGCTGTGCGCTACCTGAAGCGTAGAGTGGAGAGAAGTCCCCGTGTGACTGCTGAGGAACTGAGAAAAGATTTGTCAGATGTGGGTACAGAAGTTTCAGCCCAGACAATAAGACGCACACTGCGTAATGAAGGCCTCCGTGCCAGAACTCCCAGGCGTACCCCCTTGCTGTCTCCAAAGAATAAGAAGAGTCGACTGCAGTATGCCAAAAGCCATGTGGACAAACCACAAAAGTTGTGGGATAGTGTTCTGTGGACTGATGAAACAAAATTAGAACTGTTTGGGCCCATGGATCAACGCTATGTTTGGAGGAGGAAGAACAAGGCCTATGATGAAAAGAACACCTTGCCTACTGTGAAGCATGGTGGAGGGTCAATCATGCTTTGGGGCTGTTTTGCTTCTGCAGGTACAGGGAAGCTTCAGCGTGTGCAAGGTACCATGAATTCTCTTCAGTACCAGGAGATATTGGATGGAAACGTGATGCAGTCCGTCACACACCTGAGGCTTGGGAGACGTTGGACCTTTCAACAGGACAATGATCCCAAGCATACCTCCAAGTCCACTAGAGCATGGTTGCAGAGGAAAGGCTGGAACATTTTGGAGTGGCCATCGCAGTCACCAGACTTAAATCCGATTGAGAACCTCTGGTGGGACTTAAAGAAAGCAGTTGCAGTGCGCAAGCCTAAGAATGTGACTGAACTGGAGGCCTTTGCCCATGAAGAATGGGCGAAGATACCCGTAGATCGCTGCAAGACACTTGTGTCAAGCTATGCTTCACGTTTAAAAGCTGTTATAACTGTAAAAGGATGCTGTACTAAGTACTAAGATTGAATGTCACTTGGGGGTTGAATAAAACTGATAATGCTGTGAGCACAGAAAAGACATTTGTGGTTATTTCATTATAACTGTTATGTTATATTTGTCTGACCTACAAGTGCCTCTTTAATGTAAATGTAAGCAAGATGACTGAATGATCAAAAGCAATGTCAAACTGGCCAAAACACTCAATTTCAGTGGGGGTTGAATAATTTTGGCCACAACTGTATATTGTATATTCACATCAGTCCCTAACCCTCAAGGGGCATACAATCTAAGGTCCCTAACTCACATTCATACATACACATACTAGGGACAATTTAGACAGGATCCAATTCACCTACCAGCATGTCTTTGGAGTGTGGGAGGAAACCGGAGTACCCGGAGGAAACCCACGCAGGTCACACAGTTTGCCTGGAGCAACTCCAGGCAGATGGTGCTGTGGCTGGGATTTGAACCAACAACCCCTATACTGCCAGGCAGAAGTGCTAACCACTGTGCTGCCCAATCGCTCTGCCAATTGTCCTGTCTGAGTTGTCCACCCATCTAATTCCAGCCTTAAGCTTAGTACACACATACAGAAAATCGTATGACAAATACCACTTTCAAAGCAATGGTACGATAATCTGATTGTTAGTACACAGCTTTTGTCTGAAATTATTTGAAGTGACGAGCATGAAAATTTTTCTTGTACGATACCAGATTATACGATTTTCGTTTAATCGGTAAGTTTTCATCTGAAAATACAATACAGGACATCACTTCCAAATTTTTATTCTGTCATACAAGAATTTTCGTAACTTTAGTAACCTCTTCACTTTCAATATGAGACTAGCATGTAAAAAAAAAAAAAAACGGACAATCATTCGTGCAATATTCATGGCTGCTGGTTGACTTGTCCAGTTAAAGTCTCTTAATTATCACTACGACTGAACACCCCCCTTTTGACTCATTACGTTTGTGTGTTATAGATCATTTACTGCCAACATGAAATCGTTATACAAATCAAAGGATGTCTAAACCCAAGAACAAACATTTTATATATTGCAGCTAACCAGTCCCTAGAAGTGATAGCTGCACTTGTTTTATTTTTCAAGCTACATTTATTTTCAGCAAGTAAAGAATTACCACCTGGTTATCCTGTCACAAATACTGTGTCCCTGTAACTTCCTGTGAATTGAATTGATAGATTAATGGTTCTTTTTCTTCCAAACTATCTTTTGTAAATTACTAATTCTTTTGCCCCCCCCCCCCCCCAATTTATTAGAGATGACGATAGGAAGATGTGTTTTTAGTCCTGTCCTATGGTGATAACTATGCCTTTCTCCTTGGACACAGTGGAACAAGTGAATGTAGAGACAGGGAGACAGACCTTCCTAGCAACTATAGAACACCCAACAACAATAGATCCCTCCCAGCAACTAAACATCCCCCAGCAACAATATATCTCTTACAGCAAAAATACCCCCAGTAACAATAGATCCATTCCAGTAACTATAGACCCCCTGCAATAACATACCCTCAGCAACAATAGATCCACCCAGCAACAATAGAACTCTGATTAACAATAGACCCCTCCTCATGAAAAAATATCCACCAGCAGCCAGCAACAATAGACCCTTGAGCAACAGTAGATCCCCCACCAGCAGCAATAGACCTCCCCAGCAACAATAGACCCTTTAGCACCCCTAGGCATTACATACATTCAGTGTTGGAGGTGGTGGAACTGCATTCCCCTACGTTTCCGCTGAAAGAAAACCCTGGATTTATGAAAAATGTTATAGAACAAGAAGTTCATTCTCCAAAATGCAAAAACAGAACAACAGCAGAGAGCAGACCAGAATGCTCCACTGATTGATGGCCAAAATCTAGATGACTGGGGCAGATGCACAAACCACAGGCTTATCAATACATGGACAGGCTATTCTATCAGTGTGAGGGATGGAAAAGTCCAGTCCACTGGCCTGCACTTCAAAGTGAAATGTGCATTTCTAAAAAATACAAATGTATCATGATTTCTCTTATAGATAATAAAGCTGAAAAGCATTTTTTTATTTTGGATTAGTGACTGGCCTCAGGTGATACACAGAGTGTTATAACCCCTGTCATTTTTTTGACCATCTGTGTCCCATTGTAGGGATTTCCCTTCACTTCCTGCCCCATAGCCAAAACAGGAAATAAGAGAAAATCCCCCCAAAGTGAACAAATCCCTGGTTTTCACCAGAACTAGTGTCCCAACTGGAAGATTTCCCCTCTATTACTGTTCTGGTGACAAACCAAACTTTGGGATTTTCTTTCACTTTTACTCTCCGAGATCAAGGTGATCAGGACACAAATCCTCATGTCTGAGCCTCCAGCAAGGAGAACCGTGAGCAGCACAATAGTGGCATCACCAAATCTCCCGAGACTAGTAACAGGCATCAGTACCTTACTTCTCACACTGCAGATATGCAGCTAGGGGGATGCAGACACAGAATTGCCGAGGCACACACATAACAAGAAGAGTACTGCTATCCTTCAAGAGACGTTCTGGGCAAATAGGTAGATCTTTCAGGAAACTGCTTAGGCACAATTACCATTTATAAATATTCTCTGTAAGGCTAGGCTCACATCTGTGCAGGTGATTTCCACTGCAGGACCACAATTGTTCCAGCAGCTGCAGTCAACTGCACAGAAAAGTGCACTGCATGCATGCCGGTGCAATAATCTTAATGGTACACCGCATGCACTGGAAATCGTTCCCACACTGGGAACTGCACTACAATTGCAATTCCCTTGTGGACTGCAATTTCAGATATGCTGCATGGACCTGATCCCTGCATATCAGGAGGGGGAGCTGGCAGAGATGCATCAATGTGAACCTAGGGTAACATAGCAATTCTTTAATAGAGAGGTATGGCTTTTTTGGCCATTCTTCTCTTGTGCATCAGAGAGGTACAAATACTTTTGCTCTCCTGTGACCCAAAGCCAACTGATGGCGGGCAATTAACCGCTATCAGCTGATGGGGCAGAGCCGCTCCAAACTCAGGAAGCATCATGGTAAAATGGACAGCTGGCTCCACCTCTCAACATGCAGCCAAGAGCCAGAGCTAGCTGATCCTGCCCCCCTCCATCCTGGCATTCCAAGGTTGCAACTTGTATGGGTAAAAATCGCATTGCATCTGCACCAAAAAGGTGCAGGACCCTTTTTTAAATCCGCACCTAATTTCTGGCAATCGCATTGCCTTTTTTTTCTGTTTTGGGGTGTCATTAATTTATCATTGACACCCACACCAGATCACATGAACGCGATGCAATTGCAATGTGGTGCGGGAAATGCACAGGATTCGCAGTGTTTCCTGCATCACATTGGTGTGAACCCAGGCTCAAATAAATGTGAGCTGTAAATCTATTGGACCCTGTCTGTCACCCTACAGTACACAGCTACACATACATCTGTAATTCTCCTATAAAGAAGGACCATTGGGGTGTCCCTGTGATCCCTGTGCACACTGTGTGTGTATGCTGCACTCACCGATCAGCTGCTGACTCATTGTACATCAGCCTTTCCTAGAATGCACCAGCATCACCCACACAATACAGCCAGATACACACTGACTACACACACTACCAGCACCCCGTGCCGGGCTCCCCGGGATCACATGTACCCCCCACACAGTCTGCACTACCAGCACCCCGTGCCGGGCTCCCCGGGATCACATGTACCCCCCACACAGTCTGCACTACCAGCACCCCGTGCCGGGCTCCCCGGGATCACATGTACCCCCCACACAGTCTGCACTACCAGCACCCCGTGCCGGGCTCCCCGGGATCACATGTACCCCCCACACAGTCTGCACTACCAGCACCCCGTGCCGGGCTCCCCGGGATCACATGTACCCCCCACACAGTCTGCACTACCAGCACCCCGTGCCGGGCTCCCCGGGATCACATGTACCCCCCACACAGTCTGCACTACCAGCACCCCGTGCCGGGCTCCCCGGGATCACATGTACCCCCCACACAGTCTGCACTACCAGCACCCCGTGCCGGGCTCCCCGGGATCACATGTACCCCCCACACAGTCTGCACTACCAGCACCCCGTGCCGGGCTCCCCGGGATCACATGTACCCCCCACACAGTCTGCACTACCAGCACCCCGTGCCGGGCCCCCCGGGATCACATGTACCCCCCACACAGTCTGCACTACCAGCACCCCGTGCCGGGCTCCCCGGGATCACATGTACCCCCCACACAGTCTGCACTACCAGCACCCCGTGCCGGGCCCCCCGGGATCACATGTACCCCCCACACAGTCTGCACTACCAGCACCCCGTGCCGGGCCCCCCGGGATCACATGTACCCCCCACACAGTCTGCACTACCAGCACCCCGTGCCGGGCCCCCCGGGATCACATGTACCCCCCACACAGTCTGCACTACCAGCACCCCGTGCCGGGCTCCCCGGGATCACATGTACCCCCCACACAGTCTGCACTACCAGCACCCCGTGCCGGGCCCCCCGGGATCACATGTACCCCCACCCTGCATTCTAATTCAGGTTGTCCAGAAGATCAGAGAGCACCTTGAGCAGAGCAATGCTGTGGAATGAAGCGGAAGGATTGTCCAGCAGGATCCTCTCTTTCAGTAAATTGCTGCCATAGGCGAAGTAATAGAAGCAGTTGTGTCCAGGCTGGAGCCCGGCGGAGTCCTTCCTCTCCGTGCCCATCTTCTCTGTGTACATATACGGAGCGCTCTGGTAACCGGCACACTGTCACCTGTCATCACAACCGGAATGTACTCCTCATCTGGATCACTGCCCGCCCCGCCCCCCACATTGCTGCCATGCGCATGCTTCCTACTCACACTCAGCACAGAACCTTGAACCATGAGCGCAGGGCGCAGCCGCATCCTGGCAACCTGCATCTGTATCTGTGTATTAACCCTTTGATCCCCGGGGGGAGCATCATCCCCGTCCTTCAGTGTATTAACCCTCTGATCCCCGGGAGGAGCATCATCCCTGTCCTTCATGATCCCCGGGAGCAGCATCATCCCTGTCCTTCAGTATACTAACCCTCTGATCCCCGGGAGCATCCTCCCTGTCCTCCAGCGTATTAACCCTCTGATCACTAAGAGCATGATCATCCCTCTCCTTCATTATATTAACCCTCTGATCCCTGGGAGCATCATCATCCTTGTCCTTCAGTGTATTAACCCTCTGATCACTGGAAGCATGATTTTCCCTGTCCTTCAGTGTATTAACCCTCTGATCTATTAGAGGATCATCATCCCTGTCCTTCGGTGTATTAACCCTTTGATCACTGAGAGCATCATCATCCCTGTTCTTTGGTGTATTAACCCTCCGATCACTGAGAGCATCATCATCATCCCTGTCCTTCAGTGTATTAACCCTCCAATCATTGGGACTATCATCATCCCTGTCCTTCAGTGTAATAACCCTCTAATCCCTGGAAGCATCATTTTCCCTGTCCTTCAGTGTATTAACTATCTGAACACCTAGAGCAGGGGTGGCAAACTCCATTTCATTGCAGGCCGTATCAGCATTATGAGGCTGGTTGTATCTGTAGGACTAGATGTCCAGAGCACCCCACCCCCTATTACATCAGATGTCAAGAATTCTTCATCCTCCCTAACATCACCATGCCCCTTTGGAGGCTGAGCTGGGAAGCAGAAAGTGCAGGGTCTGGAGGGGGACCAGAGGAGGAGTGGAGTCAGTTACCAGAGTCGGCTGAATGAAGTGACCAGCGGAGGCAGAGATGAGGGGGTGCTGCAGCTGCAGTGAGAGGTGCAGGATCTGGCGGAGGAGTTATGTCCTCCTCTCTGCTGCCGATTGCTGAAACAGGGTGGGGGCGGAGACAAGTGGGTACCGCAGCTGCAGAAGAGGTGCAAGGGTCACTTGAAATGGCCTGAAGGCTCAGATTCAGCCCACGGGCCTTGTGTTTGACACCTGTGACCTAGAACATCATCCTCCCTATCCATCAGTGTATCAACTGCCTGATCACTGAAAGCAGCTCCTCCAGCTACATAAACACATGACCTTAGCACCTCTGTGTGAATGAGACCTTACAAAATGAGGGACAGCGGAGGACATTTATCAAGTCAGTAGCATAACATAGCAAATAAATGCTAACAAGAGCAGGGAGTCTATGCAATTAATTTACTATAAGTTTACAACTGTAACATATTGCATGTACTGTATCAGTAACAGGAATGCCACGCACTCATGTATGTCTCAAAGCAAAGTGTTTGCATTTATTTGTATTCATTTTGAAAAGTATTAGGAAGTTTTGTTTATCATAGCAAGCTGTATTTCAGCAATTCTGCCATTAGATGGCGTGCTGCGAAACTGAATACACTGCATTGGTTACATGTACTGTATTTCCTTTCTTTTATTGCTACATTTTATTTTTGCATTGATCTTCTGTGGTGAAGCCCAATATATGTTCCAATGCCAATTATGTAATTGTTTACATTGTAATAATGTTTTTTTTTAAACAACTTTTTTTTATATATCTCTGTTTTGTATTGGTCAATGGAATGGAATATGTTTAAACCTGCTAGGAATCAGTCTGCACACATTCACATGGGAATGGAGAGTTGCAGAAGCACTGTCCATTCCTGGCTGCGTTAGGGGGCAGTGTGGTGTGCAATTCAGCGCATCGTGAGGCTCCCTTCTTATGTTTTGTACAAACTTTATTTGCAGTGTGCAAAATGTACACTTCATTCTTGACGCACAATGCACTGCGCAACTGTACATTGCCACACAATTCGGCGCAGTGCACTGTGATAAAATTCAGTGTGGCTGCGTTTTACTGCAACATGCTGTAGCGCAGCCATAGGCCATGTTGTTTCCTGTGTGTCCTTGTGGTGACAGGTGTTTTATCACTCTGTGAGTGAGGCTGAATTCACACTGACTTGTGATAAAATGCAGTGAAAAAAATGTACAATTCTATTCATTTTATGCGCATTTTAACGCACATTGACATGTCTTGATCTGTGTTTGAGCACACTTGTAAAATGCAGGTTGATGCATAGACACATAAAAACAATTGTTTTTTATGCGACCTATTCACCCCACAGTGCTGCGTTGATCTGGGTTGCTTTTAATTGCATGTTATGTTAAGTCAACCAAGCATTGTGGTGTGAAAGGACACATAAAAAAACAATTGTTATGGTATGTGAGGCACTCAGAGGTGAGGGGGATCCAGCCAGGAGCACCGGTGGGGAACCCCAGAAGAAGTGGATCCGGGCTGCTCTGTGCAAATCCATTAAAGGTAAGTATAACATGTTATGTTTAGAAAATTAAAATGTATCCTTTTCAATCACTTTCAATTGTTGCACACATTGCTAAATGAGAGGCAGTCTAATTAGCCTCTAAGCCCTGGTTCACATATGTGCGGGTGGTGCCGCTGCGGATCCGCACGAAAATCCGTGCAGCCGCACCACCCGCACAGAAGAATGCGGACCCCCTGGTGGGTGCCATTATTTCTAATGGCATGCCACCCGCACTGGAAAACACAACTGTACTGGGAAGTGAGGTTCCCGTGCGGCCTGCATTTTCAGAAGTAGTGCAGGGACTTCTTCCCTGCATGTCACGGGGCACGGAAGTCCATTCAAATGAATGGGCTCTCATGCCCGTGCAAATTGTGGCCCGCACGGCTGCATATATGTGAACCAGGGGTTAGGGCTTATTCTCGTTATATGTGACCTGCATTTTTCTGCTCAAGAACAACACTGCAATGGCACTTAGAAAACAATTGATTTCTATGTGCCTCATTCACAAAGTTGCAGACATGCTGTGTTTTTCCAGCTCACCACACAGTATGGTACTACAGTTTAGCTGTGGCAAATAAAATTTAATTACATGTCATTTTGTGACACTTTAATAAAGTTAAAAGAAATAAAAGAAACAAAATGTAAACATTCTGATTGGCTGTAGTTTCAAAATGTATGAATAGTTACAAATTATAATAACAGAGTACATATACTAAACTATGGACCGGCAGAAGACTAACTGATTTCAACCAAGTGAGGAAATTGCTTTTTTTCACTAGAACTAGTGTCCCCAGTGAAAGATTTCCCCTCTGTTCCTGTTCTAGTGACAACTCAAAATTTGAGATTTTCTTTCACTCTCAGCAATAATGATCAGCAGGAAAAATAGAGAGGGTGATTCTCCCTAACAGAGGCAAAGACAACAATAAAAAACAGTTTGGTGTTTTAATTCCTCTCTACTCTGTCCAAAATGAAAAAATTATTTGCCTTTAGGGCTCATACACACTAGCTTTGGTATCTGAAGTGTGATGTGTGTTCAGATCCCTCTTCAGAAAGAATTTGACAGGCCCGGAGCTCAATGTCCTATTCCTGATCCCTGGGGTCGTGGAGAGAGAACCTGCAGCTGAAATTCTAGGAGCTGTCATGATGCAATAGGTCATTGGGACCTGGGGTTCGCCCTCGTGGACAGCAGCTGCTGGGAAATGCCACTGATGGGCCTCTTTGCACATGGACTCTACGTTTTGCATGTATGCCGAGGAAGCACAGCCTGAGTTAGGAGTAGGCACATCGGAATATTCCTGTTTTTGCATGTTGGACTTTGAGATGTTCATTTTACACTTTTCCAAGTAAAGCTTTGAAACTTTGTTCCCGCCTAATCTGAAGTTACTCAAAGGGGTGTAATGCAAGTAAGTGGCACCAATGGTTAGCACAAAGAGGCATCCTAGTGCAAGTTACACATGTGGTTGCCATCCTGTGCAGAGGTACGGAAGTTCAAGAGTTAAAGTCAAGTGCATATTGGAGCCTACTCTAGGTGCATGGTGGGGGTCCATTCTGCTACAGGGACTGGTATTGGAAAACGCTGGACAGATGGCTGTGGTCAGTGTTCAGCACTAATTGCAAGCTACAATGGGAAGATGTACATTTACACAGGGACATGAGAGGTAACTGGAGAACAGTCGTTGTGCAAGTATACAGACTGTATTGGTCATTTCTAATGTCAGAGGACCGCCTTAAGGTCAAGTCTTTCCCCACAGCAGCCTCGACCTTGTCCCAGGGCATTGATGAAACAGTACAAACATAAAGGCACCCTTTATGTGTGATGTAGAGTGATCCTGTTACAGGTGCTTAGCGTAGCCCAGAAGAATCCACCCTGGAGGTAATCCTCCTTTATGACCCAGACTTGGCACCCAATGAGTTAATGGGGAACATGGAGAAAGGTCCGTCATCAGCTACCCTGCCCTACTGACACTCTCACAGTGTCCCTAATCACCGCCACACCAGTTACTGTGGCCCTGATCATCACCACACCAGCTACAGTGTCTCTGATCACTGCCACACCAGTCCCAGTGTCCCTGATCACTGCCACACCAGTCAAATTGTCCATAATCACTGCCACACCAGTTACAGTGTCCTGATCACCACCACACCAATTACATTATACTGATCACCACCACACCAGTTACAGTGTTCTGATCACCACCACACCAGTTACATTGTACTGATCACCACCACACCAGTTAGTGTCTCTGATCACTGCCACACCAGTCCCAGTGTCCCTGATCACCTCCACACCAGTCAAATTGTCCATAATCACTGCCACACCATTTACAGTGTCCTGATCACCGCCACACCAGTTACATTGTCCCTTGGCACCGCCACACCAGTTACATTGTCCCTCGGCACCGCCACACCAGTCATATTGTGCATAATCACTGCCACACCAGTTACAATGTCCTGATCACCGCCACATCAGTTACATTGTTCCTCGTCAATGCCACACCACTTACAGTGTCCCTGATCACTGCCACTCCAGTCATATTGTCCTGATCACTGGCACACCCAGTTACAGCATCCCTTATCATGGCCACACCAGTTACAGTGTCCCTGATCACCACCACACCAGTCATATTATCCATAGTCACTGTCACACCATTTACAGTGTGCCTTATCATGGCCACACCTGTTACATTGTCCCTCGTCACCCCTATACCAGTTACAGTGTCACAGATCGCCACCACTCCAGTCATATTGTCCTGATCACTGCCACACCAGTTACAGTGTCCCTTATCATGGCTACACCAGTCCCAGTGTCCCTGATCAGCGCCACACCAGTCGTATTGTCCATAATCACTGCCACACCAGTTACAGTGTCCCTGATCACCGCCACACCAGTCGTATTGTCCATAATCACTGCCACACCAGTCGTATTGTCCATAATCACTGCCACACCAGTTAGTGTCCCTGATCACTGCCACACCAGTCGTATTGTCCATAATCACTGCCACACCAGTTACAGTGTCCCTGATCACCACCACACCAGTCGTATTGTCCAGAATCACCGCCACACCAGTCACAGTGTCCCTGATCACTGCCACACCAGTCGTATTGTCCAGAATATAGTTTGGCCTAAATTTATGAAAACCAATTATTAAATTGCAGAATTTATAACAGAAACTAAGAAAAACTTTTTAGTTTTGTTTTTACAAAAATGTTGGTCTTTTTTATTTATATAGCAATAAATAAAAACCCACCAAAAGAAAGCTCTATTTGTCTAAAAAAAAAAGTGTGAAGTGTCTAAAAATTGGCCTGGGCAGGAAGGGGGTGGAAGTGCCTGGTACTGAGGTAGTTAAATACTAACAGTGGCCATACACACTGCAATGATTTCTTTATCTGATCAATGTGCAGTTCAGTGAAAACGATTATATCTGCAAACACTCAAATTATTATTATTATTATTATACAGTATTTATAAAGCGCCAATAGTTCACTCAGCGCTGTACATTACAAAGGGGGACAGAACATGTGACAGAACAATACCAATACAATGCAAAACATGAGGGGATCGAGGGCCCTGCTCTTTCGAGCTTACAATCTAGAAGGGATGGGATAGTGGTACAGGAGGAGATAGCTGTGGGGGATGGAGTGGTAGGAAGAATGGAGGAGGTCAGCAAGTTAGCAGGGGGTGAGGTAGGCTTCCCTGAAGAGATGGGTTTTCAGGGTGCGCCTAAAGGAGAGGAGAGTAGGTGATAATCTGATGGGTTGGGGCAGGGAGTTCCAGAGGATGGGTGACACCCTGGAGAAGTCCTGGAGGCGGGCATGGGAGGAGGAGACCAGGGAGCTAGAGAGAAGGAGGTCTTGTGAGGAGCGGAGTGTGCGTGCTGGGTGGTACTTGGATATTAGGTCAGTGATGTAGTTCGGGGCAGTATGGTGGACAGCTTTGTACGTCAGTGTTAGGATTTTAAATTTGATCCGTTGCGCAATCGGAAGCCAGTGGAGGGATTGGCAGAGGGGGGTGGCGGAAACGGAGCGTTTGGAAAGGTGAATGAGTCTGGCAGCCGTATTCAGGATCGACTGAAGCGGGGATAGCCAGCGGCGAGGCAGGCCAGTGAGGAGGGAGTTGCAGTAGTCGAGTCGTGATATGATGAGGGAGTGGATGAGCTGTTTAGTGGTTTCTGGGGTTAGGAACGTGCGGATTTTGGCGATGTTGCGGAGGTGGAGTCTGCACGAGTTTGTTAAAGATTGGACTTGGGGCTGGAAGGATAGGTTGGAGTCCAGAATGACACCAAGTACTCTGGCCTGCAGAGCGGGTTTGATATTGGCGTTGTTGGATGTGATGTAGAAGTCAATGGGGGGTGGGGTTCGGGCTGGGGGGAAGACAAGGAGCTCGGTTTTGGAGAGATTCAGTTTAAGGAAGTGGAGCGACATCCATTCTGATATGTCGCTCAGTAGGTGTGTGATTTGGGCAGAGACCGAGGGGGTGAGGTGGGGGGTTGAGAGATAGATTTGTGTGTCGTCGGCATAGAGGTGGTAGTTGAAGCCGTGAGAGTGTATGAGTTGGCCAAGAGAGGAGGTGTAGATGGAGAAGAGAAGGGGCCCAAGGACAGAGCCTTGAGGGACCCCAACAGAGAGGGGGAGTGAGGGGGAGGTGGTAGCATTATAGGTAACGCTGAAAGAGCGTTGTGACAGGTAGGATGAGAGCCAGGAGAGAGCAGAATCTCTGAGGCCGAGGGAGTGTAGTATTTTGAGGAGGAGGGGGTGGTCAACTGTGTCGAAGGCCGCAGAGAGGTCAAGGAGTAGGAGCACTGAATAGTGGCCATTAGCTTTGGCGGTTAGAAGGTCGTTGGAGAGTTTGAGTAAGGCGGTTTCGGTGGAGTGTAGGGGGCGGAAGCCAGACTGTAGGGGATCGAGGAGGTTGTTGTCGTTGAGGTGAGAGCATAGGCGGGTGTAGACGAGGCGCTCGAGGAGTTTAGATGTAAGTGGGAGCAGGGAGATGGGTCTGAGGTTGTTCGGGTCATTGGGGTCCAGGGAGGGCTTTTTAAGTATGGGGGTGATGTGTGCATGCTTCAGTGGGGAGGGGAAAGTGCCGGAGGAGAGGGAGAGATTAAAGATGTGGGTGAGGGAGCGTAGGATGGAGGGGGAGGGAGGTCGTAGGAATTGTGAGGGGATAGGGTCGAGGGGGCAGGTGGTGAGGCGGGCATCAGAGAGGATCTTGGAGACTTCCTCGATGGTAGTAAGGTCAAAGGTGCGGAGTGTTGGGGGAGCTTCAGTATGAGGAATGTAGGGTGGGGTGGGAGAGGAGGTCAGAGCAGTGGTGAGGCCGTGGGAGAGGGGTGAAGAGGGGGTAGCTAAGTGAGGAAGAAGGGGGTTGGAGGGAGTTTGAGCAGCGACGAAGTCCCTGCGGGTAATGTCGAGGGGGAGGGGGGATGATGGGGTAGCTGTGTGAGAGGGGACGGGTTGAGAGGGCGTGTGAGTTGCGGCAATGTCCTTGCGAATTGTGTCAATCTTGTTTTTGAAGTGATTGGCAATATCAAGGGCGGTGAGTGAGGTGCTGGGTGGAGGTGGGGGTGGAGAGAGTAGAGAGTTGAAGGTGGAGAAGAGTCGGCGAGGATTGGAGGAGAGGGCCTTGATGAGGGTCAGGAAGTAGGCTTGTTTGGCTGCGTGGAGGGAGGAGGTGTAGGTGCGGAAGGCAGATTTGTAGCAGGTGAAAGCTTGTTGGGATTTTGTTTTGCGCCATAGTCGCTCCAGGGCACGACTGCGTCGTTTGAGGGTTTTGGTGTGATCAGTCTGCCAGGGCTGGAGCGGTCGGAGTCTGATGTTGCGTGTGGTTAAAGGCGCTAGTGAGTCAAGGGCTGCTGACAGCGCGTTGTTGTAGGCAATCATAGCCAAGTCGGGGCAGGACAGGGGGAGGATGCGGTCGTGGAGTTGATCAGCTGCAGAGTGGAGGGGGGCAGGGTTAAGGTTGCGGAGGTTATGGCTGGTAGTAGTGTGACATTTGGAGGGGTAGGTGTTGGAGGACGAGGAGATAGAGAAGGTGATCAGGTTGTGGTCAGAGAGAGGGAAGGGGGTGTTAGTGAGGTTGTGGGGAGCGCAGCGGTTGGAGAAGACAAGATCAAGGATATTACCGTCGGAGTGGGTGGTGGATTGTATGCACTGTGCAAGTGCAAAGGAGGAGGTTAAGTGGAGGAGACGGGCTGTGTCCGGGTTGTCAAGGTTGACAGGGATGTTGAAATCCCCAAGAATGATGGTGGGTAGCTCAGAGGAGAGGAAGAAGGGTAGCCAGGAGGGGAAGTCTTCCAGGAAGCGGGGTATGGATCCAGGAGGCCGGTATATCACAGCAATCTTCAGGGGGGTTGCGGAGAATAGTCGGACGCAGTGGGCCTCGAAGGAGGAGAAGGATAGGGAGGGGGGGTTTGGGAGGACTCGGAAGGTGCTCTGCGGTGACAGGAGCAGACCAACCCCACCACCTTTACGACATTAAGTCTGGGTGAGTGGGTCCAGGTGAGACCTCCATAGGAGAGTGCAGCAGGGGAGGTAGAGTCAGTGGGCTGGATCCAGGTTTCCGTGATCGCCAGGAGGTTGAGGGAGCGGGAAACAAAGAGGTCGTGGATGGCGGTAAGCTTGTTGCACACCGATCGGGCGTTCAATAGCCATCATTCCCCTTCTGATTGACTTAAACTGGCCATACACATGCAGATTTTCAGACCAGAATATTAGTATGAAAATTCTTTGAAAATTTGGTTAATTGACAAATGTCGTTCGAAAATTGTCTTTTGCTTTTAACATTCGAGTTTAAAATGAATGTAATTTCTGAACGATAACCATATATACTGGCCGAAAATATGTTTGATCTAGAAAAGTTTTCCTTCTTGCCCTGTAGAATTTTCCCGTCACTGCTGTCGAAAACAAACATCAATTTGACCCTACTAACGATTAGTAAATCAAACAAAAATTCTCAAACGAAAATCTATATGTGTATGGCCAGCTTTAGACTCAATTTTGATTGGCCAGGATGAAATATTATTGATTGGTTTGCATCAATCTGTAGCACTGACGTATTTTGTTCATCAATACAATTGCAATTCGATGAATCAGATTATGAGATTACATGGTGGAAAAAGAAATCATTTATGATCGCATCTTAACTATCCCCTTTGCCATGTGTGGCATATTGATTAAAAGGCTTGTTGAGTATTGATGTATTATTCCTATGGAAGAGATCGATTTGAAAAGAAATGGATCATTCCCCAATTCAAAGCCAATGGAAGCTGCAAATCGCACGGACCAATGGCAATGCACCTCGGGATTGTGAGCAGTACTTGTCAGACTATTGGCCGAATGAGTTATGAATGGGTAATCTGTATTGGTAGGAGGATGTTATTCGTCAACCAATCGTGTTACACGTTTTCTCTGCCATCACTTTTCCTTATTCTGCCGTTCTGTTTCTAGGAGCCGTGACGAACCTGCACTCTTTTTTTTCATTGGTCGGAGACTAAGGGTTAGCCGGAAAGCGTTCACGATACTCCCTCCTTTCTGTTACCCGCCGCCATCATGGTGAGTAGCCTGCTCTTGTGCTCTGAGAGGCCGAGGGCGCTGTGTGCTCCCTGGAGGGAGGATGGATAGGTGACGGAGCCCCGGAGAGCGGGCATGGCCCCTACTGTGTGTGCTGTGGTGTTAGAATGTCCTAGGTGAGTTTAGGAGGGGAGGTCGGGGCGGCATGGAGAGCCAGGCTGAGGCCTGGGAGAGCCCGGCGTGTGTGTTCATCTGCTGGGAGTGTGCAGACTTGTCCAAAGTGAGGGAGGCCTGAGATCCCCCCATGGGAGGGGTGTGTGTCTTGTGCTGGACACATGGCGGGGCCTACTCCTCATCTACCTGATCGGGGATAGGCTGTGTGGAGGTGATCCTTCACCCGGACACTCATCATGGCTCCAATATGTCTGAATGTTGGCCTAAGGGCCAGTTCAACCCGGAAGTAGGGTTGCACCTCATCCCTGGAAATCTGAACACAGGTTCTGTGGTGGATTAAACTGCCTTAGGCTGCATTCACACTTGTGCGACTTCAAAATCCTGCAAATTTCATTGTGAGTGGATGAGTGTGGCTTTGACCAAGGATAATTGTTTCTTCTGTACAAAGTCACATGTACAACATTCAGGTGCAACTTTGGGGGGTTTACATTGAAGTCTATGGCCCTCAAGTCGCATGAAAGTATGTAGTGCAGGAACTACTTTGAGGTCGCACAGCTATGAATGGTACCCATTGGAAAACATGGGGGGGGGGGGGGGAGGAGGTAACTTGTCATGGAACTTTTGACCACAAAGTCACATGACTAGTTGCATAAGTGTGAATGGAGCCTTAGTGCCTGATCTGCATTTAGTTCTCCTCAGAACCTGTGTGAGGTTTGTGTTTATAGGGATGAGGTGCTAACCCTTCCTGGAAAGGTCACCGTCTCATGTGTTCTGGGTTAGCCTTTCATTTCAATAGGATGGATGCCTAAAGTACCGGAATGTGCAAACAGTAGTGCAAGGACTGTTCGGAAGTCGATGTTATGCCGGCTGTCTCCATCCCATCACTCCAGATGCAAAGTACTTTGGGAATAATGCAAGTCAGACACTAGAGGTTCAGATGCAGAACTGGGATCGTTATTATGGCTTGAGCTTATGTATAGTGCGAACGTTGGGGATTTCCGTAAAGCACCAATCAGGATACATTCTAGATGTTACAATAAACCATGAAGTGGTGTGTCCTAAGCTGTCATAGACAAGATGGTAACTTCTACAATTCTTCAAGGCCTAGAGACACCTACATAAGATAACATTTCATTCTTCAGGGAACCTCCTGTTCATGGGGAACAAAAGTTAGTAAGCCTACCCCCTGGTTCACATATGTGCGGGCCGTGATTTGTCCCTGCACTTCTTGGGAAATCGCATCCCGCACGGGAACCAAGGTTCGCAGTACGCTTGTGATTTCCAATGCAGGCGGCGTGCCATTACAATTAATGGCACCTGTCTATGGGTCCTGCGTTCCTCTGTGCAGGTGGTGTGGCTGCAGGTATTTGTGCGGTCCCGTGAAATCTTGGGTAAAGCAAAGGTTAGTTAACTATTAACCCTTTCAAGGACTACTTTTTCAGACCTTTCCGCACTGTACTTAATGGTACTGCAGTACATGTGGTTTGATGGACACAAAAGCACTGCATTTGCAAGTTGTGTTTAGAGTGTCATTAATAATTGGCACCCCCGTGCATCTCACAAAGGCAGAGTGTTTGTGTGCAGTGTGGGAAATGCACACTGAATGCATTTTTTACACACTGTGTTCACCTTAGGTAGAGTCCCCCAAAGCCTCTGTAAGGTGCTCCACTTGGTGGTCCTGCGTAATTTCTAATGCAGGACCATTGTATGTGAGGGCCCACTGACAACCTGACGTGGTGTAGAGAAGAGATCAGGGGATCAAGGAATAAGGGAAGTATAGCAGCCTATTCCTTACATCTAGTCCAAACCAGAACACGGTGCGGGAACCCCACATTTCCGTGTGCATTTCCTGCATGGCATTCAAAACTGGCTGTGTCTGCAATCTGAAGCAGGTGTCAACAAATATAGGGTCCTTTCACACTATGAACTACATGTGAATCGCACAGGAACGCTATGTAGTTCTTGTGCAATTCACATGTAGTGCGATCTCGGCTCATTCATTTTGAATGGGCTGAAATCACACCTCACCAGAAGTAGTGCATGCACTACTTTTTTGAAATGTGCAGCAACTGGAATGCAGGGAACTTTTGTACCATGTGCAAATGTTGTGCAGGCAAACGTTAACTTTGCACTGATACCCACAGCAGATCACAAGGGCAGTGTGATTGGAATGCGGCGTGGGAAGCTGCACAGGAACGAGGCTTTCCCGCACTCCATTTTAGTGTGAAATGGCCCTGAAGGACACCCCAAACGCAGGTTACAAGCACAGCGCGGTTGCCCACACAGGGTAGCTTGGTACAGAAGTCTCATGCGATGCGTTTGCAGTGAGTTTTCAAAAGTAGTGCATATGTTACTTTTGGTACAGTGTAATTTCAGCCAATTCCATATGAATGGGCTAAAATTGCGCTGCACAGGAACCCACAGAGCATTCGTGTGCAATTTCCAATGTGAACTGGCACTTAGGCCAGGGTCACACTTATGTGAGTGCAGGAATCGCACCTGTTCTTGCACCCACAACTACCCGCAGCCAAAATACGCTGTTCTTAACAGATACGCAGGACTGCTGTTCATTCTTAATGGCACTCCCATGCATCTAATAAAAAAAAAAACACGCATTTGCGGGTTTGGGGAATTGCATGGCGTGAAAGCATCATGCGATTTTCATGCGATTTCCCTGCCACTGTGTTTTGAAGAAAGGTACAAAAGGAAAAAAAGTAATCTTTTTTTTTTTTTTTTTTTTTTTCTTTTTTTAAATGTACCCCAGTAGTGGGGGTCTTGCAGTGCAAGGGTTAACTATTTACCAGATAGGTTCAACTTTGGTAACACATTACACTTGTATTTAGGGTGTAACATGTTGCTTTGCAGCAACCCCCCAGCGGGCAGGGTTTCCTCTCCCCTGCAGCCACTATCACTATTAATACTGGTGCGGCTTTGTGTGACTGCACATGCACAGAGATCTGTGAATAAGTCATCTCACCGCATCAGACAGCATGTAGTTCCCAATAGAGTACAAGCTGAATAAGCGTGCTTTGTAGTCCATGAACCCTTCCTGCAGCACTGAAACTGACAGGCCATATAGTTGGGGGCAGAGAGCTGAAGGGAAGGGTCTGCAGGAACTTGAGATTGCACCCTCGATGCTCTAATCACAGGTACAACGCTCTGCTGTCTCTTGTATTTGGAGGTACAAAAGTGCATTTATTCATTATTTCACAAAGGTGAACTTCTTGAAGTCTAGGAGACCAGTCCCCCGAAACCTCTCTACGGTGCTTCAGCTAGAAGGATAAATGTCACCAACAGGGACACAGCAGTAAAAACCTAATTATTGAAAACTAGAAGTGCGCTCTTTAGATCTGCAATATAATTGCTATTGGCAGCAATTTTCTAGTATTTATATTCTGAAACGTTGTTTTAACAATTAAAAATAAAACACGTTTGTCTAGCAAGCTGGACTGACCTTTTTTTTTTTTTTTTCCTCTATATCTTGCAGGTGTTCAAACGCTATGTGCAGATAGGCCGTGTTGCCTACATCTCTTTTGGTCCCCATGCTGGTAAACTTGTGACAATTGTTGATGTAATTGACCAAAATAGAGTAAGTATTAGAAATGCTTATGACATCATTATTTATGTTGGTGAGATTTTTGTGATGTGTGTTAAACCTGAAAGAAAAAAATGTGATATATTGTAGCATACCAACCATTTGGCTACATTTGTTTTTCTTTTTGCACCCCCGCCCCCCTTTCTCCTGGTGATATGGCCAGTAATAACCTTATGTATTCGAATATCTCCACCCTGGATAAATGAGCACGGGAGAAGATTTGGACAACATAATTTTCAGTTGGGCGAGGGCAAGGAGGAAGAAACAACAAAGTGTTCCCATAGTTAATAGCCAATGTGGTGGTTTGGTGCCATTGATGCCAGCAAAGCTGCCACTGGCCAAAGTGCAGCCCCTCTAAATTCTGAAGCACAAAAAACTGGCAGTTTTGTTTAGAAAGTTTGGAGACGCCTGCCTAACCCCTACATAATTACGTATTTTCAGTTGTATATTAAACAGTTAATTTAATTAATGTGAAAATCATTAAAAATGCTAAATTATTGCTGCTTTTTTACCCCTATGGTAATTGTAACTGCTTTATATAAAGCTAATTCCTGTGAGAGTCCTAAAGTTACAAGAGCCACTTACCTAAAACTTTCACTTTGGGCTTGATTACACTTTGCATTTGGGGGCAGTAAAAACAGCCAGTTTAGGTGTGTTTTTTTTTTTTTTTTTTTTTTCTTTTCTTTTCTTTTCTTTTCCTGCCCTCTCAAGATGCAAAGGCAAACAGACAGGTGTACACATGTTACACCTGTTTCATGGGTGTGCTTAAAATTATATACCCTTTTGGAGTTCAACCAGTGTTACCACCACCAAACATTCAAATTAATTGGGCTGTGATGAAAACCTCATGTAATGCTCACGGTTGTGGCACAGTGATGCAGCATTATCAAGGCTGAAATGGGCGGTGAGAAGGTAACCTATATAGACTGATTTAACACCTAAACTCAGGTGTTAATTTACTAAAACTGCAGAGTGCAAATCTGGTGTAGCTCTGAATAGAAACCAATCGGCATCCAGATTTTATTGTCAAACCTTAAAGTGATACTAAACCTGAAAACTTTTTTTTACCTCTATGCATTTCTTGCATTAAGGTAAACCATGCTCACCCTTCCTCATGTGAAGGGAAAGGGAGGGGAGAAGATATCAGCGCTGTGCACAGCTGCATCTCTTCTCCCCTTGCTTTCTCTTCACACAGGGACTTTTAACAGCAGCAGGAGTCATTGGCTCTTGCTGCTGTTAGTCAAGTGTGGTGAAGAGGAAGTGAGGGGGTGGTGCTATGTCCCGCTGTGTGTGTCTATGGAGCACAGCTCCATAGACACACAGGTCAGACGCATGAAGCGATTGTCCCCATAGCAAATGGCTTGCTATGGGGACTCACGAAGAGGAGGAGTCAGGATTGCCGGTGGGGGACCCGAGAAGAGGAGGATCTCAGCCACTCTGTACAATACCACTGCATGGAGCAGATGAGTATAACCTGTTTGTTTTAATTTAAAAAAAATTCCTTTTAATACCTTTTTATGTAGCTGAGTAATTTTGTGTAGGGGGCACATATTTTTTAAAGGATACCTTTCATTATGTTACACCCATATTCAGGGTGTAACATGGTATGAATAGGCCGGCCCCCACTTTGATAGCTAGTGGGGGATCTTCCGCACGGCCGTGTCACTTATTCACAGTTTTCTGTGAATGAGAAACTGCAAGTCCCAACAGCCTTGGTGGGTGTCAGCTTGTACTTCTCAGTGAACTACCATGAGACTGGAGCGCTGTGGTAGTTCATGGATTCTTCCTGTCAGTATATCTGCTGGCCTGTACATACCATATGTGCAAGCAGATATACTGACAGGTCTGCAGAGACCTGCATGGCACCTGCGATCTGATCACTGGTGGAATGGTTTACAGGCTGCTGCAACAAAAAAATAATAAATGCACTTTTTTTTTGTTTTGCAAAAGGTGAACTTATCCTCTAAGCAGCCACTGTCATACTTTGCAGAAGAAACGGCTGCACTGATGTTTGCCAGATAGTGTATCATATATTTAAAATAAGGATTTTACTTTTTGTTATATACTTGATTAAATCCAATGTCCTTCATGTCAGAGCAATAATGTCACAAGCGCATTGCTGTATATTTACTGTTTATAGCGTGTTTGTTGAATTATCGAATTATCTATCTACAGGCTCTTATTGATGGTCCCTGCACTGGTGTAAGAAGGCAGGCCATGCCATTCAAGTGCATGCAGCTTACTGACTTTGTTCTGAAGTTCCCCCACAGGTAATTAGATGTTAAAGGCTAAAAGCACTTTGTAAGAGAAGGTAGGGTCATCCTTCATTTAAAGCGTATCTAATGTCATTTTACATTTGGGATGGAGGAGAGAAATCTGTCAGCTTTAATCTGTCTGCACTGGGAAGGTTCACCCTCTATTTGTTCTGGTGACTACTGTGATTATAAGTCAGTGATATGTGGAAACATTTTACAGTTGTTACCAGAACAGGGCGTTTTGGTGACAAATTTCTGAATGGAATTCCTTCACTTTGGAGAGATCTCATCTTTTCTGTTTTGTCAACAGGAAGTGAGGCAGGCCTTCCCCCAATGAGACCAGTAATAAAACTGATATGTTTTGTAAATGTTTTCTGGACCTGAATATATTCAGAGTGGATTTAGCAAGCTTAGAATAAACAGTTTCTGAAATCTTAGTTGTTTTTCACGTTTAAATATCAGTGAATCTTGCATAATTTTAAAATTGTTTTCTAGCTTACAGTAAGTTTACCATATAGTTGATTTTTTTCTCTTTTAGTGCTCGGCAGAAATATGTCCGTAAAGCCTGGGAGAAGGAGAAGATCAATGAGAAGTGGACTGCTACTAACTGGGCAAAGAGGATTGATGCTAGAGAGAGGGTAACTAATTTTGGCAGTACAAAAAATGTCCACTGCCTCAGTCTATAACTGGCCTTCACAACAAAGCACATATAAGGGCAACGCATGTCAAACAAAAGAGAAAAATTCCAGGCTCAACTAGCCAGCCTGCAAACAAGGGTCCACCTGCCCTTGGTCTATCCATGTGCCTCTACTATGGGGGCTCCCAAAATTTGTAGAGTTAGGACTACAGAATATATAAGGGTGCCGTGAGGAGGCTCTGTAGCTTACGCATGTTTGCAAATGTGTGCAAACTAAACCCCTGTTTTTAACTCGTACTGTTAGACAGGTTAATTTGGTTTGTTTACAGGCTGGCTGGCAAGTTGAGCCAGGAACTTTTCTCTTTTGTTTGACGTGTATTTATGGAAGGTAATGGTGGTGCACTGATTTTCTCAAATTCTTGTTGACGCCTGCACTAGTTCATAATCTGCTCGGTGAGAAATTTGCATGACAGGTGCCCCTTCTTCTTCTTCTTTTTTTTTTTTTTTTATGCCGTGGTTCCACCCACTGGCCTCACTCTTTCCCTGGAGCTGCAGTGATGCATGAGTGATGTCACTCCTGAAGAAGCTGATATATGTATGCATAGTTTGAATTTGTGTGATTCCATTTTTGTTTTCCAGAAAGCAAAGATGACAGATTTTGACCGTTACAAAGTTATGAAGGCAAAGAAAATGGTAAGCTTAGCCTTTATGTCCACAATAAAAAGTGTTGATTGCTGGGAGCAGATGCCATACACTAGTTCCAGTTGAATATTTGAATGATGGACAAAATAACCACATCATAATTGAACATGAAAACCCTGGTTAAAATAAGTTTCATTTGTACGGCAAAGATCTAGTCATGAAAGTGTTGCTTCTCACTTGTTTCCAGACTATGAAGCAACAAATGCGCCATTAAATGATGGAGGGGGGGGGGATTCTGAGGACAGCTTGGTAATGTGTCCTATTAGCATTCATAACAGTGTTGGTATCTGTGCTTTATTTTTAAGATGGCTTCTAGAATGGTGATCATTTGGGCACACTTGAATGTTTGTTTTGATTTTGAGCATTCTGAATATAATACTAATAGACTTGTATTGGTCTTTCAGAGGAACAAGATAATCAGACATGAAATGAAGAAACTCCAGAAAGAGGCTACCAAGCCAGCAAAATAAATTTCTCTTAAAAAGAAATAAAATCTGGTTTATAGACTCTTGTGTCTGGTTGAACTTTTTTTGTGTATGCACCACAATTTCAGCCTAACCTTTGGGAGGTTGAAGGAATGTATTAGTGAATGTAAATACAGCAATGATTTATTTCAGGTAACGGTATTTATGACTGTTATGTATTTCAAAGCTGAACAAATGTGCCATACCATTTTGATGTTTTTCTACACACTAAAATGACATGGTTCTTGTTCTGTAGACCTGTGTCAAATGGCAGTAATAAAAATGCTTTTCACTATAAAAGCAACCTGCTGTAAGACAAACACAGGGCTAGCAATGGTCTTTCAAATGCAAGCCGACTGAGTGTCACTCCAGATTTACTCTAACATTGTGTTGTAAAGCAGTGCATTTGTATGTATGAAAAGGAATTTTGGAAGAAATAGCCTCTCATTAGTCCCCTTCTGAACATGCTATTTGCCTGGTTGTATCTGGCTTTCCTGTTTGAGTCTGCATGATGTGAGAACACCTGCATACATTTTCTGGGTTTGTGCTGATGTCAAAGGCTCAGTATGCCATCTAGGAAAATGGCAACATTTTAAAGCAGTGGTAAAATCTGCTTTTGCAACTTTTACCTACAGGTAAGCTTATAACAGCTCACCCTTACCCCCCCCCCCCCCCCCCGTATATTTGTATAAAGTGCAAAGCAAAAATTCAGTGGATAGGGTTTCATTTTATACACCAATCGCAATTTGTTTTAAAGACTAAATGAGGATTGCTCTTTAGTTTGAAACTACAGTGAGGAACAGAAGTATTTGAACACCCTGCAATTTTACAAGTTCTCCCACTTAGAAATCATGGAGGGGTCTGAAATTCACATTGTAGGTGCATTCCCACTCTGAGAGACAGAATTTAAAAACAAATTCAGGAAATCACATTGTATGATTTTTAAAGAATTTATTTGTCTTGCACTGCTGAACATAAGTATTTGAACACCTGAGAAAATCAGTGTTAATATTTGGTACAGAAGCCTTTGTTTGCAATTACAGAGGTCAAACGTTTCCTGTAGTTCTTGACCAGGTTTGCACACACTGCAACAGGGATTTTGGCCCACTCCTCCCCACAGATCTCCTAGATCTGTCAGGTTTCGGGGCTGTCGCTGAGCAACATGGAGTTTTAGCTCCCTCCAAAGATGTTCTATTGGATTTAGGTCTGGAGACTGGCTAGGCAACTCCAGAACCTTGATATGCTTCTTATGGAGCCACTCCTCGGTTATCCTGGCTGTGTGCTTCGGGTTGTTGTCATGTTGGAAGATCCAGCCACGACCCGTCTTCAATGCTCTGACTGAGGGAAGGAGGTTGTTGCTCAAAATCTCAAAACAAATGGCCCCATTCATCCTCTCCTTAATATAGTGCAGTCATCCTGTCCCCTTCACAGAAAAGCACCCCCAAAGCATGATGTTACCACCCCCATGCTTCACAGTAGGGATGGTGTTCTTGGGATGCATTTCATCCTTTTTCCTCCAAACACGACAAAGTTTAGACCAAAAAGTTCTACTTTGGTCTCATCTGACCACATGACTTTCTCCCATGCCTCCTCTGGATCATCCAGATGGTCATTGGCAAACTTCAGACGGGCCTGGACATGTGATGACTTGAGCAGGGGAACCTTCCGTGCAATGCATGATTTGAAATCATGATGGCGTAGTGTTCTACTGACAGTGACCTTTGAAACTGTGGTCCTAGCTCTCTTCATATCATTGACCAGCTCCTCCCTTGTAGTTCTGGGATGATTCCTCACCTTTCTTATCAGTGATTCCCCACGAGGTGAGATCTTGCATGGAGCCCCAGTCTGAGGGAGACTGACAGTCGTCTTTAGCCTCTTCCATTTTCTAACAATTGCTCCAATAGTTGATCTATTTCCAGCCTTGTAGAGGTCCACAATTTTGTCTCTGGTGTCTTTTGACAGCTCTTTTGTCTTGCCCATGGTAGGAGTTGGAGTCTGACTGACTGTGGGGTGGACAGGTGTATTTAAAGAGCTCAGACAGGTGCTACTAAGTTAGATTAATGAGTGGAGTAGAGGTGGACTTTTTAAAGGCACAGTAACAGGTCTTTGAGAGCCAGAATTCTTGCTGTTTCTTAGGTGTTCAAATACTTATGTTCAGCAGTGCAAGACAAATTCTTTAAAAATCATACAATGTGATTTCCTGAATTTTTTTCTTTCTTTTATTCTGTCTCTCAGAGTGGGAATGCACCTACACTGTGAATTTCAGACCCCCTCCATCATTTCTAAGTGGGAGAACATGCAAAATTGCAGGGTGTTCAAATACATCTGTTCCTCACTGTATATTAACACACATTTTGGCTTTGCACTTTATACAAATCCTATGGCCTATGAGTTTTTACCTTGTATACTATCCCTGGAGAAGGGGGAGGAAGTTCCCCCAAAACACGTTGGCTCTACTTGTTTACTTTTATCTTCAACTCAAATACCTGGGATGCAAACTACCCAAGAACCCATGTGGAAGAACAAACAACCCTCACTTGTAGAGGTGGGGCCCACATTCATGCAGAAGGCTGACCTCTAGGTTGGAGTCCTACGTCCTGAGTGGGACAGATGCTCTAAATGCATACAAGCACCTACTGCTGAAGTGGGGGAAGAAGGGTGGGGATCCTCTGACCCTTCGACACCTCCTGCATCAGAGGCTCTTCTAATGAGTGTCAGGAGCAGGTCCCTCTAAGGCAGGGATGCTCATCCAAAATTGAAGGGCAAGGGCCACTTAAGTGATTTAGTAACCAGTTATGGGCCACATTTATTTGGATAATCCCCCCCCCCCTTTTCCATGTGTTAAATAATGTGATGGAGGCTGTGTGAGGGCCCCTGGAGTATGAGGTGGGGTCACCATTGTGACTCCTGATGCTACCACCAGTGGTTGGAGTGTGGTAAAATCTATCTCAATTATGGGGCTTTGCTGTCCTCAAATGCAAACAAGCCCTTACTGTCTTGAGCCCCTTTTAAGGCTGCTTTCGTACTGATGTGCTGCAGTTTACCATAGACTTCTATTTTATCTTGCAGGTGTGCACTTTCTAAAAGCGCAACAAAACTGCATTCAGCACACCAAACCTGTAGGACATGATAGAAGTCTATGCCTTGGTGCAGCTAAATTGCAGGAAAGCCGCAGGTGCACTGCACTTGTGGATCAGTGTGAAAGCAGCCTGATGACCCTTTTTTAAAATTGCTAATATTCCCATTGCTAAACTATGCTAAATGGGAGCAGATTCTGATGAGGACAATCATATATAAGAGGAGTCCCAGGGTCAGGATGATGGGTGTCAATTCCTACAATACAAATGTAAATTAATTACAAATTAAACTCCCCCAGAGCTACTAGGGGCGTATGAGCTGAGGTCACCCATAACAATGGGACTATCTACTGTGTCTCTTAGCAAAGACATGCTGCATCTGCCCAGTAATGCAACCGGTTCCAATATGAGGCAAGGCTTTAAATATTGACAAATACAGGAAGCTGGTGGTTATGGGGGTTTCAGGTGGCCAAGGGTGACCATGTCACTGTAGGCAGGCAGTGGAAACCCACCACAGTACACAGCTCCACAATGAAGAGCCAAGTGCCCCAATGTCACATTCATGACTAGCCCTCCACGTCACTCCAACGAGGTACAGCCTCCAAAGCTACTGAAGACCAGACTTTGATCCGGATAGTTGCAGAGACCAACTCAAGAAGCAGTGTGGCAGGGAATTTTGATTGAAGCCACTGAGGAAATAATACCACAAAATTAGAAGGCTGGCAAAAAATAGGACATTTGCCTTACTAGTAAAATTAGTTTTTATTGGGTACAGTACAGGACCTTTAGTACAGTATATATACAGTTACCTTAAAGCAGAGCTCCACCCAAAAGGGGAAGTTCCACTTTATGGTATAGTCCCCTGCTCCCCGTTAAAGATTGGCACCTTTGGGGCTCAGGTACACGATTCTGACAGGTACTTGCTCCCACTTCCTCTGCGCTTGCCTAGGCAATCAGAAAAGAGGAAGTTGTCCTCCTTCCATGTTGTCTTCTAGGACACATGACAGATCCCAGAAGACTACGGGACCATTCACAAGGCACAGCGCTACTCGTGCATGCGCAGTGGGCACCTGGCTGTGAGCTGAGTGCCCACACTTAAGATGCCGGCACTGGGGAGAGAGGACGGCAGGTGAAACCGGATGCGAGGAGGACACTGCAGGATCGAGGGACAGGTGAGTGGCTATTTTTAAAAGTAGTTGCTGACACTTACTTTTTTTTTTTTACATTTTGACTGGAGGTCTGCTTTAAAGTCACTGGACATTGGCAAAAAAAAAAAAAAAAAGCCTCTCAATTTTGTTGCAAGCAACAGGGAGATCATGAAAACAGAGCGGAGGAAGATCATACTGGTAAGTGAAAATCCTGTTTCCTGACAGCTCCATGTCATCACAGCTGGGTAAGGGCCCCACCCCTCCTTTTTTCCAGGACCTAACTCATAAATTTGAGGCCACCTGCAGACTCAGCGGTCCTCTTTTTTTTTTTTTTTTTTTTCCCACCCATGTGCAGGACCTAGGTGTGCTCCTCTACCTAGCTGATCTGTCCATGCATGTGGGTTTCAGATGGACACAGTCCCTGGTGTACTGGCTAAATGACCTATAATCAAGGGAGCCCCATTGCTGGTCCTCGGGGTGGCTTTTATCACGGCTAACAGCCTTGTCTGGGGTCTGCTGGGTCTATGTGAAGTGCATAACAGAGTCTCCCCTTGGCACGCACACCCATGTAGTGCCAGTGTTTACAGCTGGATGACGGAGGTTGGGTGAGCTAAATGTAAAAATGCTTTGTATCCAAATAAATGCATTGCTAGGTATTGTGCTCCCTGCAGCTGCTGTGCATACCCTGAGCTCCTCCACAGATAGGACTCTGCATAACAGGTGTACAAAGTAATACTTTGTCTGTTCACACATGGCATTAACCTGTTGGTGGCTTCTCGTGTTTGCTTTACTACCAGCATTTCCAGAGAAGGTAGAAGAGTCACCTATGGATGACTACTGTAGCCAGCATTGCCTGTTGGAATATGGAACATCCTTTTATATTTTGTTTATACTCTCCAGTTTCTCAAAAAAAAAAAAAAGAGGGGTTTTTACAATGTCAACAATTCCTTTGGATGGTTTGTGTACATTGCAGAATATTGTTGCAGATTCCTACCTATTTTTGTTGCTCTTGACAAAACATTTTCATTATCTCCTGCTCTCTGGCAAGGCAAAGTTTGATTCATTAACCACCTGCTAAATCTGGCTGTGGTTGGAAGCTGCAGTATCAACCTCCAGCTAGCAGTTGGTAACCTTTAGTGTTTGTTACTAAGCAAGCTATTTTTCTGCTTTATTACATCAGCGGCAGGTAAAATCCTGTAAAAAGGATTCTCTAGTCTGGCAATGAGCAGTCTCAGAGCTTTCCCAAGCTAGGCAACCTTCTTCAGACTTATCAAAAAAGAAGACGCAGATGAACATGACTGTGATGAACATGAATGTAAATGTTTTATATGTTCTAGCAAAGAGTAGTCTAATAGCCTTCCCAGGCAAAACAGCCTCTTCAGACTCTCCAAAGGGGAAGAGCCGGATGAATTTCACGGTATGAATCTTGCTTTGTTTAACCACTTCCAGTCTGGACACTTTTACCCCCTTCCTGTCCTGGCCAATTTTCAGCTTTCAGTGCTCTTACACTTTGAATGACAATTACTCGGTCATGCAACACTGTACCCATATGAATTTTTATAGCATTTTTTTGAGACCGATAAAGCTTTATTTTGGTGGTATTTATTTACCACTGGGACTTTTATTTTTTTTTGCTATATAAATTAAAAAGTCCAAAAATTTTGAAAAAAAGTGTTTTCCTTATAAAATTTTGCAAATAAATAGTATTTAATCATAAATCTTGGCCAAAATGTATTCTGTTATAATTTTAGTAAACAAAATAACCCAAATTAGTTTATAACGAAAAAATTATAATTTTTAAACTTTTTTTAATATTTTTTATTATTTTTTTTTTACATACTGTCACCCTACCAGTACAGTGTCACCATGGTGACACTGTACTACTTGTGGGGGGTGATGAAGATTTTTTTTTTATACTTGTTGCTTTTACACCTATAAAGGATGTAAAATCAATCATTTCTCCTTCTCTCTATGTAGCTGCATTCTTGTAGCCATTGAGAACTACTGAGTGAGCTGTGATTGGTCACAGCTTGTCACATGGTACAAGGCTGTTGTGAATAGCCTTGTACCATGTGACCTCTGTGATAATTTACAGATTTCACACGTAGTAAGCAATGATGTCACAAGTAACATCTTGCTTAATACTCTGCATGTGATCACTGATTGGTCAATCAGTGATCACATGATCGGGACCTCGTACAGAGGGCACCGGATCGTGGTGCTGCACGCTCCCAGGGAGCGCGCACAAACAAGGTGCGGGGAGGCCATTTATAAACGGCCACTCGACCCTGCACTGCTACCGTCCGGCCGTTTATATACAACGGCCGGACGGGAAGTGGTTAAGCATTTAGAAATGAGGATGATGACACCCAACATGTTGTGACATTCATTAACCACTACCCAACCACCCTATAGCAGAAATACTGCTACAGGACGGCAAGGGTTCATAAAATCAAGTATATATACGTGATTTAGCATTTTCGGGTAAGGGGCATGCGCGCCCTACCCATGCTGCCATTCGCGGCCGTGGCTGTCAGTCACCGGGTCCCGGCCGGTAATTACCGAGGATCTCTGACAGGGAGAACGGTTTTGTTTACTAATGTTGGACATACACTATACAAATTTCTGTCCAATTTCCTTTAGATTTACCTTCAACTATGTAGTGCAAGGGCCTGCCTAATTGGATACAATTGAAAGTGTTGTTTGGGTTTGACCTCCTATTATATGGTTTTTGGTAAATCTAAAGCAAAATTCTCATGAAAATTGTATAATGTATGGCCAGCCTAAAAGTTTTCCTCCCTGTCAGCTCAGGCACACCGCTTTGGATGGCTGTGCACAGCCATCTAAAGCAGTGTGCTTACAATGAAGCACACAGAAACCTTCCCATAGTTAAACACACCCACTACACAGTTAACCCTTTGTTCGCCCCTCACATTAACCCCTTCCTGCCCAGTGCCATTAGTACAGTGTCAGTGCCTTTTTTTTTTTTTTTTTTTTTTTTTAGCACTGATCACTGTAGTCAGTTCCCCCCAGTGTCAGAATGTCCGCCGCAGTCCAGCTATAAGTCACTGATCGCTGCCATAGAAAAAAAAAATCCCATATATATACACCGCCATTTGTAAACGCTATAACTTTCATGTAAATTAATTTACACATATTGGGATTTTTGTTTAGCAAAGACATGTCACAGAATACATTCTGTCGTAAATTTAAGATGAAATTTAATTTTTATTTTTTTACTGGACATGTTTAATAGCAAAAAGTGAAAAATAATTTTTTTTTTCAAAATTGGCACTTTTTTTTTTTATAGCGCAAACATTTAAAAAAGGATAGATGATGAAATACCACCAAAAGAAAGCTCGAATCATGGGAAAAAAAGAACGTACATTTAATTTGGGTGCAGTGTTGCATGACCTTGCAATTGTCAAATTAATGCAGCGCTGTAACGTAAAAAATGGCCTGGTCAGGAGGGGGGGTAAATCCTCAGGAGGGCAAGTGGTTAAACAAGTGGCCGGTACACTCAAAAGTTTTTCCCATTCACCCTGAGAAAGGGCTATATGTTCTGGCAATTAGAAATCTCATAGCCATGCCAGGCAAGGGAGCCTCTTCAGACTCTATGAACAGGAAGATGCGGGCAAGCATGACTGTATGTATCCTGCTGGTTTAGGCAGCCAGGGATAGAGATGATGACACCTAACAGGATGTCATAGTCAAACACATTCTCAATACAAGCTAAGGCTAGGTTCACAGCTATCCAGTTTGTGTTTCTGCACTGCTTTTTGCAGTGTGTTTTTGCTGGATTTTTGATGTGTTTTGCGTTTTTTTTTTTTCAACTTGTCGCAGGGCATAATAAAATGCAAAACATATCAAAAACACCTAAAGAATGGACTACATACTTTTCTGCAGCGTCTCCATTTGCACTCTATAGAACCAAAAACGCAACGTTTTGTGTTTTAAGAAAGTCTCTGACCCTTTCTCCAAAACACATCGAGTGAAAACGCGGAGATGTGAACCTGTCCCATAGGAAATCACGTTAAATGGACTGCTGTGCATTTCTACAAAAGCAGCGGAAAACTCAGGTTTCACAGAGTTGGGCTTTAAGTAGCTGCTAGGTATAGCAAAAATTAGGATTTTACATGTAAAATAGTATACAAATATTGCATGTATTTTAAGAGTTTATTTTGCGGTTTGGATGGAGTTACAAAAAAAAATCTTTTTAATTATATTATACAATAAACATAAAGAAACATTACACAGCTATAATATACTGAAAAGCTTTAATTTTGTTTGGTCTGTTTGCACATGACAAAGGAACAAGAATTAACGTCTACCTCAAAAGTTACTGTGGTATTTCTTAATCATTGTGCAACTCTATTTACATGTACACATATAGGCATAAAATCTCTTTTGTCTGCCTTGTATCAATTAAGTTGAAATAAACAAGAAATGTTGATATGGCATAGTGAAGGAAAATGTGAACCTCCTATAATGCCAAGTTTCAGAACTCCAATAGATGGTTCTCAGTACCTAAAGACCTCGTTAATAGCACAAGGGTTTGACAGTGCAGTGTCACTATGCAGTGTCAAAAACGCACCTTCAGTTTGCACATTAAATAACATATATTTAATCTTCTCTTGATAATTAAGAGGTGACAATTCAGGTTTTACGTTAGCACTTATATAAGTTGCCTCTAGCTCAGGTCTTGTATAATAATGCTGTTCTCTAAATTGCGTAAAGTACATTACGTAGATTGCTGTCTATAATGGCAATGCCAAACTGCTCCAAACTGCTTTAAAGCCTAACTACAGGTTTAATGTGCCTTTAAATAGTACATTTCGTCCAAGCTGGCCAAACAAACTAAATAATTCACTAACAGGTGAGTGTGAGTATTAACTGTACATAGCCTCAGCTACAGTGCCTTGAAAAAGTATTCATACCCCTTGAAATGTTCAACATTTTGTCATGTTACAACCAAAAATGTAAATGTATTTTATTGGGATTTTATAAGATACACCAACACAAAGTAGCATATAATTGTGAAGTAGAAGGAAAATTATAAATGGTTTTCAAAATAAAAAATACATTTGTTTTTGGTTGTAACATGACAAAATGTGGAAAATTTTAAGGGGTATGAATACTTTATCAAGGCACTGTACATACAGCATACAGCGATATGTTACAGCAAAGGGAGAACATTCCATCTCTGGAAAAAATAAAGTTGTGCTGAGAGCTGCTCATCCATTCACAGGAATCTTTGTATTTTATGCTCAGGCTACATACAGTTAATACAGCATGCCCAGCAAGCACACCTGTGCTTTACAAATGGGTTTTAATTTTTAAAGGACAGTCCACTCATTCATAGAATCCTGTAGGAAGGGGACCTGACTAGGATGGTTCCTTGCAAAGGCTAAGTATGTGCTTCTGGGCGAGGTCGCACAATGAAGAGGAGGAAGGTAAGAATTTTACCAGGTGGGATGCACTCAGGAAAGTGGAGGTTACTAAGAAAACTTCACTAAAGGTGAAGTTGTCCCCTAAAACTTGGCCAGCATTAGAGGTTACATCTCCCAGAACTCACTATGCCTCCTGATTCTGAGGCACAGCACTATCACTGCAGCTTTTATATGATCTCTCACAGAAAAATATTTAATATGATGGCAGGAAGTCACTTTAACACATTTTACACTGCAATATTCTCCTTCATTACAAATAAAAATAGCTCCGTAAGAAAAGACAAGTTCAGTCACAGAGAGCAGACCTGGATGGCAGTATCACGATTCCTCTAGACACAAGTTGAGTGGCCAGATCCGTTCAAGGACTGCAGAAAACAATACAAAATAATATGTTGCTGGTCTGTACTCTAGTTCATTGTATCTTGTCATGGCAAGATATATAATAATAGTTTTGGCACTTCTGCATTGTTTCAAAACAATGGAGTGTAAGCGTCAATTCCACTGTAAGGAACTTTCTGTGCAAGCAGATCAGTCAGGAAAATGTTGTCCAAGACATAATAAAACTGCACTAAGATTAGAAAGTCCTCCTAATTAACGATTAATCTTAGCTTTAGGTAATCCCATGCAGCCAGATTCATTAGGGTTCTCATTCAGCAGAATACAGCCCCACGACACGCAATTTTGTTCTGTGCAACCTCCCTCTCATGCTCCAATGGGGTTGACTGAGGCTGCAGTGGGCTCACAAAGAGAGTGATGCTGGTACAATAGAATCCTTTGCCTACATACTCCCAGGCACAAATTCAGAAGCCCAGATTTACCTTTCATGACAATCTGATAGTGAAAATGAGTAACACTCAGCAAGAAGATTGTGTTCTTGACATTTAAATGCACAATTTTCATGTTTTACTGGAGTATTTATCTTTTTAGCATATAAAGAAACGGATGGATTTAGGTCTGCTGATCTATAACAAAGGTGCAGCCCAGCAACTGTCAGGGTACACTCAGTTTTTCTATTCCATGTGTTCGGAGGTGGAAGTTTAGGTAGGACCACTTAGTGAAACGCTTCTTACACTCAGGGCAACTGAAAAGTTTGTCAGAAGTGTGCGTCCTTTGGTGTGTCACCATGTGAGAGCTCTGCGTGAACCGTTTGCCACACTTGGGGCAAGCAAATGGCTTTTCTCCAGTATGGGTACGGTAGTGCGTCAGCATGTTTGACCTTCGACTGAACTTTTTGCCACAGTCAGGACAAGAATAAGGGCGCTCTCCTGTGTGAGTTTTGAGGTGCATTCCCAAGTGTGATCTCTTAGCAAATCGTTTCTCACAGTGGTTGCAAGAATAGGGCTTATCTACCGAAGAAGACTGGCCAAATGTGATTTGGTGGATAAGAAGGTTATTCATGGTGTCAAAGAGCTCACTACGTTCCTCATGGCTGGGATTGGGATCTATAAAAGCTGGTTCTTCGCTATAGCTGTAGTTAAACTGGCTGCTCTCTTCCTTAATTTGCACTGGCTCTCCTGATGTGTAACTTGGATCTCCAACATATCTCTCATAGTCACTCCAGGCTTGCTCTTCACACTGACCAGACGTAGAAGAATAAGCAAGATTTTCCATTGACTGCCTTGGTGATTCAGCAGGCATAGGTTCTTCCTCATCCTCTGTTTGGGAATCATGTAACATGGTCTTGCTATCTTCTACAATCTCTCCAGGGGAACAAGTCATAATGTAAGGCTCTTCTCCCAAATCACTGCTCTTAGATTCATCTGTTTGAAAAATATCACCAAATGTCAACATATTTTATATAATTTCACTATGTAAATTATTTCACTTTGTTCAGGACTACATTTTTAACTCTTATTTCTAAACAGGTAAATATGACATATTGAATACATTTTATATTTGTGATGAATTGCCAGATTTACTGGGCTCATCTTAATTGTTTTTTTTTTTAATGGTTTACAGAGCTCACTAGCTGAAGTTCAAATTACACATGAAACTGAATGAGTCAGAAATTATTCAAAAACCCTTCCCCCTCCTAACTCTGTACAGCTCTGTGCAATTGGAGACAGACAGTCTAAAAGCAATCAGCTACTGCTGCTTTCTTTCTTTAGACACCACTGCCATGGGTGCATCCTACATAAAATATTTGTAAAATAAATATAATGTATACAAACTTACAAGACAGAAAACAATTAGCATAAAAAGATGTAGACTTGACAAATTAGAAATAAAATTGACCACAGTTAATACTGTTTTCCCTTAAATATACCAGAATTCTTCTATCCGTTCCATTGGGTGGTGTAATTTTCATTTACACACCTGTACAGGCCTCCTCTTGCTCTACAATGGTCTCCGTGGAATGGTTTACACAAAGCTCCTCTACGTCTTGATCACTTGATGCAGTAATTGATTCACCTGCTGAGACCGAGCAATACTGTAAAGCAATTCTTTACACAGCTGTTATAATTCATCTGTAATCAAATAAAGTATAAATATACATTAAATAAATCATCACTCACTTGTGAATGTGTTGGTTGCAACATCCACCTGTTTAAAGTTCTCTCTGCTTTGGTCATCTTCCTGTTTATCAGTAGCAGATGTTTGTGTTACATGTTCATTACAGAGCTCTGCTAAATGAAAGCAAGATAAAAATAAAATCATTTTAGGAAAGTGTTTTTGTTTAAAACCTGACCTATGAATAATTTTACAGTTTTGAATAAAGTGTCACAGCAACATTTTCCTTTCTTTTTTTCTCCAAGAAAACTACTTATTTATCATTAAAACAGCCAGTGTGATACATGTTCAATTACCCAAAAACAAAAAGGCTATAACACAGATATGAATAATTTCCTAATCTATATGCCAGCATATTAGTCAAGATCAGTCTCTCAATCAGGGTTCTGTGTAAACAACCAAACGAAAAAGAGCCACCTGATATGACACCTATAAATATGTCATATTAATATCTCCGTCTTACTCATAATTAGTGTGGATTTATGAACCCAATATATACCTAACAAAAAATAGCAGTATGATAGATGCAATACTGCTCAAACAAAAGTGGTTACTTCAAAATCCAAGCGGAGTAGTATTGTTATACAAAAAGCTTTATTCGATCACATGGATCATATAGAGGTTAGACATGGATGTGGTAAACAAGTAATAATAAAATCACTTAAAAACATTCGGCGTCTCCAAGTAAAGTAGTTCGGCAGTTTGAGGATCCACATAAGGCAATGGAGTTCCTAACCACTAGATCAAAGAACTTTCCATATTTTCCATAGAAAATCAGCATAGGGAGAACATTCTTCAGAAACCATTATGGTAATAATCACAATAAGTAGAATGACTTCCTAAAATGGAAAAACCAAAAAGAAAGATCATAGTAGGTGGAACTACAATAAGGTAAATATACTGGGCGAATACATCAGCCCAGCAAACACAAAACTAGTGTATATTTAAATCATTACCTTCTCAAAAGCTTGACCATCATTGAAAGATGGATATATGGCCTTCCTGGGTAACCACCCCAGATGAAAGTGTATCCACATTAATAGATGACTCACTACACTAGTTTTGTGTTTGCTGGGCTGATGTATTTGCCCAGTATATTTACCTTATTGTAGTTCCACCTACTATGATCTTTCTTTTTGGTTTTTCCATTTTAGGAAGTCATTCTACTTATTGTGATTATTACCATAATGGTTTCTGAAGAATGTTCTCCCTATGCTGATTTTCTATGGAAAATATGGAAAATTCTTTGATCTAGTGGTTAGGAACTCCATTGCCTTATGTGGATCCTCAAACTGCCGAACAACTACTTTACTTGGAGACGCCGAATGTTTTTAAGTGATTTTATTATTACTTGTTTACCACATCCATGTCTAACCTCTATATGATCCATGTGATTGAATAAAGCTTTTTGTATAACAATACTACTCCGCTTGGATTTTGAAGTAACCACTTTTGTTTGAGCAGTATTGCATCTATCATACTGCTATTTTTTGTTAGGCTTCTGTGTAACCCTTGGGTTCTTCCAGAAGTTGCTAGAGATCCCTTTAGCAGCAAGCAGTGGTAGACTGATCTCCTGGATGACAGCACCTGTTCAGTTCTGGAGTCAACATCTGTCAACACATCCAGCAGCGAAGGACCACTGGTGCTTTTAATCTCTCAAGTAATCAAGCACTGACACCAATAATCTTTTTGGCTATCTGTAAGGGGAGCATTCTTCTCACCAGCTGCCAACATAAGAGGGGTTTTCTACCTAAACATCAAGGGAAGGGATCTTTCTCCCAATAACCACCAGTGTAAGGAGCCTTTCTTCCACCCCCAATATTGAGGGTCTTTTCTCAAAGGCTATTATTGTTAAGGAAGTCAGCAACTGACCATCAATGTAAGGGTCTCACTGATCTTGCTAATGTACCATGGGCTGAAGATAAAATGTCATACAGGGGGTTTCCTGAGGCCTAAAAGTCTTTTGGTCTTGTGGGAAGAATGATGAAGACATTGTCAGGGGGAGTAATAATATCTGTAACATTTTCCCTTACTCATTACTTAGCATACATTTATAAAACATGAATGAATATAACTGGTACTAGGTCTTTAAAAGTTTTCAGGAAAGGGTCTGAACCTCTGATATCAGGATTTTATAAACCATTTGCAAAAAAGTGCAGGAAGGTGATTCACTATTATTTTGTGCCAAACTAAAGTACAATTATTATTTGTCTACTATTTTTGCATTTAGTAAATTACAGATCCACATGACCCTGTTTTGGTTTGCTTATTAGTGATAATAAAATCAAGATGATTGCTAATAAATTAGTTTCTGATTTACATTTCCATGTACTTATGGCTAACTGATGTACTATCGCAGAATTTAGGAATCCAGGCAATAATAACTTTTGTGATTCAAAATAGACTAGACAAATCTTCATGTATATCATCAGGAAAATAACACAACCTGAAATTTGCAATTTTCCATACTTTCAAAAAGATAAATATATCACTGCTTTTGTGTGGCTTAGGTCAGACATTGCATTGTGGACGATGAAAAGGGGTATAGAGAAACCTAAGGGAACAGGTTCCTTGCTATACCCAGTTTTTTGTTTTTTTTATTTCCAGCAAAGAGAATCACCTGGTTCTTCTGGGGGTGAACAACTGCTAGGCCTTTGATCACTTTCCCCTATCACCTCCTGATAAAGATCCTTATGGTCTTCTATATAATCCCATTCATCCATGGAGAAAGAGATTGAGACATCACCACATTTTACAGGCACCTGAAACCCAAGGAATATACACCTTTGAGAAATAAGCATACAAATACTTTACACATGAAGCAAAGTTTTGATGAAATATCAGTTCCCTTCCTAGAGTATTATTACCAAGCGCTCCAATTGGCTGCCTGGCAAAAGCCTTCCAGGGAAAACACTGCAGACTATTCTTCCCCTTCTAACCCCCCCCCCATTGTGATCCCCAGGCTCACCTTACTTCTCTGTGAGAACAGGACCATTGTGGCGGCATTCACAATGGAGAGTGGTAGGATATCAGTGAACTGACATTCACCAATCTCTTCTTGGCTGGATGAACCCATAAAAAATCAGCTATTTTCAGGTTTACAGCTGTCAAATCAAGATCTTCAGGGGCTGGAGCGGAGAAGGCTTCTACTAAAATCTTGATGCCTTCAGAATGAATACCTGTTACTGCCTAAGTAGTATCACATACGGGTCTTGTTATGGAGCTAAAATTATTTAATTAAAAAAATTAAAGACACCTTGACAAAAGTGCACATGGATTTCGGACACATGCACATACATAAACACCTAATGTGTGAAACATGCCTGGTATCCATGCATGCTAGAGGTAAACAATTTAATGGCCATAATTTAGGTTTAACATAATGAGCTGTAAAGTTCCTGAATGCATTTGTCTACTTATGATTTTGGTTATTATAGTTTCTCATTGTTTTGCAAGCACAGATTTCATTTAGATTATATAGCGGCTTGATATATTTGGTAACTCAGCAGAGTCTGATCTTTTATACTTAGTGGAAAATTGTAGAGATTATATTCTGTTTGTGTGCAATAAAAGATAATAGTGCGCTTTACATTTTAGACTGCTTTTTTCAGCGGCGAGAGTTACGATAGCCAAACGTTGGAAACAGTCAGCAATCTCGCTGGACTTAGTCAAACAGAAACGTAATTGGATTATTATTAATGATAAACTTACTAGTATACTTAATAACAATACTTCTAAATTTGAGAGCACTTGGGACCCATGGATTCAGTATATTTATGTTATATAATGGACTCTTGGCTGGCCCTCTCATTTCTTTTTAGGGTTTTATTCTTTACTTTTTTTCCTCAGTTCTTTCCTCACTTTTCGTTCTCTCTACTTTTGTCTTCTATTTTAATTATTTTATTTGTACCACTCTGTTTATGGTGCAATTTGCTCATAATCGATCAAAATCTGAATGTACTATCGGTGTATTCCTCTCATTACACTTTATTGGTCGATTTTGTTGTGTTGCTACACATTGTACTTGAATATACTGTTTCATTGCTTGATGTTCTACAACTCGTCATGTTGGTGGGTTGCGTTTCCTGTCTTTCTGAATAATGTTTCTTAAAATCCTTAATAAACATACTGAAATATAGACTGCTTTTTTCCTTTTAGGACCACCAGTGTACTTTTTCATCCTACCTGGATAAAATAAAACTCTAGGGAAAACACTGCTATACCCACTATATGTCATGTACAGTGCAGTGCTTACCTCCTTTTTCAATGTGGAATTGGGCATATTGGAGTTCTTTTTCACCATCATATATTCCTAAACCATACAAAAAGCAGATACACTTAGGGCATGTTTGATCACATGTAAACATACAGTTAAACAGAAAAATACTAAGGTTATCTCCTAAAAGAATACTATATATTAATACAGGATACCATTAGTTTTAGAACACTATAAATAATCTGTTAGATAAATGATAGCAGTGGTCAAAAAATAACAGCACTACGTTAGGCCTGGTTCTGTAATGAACTTCAGTGGTTAACCAATCTTATTCCGCAACAGAGTGAGAGTCAGAGAGCTTGTTCATGCTGTGCTGGGACTGTGTGCGCCCAACATCCGAAGCATACTGTCATGAAGGCAGGAGAGGGGTTGACAACCCAAATGTTTTTGGGACAGACATGGGAGAGGCTAGGCGCAGCCTACAGGTACTACTTTTAATAGAAGCTTTATTCTGAAAATTGGAGCACTACTTGTAAAGACGAACTAATCCTTTAAATAGTGAGAATGTACAAAAGCAATATACAGTATATAATACTCACTTTCCCTTTCTTTCTTTTTGGATAAGTTGCTTTCCCAATTCCTCTGAGGCACAGGTTGGCAAGTTTTTACTTAGGTCTATTTTTTACTGTAAGGTCATACAGCTCAGGATGCTGTTCAACTTCATGGATCAGCGCAGCGACATTGACAGCAGTCATCACGATCAGCAGAGAACATAGGAAGTGACTGCTGCAACAAATTTACAATCTCTTCTATCATTTGTACATGGATTTGTGGGGTATGTTGTTCCTCCAGTTTTGTCTGATGTTTCAAAAACAGTTGTGAACCAATATAGGCATCAGCACCTACTAGCTGTTTTTGATGCACCACAACGTTAAATGGCACAAATGTTTCATGAATTCTAAAAGTGTACTGCCTGCTGTCCACTTAAGTTTGTACGGAGCATTGCCAAAAGGTTAGGACATCAAAAATGCAATAAAACTTCCTGCGTTTGCTGCCCCTATGAACAAGGTTTACACTGAACTCCAACCTGTTCCTTTACACTACTCTACACATCAGAGGAGAGGAACAGGTTGTAGTGCCTCTGCCACTTGTTCAATAAAATTCACCTGATCCAAGAAAGGTAACCGTGCTCAGCCTCACCTTTTGGAGTTCTTAGAGGACTGCTGGTCTGGAGAGCTAAGGCACCCATGTCATGGAATTTCTAATCACAAAAGATGTCAGAGCAGCAGGAGGCAGCAAATTGTAATCAATAGTCTTTGCTTTGACTGTCACTGTTAGGTTGATTTCTTTTTTAATGTATATGTATTGAGGTTAAAGTCAAACCAGTCAAAAATATAGCAGATGTACAATTTTTGTTAAAAGAAAAGAATGGGGTTAATGCTCACCTAGATGGTTCAAACTAAGCAATTAAAGACTGCTGGTCGCTCAGTTCTACCCTCCGAGCAGTAAGCCATGACTGTTTGTCACCAGCTCTCTGCTTTGCCCTTCCAGCGCTCACTGGAGCACCGTGCTGGGGAGGGGAGGGAGTGGCTGGCACAGTCTCCCAGCAACACAGCTGAGAGGCTGACACAGCTGCCGGTCTAGGCTTCTGGGTGGATCCCAACCACACAGTCGGGATCTTTTCAGAGCCTTGGTTGGCTCTATGATGTCAGCCGCCGACGACTGAAAACAGATCACAGGAGTGCAGAACAAACTGCACTCCTGCGGTTCATAGGAGAAGTATAAGCAAAAAAATCTCTGGTTATACTTCTCCTTTAACAAATGATAGCAGCTTCCAAAATTTTGTACTGCATTTACCAATGTGCTTCATTACACTTCCTGCAACAATAAAATGGTTTGTCAGTTTTGGTTGTGAGCAATAATATATATATAGTCTAATGCGCGTATACAGCATTATCCTGAGCTTTGTCAATTAGTGGACAGGGTTTATCTCCATATTGGTAATTTTGATTGGGAGTGTCTTTTAAAATTAGTCTGCCATCTCCGAAATCTTTCCTGTTTTTTGTTAGATGGTTTTAATCTACCATAATTAACAGAAGGTGGTCTAGTCACATGATCCTGCAGCTCTAGCTCCCCTTTGTCAGCGAGTGGCTGCTGCAGGGGAGCCGATGGAGTGCCAGAAATGGCCACATGAGCCTAGAGGTGACATTACGCCTCCCAGAATTCACAATCTTTATCAAGTACTCCATTACAGAGGGGAGCCAAAGCTTTTCTTCCACTTCAAGATGCAACAGATTTACTCACTATAAAACTGTAGATTGTCAGGTCGATTGCATAGACAAAGTGTAATGTGAAAGATTTTACTGTTATCTGTCCTTTACTATTATCATACAGTATCAAATATTTCTCACCTCACCAGCAAGCATAGTGATTATTTCCATGGCAATGTTTAGGAGTCTTTTATTCAGCATCTTCTCAATCTTGCTCTCAATTATATCTGCAGAAAAAAAGTGTTTCCTTAGCAAAATTTGACTAATGAAGCTGCTGAGAGTCAAATTGATATATTTGAAAGTCTCTATATTGTCCATAGCCACCAATCAGAACCTCTCTTTTTGTTGTCCAACTTCGTAAGCATTAGCTTCACTTTCAGAATTCTTACCATATAAGAAAAAGCAGAACAAGCTTTCCTTTGCCTAGCCAAATTATTTCCATAGCAGTTTTTAGACCCCTGGGTAAAACATGAAATCAATTACAGCTCTTATTTGCTTGCTAGATGTAGGCAAATGTTAATGTAAAGGGAGGGTATAGTTACTTTTCTAAAAGTTTTATTATACACGTAAAATCAATTAGCTTGATGTAAAGGAACTTATCAGAATGCATTCATTTCTTAATAATATTAAAGGTTTGTATTTTTTTAAAAATAACAAACACGTTATACTTACCTGCTATGTGCAATGGTTCTGTGGCTACTGCTCCTGTTTTCAGGTCCCCCGCTGATGCTGCTGACTCCTCCCCCTGCTGAGTGCTCCCAGAGAAACCTGCATGCTCTGGGGGCACTTGTGCATGGTTGCTCCCAAGCCTTCTCTGTGTGTCTATAAGACACAGAAAGCGCTGCTCGGCCCTGCCCCCTCCTCACTGGCTATGATTGACAGCAGCAGGAGCCAGTGGCTCACGCTGCTGTGTCTCAGCCAATGAGGAGGGAGAGACCCAGGAGAGTTGCTGCACATCACTGGATCGAGATGGGGCTCAGGTAAGTATTGGGGGGGCTGAGAGGGGAGCTGCACAGCGTCCTGCCTTTAGAACCACTTTAAAGCCCTTGTTTCTGTATGGAAAAATGTAATTATATACTGTATGTACATCCCAAACCAAGTGGGGGGAATGTGAAAGTTGAGCTAAACACAATTTCACCCTCATTCCTCCAAAATTCTCTAAATGCTCTAACCAGGAAAGAAAAAATCCTTGCCTCTGTGAGGGCTCCTGTATTTTAAACTCTGTACATTCCTGCCTGAGCGTAGCAGCGAGTGTCATGCACATTTCTAAAAGTTCAGAATTGCTACAGCAGATGCTGTGTACGGTGTATGTTTCCATTAAAATACGTGGTGGCTCCTGTATTGCCTTGAGATGGAGAGACCCCCATCCTCCTCCTCTCCCACTCTGGTTGTCTAGAGTAGAAGAGGTCAATAAAATGGAAGATCTGATTCTGATGTCACAAAATAGACATGAGGCCTGGCTTCCCTGGAATATGTTTATTTTCTCTGATGAGGGGAAATCCATCTTTGTACCCTCCACTCTAGACTGACTTATTTCTCCCTTGGACAGAGCTTCCTTTCCTCCTCCGGCAACTCGTTCCTTTTCTTTCCTCCCTCCTCCTTTCCTCATGGGCTGCCCCCTTTTTTTTCCCCTTTCTCTTCTCTCTATCCTCCCAGCACTTTGTTTCTACTTCCATACTGTTTCTCATCCCTTTATACACCCTCTTTATTAATAATGGACGGATCCCAGTGCTCATAGTTGCAGGGAGTCTTCCTCCTCGGGGTACTCCCCAAGTTGACTTTCTGCTCTACAGCATACAGTATATGGTCTAACCTGTTGATTGTTCACTTTGTCTTATTCCTGAATGGTTATTTTGTGATCTCTGCACACAGGGGATGTTACCTCTTAACTTTTGACTTTTATATTGGAGACAGTGCTTTGCACTGTTCTGTGAGTATGGTGATGTCAATACAAATAAAGAATTTGAAAGAAAACACATGGTGGCTACTGTCTGTGTGCGTAAATTGTTAAATGTGGAGGTAACTGACTCCAGTGGCGCTCACTCTGTCTGTAAATGGTTAGATTGTTGTCTTGCAAGCTGGAGATTCTCTGCGCAGGGTGAGGCTTAAGAGTGCAATGATCACATACTGGTGGCAGCAGTGGTATTAGAGACTGCTGCTGTCACAGAGGACACATTTATTCATGATATACACAAACTCTGATTACTGTTTTGTAGTACGATGCATTGGTTGTGCTTTACTACTCTTAAAGTCTGCACCATTAATTGGTCAGCACACTAAACAAAGAATTACCAAGAGGCTAATAGCTTATGTTTACATTTTATAAAGGAAGCCATTAAAAGCAAAACAAGAAAGGTCTATTGTTGATACATGACAGGCACTGTGGGGTACACGCTTTTTGTCCTGTTTCACTTCCTGCCCCCTGAATCCACTTTTGGCGCTCCCAAAAATACCTGGTATTTCTGGTTATGGGGGACCACATTCATCCATCTTCAGTGCAACATTGGATATTTGAGCTGATCCAACTGCTATCACATGGAACAGTGGGGGGAGTGTCTTAGCCCTATGCATGGCTCAAATTTATTTTGCATAGGAGTCTGAAGAGGGACTTATCCTGAAGTCAGAGGAATAAGTCAGAGGTAAGTGAAGGCACCTTAAAGCGGTAAAATGTGGTATTCATGGATGTGGTGGTAATAATAGTTTTCCTATTTTAGACTTTTCCCTTTTGTTTTTACCTGTTCTTTTTCAACTTCCTTTAACTGACCAAGCTATCAAGTAAAAGCAAAAGTTAGAAGGTTGAGACAGACCATTTAACACTGACAGGTGTGCTTACAATGGTCAGTTTTTATTTATTTTAAAAGGAAAAAAACTGTTGCTGTAACTGCTTAAAAAGAGTTAGCTGGAGCTCAGCTTTAAGTCCTTAGTCAAGCCCATCTAAATCTGCTAGTCTAACATCATCTCCCCACATTAACAATGCCACTGTCCAAAAGGTGTCTCCATTGTACCTCCATCCTGAGTGGAAAAACCCAAAGACAGGAAGCATGTTACTGGCTGGATCACCAGGTGAAAATAAAGAACCCCCCCACCAAAAAAAAAAAAAGAAGAAAACTAATGAAGCCACCACATTTAAGGATTTGTAAGCTGCAATATTTTACACTTCTGTTTTTGGATTTCATACTGCTTTAAGCGCAAGTAGTTGTAGCTCCCTCTAGCTGCTAGCCTAAAAATGTTTGTATTAATAACATGAATAAATATGGAAGAGAAATGTGAAAAATCAGAGAATCATACCAAAATTACATTAGGGTAAAACTGCAATTACAACTCAAAATATGTGCTTTCTGAAAACATGTGTGATACTCCCCTCTTTAAAGAGAAGCATGATGGAGGATCAACATATGAGTCTATCTTACCATAGTATGGATCAGTACCGACTGCTTTATCTATCATTTTCATTGTAACTGTTGAACATTGTTTAGCTTCCATACATCCAGAACTTTCTTGTTCATCTGTATGTAGAATTCTTCGTCTGTGTTGCAGTGAAGTGGTCTGATTCTCTACATGAGCTTTGGAAGGAGGAGAATGTAGACGGGCATCTGTTTCTTCTCGAACCTTCTGGCATGATGGGACTTTGGAGACACACTGTGCTTCTTGGAAAACAGTGGGAATGGCATCTGGCTTCAGAACCATTTTTGTGCCATTGAAAACGTAACTTTTTGGGGAGAAATGTTTGGAGCATATCTGATAGCGGCCAGATCTAGAATAGAGGACATTCCGTGCAAACGCATCTATGTCACTGAAGCTGTTACCTGTCTGTTGCAACCAAAGTTTAATTAGATCAAGAGAGCTCGGGAAACCATGTAGCAACACCCCACTGTCCGTCCCAGAATTACTGTGACAGTCCTTCACAATGCACTTGGTCATGGTGGACACCTGTAAAGAGACTGAGTCAATTTTATAGTAAAAAAAGAAATAGACAGCGCAATACGATGTTATCAATCTCCCTAAATACATGATGTCAAGTGCATAAGTATTTTCTAATCCCTCTGTTCTCCACTGAGAAAACACTATTGTTTCTACTACCTACCCTACCCAACAGCGCATATATAAAACATACTCATAAAGTGACAATTGCAAAAATATGTACCTCAAACATAAAGTGCAGGTGCCTATATAACTCCATAAATCTTATCAATTATGCATATATCATTTTATAACAAAGACTGCCTGGATATAACTAAGAACATCGGTCGCCCTATGTATCTGGGCTTCTTAAACTGCAGATAACAACCCGTCAATGTTTTCAAATCTTTACCAAGCAAAAAGTGTGAGATCTGGGATGTCGAGCTCTGAACCCCCACTAATTGCCTGTTTTAAAGAACTCGAGTTGTATAGAATGAACTCAAATACAGTACATCTCTAATCCTACCTCTTCTCCTTTAGATCATACACCAGTATTCATTTTTCTTTTGCTGTGTTCCTGCATGAAACCAGCTTTTTATTACGCCCCTCTCCCTGAACCTACCACTGGGCATGTAAAAATCTTGCAGGAGCAGCTGAATGAAAGAGAGATCAGGTGGGAATCCAAATTATCCTCAGAATTACATCTCGAAAAACTTTTTATTTACACACATCAGGGGATTTCCAAGTGTCTCTTCAGGATTCTGACATGCCTCCACGTAATATTGTTGTAGACAGGTACGTGAATCTGGGGCACGTGGAGGCGCACTGAGACTGGTGTGTCCATACGGACATTCTTCCCTTGGTGCAACTGTGCTTCCTCACCACTGCTGCACCTACAGAACGGTGTTGGGGAGTTTTGTATCAGGGGGGTGGGGTATGGCGCCTTATGGGATTCACAGACACCAGTTCCCCATCAGGTCCGCTCCCCTTGTGCTTTAACAGTAGGCACTGGGCAGATTCCTAGTGAGCAGACAGTCTGCTATTGGCTATCTAACCCACTCACTGCCCGTTGTCAATTTTAAGGCAAGACCATAACTGTTGGGGAACTAATGTCTAAGCTTCCCCATCATACAGCATCACTGGTTGCAAGGAGGCTGTTGAATGTGAAGCCAACAACATCCTTAACCCCTGCACGCTGGCGCCCTCTGGTTCTTTCTGATGCCGAGAGGCGGAGCGGGGTTTAGGGTCATGTGACCACCGTGATTGGCTGTCACAGCAGTCACATGATCGAAAAGGTCCCGATTGCAAGGAGAGATCAGGACTTTTCTGTGGGACGCCGACACATGTGCTGAGAGCATAAAGGGCGCACGCTCTCAGCATATGTTGGTTTACAAATGGTACACAAATAGGCAACTGCTCGGCATCAAAGCCCAGCCACCGAGATGCCGCATATTTGCATACTGTCGGCGTGAAGAGGTTAAAGTGATTCCAAAGATTCAGATTGTGTTTTTAAATAACAAACATGTCATACTTACCTGCTCTGTGCAATGGTTTCCTCCACTCTTCAGGTTCCCCACCAGTGCTCCAAGTCCTTCCCCCCTACTGAGTGACACACAGTGCAGGGATCAGCCCCGCTCCCTCCTTACTGGCTGTGACTGACAGCCATTGGCTCCTGTTGCTGTGCCTCAGCCAATGATGTGGGAAAGACCCAGGAGAGTTTCTGCTCTTGGGTTAGGATTGGGCTCAGGTGAGTATAATGGGGGTGGGGTGAGAAGGGAGCTGCTAGAATGCATGAAGGTAAAAAAGCCTTTAGAACCACTAACATCCAGTGACACAGAGAGGGTAGCGGTGGCAAATATGCCACTCTGCTACACTGCATACAGGGAGGGGCATTCTGCCTGTCTCTGTACACCAATTTAGAATAGGTTTTAATTTACCTGCAGTTTAGTTATCTACAAACTAGGTAATTATTATTATTATTATTATTATTATTAATCTAATTATTATTAGGTAATTATTTTTAATTTCGGTGCTTTGAAAGTGCCACTACCTGAATCTGCATATATGTTGGCAAAGTTACTGAAACAGGGGTAGGGAATTTTTAAGCTGGCACAGGTCATTTTAAAGGGCCAAATTACTACAATATGGCACTGCTGGTAGCAGCAGGACCCTTAAGGGCTTAAATGTAAAGTTCACTAATTCTATGAATTATAGCGTGGATCAGGTACCAAAATAGAAGCTGCAAACAAACCAGGGAAAGAACCTGAGATACCACAATAGTTTGGCTAAAAAAATGCAAAGTAGCAAATGCTAATTTTGCAGAAACCTCTACCCTGCAGAAATTAGCATTTGCTACTTTGCATTTACTATTTATTCATATATATGTTTTTAATTGCACATTGTTTCAATAAAGTTTCATTTTTATAGTCAAACTACTTGCCTCAATTGTGGTATTGCATTTACTATTTATCTGTACATATGTTTTTATTTGCATATTGTTTCAATAAAGTTTCATTTTTTTAGTCAAACTACATGCCTCTATTGTGATACCTCTTTTCTCAGGTGCTTTCCCTGGTTTGATTGCACATTTTAGAGGGCCCTACTGTCAGAAAACTGATGTTAGTACTTTGCTGAATTTCCTTTAGTGTGCGGGCAGGCTCTTTGGCATCAAAGCTGCATCAATATGTTATTGGAAAATAATTCAATGTGTGCATGTAGGAAAGGACAGAGATGGATGGTAAGAGTCAGAGTATTGTAACCCAGCAATGGAATAGAATATGAACGTGGGGGCTGATAATGCTGCTTGGAAATGCTGTACAGCAGAGAGACTGTGTTGTCAGAGAGTTCGGCAGCCCAAGAGGCATTGTTTTGCAGCACTTTTTATATTCCAATGGTTTTTATTACATTTTTAACCACTTGCCTACCAGGCACTTATACCCCCTTCTTTACCAGGCCAATTTTCAGCATTCAGCGCTGCCGCACTTTGATTGACAATTGCGCGGTCATGCAACATTGTACCCATATGAAATTTTGATCATTTTTTTCTCACAAACAGAGCTTTCTTTTGGTGGTATTTAATCGCCACTGGGCGCTTTACTTTTTGCGCTATAAATAAAAAAAGTGCAAAAAATTTGAAAAAAAAAAAAAAGTTTGTTTCTTTTATAAAATTTTTCAAACAGGTATCTTTTCTCCTTCACTGATGTGCGTTGATGAGGCAGCACTGATGGGCACTGATAGGCGGCACTGATAGGCAGCACTAAAGGGCACTGATAGGCAGTACTAATGAGGTGGCACGGATAGGCGGCACTGATATGCAGCACTGATAGGTGACACTGATGATCGGTACTGATAGACGGCACTGACTGGCATCACTGCTGGGCACTGACTGGCACAACCCCTGGGCACTGACTGGTGGCACTGACTGGCAGCACTGCTGGGCTGCACTGGTGGGCAGCACTGGTGGGTGGGCACAGGTGGGTGGCACTGGTGGGTGGCACTGCTGGGCACATGTAGGTGGCACTTCTGGGCACAGGTGGGTGGCACTGCAGAGTGGCACAGGTGGGTGCACTGCTGGGCACAGCTAGTGGGCGCACTGCTGGGCGGAACTTGCGGGTGGCACTGCTGGGCACTGATCATCAGTGCCCTGATGATCGGTGCCGATCCCCGCTCTGACAACTGCCGGTTCTCGGCAGTACTTTCCTCACGATCTGACAGCGTGAGGAAAGTGCAGCCGAGAACCGGCACTTGCATTTCCCTCTGATCAGCGTGTCATTGGACACCGCTGATCACGTGGTAAAAGGCCGCTGTGATTGGCCTTTTACCACATCACGTGATCAGCTGTGTCCGTAGGACACAGCGATCACGGAGATCGCCGGATGCGCGCCCCCTGGGGCACGCAGGAGAGCTCGTTCTGGGAGGACGTCATATGACGTCCACCCAGAACTGGCCGGCCGCAGTGAAGCCGTCATTCGGCTATCTGCGGTCGGCAGCTGGTTAAACATTATAAAACAGAGGCAATAACACTCGCCCACACAGGGGCTGTTTTGCAGCACTTTTTAAGTGCTAAAACAGTAGGAAATGTGCATGCCTTACAGAGATGTATAGATTCGATCTTAACATGCCAACAAAGCAGCTACATGACTATTGCTGCCCAGAGAAGTTTGCCTTTATTCACTCCATCTGAAACTTCCTTCAAAGCCCAAGCTGAACACAGACAAGTTTCTGAAGGTGGGCTATGACCCCAAAGAAAACACAGCAGCATTACCCAATGCTGGAAGCCTTGAATCTGCATAGCTTAGCACTTGATACAGCTGAATAATGGAGGTTCTAAGTGAGACACTGCCTTTACAGGGCAGACCTATTCTGCCTGGTGTCATTTTCACTCTAACATTCTGGAGAATTGTCCAACAAAAACTACTCAATGGAAGGGCAGGTACACCTGTCATAATTAAATGTTGCTATTGCCATTGGGTATTACCATTTTTAAGTTTAGTTAAAGTCAGATATCTGGGGCTAGCTGTCATGCTTGGGAAATACTCGGCAACAACTAAGATTTCATTCCACATTTAAAAACACAGAACACCAGTTTGGGGCATCCTTACATCTTTCTCAAATTTCCCTAAAACTGTTGTTCCATGTTCTCACCTAATCTATTTGCTTTATAAAATGTATTAAAATCAAGAAATAAAGCTTTTGGAGCTGCATCCCTTCGTTCTTGGCATTTGCTTGGGAGCCCAACAGATGACAGTGTACAGATTGCATGTATGATGAGACATGCAGCTCACTACTTCATAGCAGTCTTTGCAGGGTAGTAGAAGAACTAACATGCGTGTGTTGCGCTATTGGTGTAAAATCAGTGACGGGAATCTGAAGGAGTGGATTAACATCAAATTTTGCAGGAAAACTGGCAAAAGTGCAAGTGACACTTTAACTCTGTTACAACAGGCTTATGGTGGGCATTCCATGAAGAAATCAAGTTTTTGCATGGCATAAGCAGTTTAAACAGGGGAGGGAAGACGTCCACCGTAATGCAAGAAGTGGGCAGCCAAAAATGCAAAGGATGGACGCAAATGTGGACAGAGTGTGAACTGTCGTATGCTCAGATGGAAGGTGGAGCGTGTGAATGATGGCAGAAGAATTGAACATGACCAGGACAATAGTGCAGCAGATTCTAATGGAAAACTAATTCCAGGAATATTTCCACCAGTGGCACAGTTCTAAAAAAAATGCTTTGCTTCACAAGGGGTATACTTTGAAGGTGACAACAGCCACTAGCATATAGGTAAGCAAACATTTTTTGATACAATCTGGATGGATTGTTTCAATGTGTCCTATTACATCTGTTTGGTCACTCTATGGAGATTATACAGGTATGGCCCGATTAAGTATTACAGATCATACTAAAGGTTGCCGGTATTTCCAAGTATGTATAATGGAAAGCAGCAAGCATCACTGACATTGTATCATATAAATATCCAGGTATAAAAAATATAATTATGGCAAATTATGTATTCTATACTTTCTCAGAAGGAGGGATCATCACAAATACCATTCAAATATCCAGATATAGCCATATGATAATTATTGCAAAGTATTCTGTATTCCCTATATACACTATATTACCGAAAGTATTGGGACACCCATCCAAGTCATTGGATTCAGGTGTTCCAATCACCTCCATGGCCACAGGTGTATAAAATCAAGCACCTAGGCATGCAGACTGCTTCTACAAACATTTGTGAAAGAATGAGTCACTCTCAGGAGCTCAGTAAATTCAAGTGATGTACCGTGATGATAGGTTGCCACCTGTGTAATAAGTCCATCCATGAAATTTCCTTGCTACTAAACATTCCACGGTCAACTGTTAATGGTATTATAACAAAGTGGAAGCAACTGGGAACAACAGCAACTCAGCCAAGTAGTGGTAGGAACTTTAAAATGAGAGAGCGGGGGCAGTGTGTGCTGAAGCGCACAGTGCACAGAAGTCGCCAACTGTCTGCAGAGTGAATAGCTAAAGACCTCCAAACTTCATGTGACCTTCAGATTAGCACAACAGTGCATAGAGAGCTTCATGAAATGGGTTTCCATGGCCGAGCAGCTGCATCCAAGCCTTACATCACCAAGTGCAATGCAAAGCATCGGATGCAGTAGTGTAAAGCATGTCGTCACTGCACTCTAGAGCAGTGGAGACGTGTTCTCTGGAGTGACTGACTGCATTATGCCAAGTGTAAAGTTTGGTGGAGGGGGGATTGTGCTATGGGGTTGTTTTACAGTGGTTGGGTTTGGCCCCTTAGTTCCAGTGAAGGGAACTCTTAAAGTGTCAGATTACCGAGAAATTGTGGACAATTTCATGCTCCCAACTTTGTGGGAACAGTTTGGGGATGACCCCTTCCTGTTCCAACATGACTGCTCACCAGTGCACAAAGCAAGGTCCATAAAGACATGGATGACCTAGTTTGGGGTGGAGGAACTTGACTGGCCTGCACAGAGTCCTGCCCTCAACCCAATAGAACACCTTTGGGATGAATTAGAGTGGAGACTGTGAGCCAGGCCTTCTCGTCCAACATCAGTGCCTGACCTCACAAATGCGTTTCCATAGACACACTCCTGAACCTTGTGGACAGCCTTCCCAGAAGGGTTGAAGCCGTTATATCTGCAAAGGGTGGGCCAACTCAATATTAAATCCTACGGCCTAAGACTGGGATGCCATTAAAGTTCATGTGCGTGTAAAGGAAGGCGTCCCAATACTTTTGGCAATATAGTGTATGTGTGTATGTATTTTTATATTGGAAAGCAGGGATCATCACAGAATACTTTACCATACAATAAAATAATGGATCATAGCAAAGTATTCTGTATTCCATATACATAGAAATAACATAAATAACCAGATATACAAATAGGATGATTATGGCACAGTATTCTGTATCCCATCCCATACTTTGTGGAAGGCAGAGACATCACAGATTGTACAACATATAATATCCAGATAGGTAAAGTATATTCGGATCTATTGGAGGTAATCATCTATCAACATTCCATTGTACTTTGCCTGGAAGGTCTGTAACTTCTACTCTGCTGCAGCCATCCATTGTGTGCAGTGCATTGTCTATTGGGCTGTGTGCAGGCAGCTTCCCATGTCCTTCCAGGCAGCACACAGCCATCTCCCTCCATATCAGCCCGCTCCTCTGTACCCACAAATAAAACCTACCGTCTATACTGTACCTTATTGTAATCAAGGACTCGTCTGGTCTCAGTGGGCGTTGTCATATGAAAATCTGTCCTCGCTCATTGGCTGACCTTCTATCCCTACGCTAGGCACAGGTCACAGCCTTCTGGGAAACGTAGTTCTGTCTGGCAGGCTGGGCGGACATTGAAAGGAGAAGTGAACTGCAACTCCCAGAAGCCCCTAGCAGCATCCGTCCCCCGGACAATCAGGACGGGTCTGCCAATCAGCGCACAGAGGAGATATTATCTCACACTTCCTGCAGTGTTGATAGTGATGGGTTTTATTCTTTTACACTGTGCTGAGGCCTGAGCGAGGCATTGAAGGGAAGCTGGGCCTGGTAGCTGGGCCTGGTTTATGAAAGGACATTGGTTAATGCTAGTAACTCTGAAGGCATGCCTTTTGCCTGAGATAGGAGGCTTTTCTGGTACTTTTAGTTGCAAAGAAGTTGGAAAATCCCAGCTTTTTGAGGTGAATGAGTTCCCCTTGTGGGAGGAGCTGTGTTTGCTGTGTATTAAAAATAGGGTTCCTTTGATCATAAATAAACATGGAAAAGTGCCCTTTATCATAAATATAGAAAATTATCAGCGTATGGTCATTGGGGTCTACAGTTACATTCTGTGGCCAAATGGCAGCGGCTAGTTTCCTGTGTTCAGAGGCTGCAAAACGGCACCTATAGACGCAGCAACACTGCTATGACCGTATACAAACTGCCTCATCAGTCCTCATGCAAGTGGGTGCATTAAAGCGTACACCTGTGTGAGGGCCGGGTTTCCTAGCAGGCATTCACATTGATGTCAATTGGGACGCGGCAGCTGCACAGTCAGCTGCTGCTCCCAATTTGATGTAGGTGCCCAACCCCGAACGCACACTGTATACAGGGCCATGCACCCACACCTAAACGAATGTAAAATAGGGAGCAGACACTGCGTCCATGTAGCCACAGCATCCCAATGGACATGAATGGAAACATCTGTGCTGGCAAACACAGCTCTCACACAGGTGTACACTGTAGTACACCTATGTGAGAGGGAACATACACTATATTGCCAAAAGTATTGGGCCAGCCCTCCAAATCATTGGATTCAGGTGTTCCAATCACCTCCATGGCCACAGGTGTATAAAATCAAGCACCTAGGCATGCAGACTGCTTCTACAAACATTTGTGAAAGAATGGGTCGCTCTCAGGAGCTCAGTGAATTCAAGCGTGGTACCGGGATAGGTTGCCATCTGTGCAATAGGTACATCCGGGAAGTTTCCTTTCTACTAAACATTCCACGGTGAACTGTTAGTGGTATTATAACAAAGTGGAGGCAACTGGGAACAACAGGACTCAGCCATGCAGTAGTAGGCCACATAAAATGACAGAGCAGGGTCAGCGCATGCTGAAGTGCACAGTGCGCAGAAGTCACCAACTGTCTGCAGAGTCAATAGTTAAAGCCCTCCAAACTTCATGTGGCCTTCAGATTAGCACAACAGTACATAGAGAGTTTCATGGAATGGGTTTCTGTGGCTGAGCAGCTGCATCCAAGCCTTACATCACCAAGTGTAATGCAAAGCATCAGATGCAGTGGTGTAAAGCACGCCACCACTGGACTCTAGAGCAGTGGAGACATGTTCTCTGGAGTGAGGAATCACGCTTATCTGTCTGGCAATCCGATGGATGTGTCTGGGTTTTGAGGTTTCCAAGAGAATGGTACTTGCCTGTATTGTGCCAAGTGTAAAGTTTGGTGGAGGGGGGAATATGGTGTGGTTTTTCAGGAGTTGGGCTTGGCCCCTTAATTCCAGTGAAGGGAACTCTTAGGCTAAGTCCACACTAGTTTTGTTAGCAAGCGTTAGGTGTTTGGGAAGTGTTTTTAACACTCCTCAAATGCCTATGAAAATTCTACACATGGCAGCACACAGTGGTGTTCACACTGAAGCATTAGTGTCGCGCCAAAATTGATGCCTCATATCTAGTCAGGAGGAGTTGAAGCCTCCCATTCAAGTCTATGGTGACACTCAAACACCTGGCAGGTGTTTGCAGAGCGTTAATACCATAAAACTTCATTATAGGCATTTGTGGTGCGGTTTTAACGCTTGGCAAACGCCTATCAAATGCCTCAAAAATATGCATAGGGCATTTGGGGAGCATTTAAAATGCTTCCCAAATGCCTGTTAAATGCTATTGGGCGTTTGGCAAGATTAGAAATTAGTCAAGTGTGAACAAGCCTTTAAGACGTCAGAATACCAACACAATTTCATGCTCCCAACTTTGTGGGATTAGTCTGAGGATGGCCCCTTCCTGTTCCAACATAACTGCACACCAGAGCACAAAGTAAGGTCCATAAACACATGGATGAGCAAGTTTGGGGTGGAGGAACTTGACTGGCCTGCACAGAGTCCTGACCTCAACCTGACAGAACATCTTTGGGATGAATTAGAGTGGAGACTGCGAGCCAGGCCTTCTTGTCGGACATCAGTGCCTGACCTCACAAATGCTCTTCTGGAAGAATGATCAAACATTCCCATAGACACACTCCTAAACCTTGTGGACAGCCTTCCCAGAAGAGTTGAAGCTGTTATAGCTGCAAAGGGAGGACCAACTCAATATTGAACCCTACGGACTAAGACTGGGATGCCATTAAAGTTAATGTGCATGTAAAGGCAGGCGTCCCAATACTTTTGGCAATATAGTGTAGCTGCAGCCGGTTTGTGTTCGGCCAGAACTTTGCAGAAACACCGACCCTGGACATACACTGGCTGGACAGAGGCTTTGTTCACAATTGTAACCAATTACAGGCAAACCGCAGTAGCAGTACAGAACTGACAGCTGGTGGATGCACACAATGAATGCAGCCAGCAAATACAACAAAGAATCCATACCTCCCAACTTTATTTTAGATGGAACAAGGGATATGTAGGCATAGGACACACACCCTCCCACTCACCTTTAAAGGAGAATTTAAAAACAAAATAGTTAGTTAACCCACAAGTTCTTTTTTTTACCACTACTATTCCTTTATATTGGCTTTTCAAATTTACAAATGCGGCAATTTGGAAATTGGATGAAAGGTTTAGCACTGGGAATCGTTTGAAAGATAAAAAGAGCATTTTATATACAATTCTATAGATCAGGCCAAAATGAGGGACAAATGAGGAGGAAAGAGGGACAGCTGGACTTTGTTCCAAATCAGGGACAGTCCTTTTAAATTAGGGACAGTTGGGAGCTATAAAGAATCTACTGATTTTTGCCAGCAGCCTCCCCTGGCCACTCCTTTTCAGCTGTCTGAATGTAGCCTAATTATTCATAAACAGTGCCTGATGGTCATACTAGTCTGCTGTAGTGCAGAGGTGTAAGCAGACATTTTTATACTTTGAAAACTGAGGTTGTAATAAACATCACCAAAAAAGTAAAACAATTCAAGCCAAGCCCAATTTTCCCAGACGTCATCTATTTTTTATAATTATGTGTGCTTTTTGCACACTATTCTGCTTATTGTAGAACTCAAGGCAAAACTTTTTTTCATTTTGGATAGATTCAACCTGTCAGGTTTTTTTGCCATCTGTGTCTCACTGAGGAGATTTCCCTTCACTTCATGTGACATATGACATAACGCAAATACGGGAATCTCTGGAACCAATGTTCCCATTGAAAGATTCCCCCTCCATCCCTGTACTAGGGGCACCCCAACTTTCACTCTCAGTGATAACAGTCACCAGGACAAATAGGGAGGATGAATCTTCCTAACAGGAATGCAGGCAGCAATACAAAACCTGCCAGATGTTCTAATCCCTCTCCACTCTATCCAAAACAACATAAAAGGTTTTACCTTTCATTTACATGTTTAGTAGTGTTTTAATAAATTTGTAAAATGGCACAAAAAACACACATACACCGTGAGAAAGACAATAGTTTGGTACAATATAAGGTTCCATATAAGCCAGGGGTGCTCAATCTGTGGCCCTCAGAAAGCAGGGAAGTGTACTTCTACTATATCCTGCTGGTTTGGTGCGCTTTCAGAAAGTGCATCACACCTGCAAGATCTAATAAAAGTCTGGCTCAGTGCAGCTAACCTGTAGGAAAGCAGCAGGTGCACTGTGCTGCACCCACATTGTGGGGAAACTGCAGTGTGAAAGCAGTCTTATGGGGGGCTCAGGACATTAAAGGCTTGTTTACATTTGCAGTTTAGAGGGCGATGAATCCCCATAGCTGAGACACGTTCTTACCACACACCCCAACCATTGGTGTAGCATCAAGGGTTGCAATGGCAACTCCACCCCATGCTCCAGGGGGCCCATGAAGCCTCCCTGTCACATTCTGCATTACACTTGAGCAGGAGGGACAGCATTTACAGGAACCAATCCTTTCCATTTTCTGCTGCAGGAGGAAAATGATAATTATGCTATTCAAAATAAATTTAAAAAAAAATGAAATTCTGAAACATTTCATATCATTGTGGCGTGTGACATGTTACAAAATCACTTAAGTAACTATTCAAAAGGTTGAGCACCCCTGACATAAATATAGAGCAACCAAAACTACTGGTAAGACAAAAGTACTTGTTTAGGAACACAAGTTTTACAGTATGAGAGATCATAGATCTCCAGATGTGGCATAAGGGGGAAAGATTCATTATACTTATATTAAAGTGGAAGTAAACGCCAACTGGACACTTGTACCTACAGGTAGGCTTATAATAAATATTATCTGTAGGTACAAGGAATATCTCCTAAACATGCACCATTTAGGAGATATTCAGTGCCCCTGCAACTGATATCACCGGTACTTGTGCTCTGAAGGAATGATATTCCTGTGCCATTCCTTCAGAGCTGTGTGCCACGGCCAAGACTCCCATACGCAGGAGTAATGTCATTGCAGCTCGGCCAATCAAGAGGCCACAATCCCCGGACGGAAGATTGGGTGAAGATAGAAGCCCTGCCAGTGGTGACAAAGCGCCTCTGGAGGGCTTAGTTCTAACGGAACTATTTCATAATATGCAAACATGCGATTCATACTAGCACATTATGATATTATTTTGCAGGGGATATTTATTTCTTTGTGGTGGTTTACTGCCGTGTTAACCTCTTGTTGATTTCCTTGTGTAGGAGTACGGCAGCAGGGCAGCTCTCCTGTTACAGATCATGTTTCTGATTCAGCACTCCCGGATATGGGGTGCGCACTGGCTGTGCTGTGATTAGTCACAGCACAAGCCAATCTGCGGGTGATGGGCAATGATTGACTGCCAGCACCTGCTGATCGGCTGTAGAATATTTTACAACACATAATTTCTAGTGTCTATAAGCAAATTCAGATAACTAAATAGCTGGCAAAATAAAAATAAAGTGTGATTTTATTGTATCACACAATGGCTTCAAAATACAATGTAAAAAGTATAATAAATTACAGTTCAGTGTAGGTAAAACAAAAATGTAAGAAATAAAAACAGAAGTTATAAAAATGTAACAAACTTATGGAACGTGTGCCTCTCCATGTACTTCTGCTCTAAGCAATGTGTCTGAGCATCCCAACAGTAAGGGAAATCACATCTGGTAGGCTAAAACAGAATGCACATGTCTAAGCTTGTCATTATGTAAATAACTGTACAAATGTGTCTTCATGCCTTCCTTGTGAGTGTCTGTGTTAGGATTGTCACCTCATACCTTTAAAACAGAACACATATTAGTTACACAGGTTCTGTGGCCGATTAATCCCTTCACACCTAAGGGTAAAACAAATCTAAACGCCTAAGCACAATTTTGCAACATTGACATGTGTTAGTAAAACTGTACATATCATCACAACTACTTTGGACATCCAGATGAATTATACCTTTTTTCAGGGCAAATTGGGCTTTCATTTGGTGGTAAATGGTAATGGATATCTCCTGATTTTATTTATTATCAAAGGAAAACTGGCCTAGAATAGTAAAAAAAAATTATTTTCTTTTTATTTAGCTGTGTGTTTCTTGTAACTACCATAACCTACCACCAAAGAACAACCCAAAATAAATTCTCCAGCTCTTGACGATCACAGCAATACCATACGTGTGTATGTTATTTATTGTTTGTACCCGTAGTACAGCCCAGAAACAATAGTGTGTTTTTGTTTGGTTTTTTTTTTACCTAAAACATACAAACACCAACTTTTTTTTAAATCCTGACCTTTGACCTTTGATCCTGACCTTGACCCAAACACCTACCCTGGCACTGAACTAGATCAAACCTTGATCTAGGTTTTTTTCTTTATTTTTAAATATTTATCTTTTTTTTTTTTTTTTTACAAAAATTTTCTTCTCTCTATGCCAGGAGTTAGATACAATGTATCCCTCTCCTCCATTTATAAAGAGAAAAAAAAAAAACAAAGAGGCCGGGCTGTACAGTGACTGATCACTGTGATAGCCAATCAGAGGCCATCACAGTGATCATGTGACCCGGAATTGGGAGTCCTGGGTCCCAATCGTTAGAATGGGACCCGTTGCTCTCAGTGACACCGCTGTCTTTTTGCTGGGAGCGCGCCGTGCTCCCAGCAAAAAGAAAGGTATGCAAATAAGCTATCCCACCTTAAAAAAGCCAATTTCTGTGAGGCCGCATATTTGTGTTACGTCCGTGTCAAGGTGGCAATTAAACTCAGTGCCTTATCTGCAATAAATTAGCCTCAGAACCTGTGTAATTAATGTGTTCGGTTTTGAAAGGCTGAGGTAGCAACTGTATGTGTCTGAATGGACTGATGGGTGTGTTCCTTTCCATATCTTGTTGGGATGTCTTTTTATGTTACACGTAGATGTCATAATTCTCATAATTCATAACCTTGTATGGCAAACATTAATTCTGCTTAGTACAACGATTTCATTGAAGGGAGGGGATACAACGTATATGGTCTTTTGATTGACAATCCCACATGTAACACACTATTCTTGATCCTCTATTCTGAAACGTGACTTCACAAGTTAAAGATGACAACGCTGCATCAGCTTACTCATGGGACCAGTTTCTCTGTTCAAAGGATAGTACTGTATAACAAAGAATTTATCTTTACAACATAATATCTAAAACATTTTGTATAACCAAATCTATTTATGTAACACATATTACCAACTTATAAAACAAATTAAATACGGACAAATACTACCAAAATATACTATTTCATACTCATTTCTAACTAACAGTATGTATATATTTTCTCTTTTACACTGATTCTATTTTGGTTCACACCTGTCTCCCCTGGCACCCTACCCCAGAGATCTTCTAACCAGCTATGCCCATTTACAGAAGTGTCCTGAATACTTTCCTGTTACACTCAGCTTCCAGCTAGTTAACTTAACTCCAGAAATACTCTGGCTCAGCTATAACAAGGATTTGACAGCATCACTTCCTCAAGGCCAACCACATATTTTAATATTAATTATGATTAATCATAAAAAACAAATATTTTACAAGCTTGCCATAAATATAATATAATTCGTATAAGTGCCAAATTATGACTTTAGAATGATATTCTAACAATTCCCCCTGAATTATGGTTATTCATATTAATTAATGAATAAATGCACACTTCATTCATGGCCCACACACACAGTCTTGTATCAAATGACCAGACATATTATTCTTCAGAATTGAATCAGCCAGAAATAACTCTACTTCTAAACTCTGTTCACCTTTCTTTGGTTACTCTTTGATCTATCTATAAAATTCCTAATCATAATACAGATTTTAATCGGTTCACTGACGCCTTATAGCATAACTACTGCTACAGGGTGGCAGGGCTGTGCAAAATCACGTATATATACGTGATTTCGCAATTCCGGGTAGGGGCGCCGCCCTACCCATACCACCAGTGGCGGCTACAGATGTCGATCACCGGGTCCTGGCAGGAGATTCCCCACTGGCACCCAGAAATCACTGAGGAACAGTGAAAGGGGAGAGATCTCTGTGTAAACAACACATAATTCTCCCCGGTCAGCACCAACATGCTGCTTTGTATTGCTTTGCATAGCAGAGCAATACAAAGCAGCATGTTTCCCTAGTAAAACACACACAGCAAAACAGCACACAGTTTACGCTTTGATCGCTACAGATGTTAACTCATTCCTGCCCAGTGTCATTAGTACAGTGTCAATGCTTTTTATTAGCACTGATCAATGTATTAATGTCATTGGGATGTCAGTGGCAGTTTGTTCCCCCCCAGTGTCAGAATGCCTGCCGCAGTCCTGCTATAAATCGCTGATCGCCGCTATTACTAGTATATGTATAAAAAAAAAAATTCCAATATATGTACGCCATTTGTAGACACTATAACTTTCACGTAAACCAATTTACATGTATTGGTATTTTTCTTTTCAGCAAACACATGTAGCAGAAAACATTTTGGCCTAAATTTATGATGAAATTAGATTTTTTAAATTTTGTTACCGGATATGTTTTACAGCAAAAAGTCAAAAATATATATATTTTTTTAAATTGTCAGTCTTTTTATTTATAGCACAAAAAATAAAAAAAAAACACAGAGGTGATCAAATACCACCGAAAGAAAACTATTTGTGGGGAAAAAAAGGACAAATTTCATTTAGGTGCAGCGATGCTTGATCGCGCAATTGCCAGTTAATGTAACGCAGTGCCGTATCTCAAAATATTACCTGGTCAGGAAGGGGGGAGTAAATCCTCTGGAGGGCAAGTAGTTATAAAATATGATACTAATAATAAAATAATAATTATAAATAAATTATAAACTAAAATTATGTAATATACTTCCATATTTGTGCTTAAATAATATTTCAACTTTCTGGAAATATACTTTACATGCTAAAACTTGTCATAACTTTCTATTGCCTTTAGACCTTTTAACAAAAGATGTTCTATTAACTAGAATGACTCTGTGAAGTTTCAGACCAAAAATATTCAGTATAGGAATGTGGAAAAATAAAAATAATATTCTTATCCTAATATGGATGTTTGCATCAGAATAAGTGGATCATCAAAAACATATATATGGTCTATAACAACATTTTCAATAATAAATTATTTTATCAGTAATATTGAAAGAGTTCTTCTGGTGAATTCTTTCTGCATGCAAGGTCTATGAAATATCTTTTAAGTTCTGTAATATTAGAAAAACCTAGCTGAACGTGATAAAACAGTCATAAGTATGAAGTATAAAACGTTTGTCCAATTTTATTCCTAAGAAGATCTCTTCTTTAACTTCTGAATTTCTTGATGTTAGCTTTGGAGGAGATTGCTATCCTCCATATTTGGTTTTAGATGCCATTTCTATAAAAGAAATGCAGTATCATTATTTTGGCATGAACAGTTTGCATTATTATTGTACCTTTTTTTCAACAAATGTTAAAAATTATGGGACAATAGTTTTATGAATTTGGAACACTATATGTGAAGCAATGCTACTTTAGATTTCTCTTCACAGAAAACTTCTATATATCAATGTACCGTCCTTATCCTAAGATGACCTAAACTAGAAAACAAAAGTAGTGTGAAATTTAGGTAGGATGCAACATCTCTTTTTTTGGTCATGACTCAAAACCTTGCTTTCACAAAGAAAGGTTTTGTACCACCCCAGAGATGACAATGGACTATGCCATTGTCTCTCTATAAAATTAGAAATATGCGTAACTGTTTTCTATGCTGACGCTATTATTCTAGTGTTAGACTGTTCTGCAGTAACAAGTACTGGTTCAATATCTTTCTCAGTTCTTATGCTGAAAATGTAAGGTACAGAGTTCTCAGTTACAGCTGTACAAACATGCACTGGTGTGCTTTCCTGAAGATTTCTTCCTGTTACATCTGAATGTGTTTGGACGACAATGCTTTAAACCAGGGTTTCTCAACCTTTTTTCAGTCAAAGCACCCTTTAAAATTATGGACAGTCTTGAGTCACCCCATTCTAAAATGGGGTGCCTCAAGACTGTCCAAATTTTAAAAGGGTACCCCATTCTAAATTAGGAAAAACTATTCTAATAGTTTTATATAAACCCAGAAATATCCACACCTGTAGGACACCCAACATTGGAGGTGATTTATTCTTCCAAAGCAAACACACTTTTGCACACTGGTACTGACTAGTATTCTAATGTTTCTCTTCTCTTTCAGTTTTTATCCATCACAGAGCTAATGTAACCCCAGCACTGATGGAGAGGGGCAGGGGAGGGTCAAACTAGGATGCTGTGCAGGCAGCTGACATCCTCCTTATCAATTGATGATGTCATTGGTTGTCAGGATGCCAGCGGCTAGAAGGTCGTAATGGTTCACAATGAAAACCTGTGGCTTTGTATAACTAAAAGGCAGGCTTGTTCCACCTGCTGGCTTGTAAACAAGTTTTGGGTAATTTTTAGAAATTTTGCCAATGCACTCCAAGGTGCCTGGGCACCCTGGTTGAGAAAGGCTGCTTTAAACTATTGAGGATACTTTTCATGAAATTCTTTGAAACCATCTTCCTCAAGAATTCCTCTTAGTGAGCAGTCAGGAGTGTGTAATATGATCTTGTTTGACTTTACTATGCTCTCTGATGCTTTGATTGCATAATAAACACTTAGCAGTTGCTGTACACCTGACTCAAAAGTTTTTTTTCCAATGATGATAAAACTCTGGAGAAGTAGCTAATTATTCTCCATTACCCTCTTTTAATTGAGCCAAAGTTACTGAGAATGCATCCTCAGATACATGAGTTTTCAAAACAAAGGGGACTTCAGAACAAACCTCTATTGTATCTAATGCTGGAGAATTCTGCAAATCTTTTTTCAACACTTCGAAAGCACTTTTCTCCTTTGGACCCCATTGGTCAACTATATTGTCTTTATTCCTCAAAAGATTATAGAATGTTTTTTTCAGCAAAACCATGTACGAATTCTCTGCAATGATTTATTTTATTCAAAAAACTGATGCAATGCTTTATGAGCTGTTGGAATTGGAATGGAAGCGATAGCTCTCTTTTCTTGTCTGCATGTGAAGGTATTTTATCTGACTTTTCATCAGCTGGACTTTTTCCGTGTTGAATTTTAGGCCTGCAACCTGTAAAAACCTAAACAACTCAGACAAAAGAGCAATATGTCCATCAATATTCTGCATACTCAGCATAATCATATCTACATGCTGAACAATACATTCTGGCCTTCAGGACTTTGATAGTATTTTTGCTATAGACTCATTAACTACACCATCACTGATATCTAGGCTAGCTATTAATCTGGAACTTGAAAGTGAGCTTGTACTGACAAATTTTAGCTAAAGGGATGGAAAAATGTCTGTAATAAACCATCTCTGTCAGTGTCAGTTCTTTTCACCATATCGTCTAAACTTGCTAGTCAAATTACTAATCTGTTTGACTACTGGGGCGTAAGGCAATGCAGTCAAACGTTTATCATGACATAATAAAGCATATTTTCTATTTTCATAGTTTTTATATGTGAGTCTCTTTTAAATTTCCAGCACAGTCTTCTCATATGGCTTAGAATATGACAGTAAAAACATGTGGTAGACTCTTGACTTACTTGCCTACACCTGTTGTTGTCATTCTTGCTGAGACCTGTAGTTCCTGGCGTGACTGCTGCCTGACTACTTTTGCCACATTGAATCACGTTTACCTCATATGTGAGATTGCTTTTAACTGTCTCCTAATTTTTTCAATGACACTTGCCATCTCGTTCAAACGTGGTCGTTCCTGTTCTATAGCTAATGATGTTGGGTCAAGGTATTAAATTTCTTTAGAAAAGCTTTAAATTATACCTCATTTTCTACTTCAAATATTTTATATGCTTTGGAAAATGTAATTTTAAACTCACAAGGGTGTTCTTCTGCAGCAGTCTGTAATAGGTCTAGCATTTCTATGGAAGGCACTTCCTCACCAGTTGTACATAACAGCAATTGTTGCAGTCTGTCTGTCACGTCACTATGTCTCTCCTGTCCTTCATCATCAATAGCAGGTTACGCAATATGTTTAGCAAAATTAACAGGAACCCACAGATTAAATATTTGATTCCTTTGATCATTTGGAAAATTATAAAGATCTGCATTGGACTCCGTTATATCTGTATTGCAAAAATCAATGTCTTTGAGTCATAAGCAGGGATGTCTTTCAAAACTTTCATTAGTTGGTCATGTATTTGCAACTTTAGTTTGGCAGTTTTACGTAATAATTCTTAGTTTAATTTCTGTTTCATCATCAGCATCAACACCCTCTATTTCTGAACTTTCGGGAATATAAGAAGGTTGTGGCTTTGACTTTGAACCATGCTGTCATCTGTGTTTATTATCATAGCAACCTGCATACTGTCACTGTTTACTGTCATTTTGTAGTCTTAACAAAAGATTTGTTTTGGAGTCAATTTGTTCCCCAAGATCCCCTATATAATTACAAAAAATTTCAGTTTGGACAATTAAGAGAATCTTGAGAAAGGTTTTCATGCATTCCTGTGTTCTGTACGGTGTTACATTCTGTCTGCTTTCATGTACAAACATTTTTAACAGGTAAATCAACATGAATAATTATTTTGTTAAATATTCTTACCAAATGTAAGATATTAGAAATCTTTTTACACTGTTTACAGTAGATCTAGATTTGTCTATCTGAACATTGGCCTGTAAACATTCATCGTACATGTACTGCCATAAATAATTATCGTCTGGGTAAAAGGACACATCTTTAAACTCTAGCTTGCTTGTGTTCCCTAGCTAATTCATCCATAAATTCCATAATTTTTACTCACCGTAATCAAAATTTCTCATTTGACCCAGCTCAGTCACTGGATCTCTTAGTCAACTCTGGTCAATCACCTTAGTTTCTTCCTTTTCTAGGTTCTCGATCGTCTTTTCCTTGAGACACAAAATTGTGCTAGTCTCCCCATCTGATCAAGGTTCGGGAGTTTTGTAAAAAAAGAAAAATGACCAAGATGGTGGCTCGCCATTAACTGTAGAATGTTTTATGACATACAATAATTTCTAGTGTAAGCGATTTCAGATAATTAAATAGCTGGCAAAATAAAAAATAAGTATGATTTTATTGTATCACACAATGGCTTAAAAATACAATGTAAAAAGTATAATAAATTACAGTTCAGTGTAGGTGAAATAAAAATATAAGAAATAATAACTGTACAAATGTGTCTTCATGCCTTCCTTGTGAGTGTCTGTATGTCTGTATGTGTCTGAATGGATGGATGTGTGTGTTCCTTTCCATCTCTTGGGATGTGGTTATGTTACACGTAGATGTCATAATTCTCATAACTCAGAAACTTGTATGGCAAACATTAATTCTGCTTAGTACAATGATTTCATTGAAGGGAGGGGATATTACATATATGTTCAATCTGATGTTTGCAAGAGTCATTGGCATTCAGAAAAGTAACTCTCCATGTTGAGCAAGTTCACTCAGAGCTAAGCTTTAGATACTTTATTTTATATTTGTCATACCTGTAGGGTTCTTCTTTAAAGATTATTTTCTTCAACTGCATTCTCATGAGAAAAACAGATAACATTATTCCTAGGAGTATAGCCAGCTGTGACCTTGAGCACCTACTAAGACATAGAAGTGATCTAATTCCTGTCTCTAAGCTGTACTAAAGCCTTTTAACATTTTCAGTAGAGATCTTTCTCGCAACGATTCTGTGTGTTTTCTCTCCCTGTGCACATTAAGGGGTTAATATATTTTCCACAGTTTATACAGATTGCTTTTAACTTTAACAATATCCTTATTTGTTGATTGTAAAAAGAAACTTTCAGCTGATAAAATGTAGTGTGGCTTAAAGTGTCCTCTGCAAAACTCCACCCAATAAAAATTATACCTAGCGCACATACCCTTATTGCCAAATATCCTTGGTACATCTGTATTTCCACATGACAAGGTTTCACAACCGGAATTAACTTATAGTTAGATAACAAAATATGATATAGATCTGGTGTATACACTATATTGGCAAAAGTATTGGGACACCCCTCCAAATCATTGGATTCAGGTGTTCCAGTCACCTCCATGGCCACAGGTGTATAAAATCAATGACCCAGGCATGCAGACTGCTTCTATAAACATTTGTGAAGGAATGGGCTGCTCTCAGGAGCTCAGGGAATTCAAGCGTGGTACTGTGATAGGTTGCCACCTGTGTAATAAGTCCATCTATGAAACTGCTAAATATTCCATGGTCAACTGTTAGAGGTATTAAAACAAAGTGAAAGCAACTGGGAACAACAGCAACTCAGCCACGAAGTGGTAGGCCATGTAAATGACAGAGTAGGGTCAGCACATGCGCAGAAGTCGCCAACTGTCTGCAGAGTCAATAGCTAAATAACTCCAAACTTCCTGTGGCCTTCAGATTAGCACAACAGTGCGTAGAGAGCTTCAAGGAATGGGTTTCCATGGCCAAGCAGCTGCATCTAAGCATTACATCGAAAAGTGCAATGCAAAGAGTCGGCTGCAGTGGTGTAAAGCACGCTGCCACTGGACTTTATAGCAGTGGACATGTGTTCTCTGGAGTGACGAAACATGCCTCTCTGTCCTCTGTCTGGCAATCCGATGGACGTGTCTGAGTTTGGTGCTTGCCAGGAGACCGGTACTTGCCTCACTGCATTGTGCCAAGTGTAAAAAGCAAGGTCCATAAAGACATGGAGGAATGAGTTTTGGGTGGAGGAACCTGACTGGCCTGCACAGAGTCCTGAGCTCAACCTGACAGAACACCTTTGAGATGAAATAGAGCAGAGACTGCGAGCCAGGCCTTCTCATGCCTGACCTCACAAATGCACTTCTGGAAGAATGGTCAAACATTCCCAGACACATTCCTAAACCTTGTGGACAGCCATCCCAGGAGAGTTGAAGCTGTTATAGCTGCAAAGGGTGGGCCAACTCAATATTGAACCCTACGGCCTAAGACTGGGATGCCATAAAAGTTCATGTGTGAAAAGGCAGGTGTACAGATACTTTTGGCAAGAGTGTATTTTTCTTAGTGGTCTAATATCGTTTACAAATGCCTCGTTTACCGTAATTTTCAGTTTACAAATGAAAATCCATTGAAAATAATGCCTCACTTTACGAATTGTTTTCGCAATACGAAGTGTATGTTGGTGCCGATTTTGAAATGCGATTGCCGTCTTTTTTTTTTTTTTCACTATAGCTCAAAGGATTAGCTGTCACTTTCCCCAGAGTTAACGGAAACTTTGTTTCTTTTAAGAAACTAAAAGGAAACATTGTTTCTTTTAACTCTGGGACATAAACTAAAAGAAAACTTTCTTTTAGCTGGGGGGAAAGTGACAGCTGACTTTCTGAGTTACAGTGAAGAAAAAAAAAGCGGTAATTACATTTGATGAAGTCACGACGCACAAGACGCAACGCGTCGGAACGCCATTCCCAGTTCGAGATTACGTCACTTCCGGTCACGTGGGGACGTTTGTCCGGACGCAGCGGCCATATTTGTTTCCCTCCCTGTATGTGAATACACCCATGATGTGAGGTGGAAAGCGCTGTTTACAAGGATTACATGTGAGTGGGAAAAGTATGTTATGCCAAATTACTCCTATTAAATGGTATTACACTATGGGAAGCTTTTGTTTGTGTCCTATATGACGTTTGAGAGGAGGTGGAGTGGAAGTCCTGAGGTCCCTTGCTGAGCTGCCTGGAATAAAGGATTGCCTTTGAGGGGAGTTTTTTGCCTTGTGGCCCTGTGTGGGTCGAGGAGGGGAGGTGAGCAGGCATTGCTGCCATTGGAGGATTCCTTTTTGAGCACTAGAAGTGAAGATCACAGAGTGTTTTCACAATTTGCATGGACTTTTTGAGTATATTTTGGACACTGAGTTCATTTATTTTTTCACAGAATTAAGTAGTTATCTATTTAATTTAATTTGTTATAGGGTTTTATCACAGGATATATGTATTGCATATTTATTTATTTATCTATTTATTTTTTGAAGAATCACTATTTATTTGATTTATAGGTTTGTCACAATTTATCACGATTTGTCACATGAATTAGTACTATTATTATCACTAATATTTGAGTATTTTTTATGAATTTCATATTCGTTGTTTTCCATCACAGATTAATTATGAGGCATTATTAATTGATATTAAGAGAGGTGTTTATGTATTTTCACTAATAGATTTAGTTTTTATGTTTTTCATCACCTTATGGTATCGATTACTTTTAAGTTCAGTTGGTATTTATGGTATGTATAGAGGGAATTTTCTTAGGTAGTTTGGGAGCGCTTCACTATTTAATATATACATTTAAAAACCAACGCCATGATAAATTAAAAATCGGTGTGGGGTCCCTCCTCCCATCCATACCAAGCCCTTCAGGTGTGGTATGGATTTTGAGAGGAACTTTCACGCCAAAATTTGAAAAAAAACCAAAACACAAAAATGGCGTGGGGGTCCCCCCCCCCAAAATCCATTCCAGACCCTTATCCGAGCATGCAGCCAGGTAGGTCAGGAAACTGTGGGGGGGGGGGGACACGAGCGCGTGCCCCCCCAAAGCATCAAAGCATACCAGGCCACCTGCCCTCACGGGGGGATGCTTTGGGGAAGAGGGGCTCCCCCCCCAAAGCACCTTGTCCCAATGTTGATGGGGGCCTCAACCTCAAGGCCTCAACCCTGGCCGGTGGTTGTGGGGGTCTGTGGTCAGGGGGCTTATCGGAATCTGGAAGCCCCCTTTAACAAAGGGGCCCCCAGATCCCACCCCCCCATGTGAATGAGTATGGGGTACATGGTACCCCTACACATTCACAAAAAATCAAAAAGTGTAGTGTGAAAAAAAGACAGGGCACAGTCTTTGACAAGAATAAACTAAAAGAATGTCCCCCGCAGTAGATCCAACATCAATCACAATGTCCGCCGCCAACCCGAAAAAATAATAATAATAAAAAAAAAAAAGGTTCCACTCCAGACGACGGCTTCCAGCCACCTGCCTGCTCTGGTGGTTTGACAGTTCTTAAATATGTAAGGGGCAGGGCCACCCGGGGACATCACGCATGTGACCCCACCCCATGTGACATCAATGATGTCACTCTGGAACAAGGTGCTTTGGGGGGGGAGCCCCAAAGCACCCCCCCATGTTGAGGGCATGTGGCCTGATATGGTTCAGGAGGGGGGGTGCTCACTTGTAGTCTTCCCCCCTCTCCTGACCTGCCACGCTGCATGCTCAGATAAGGGTCTGGTAGGGATTTTGGGGGGACCCCCACGCCATTTTTTTTAATTTTTGCGTAGGAATTCCCCTCAAAATCCATATCAGACCCGAAGGGCTTGGTATGGATGGGACAGGAGATCCCACGCAGTTATATTTTTAATTGCCGGAAATTCTTTTACATTCAGCTGTCAGTGGAGAACTTCTGACTTCCAGAACGGATTAATTGGTTTTCAATGCAGTCCTACGGGAAACGGAGTTTCGGTTTAGAATTTTTCGCTATATGAAAAATCCTGCAGAACAAATTCAATTTGTAAACCAAGGTATTACTGTATTAGCTTTCTGTACCTTGTAAATGTATGGTTTTTGGTGTCCAACTAAATGGAATCTCCTTATGCATACATAAGTGTAGCCACTTTTTAGGTAGGTAACTCAGGAGTTATGGAATATGAACGCAAGAGTAAAGTTTGACATGTATGAAACTACTGCTCTAAGGGCTGGTTCACACCTGGTGCTTCCCAGTGTTTTTAAACCTCATCCACACTGCATGTACAGTGTTTTTCATGTATTCCAATAATGCTAGTTCACACCAGTGCAGTCAGTTTCAGTGCTTTCAACAAAAAGTACAACCTGCTGGATTTTGTCATCCAGAGAGTATCAAATCATGTTAACACACCAGAATGCACGCTGTTCTAATGAAAGGAAAAAAAAAGATTTTTTCCCAAGTGTCAAAATAAAAATGTAATTGCAATTATGAACCATTTCATCCACTTTCTCCTTCCCCCGACTTCGCTGTCAAGATCAATGGCACAACCATCAACCTGTCCCCGCATGCTGGGGTGCTAGGTATAATTCTGGACTCTGAGCTCTCCTTTCGGCCCCATATCCAATCACTTTCCAAAGTTTGCCGTCTCAACCTCTCCAATATACGCCCCCTCCTAACCAACAACATCACAAAGCTCCTAATTCACTTCCAGGTTATCTCTTGCCTTGATGACTGCAACTCCCTCCTCATTGGCTTACCTTTAAATAGGCTATTCCCCCTCCGGTCCATCATGAATGCTGTTGTGAGACTCAGCCACCTTACCAACCGTTCAGTGTCTGCCGCACTTCTCTGCCAATCCCTGCATTGGCTGCCACCAAGATGCATATAATAAATCAAAAGAAATGCATAAAATGAATTCTGATTAGAGTTTCCGGCTTCTAAGATAATTCTTCCCCACTGGAAAGTTACAAATATATGTTGGAATATGTCCACCATAAAATAATTAGTCCCTTTTTACAGTCATATAGGATTGTTTGTACTGTAAGATTGTCTTCAACTCTCCATATATTCTCACCATATGACAAAGCCTATCAAGTGTTTCAATTTATTCGTGTAAACTCCTCTTCCTCTTCTTTTAGGGTAGTATTCTCTCCTCATGCAAAAAAATATACAAAAACAACGTATAGTGCTTTATCTCCTTAAATCATAATAGAATTTAAGTATTAACTCACATAAAACGTACAACTAAAATTCCAACTTATCCACATGACAACATTCCAATATCTGTCATCCTTACTCTTACCCTCCAATCCAAATTTTCTCGCTTCTACATAAAATGAATCTTGCAACCCTTTTCCTTTTTTCTCTTCTTTATTTCTTAATGTAATTCTCCCCAAAAAAACAAAAATGCATATAGTGTAGTACTTCCAATACCAATATAATACTGATAGTGCTATTGTACTCACATTCAACCTTTGTGATCACCACAAACCAGTGCTTAATCCACCATTGGTGTCCCACCACCTTATGACTCATGCACCTTACCAAATCCTCCTAGACTCTGGAACATAATCTCATAGACCACTGCTTCACCTCCTGGATTTGCCTTTATCGCCAGTTTCAACTTCCATGTTATCCATATGCAACCAAACATAGGCAAACCATAGTGTAGCAAGTTAAAACAAACTGATTTATTGGTATACAAGGACTTACAATGTGTAAAAGAAAGCCAGCATACAACACCTGGACCGGGGCCTGTTCCAAGATGGCTGCTGCTAGACTTCCGGTTTGCATCTGACTTCACTTTCTGACGCATTACAACTTTATCGAACGATGTATACATCAGACACGCGGGTTACCCTTTTATAGTTTACTTCCGCCCTCAATGGGACATCTGTCGGCTATCTTACAAAAGGGATATTGTGACATATCATAATACGTACTATATATAAATTCCATTCCATACTGTATAAATTCCATAATTCTACAATCACATCAGACAAATATGCGTTCCATATCTAATAATAAATATTATACCAGATTAGGTTAATCCAGCATGGTCCCCTAGTGGTGGAATAAATGTTTACACAATATATATTCTATAAAACGTCCCAAGGTTAACCACGCTATAAATGCCACATATACAGTGGATATAAAAAGTCTACACACCCCTGTTAAAATGTCAGGTTTCTGTGGTGTAAAAAAATAAGCCAAAGATAAATCATTTCAGAAGAAAATGTCAGGAAAGACCTGCTAGAAAAGCTGAACTTTATTTGGGGTTAATTAGAGGCACATTAAATAATGGCAGATGTGTACTGACTCCTAATTAACATGATTTTGTGATTGCTTAATTCTGAACACAGCTACATCCCCAGTTATAAGAGGGTGCGCACACTTATGCAACATTATTTTATATTTTTAAGTTTACTCTCCCCCCCCCCCCAAAAAAAAAGGTTTCAGTTTGTTTTTCAATTGTACAGTTTATAGGTCACATTAAAAAAGGTATAAAAAGTTCTGAAATGATTTATCTTTGCCTCATTTTTTTGCATCACAGAAACCTGACATTTTAACAGGGGTGTGTAGACTTTTTATATCCACTGTATACACATCAACTCTAGGTGGCATTTTAGTAAACATAGTTGGAGGGAGGTTGGTTTAGATATACAGTGGGGCAAAAAAGTATTTAGTCAGCCACCAATTGTGCAAGTTCTCCCACTTAAAAAGATGAGAGAGGCCTGTAATTGGCATCATAGGTAGACCTCAACTATGAGAGACAAAATGAGAAAAAAAATCCAGACAATCACATTGGCTGATTTGGAAAGAATTTATTTGCAAATTATGGTGGAAAATAAGTATTTGGTCAATATCAAAAGTTCATCTCAATACTTTGTTATATATCCTTTGTTGGCAATGACAGAGGTCAAACGTTTCCTGTAAGTCTTCACAAGGTTGGCACACACTGTTACTGGTATGTTGGCCCATTCCTCCATGCAGATCTCCTCTAGAGCAGTGATGTTTTGGGGCTGTCGCTGGGCAACACGGACTTTCAACTCCCTCCAAAGGTTTTCTATGGGGTTGAGATCTGGAGACTGACTAGGCCACTCCAGGACCTTGAAATGCTTCTTACGAAGCCACTCCTTCGTTGCCCGGGCGGTATGTTTGGGATCATTGTCATGTTGGAAGACCCAGCCACGTTTCATCTTCAATGCCCTTGCTGATGGAAGGAGGTTTGCACTCAAAATCTCACGATACATGGCCCCATTCATTCTGTCCTGTACATGGATCAGTCATCCTGGTCCCTTTGCGGAGAAACAGCCCCAAAGCATGATGTTGCCACCCCCATGCTTCACAGTAGGTATGGTGTTCTTTGGATGCAACTCAGCATTTTCTCTGCTCCAAACACGACGAGTTGTGTTTCTACCAAACAGTTCTATTTTGGTTTCATCTGACCATATGACATTTTCCCAATCCTCTTCTGGATCATCCAAATGCTCTCTAGCAAACTTCAGACGGGCCCTGACATGTAGTGGCTTAAGCAGGGGTACATGTCTGGCACTGCAGGATCTGAGTCCCTGGCGGCGTAGTGTGTTACTGATGGTAGCCTTTGTTACGTTGGTCCCAGCTCTCTGCAGGTCATTCAATAGGTCCCCCGGTGTGGTCCTGAGATTTTTGCTCACCGTTCTTGTGATCATTTTGACCCCACGGGGTGAGATCTTGCGTGGAGCCCCAGATGGAGGGAGATTATCAGTGGTCTTGTATGTCTTCCATTTTCTAATTATTGCTCCCACATTTGATTTGTTCACACCAAGCTGCTTGCCTATTGCAGATTCAGTCTTCCCAGCCTGGTGCAGGTCTACAATTTTGTTTTTGGTGTCCTTCGACAGCTCTTTGGTCTTCACCATAGTGGAGTTGGAGTGTGACTGTTTGAGGTTGTGGACAGGTATCGTTTATACTGATAACAAGTTCAAACAGGTGCCATTGATACAGGTAATGAGTGCAGGATAGAGGAGCCTCTTAAAGAAGAAGGTACAGGTCTGTGAGAGCCAGAAATCTTGCTTGTTTGTAGGTGACCAAATACTTATTTTCCACCATAATTTGCAAATAAATTCTTTCCAAATCAGCCAATGTGATTGTCTGGATTTTTTTTCTCATTTTGTCTCTCATAGTTGAGGTCTACCTATGATGCCAATTACAGGCCTCTCTCATCTTTTTAAGTGGGAGAACTTGCACAATTGGTGGCTGACTAAATACTTTTTTGCCCCACTGTATATCTAAACCAACCTCCCTCCAACTATGTTTACTAAAATGCCACCTAGAGTTATCTAGACTATTACACTCCTTAATATACAGTCATGGCCGAAATTGTTGGCACCCTTGATATTTCTCCAGGAAATCATGTATTTCTCACGAAACGTATTGCATTAACACATGTTTTGCTATACACATGTTTATTCCCTTTGTGTGTATTGGGACAAAACAAAAAAAGGGAGGAAAGAAAGCAAATTCGACATAATGTCACACAAACCTCCAAAAATGGGCTGGACAAAAGTATTGGCACCCTTTCACAACTGCGGATAAATAAGAATGTTACAAGCATGTGATGCTCCTGTAAACTCACCTGGGGCAAGTAACAGGTGTGGGCAATATAGAAATCACACCTGAAAGCAGATAAAAAGGAGAGACGTTCACTTAACCTTTGCATTGTGTGTCTGTCTGTGCCACACTAAGCATGGACAACAGAAAGAGGAGACGAGAACTGTCTGAGGACCTGAGAACCAAAATTGTGGCAAAATATCAACAATCTCAAGGTTACAAGTCCATCTCCAGAGAACTAGATTTGCCTTTGTCCACAGTGCGCAACATTATCAAGAAGTTTGCAACCCATGGCACTGTAGCTAATCTCCCTGGTCGTGGACGGATGAGGAAAATTGATGAAAGATTGCAACGCAGAATAGTCCGGATGGTGGATAAGCAGCCCCAAACATGTTCCAAAGACATTCAAGCTGTCCTGCAGGCTCAGGGAGCATCAGTGTCAGCGCGAACTATCCGTCGACATTTAAATGAAATGAAACGCTATGGCAGGAGACCCAGGAGGACCCCACTGCTGACACAGAGACATAAAAAAGCAAGACTACAGTTTGCCAAAATGTACTTGAGTAAGCCAAAAGCCTTCTGGGAAAACGTCTTGTGGACAGATGAGACCAAGATAGAGCTTTTCGGTAAAGCACATCATTCTACTGTTTACCGAAAACGGAATGAGGCCTACAAAGAACAAAACACAGTACCTACGGTAAAATATGGTGGAGGTTCAATGATGTTTTGGGGTTGTTTTGCTGCCTCTGGCACTGGGTGCCTTGACTGTGTGCAAGGCATCATGAAATCTGAGGATTACCAAAGGATTTTGGGTCGCACTGTAGGGCCCAGTGTCAGAAAGCTGGGTTTGCGTCCAAGATCCTGGGTCTTCCAGCAGGACAATGACCCCAAACATACGTCAAAAAGCACTCAGAAATGGATGGCAAAGAAGCGCTGGAGAGTTCTGAAGTGGCCAGCAATGAGCCCAGATCTAAATCCCATTGAACACCTGTGGAGAGATCTTAAAATTGCTGTTGGGAAAAGGTGTCCTTCCAATAAGAGAGACCTGGAGCTGTTTGCAAAGGAAGAGTGGTCCAAAATTCCGGGTGAGAGGTGTCAGAAGCTTATTGATGGTTATAGGAAGCGACTGATTTCAGTTATGTTTTCCAAAGGGTGTGCAACCAAATATTAAGTTAAGGGTGCCAATACTTTTGTCCAGCCCATTTTTGGGGTTTTGTGTGACATTATGTCATATTTGCTTTTCTGCCTCTGTTTTATATTTGTTCCAATACATACAAAGGGAATAAACATGTGTATAGCAAAACATGTGTTAATGCAATACCTTTTTTGTGTGAAATACTTGATTTTCAGGAAAAATATCAAGGGTGCCAACAATTTCGGCCATGACTGTATATCCATCAAGATATATTATCTTGACCAACCCACCTTCACTACAGGGAAGAAGTATTAAATATGTGGAAGAAGATCGATAATACATATCTTCCTCTTGCATAAAAAGCATACCTTTACTCTATATCTAATAAATATACCCAAATTTTAAGAGGATATTCATGTTCCACTCAAACCTACGGATATAGTAAGGATACCTTACATATCTGATGGTCTATACCAGTGTTTCTCGACCTTTTTTCAGTCAAAGCACCCTTTTACAATTATGGACAGTCTCTTGAGACACCCCATTGCAAAATGTAAAAACTATTCTAATAGTTTTATAATGCAGCAACATTCACACATGTAGGACACCTAACATTAGAGGTGATTTATTCTTCCAAAGCAAATACACTTTTGTACACTGGTACTGACTAGTATTCCATTGTTTCTCTTCTCCCTCAGTTTTTCTCCATCACAGAGCTAATGTGATTCCAGCACTGATGGAGAGGGGTAGGGAAGGGTTAAACTAGGATGCTGTGCAGGCAACTGACATCCTTCTTATCAACTGATGTCATCGGTTGTCAGGATGCAGGCGGCTAAAAGGTAGTAATGGTGCACAATGAAAACCTGTGGCTTTGTGTAACTAAAAGGCAGGTTTGTTTCACCCCCTGGTTTGTATACATGAAGAAACCTCAAGGCACCCTGGTTGAGAAAGGCAGGTCTATACCATTATAAGAAGGGATTGTTTTATGCCTTAAACTCACAATTACCAGAGGGGAGAAAATTAGGTGAATTATAAACATAAATAACCTATAAATTCTATATAGATCGTATGTGAGCCGAAGGGGAGGTGATTTAAGTTTCTACTCTAATGGGTAAAACTATCCAATCTCAATCTTATTAATATATCAAAGAGAGCTATTTTATCTAATGCATAAACTGATAGTATTCTTACTCATATCATACCAAATATACCCTATTACAAAGATTACCCCAATTTACAAATTTGAAATGAAACAATCAAGATCTAATTCCACATTCAACCCCTTGGGTTTCATAGTATCTAATTCATAAATCCAAAACGTCTAATTTTTTTAAATTCCTCTCATTCTGTTACTTCCCCTCCAATGTTCATCAACCATATCTATACCACAAACATTTTACAGTGATGGATTGCAGCCATGAGCCTCTCTGAAGTGTCTAAACTATGATTTTATTTTTTACCTTTCTTTATATTGGCAACATGTTCCCTCAACCTGACTTGTAACTGTCTTGTCATTCGACCTACATACTGGAATTTGCAGGGGCACTACAGCAAATACATCACAAAATATGTAGTACATGTAATACATTTCTTAATAGTGTATGCCTTTGTTGTAGCCTGAGATGTGAAATGTTCTATTTTTCTTGTTTTTATTCTAGTAGATTTACAGTTATTACATCTTTTACAAGGAAAAATCCTTTCAGATCGAACATTTTATTTTTCTTAGGTGCTGAAATAACTTAAACGTTTGTACGTAAATTGGATGACTTCCTATAGATAAAATTTGGTTTATTGGGAACCAAAGGTCCCAGTATTTTATCTCTCCTACTAATAGGCCAATATCTCCTGATGATATCTTCCATATCCTTGTATTGACAATTAAAATCTGAAATAAATGCATAGTCAAAATGTTTCCTGATGTTCTTATTCTTTGATTTATTTTTTCCTTTTTTTACTCCCAAGTATCTTTTACTAACTTCAAATCATGCTTTTTTCTAAACTTATCAGGATCATAACCTTTCTCAATAAATCGTGCTTTGATCATTTCTGATTGTGCTATATAGTCTTCTAGTTTGAACAATTTCTCATAATTCTACAATATTGTCCCTTTGGTACACTACTTCTCCAATAGGAATGATGACAGCTAAAAGTCGAGATATTCCCATTATGGCTTATTTTTCTCAGTCTGGATTCCGCTGGTGAGATTTCCCTTTTCAACCTGTCTCAGAGACATAGCATGAAGAAAGAGAACAGGTCTCAAAAGTGTGGGGATAGCCGCTCTCTTGGGCAACTGTCACCTGAGTAGGTTTCCACATTGAAAGATTTCCCTGTCACAAACTCCCAACTCAAAATTTTTTAATTTCCTATCACTTTTTGTTTCAGAGACAATAGGCACCAGTACCAACAGGGAACACAAACAACAATAACAACCTGACAGGAATTTAACTTCTCTCTACTATACCTAAACAAATTAAAACGTTTTGTCTTTACATACAGTTAATATATTTTTTTTATATAATCAATTTATAACATATAATAGTTTATTTCTCAGGAGCTAAAATAGCAGTATGCTTTGTAATTTAAAAACATACATGAGAATGTATTTTGAGACCTAATAATTTGTCCTAATGGGAGCTGAAGTGTTTGAATAGAAAAATAACTAAATCTATACCAATCCTTAAAAATAATACAAAGGATAACTACAATTAAAATATAGAAACTTTAGAAATTCAACACATTGATTGTGATATACTATGCTTATAATTTATTTTGGATAATTACTACCTGGATCTGCACATACAGAGATTTAAATAGTCTATAAATTCATCTTAAATTATCAGATGGCTTTATTTATAGTAAACTATCAAACACAGCTTGCAAGGCTAGCTGTATTCTATATGGCTTTTTTTTTTTTTTAGAACTTCTTGTGTATGATGCAAAATACAAAATGAGAAGAAAGAAAACAAAGTTCTTATGAACAAATTCTGGTTCGCTAAACGTAGATGTTTATTTATACGGATTCAATGTGACCATTAATTCAGATGGCATTATTCAACATAGACCGAAAACATAGTTCCATATTCATTCGCCAAAAATTAATCTAGCAAAAAATACATTCACTGACAATCAGCTTGCATGAGAAAAGGCATTTTCTGTAACATCTGCCATATTAAGAAACTGTTGAGGCTCAACGGCATTTTTCTATATATGAAGTATATTTAAAAGGATGATCTCATGTGCTGCCTGTCTGCTGGCCATCTCTTTCCACCACTTTCTGGATTCCCTTCATGCTTTACAGTTTAACCTCTGCATTTTACTTGTTATACTTATCTGATTTGTGTAATGATTTTGCACAGAGCAGCCATGATCATCCTCCTTTGGGGTTCCCCACCGACACTCCAGGTCCCTCCTCTTTGGCAAGTGCCCCCATAGGTAGCCACCTCCTATGGGGGCACTCATGTGAGCTTTATCCTGAGCTTGGCTTTGTCACAGAATTTTATTGACAGCAGCAGGACCCAATGGCTCCTGCTGCTATCAACCTGCCCTGTGAAAAGCTAGAGAGCAGAGATGCCACTGCTCTTGGGCACAGCAATGGATCAAGATCAGGCTCAGATAAGTATAAGGGGATGGGGAATCCTGTGGCACAGAAAGTTTTTTACTTTAATGCAGAGAATGGATTACGGGAAAAAAACTTAAAGCTCTTCTCTCCCCTCACTTCCGTGTCTCACTGGAGGAGTCAAGAGCACCAGCGGGCGACCCGAGAAAAGGAGGTTTGGGGACACTCTGTACAATTCCATTGCACAGAGCAGGTAACTATAGAGATTTTTTTTTTTCTTTACAATCATTTTAAACCTTTAGACCAATTTTAAGGAATATGATAAGTTTAATCTTTTAAGTAGTATATACCAAATTGGTGGTATTAAAAAAATAAAAAAAAAATCTCCATCTCAAAGAAATTGTTTAATCTGAGAAACCAATACTGATGCACTAGCTTACAGAGTTAGACCAGAAATTCATAAAAACGTATATATTTGTTTATATATAGGGAGGAATCTGAAAAGACATCTGACCATCCTTGAATTTGCCCCTAAAATTACTGGGCACTTAGTGATCCACTTTCTACAGTTTAAAATATATCAGAACCAGTTTGAATGGGAGCATTTCCTGCATGACTTGGCCCACGGATAACATATTGATGAAAAAAAAAAAAAATAGAGAGAGAGAGAGTTCTCCTTGTCCTTTTGGATGTATCAATAACCTAGTGTAGAATATACACACACACAATATATATATATATGTGTATATTCTACACTGGGTTATTAATACATACATACATGTAGTGAATAATTAAATATGTAAACCCAACATTTTATATTCCTGCTGTGTGCCTGTTGTACCATGTACTTGTGAGAAAAAAAAAGTATCCTGTTCTCTTTGTATTGCTTCCTTTGTGTGAAATCCATGGTGCTCCTGTCAGTTCCTCTGCTTTCCTATTAAAAACTGATCACACTAGGCATGAAAGCACAGCATGGTCAGTTTTCTAGTCGTGCTGGGAGCTAATCCGATGATCAGATGTTAACATGCCACCTCTTTGCACAGTCATTCACTGGGAAAAATCAGTGTGCTGCTGTTTGAACTCCTTATGCAACTTAGAACAGATGGTATGTGATTATTTATATGTATACATACGTTTTACCTTTCATTCCTATTTTAAACTAAATGGAATGAATTGAAAGGCGAGGATTCACATATACTTTAAAACAAATCACTTAAAGCAGAACTCCAGTCAAAAAATAAGATAAAGATAAAATGAATAGTCCATTAAAAGCTAAAAATAACATAACAAGCTTTGCTGCACTATTCACATTCAATCCAGAGATTCCTACTACAGTACTTGTTTCTGTCTCTGGATGTCCTAAGTTAGATGGCCAGAATCATTCAACCCACTTCCTCTGGGCCAAGATCATTCTGGACCTGCCCCAGCCTTTGACTGGATAGTGAAAGGAGAAACAGCACAGCAATTAGCTCATCTATCGGTCATTCTACCCTCTCTTTGTTATCAGCACAATATTAATGTATTGGCTCCTATTACTGCTTTTTCCTCTCACACTCTAGCTCTGCTGTACAGGGACTACTAGAAACAGATACCAGGTAAAAGTCAGGTACTTACACTGCATTTAAAAATAATAAATACTTTGGGGTTGATTTACTAAAGACTGTGCACTTTGCAAATGCAGTTGAACTCTTCAAGGGAATTTGCTCCAGAGCTTAATAAAGTAGGTGCTCTGCTGACTTCTATCATCCAATCATGTGCAAACATAAATGTCTGGTTTTTTTTTTAATATTCCTTGCATATGATTGGGTATTCTTTTCAAAGTGAAGTTTCACTTCATCTACCAAGCTCTGGTGCAAATATCCTTGAAGAGTGTACAGTCTATTTGCTATTAGTAAATCCACCCCTTTGGGTCTTCTAGCTGCTTAGGGTTCAGCTTCAGTATTTTCCAGTACAGCACAAAAGAATTATCCTTGGCAAAAGATATACTTAGTCTTCATAGAGGTTTTGATATTCTGCCCTAAATTTTAATACTACCATTAGAGGTGAAAGTCCAACATTTCTCAGGCTAAAGTACACTATGTTATTGAAACACTAGAGCAGAACAGCGAAATAGTGCCAAACTATTTCTTAAGACATGTATCTGGGTAAAAAAACAATAATATTGTTTTATATCCTGACAAACTGTTCTCCAAAAGACTGTTAAAGATAATTCTTGTAGATATACTGGTAACATTTTACTAGGGATGCACTGCTACCATACCATTTGTTAAATCCAAGTACGAGTACTGATACCTATTGCATAGGAAGAGTAGGTAGAGAGCTGATTTGGGAGGTGGGAAGGGGAGTTGGAGTGTTAAAATGGGGTGATAGAGGATTAAGAATTAATGGCTCCCATGCATGTCTGCAAAAGGCAGCACATTTTTGTGCGATGAGAAAACACAATTTTGTATGTTATCGCACTGCACTCTGTGTGATCAAGGCCTAAGATATACCCTGTGAGGCAGAGTTCAGTTGTCTATAGGTTGTACACCCCCCATCCCCCTCCCCCCAACTCCCTCCTCTTAGCACAAATCCCCCCCCATCCCCCCTCTTAGCACAAACCCCCCTTCTATCCCCCCTCCTAGCTCAACCATCCCAACTCAAATCACCCTCCCAGCACAACTCCCCCCAAATCCCTCCTCCTGGCGCAACCGTCCTAAACCCCCCCCCCCAATCAAACCTCTTCCTGGCACAAATTATTTCCCTACAATAGTGACAGCAGCAGGGAAGGGAAGAGTCAGGAGGGGGGTATGGGCTGTGCCTTTTCTCTCCCCCCCCCCAGCTACTCTGGGCAACGCAGCAGCCCCACTCCTTAACAACTGATAATTGGTGGCATTTTTTTGTTTTCATTTCAGCTGTCAGTGGGGGAATCCCGCTGACAGAACCAAACCTGAAGGGATCGGTTTTTAGTATCAAAGCATTTGCGCGAGTACCGACTCTCGAGCAAATGCTAAGAATCGGCACCAATACCAGTATCGGTGCAACCCTACATTTTACCAATAGTAATTTCTGATTTTCCTATACTACAACTTATATTTAAAACACACAATTTAAACTTGGGATATCTAGATGTTTAAAACTATATGAACTTAAAACTCTATGTTATAGCAAATGCATGCATTAGCACAGTCTCAGATGGTGAATTGTTACAACTGCAGTTTTTCCTATAATTATAAACTCCCTTTACAAAGCTTTACACATGGATAAGTATCTGTATATTCAGCCACGTGACTGCAATTCTGTAATATCACTGTACTTAGCGGAAAATTAATTTCACTTTTATTTTTTTAAATACCTGTAACTTTTTTTTTTTTTAAACAAATTAACTTTTTCCTGTGTGTTAATTAGTGAACTGGAAGTTAAGTTATTTAAAACTGAACTGTGAGCAAACAGCTAAGATGTCTTTTTATCATGCAATGGTTAATGACCGCTGCTCAGTTCTCTGGCATTCTCAGAGGAAAGAGTTCTCTGAATGCCTTTTTATGAAGTGGTGTAGATCGCTTCTCCGAATGAAGAGAGAAGCGATCTACAAATGCTTTGAACGTTGGAAAACGGCTGCTTTTACTGCAATCTCATGAGATTACAGTAAGAGATCAAACACCATTTACTAAGCAGCTGTAAATTACCTCTGCTTCCTTTGCGGTTCCCCTTATTCTCCTCCTCTGGGCTGGGCAGAGGTGTTCTCTCCACCCCAGCCTACTGACTGCACAGTAAAGTAGCTGCAGTAGATTGCTGATCTTTTCTTCTATAAGAATGCTCCTTGTCAACATATTTGCATGCAGCACCCCTGATTTGCTCTCAAATCTAATTGCTGCCATTCAAGGGAAAGTAAAAGGCTAATATTAAGTGAAATTCACATACTTACACTAGTTGCGGTAGAAAAATAAATGTAATATTCTAATAAATACTAAGTTGTATTACTATTTGTCTTATATTTCCACGCTTCAGCTTTATCAGCCCCACTTCAGCCACTGCATTTAGAATAGTTAATGCTATAAATCAGGATTTATGGCCTTGTTTTTTGCCACTAACAATGCAATTCCCCATAACTCAATAAGGTCAATGTATAGGCAGAAGCCAAAAAATCTGCCAGCATGTTTCTTAACCACATAAATACAAGACACTTTCACCCACTTAGTGTCCAGGCCATTTTTACATTTTCAGAACTCTGAATGACTATTACTCAAGCATGCAACATTGTAACCAAATGCAGTTTTTATCATTTTTTGTGACAGACTGAGCTTTCTTTTGGTGTTGTCCACCATTGAGTTTTTTTATTTTTTGCTACATAAACAAAAAAATACCAAAAATATTAAAAAAAAAAAAAAAAAAATCACATCAAAATTGTTACGGTTATAAAACTTTGCAAATAAATAATCTTTCTTCATACATTTAGGCCAACATGTATTCTGCTTTTTTTCTTTGGTAAGAATAACTTGAATCAGTATATATTATTTAGTCGGTGTAAAGCTTATAGAGTCTACAAACAATCTGACTGCCTATTTCATTTCTTGAGACCCTAAAATGCCAAGGCAACAAAATACCCCCAAATGATTCCTTTTTTTGGGAAGCAGACAGTCCAAGGTGTTTAATGAGAGGCATGGTGAGTTTTTGAAGTAGTATTTTTTTGTCTCCGTTTTTTAGAAAATTAAGAAACTAAATAAAATGTGTTTTTTTCCCACAATGTTGTCTCGATGTTATGTCTCACACATCACACAGGCATACTTATAAATACAGCCCAAAACACATTCTGCTATATCTCGAGTATGGGGATACCACATGTGAGACTTTCACAGCCTACATGCACAGAAGGGTCCAAAATCCAAGAAAAGCCTTTGAGATTTCAAGGAGCATAAATTACGCATCTAATTTCATGACTATCTATCACATTTTTGGAGGCCCTGGAGCACCAGGACAGTGGAAACACCCACAAAAATGACCATAACACTCCAAGGTATTTTCTAAGAAAGGTGAGAGTATTAAAAAAAAAAAGTATTTTTTTCCACAAGCTTTTAGACAATGCAGGAAAGAAAATGAATTATCAACCTAAAGAGGATTGAATTCAAAGACACCCTGAAAATCAAAGTAAAAAAATTATGCAGCAGGCTAGTCTATTTTGATGAAATTTCATTGCAGCAACTCAAACAAATGGTATTCAGTAGTTTGTATGGCCCCCACATCAATTAATAAGATATTTGTAATGCACATCATAGGCATACTTAGAAAGAGTAGCAGAAAGCGTTTTGAGGTATAACTCTTAAGTATGGAGATACCACACATGTAAAACTTTAACACAGCCTAGCCATACAGAGGGGCCCAAATCCAAGGAGCACCTTCAGGCTTTCTGTGAGCATCAATTTTGCATCTAATTTACTCACTACCTATCACATTTTGGAAGCCCTGGAGCACCAGGACAGTAGAAACACCCATAAAATGTCCAGAAACATTGAAAGGTATCTGCTATGAGGCATAGTGAATCTTAATTTTTTTGGCACAAGTTTTTAGGAAAAGCAGAATGTAAATGAGGCATCCATTACAAAATGTAAAAAACGAAGCTAATAGTTTTACAGAACGCAGCAACATCTGCACATGTGGGACACCCACATCAGAGGTGATTTATTCTTCCAAAGCAAGTACACCTTTTCACACTGGTACGGACTAGTAGTCCATTGTTTCTATACTCCCTCACTTTCTCTCACTCAGCTAATGTGACCCTAGTGCTGATGAAGAGGGGCAGGGAAGGAGCAAACAAGGATGCTGTGCAGGGGCTGATGTCCTTCTTATGAACTGATGACATCATTAACATTCTCATCGGCTAAAGTTGTAGTGGTGCACAACCTGTGAAAACCTGTGGCTTTGTGTAACTAGGCAGGCTTGATCCACCTGCTGGTTTGTATACAACTTTTGGGCAATTTTTAGACATTTTGTCAAGGCACCCCTTAAGAAACCTGAAGGCACCCCAGGATGTCTGGGCATTGTGGTTGCAAAAGGCTGGTATTTACATACGGTCACTGACTGGTGACCGTATGTAAATATATACAGTGGATATAAAAAGTCTACACATCCCTGTTATAGTGTCAGGTTTTTGTAATGTATAAAAAAATTAGACAAAGATAAACCATTTCAGAACTTTTTCCACCTTTAATGTGACCTATAAACTGTACAACTCAATTGAAAAACAAACCGATATCTTTTAGGACTGGGAAATAAACATAAAAAATAAAATGTGGTTGCATAAGTGTGCGCACCCTCTTATAACTGGGGATGTAGCTGTGTTCAGAATTAAGCAATCATGTTCAAAATCATGTTAAATAGGAGTCAGTACACACCTGCCATCATTTAAAGTGCCTTTGATTAACCCCAAATAAGGTTCAGCTGTTCTAGTAGGTCTTTCCTGACATTTTCTTAGTCGCATCCTACAACAAAAGCCATGGTCCGCAGACAGCTTCCAAAGCATCAGAGGGATCTCATTGTTAAAAGGTATCAGTCAGAAGGGTACAAAAGAATTTCCAAGGCCATGGAACACAGTGAAGATAGTCATCATCAAGTGGAGAAAATATGGCACAACAGTGACATTACCAAGAACTGGACGTCCCTCCAAAATTGATGAAAAGATAAGAAGAAAACTGGTCTGGGAGGCTGCCAAGAGGCCTACAGCAACATTAAAGGAACTGCAGGAATATCTGGCAAGTACTGGCTGTGTGGTACATGTGACAACAATCTCCAGTATTCTTCATATGTCTGGGCTATGGGGTAGAGTGGCAAGAAGGAAGCCTTTTCTTACAAAGAAAAATATCCAAGCCCAGCTAAATTTTGCAAAACACATCTGAAGTTTCCCAAAAGCATGTGGAAAAATGTGTTATCGTCTGATGAAACCAAGGGTGAACTTTCTGGGCATAATTCCAAAAGATATGTTTGGCGCAAAAACAACACTGCACATCACCATAAGAACATCATGCCCACAGTGAAGCATGGTGGTGGCAGCATCACGCTTTGCGGCTGTTTTTCTTCATCTGGAACTGGGGCCTTAGTCAAGGTAGAGGGAATTATGGACAGTTCCGAATACCAGTCAATATTGGCACAAAACCTTCAGGCTTCTACTAGAAAGCTGAACATGAAGAGGAACTTCATCTTTCAACATGACAACGACCCAAAGCATACATCCAAATCAACAAAGGAATGACTTCACCAGAAGAAGATTAAAGCTTTGGAATGGCCCAGCCAGAGCCCAGACCTGAATCTGAAAATCTGTAGGGTGATCTGAAGAGGGCTGTGCGCAGGAGATGCCCTCGCAATCTGACAGATTTAGAGTGTTTTTGCAAGGAAGAGTGGGCAAATATTGCCAGGTCAAGATGTGCCTTGCTGATAGACTCATACCCAAAAAGACTGAGTGCTGGAATAAAATCAAAAGGTGCTTCAACAAAGTATTAGTTAAAGGGTGTGCACACTTACGCAACCATATTTTAATTTTACTTTCCTCCACCTAAATGATTTCAGTCTGTTGTTCAACTGAGTTGTACAGTTTATAGGTTACATTAAAAGGTGAAAAAGCTCTGAAATGATTTATCTTTTTTTACATCACAAAAACCTGACAATTTAACAGGGTGTGTAGACTTTTTATATCCACTGTATGTATATATATAATATTTTTTTAACAATACAATTATTATTATTTTTTTTTTTTTTCTTTACATACTGTCACTAAAGTATTGCAGTGTCATTATAGTGATGATCATTTTACCTGTCATGAATGGCTTTCATTCAGAACTCTTGTTTTACTCATTATTGTGATGCTGTGATTGGCCACAGCTATCATATGGTACAGGGCCATGCAATCACTGTGACCAATCAAAGCATCACAATAGTAAATAATGAATCATGAATGGATGCCATTGATGACAGTTATTTACTTGGTTAGCATGTGATTGCTTACATGGTACCTGGGCCAAACACAGCGACCCAGTACTGATCACTCAGTTCTGCTGTGTTTGGTGGGAGACACCTGTGTGGCCAGGGGGGGCGCGACTGGGAGGATGGTATGCGACTTCCACACAGGATAAGAAAACATCTGCCCAGCCACAATTTTACAAGTGGTTAAAGTGAACAGTACAGTAAAATGCAGGGTCTGCTCAAATCGCCAAGGCTACCTCCCCCTTTAAAGTAATCACCAACTGTTGTTAAGTGTAATATGGATCTGTAAATTATATTTATATTTACCTTACCCCATCCTCCGCATTGCTGATTGCAATGTCACCCTCCTTCCAGGAAAAAACTTTGGGAAAGCAAAACAGGCTAAATCTCATGAGAAGACACTCCAGTTCATCTAATGCAAGATTTTGGCTGCTCCATTTTACCCAGCATCTAGCTGGAAGGAGTGTGATATTATCCTTGCCTAGGTGCCAGGTGGAAGGCAGGAGTAAGTTAATTATAAACCCCAATTTTCTTTACAGCTACATTTTACCCCCACTAATAGTAATTTGTAAAGAGGAAAGGGGCATGAACAGCAGAAGCAGAACTTGAATTTTACAAGGTCAATTTTACATGCAGGAGAGTATGGAAGAACATACAAACTACATGGGATGCCTTTGGGGGGCAACTCAATACAGGACTTTGGGGATGCAAAGATGTGCTAATGACGAAGATGCCATGTTACCTATATAAAATCTAAATACAGTGACTTTGTGCTGTTCATGGAAAAAGAAATAACCTAAACTGGTCAGTCTTTAGATGCATATACTGTTTTCACTGGAGAAAATCTAATTTCTGGCAAAAACGTCTTCACTCATCACCAAGGACAGAGATCATTATGGTAGCCTTAACTGTAGATTAGAGACTGTCTTGGAACTTACTACCAATAATAAATTCTGGAAGAGCCCATCTATGATTTTTACAAATCAAACGTATATTAATTTTTTTCTCAATTCCCCTCAATGGTCTACTTTCCACAGACTATAAAGCACTGGTCTGATGCATGTGTGCTATATATCTCCAAAAGGAACTATGCTCTTGATTACTTTTGTAATTCCTGCATTGCTTCCTGAATATTAAACTACAGCAAGTGAAAGTGGAACTACAAACTTGCAGTATGTATATGTTCAAGTCCACATTCTGATCAGATTCAGATCCACCTATTAGCTCTTGAAGCGCTGTCTTGTGCTTCTGGATTGCAGAGGTTCCATATAGGACTTTCAGGTCTCAGGTAGTATAGTAGGACAGCTTTCCAAGACCACATCATTTTTACTCCATAAATCAAATGTTTCTTTATCAACACTTCCCAGACTGAAAAATGCTTAAGCTGCACCAGAAACTATTGTCTTCTGTGGTATGCATGACAGCAGTATATACTGCATTTCAGTATATGTGCCATCTATTTGTCATTATGTAATCAGTGACTTGGAAAAAACCAGTCTCCTCAGTAATATTTGACAGTGGAAAGGGAAACACTAAATTCATGTATGTGTTCGCTGATGTCTAAGGAGGTGAGATCTGTAATCAAACTGTTTGCCACACTGAATACACTTGTGAGGCTTTACCCCTGTGTGTTTACGCTGATGTACGAGAAGACGAGACCTATAGTTAAAGTCCTTTCCACACTCCTCACATTTATGGGGCTTTTCTCCATTGTGAGTTCTTAGGTGTACTACAAGACGGGATCTGTACTCAAACTCTCTGCCACACTGCTGGCATCTATGAGGCCTCTCAACTGAATGCTTCTTCATATGCTCTGCAAGGAATGGCTCAGAGATGAAACATTTGCCACATTCTCCACATATAAAAGGTGTAGCTGGTTCTTGAGGTAAGGTAAGACACGATTTGTATGTCAAGTCATTGTCAAATTCACCAAGCTGGTCTTCATTAGGCATTGCTTCAAATTCAAAATGTTCTGCTTTGGAATGCAGGTCTTGCTTCCTACTCTTTCGTCTTATGAGATGCAAATTGTCCCATGTTGTATTATTTTCATGGAGAAAACTTTCAACCAGAGGGAATGGTTTAGGTTCATGCTGATTAGGCAAAGGATCAGGTATGACATTAACAACATCGTAAGAATCATTAGGGAGGTTACTGATAAAGTTTTCCTCCTGGAACTCCTCAGTAATGTACGTTCTTTCAACTGGAGCTTCATCATGAACAAGCACAGAATGTGATTCCTCCACTGTTCTCACCAACACTGAATCCTCTGTGCAAAGAATAAATGGATTATTAGACAATGGCAGCAGCCATTGAAAAGGTATTTCACACATAGCATAAGCGTATTAAAGAACAATACTCACCTGTGGCATCAATGATTGTCTCTGGTTTATCCACCAAATGTCCACGTTCATGCATCTCATCCATTTGTTCAGTTATAGCTGCAGAATCATTAACATCACCTGCACAAAATTAGCATCATCACTAGTATCACATTTTCCAAACTAGCCAGATCCAAGTAGGGTTTTATTAATTAAAATGAGCTGATGTTGCATTAGCTGCTGTAATGTGTGCAGTGACAGACTAATGGTGTGCCACCGTAGGAGGGTAAAAGAGATACATCCAGGGCAGGAAATTTAAAGAGTAACAACTTTTGTTGAGAAAAAAAACATTCCCCTCTCGGTTATCAAAGTCCATTACAATGATATTAACAAACTGTGATGCAGATTCCTATCTTGCGTTATTCTGAAGAAACAGCTGTTTGTTTGCCTGTATCCATGTGCAAAGTGAATATGAATGAGAGTGATTTTATAATTATCAATCAGCTGCAGGGTTCTAATGAAGAATGTAGCAGGGTCTGAATCCTTTTGGACATGATTTACCTTTGGGAGAATCTCACCAAAAATTATATTTTTGTTGCAGAGGATGTCCAAAATCTGACTTGTATCTTTTTGCAGACTTCCTGAAAATTCAGTAAGCCAATTACACAAAGAAATTACATTTCTGGGGGGTGTTACATACACCATCTGTGTAGAGTACCTACAGGCTGCCATATTGCATTTCATTTAACAGAGAATTACAGCGCTGTAGATTGAAAAGTCAAGGACATTTTTATAACATTTAGTTATGATTGGACTTGTGTAGCAATTATACAGTATATGCTATATTATTGTTTTTATTTGTTTTTGTTTTTTTCCACGAAGTGGAGTTACCCTTTAAAACAAGTGTGCAGACGACAAAATGCTCCCAGCCTGGAAACGGCATAGGAAGACACTGCCAATCCACTTTAGCACAAGACAGACATTGCCAAAAGCCCAGGGGCCCAATACCTCAAATTAGGACATAGCAGAGCATACTACACATGAAAAAGCTAATGCCTCCAGCAGTTTTAACACCAAGGTCCAACACTAAACCAAGGAGCTGAAACAATCTGCTCTTGTGCTTCCACTATGAGACTTTCTATAATAAGGGTTGCCACCAGCTTCCAATACTGTAGTAACATGGTCACCCTCCAGTTTGAACTACAGGCAACTGTGCTTTCAATCCACTGCAGTCGATATCCCCTGCTGGTTGAATTGCTGCTGGTCTGGCCATTTAGCAGCTGAGACATGAACTTCCTGTAATTCTAACTTTTGCTGTACGGCTTGACCTGCTACAGGAAGCTGCTGGCAGGATCAACAAGTTACATTATCTTACATGGGGACTCAAAAACACAAATACTGTTGTGTTAATTCTGGTGACAGTCTAGTGTCTTTCTATTTTGCCTTTAGTTTAAAAGAGAACTCCACTTAAAAGGGTAAGGTTCTGCTTTAAGTCCTCCAAGTCCTCCTCCTCCACCACATTTGGCATGTATTTTTTTTTTTAAGGGGGGGGGGTTTATATAGTTTTCACAGGTACCCGCTCCCATTTCTTCCGAGCCAAAGTTCAGCCACCCCATCACCTGCATCTTTTTGGGGCACGTCACAGGTCCCAGAAAACTCAGGGACTATTCAAAAAGTGCAGTAAGAAGCCGGCTGTGAAGGCACAAGTTGTAACAGTCAGATTCCCACACTAAAGATGCAAGCGCCGAGAACCCGGTGACTAGTGAACAACCAGCCCAGGTGAGGATGGTGCTGGATCCCTGGACAGGCAAGTGTCCTTTTATTAAAAGTCAGAAGCTACATACAATCAAAAAAATTAAAAGAATCTCACCAACAATAACATCTGGTTCTATGTCTAAATCTTTGCTGGCTTCTTCTCTTGTTTCTGTATCCTCCACTCCATCAGGTATCGACACACATTCTATTTCGTCGTCTTGAACATCTGCACATTACAGTTGAAATCAGATAAAAGCATGATATTGCTTACATCATCTTTAATGTTTGCAATCAGCAAATAAATTAAATCGGTTGTTCAGATATTAGGACTGCAATAAAAAATGTAACTCCAGACAGATGAAAAAGAGCCTAAATAAAGTAGCTCTGTAATAGCAAATCATAATGTGTTTTTTTTAAGCAACTAATACAAGTACATGAATTTGACTTGATATCAGTCTACTGCAACTCACTGTATAGCAGTACTCAGTGTGAGAGAGGGAGGGGCAGCAATAGAAGCCATTTAGGTGTGCTGCATGCAAGTGTATGGAAAGGGAGCGCTGAGAGAAATAAAATAGAGCGAGCAAAGGAATGGCCTCATCCGTCTCATTTATTGTTCAGTCAGCAGACGGGTTGTGGGGAGATTACACCACTCTATTTCTTTACTGTAGCAGGAAAGAGTGGTGTCAATCCACCTGGCTGTGCTGCCTGGTAGGGTTATGTAAACCTTAGGACTGAATGGACAGACAGTTAAATCCTTTGTCATGTAAAGCAGCTAAACAGCTTCCTTATATGTATTTCATGTGTAATTAACGGTTTGCCAGGAGTTAAGCTTTCAATACTGGTTTTAACACCATTTTATAATATTTTGAGCAAGCAATGCAAAACAATCTTATTTTTCTTATGTAAGCTATCAAATCACATCATCCCTTATGTAATGGAGATGAACAAAGGCACACATTGAAGTCCACCCTTTGTGACAACCATGGCTAACTCTATACATACAGTGAAGTGAGTGAACAAAGCCACTCAGGGACAGGACGTATTTTATTCACAGGATTACTGAAATTAGAACAAAGGAAAAAAGCCTAAAAAAAAGGAAAGCTAATGCAGCCACCCCATCTGTGTACTGCAAAAAAAAAAAAATAAAATGGCCACTGGGTTAGATGCACTTTGAGGCTCAACGTTCAATTCTGACTGAAGTGTACTTTTGTTATCAGTAAAAGGCTAGCAGCATTTCAGAGAGTGAAAGCAAGTTTTGTATATTGACTTTTACACAACTCAAAAATCAATAATGTACCTGTGTCAAATTTCAAATTAGTAAATGGAAAACTCAGATTTAGATAATAAAAATTGACAGAAAATGCACAGTAATGAAAAGTTTTAGTGAACCAACCCCTAATTTTTTTTTCAGTACCGGTAAATGCTTCAGTTAGCCAAAAAATGTGTCTCTGGCAAGCTGATTTGTCCATACATGTAAAGAATATGTTTCACATTTACTATATTCAGGAAGTTAAATAATCACCTAAACTTATTTTGGATTCCATTCTCATTTCATTGAAGGACTGGCCATTATTAACGGTCACATCTTTATAAAGGTTCTTGTTTTCCTCTATGTAATCCCATTCCTCCATAGAGAAATATATGGATATGTCACCACACTTTATTGGTACCTTAAAATACAAAAGAAAGTCAGAGCAATCAAACCCAAGTTGCCCTGTATAAAATAGCTATCTATATGATTTATAAATATATTTAAACAATTCAAGAGCTTATCGGAAGCAAAGCTAGCCATGCAATTCTTTCTTGAGTAATTGGCTGAAGGGCATTGTTAAAATATAGGAGTTTTGTTAAATACAAAAGTATAAACCTTTTTTCACCTTCTAATTATTTTTTTTGTTTAAAAGGTGCCACATATTCTACAGCAGGGGTGCTCAACCTTTGAAGAGTGAGGGCCACTTAAGTGATTTGGTACCTGGTTGCGGGCCACGATGAAATGTATTGGATCAGAATTTTGAATATTTTATTTTGAATAGCATAATGAACATTTTCGTCCTTCAGCCCTTGAAGGCTGGTGGGAGAGGGAAGAGAAACCAGCTTTCAGCAGTTGCAGGAAGGAAATGGAAAGGATTGGTTATATGCCATCCCTCCTGTCCAAGTGTAAAACAGAATGTGACAGGGAGGCCACATAGGCTCCCTGGAGCATGGGGAAGGGTTGCCATTACAACCCCTGATGCTACATTAGTGGTTGGGGTGTATGGTAAAAACAGGTCTCAACTGTGAGGTTTTACAGACCCCCCCAAACCACAAATTTAAATGAGCCCTTGCTGTCTTGAGCTCCCTACAAAGCTGCTCTCACACTTATGTGCAGCAGTTTACCCCCACAGCAGTTGCAGTGCAGTGCACCGGCAGCTTTCCAGTGGGCTAGCTGCACTTTTCCATAGACTTCTATTATATCTTGCGGGTGCAGTGCTATTTCTGAAAGCGCACCAAAATGCCTGAATTCAGTTTGAGGTCGAGGAACACATCAGAGGGCTCCGAGGGCCACAGGTTGAGCACCCCTGCTCTAGAGGAATGATTAGCAATGCAAGTGATCTTTTGCTTTTACTAAAACACAGAAAAAAAATCATTCAATAAAGCAGTACAAAAAAAAACGAACTAAAGTTTATTAAAGTGTATTGCCTCCACATTGGGATAACACATACTTTATATTTATAGTGTTATGTAAAGTAGCTATTAATTCACAAAAATATTTACAAATTACCCTAATTAGTAGGTAATTACAACCATGTATTGAACTAACTTGTTTTACCTCTCCCCTCCCTTTGGCGTGGAAGACAAATTGTGGATACACTGATACAATGACTACATGACGTTGTTTCTCTGCTATACACCAGGGCAACTTTAGCCTTTGATTTTTAGATTCCAAATATAAGTAATTTTCTAGCCTGGCCTTGTTTTGTTGCAGATCCTCAAATATATGCAGTCAGCTGCTTATTTTGACTTGGATTTGGTATGTTTATTAATTGCACATGGCTGCACTGCTACTCATACATGTACGTCTGTACTCCGTTTGAAACCCTTGAACAAAATATTGAAACAGAAAACATATTTAAAAATTACTGCTTACAATTTTACTTGCTCTTTCCTTCCTGAAAAATCCTACTTCGCTTCCTCTTTGTATATAGTGTTAGAAGAGGTCTAGTGAGTTAGGTTTACCATAATTAACCCTGTCTGTACTGCGCTGACAGATCTTTTATCAGTTTTAAACTAATGTGCACCCTATCTGTCCTAACAAAGGGTTAAAATATCCCAAAGCTTGGGTGGTGCATTGATAGGCACTTAAAAGAAAAAAAGAAAAAAGAAAAATCAGTCCATAAATCTGTTCCCTATTTGCACACTGCAAGCTATTCTGAACAAAACCAATATTGAGAGCCCTATAACTAATAGCTGAAGTCCATCCTCAATGCTTAAACAGGATCTACACTGTAACTGAGCACCACAAATCAAAAAACACAATTTAATTATTTTTTAGTATTTAAAGTAAACTCCCCCATCCATGATCCCATGCTTTATTTTGCTGAGAAATTGCTTCGAAAATTACTGGTATTTTGTGTATGATATTCAGTTTATACTATTGGATTTTGCCTTTTGGGTACATACTCTGTATGTCCTCTTATCGTACAGTATTTCATTTGATTTGAGACCTTGCTGCTGTTTTGTCTGGTACTGCACTGTTGAATGCTTTACTTGTATAAAGCATTGGCAAAAGAAAAAAAAGAAAGAAGAAACACCCCTTAAAATTTCTGGCCACTACCATCTTGAGTAAGGGCAGAAGATTCATGTAGCATTTACTTCCTGGAATCCATCTGCCCTTAGCTCAGGCATGAAGGTAGGAGAGCGTGCTTAGCTGAAAAAGCTCCCCCCCCCCCGCCTTCGCTCCTGAAGACTCATGGGATGTATGACATAATTTGCCTAGGCCTAGAAACCAAGAAGTAATTGAAGAAATAGATAAAAAAGTAAATATAATATACCTTTCTATCTGTTTTCTAAAGCTAGCACCATAAGGCTTAGAGATAAAAGTCAAGGTTGAGTGAGAGTGATATTTCACTTTAAATTACCAATATATAGAGCCCAATGTTCAAAACTGCTACAAAGAAACAACCAGAAAAATAATTAAAAATGTTTTTTTAGGTATGCTGTTTGAATGTGAACACAAACATATAGTGTTTAAAAAAAACTTGACTGCAAAGAGGGTAACACTTTAAAAACTAGAGTAACTAGATTTTAGTGTCTGAAAAGGGACATTTTCCTATTACGTCATAAAGGTTAGTGCACTATTCTCTTTGCCTTACTAAATAAAATGAATAAACTGTGGTTGAGCTTAAGAGATTATATAGCTTTTAAAAGTGGAGCTTCTCAACGAAGTGACAAATAAATTCTGTCTGGCATATCTAATGGCTGCCAAAACACCCAGTATGCAGCTCATAGCCAGAGATCATGTGATCTTTACCTAGGTAGTAATCTCAGAGAAACATTTTATAAGCTAATTAGCGTGCAATAAAAACTTAAAAGAAAACTCCACATATACTGTGGTCAGGTGCTGATTTGTTAGGAGCCAACCAGTAAATTTTAAATTCTGCAGCAAAACTTACATCTCCAGTCAGTAAATGTGTGCTGTTGTGTGGTGTATTCTTCTTTACAACCATGTATTCCTGTAGAATAAACAACAATGCTGAAAAAATGCGAATTATGGTTTTACAGCAGGAACACATTCACACTTTTGCACTGCGTTAGCACACTTTATGCCATGCATTAACATGCATTGTGTTAAGTCAGCCCATCCATTTGAAAATAGCATGTAGCATTTTTGGCAGTGCACTGCACTACACCATTACATAATCCTCATAGCTCCTGGCAATAGAGGAAAAATTGGAATTTTCTACATACGGTACTTACCTGTAAAATCCATTTCTTGGAACATCACAGGACACAGAGCAAGCTATTCATGACTATGGGGGTTATATGCCACCTATAGGTGAATGGACAATGGCCAACCAATCAGAGAAGAAGTCCTCTCCTACATAACCCCTCTTACACAGGAAGTACTTCAGTTTTTGTAGCAAGCAATGAAATTCCAGAAACAGGGAAGGCACCTCTGTGTCCCATGATGTACTCCAAGAAATAGATTTTACAGGTAAGTACAGGTGAAACTCAAAAAATTAGAATATCGTGCAAAAGTTCATTTATTTCAGTAATCCAACTTAAAAGGTGATTTGTCATAATTGTGATGATTATGGCTTACAGCTCATGAAAACCCCAAATCCACAATCTCAGAAAATGAGAATATTACATGCAATCAATAAAACAAGGATTGTACATAGAACAATATCGGACCTCTGAAAAGTATAAGCATGCATATGTACTCAGTACTTGGTTTGGGCCCCTTTTGCAGTACCTCAGAGACTGCACTAGCATCCTCTGCCTGAGAGGCTTCTCAAAACACAGCCGACTCAGACTCTGGAGGGGAAACGCTTACAACACCTGGTATTCCCAGGCAGTCTTCTCTCAAAGTATTAACCAGGGCCTACCCTGTTTAACGTCCAAGTACAGGTAAGTTCAGGGTAATGCGGCTGCAATCCATTGCAGCCCCACCACCTGGAACAGCTGAAATGCCAGACAAACGCAGTGGCCCAGATACCCTTGGTTTATTGTGAAATTCCAACACCGCCAGATTACCCCCCCCCCCCCCCTTCGAGTCCACTGGACCTGAGAGCAATGCACCTGCCTCTCGGTTTCCTCCCTCTTGTGGGACCTTTTAAGTCAAAAAGGCAGCAACTATATTGTCACCTAGCTGTGCAGGGATATAGGTTCATAACCATCTTGGTCTACAGTTATGTGAATACGCAGGCAAGCACACATGTAGCTATGCCAGTACATAGGTATGTAAGTATGCAAATTATACAAGTATCCAATTCACACAAGTATGCATATAAGTATGCAGTTTGTGCAAATACGCATGTACTTACGCTGTTCATGCAAGTATAGGTATGCAGTCTATGCAAGTATGCATGTACGTATGCAGTTCATGCATTCAGCATGTACGTATGCAAGTTATGCATTAGGCATGCATGTACATATGTAAGTTATGTATTGCATATGCCTTTACGTATCCAAGTTATGCATTGAGTATGTATGTATCCATGCAGTTTAACCGCTTCCGCTCCGCCCTATAATAGAAATACTGCTACAGTGCGCACACCCTACCTGCGCTGCCATTTGCTGCCTCAGCTGTCAATCACCAGGTCCCGGCCGGTGATTCCCCATAGGGACCTAGTGATCTCCCTGGATTTCCGATGGGAGAGAGACCTGTATGTAAACAATACACATCTCTCCCCTGTTAGCTAATGCACACTGCTTTGTATAGCTCTGCATAGCAGAGCCATACAAAGCAGTGTGTTTACAGTTAAACAGTGTCTGTGCTTTTTATTAGCACTGATAACTGTTGGTGTCACTGGGGATGTCAGCAACACCAAGTCAGTTCCCCCAGTGTCAGAATGCCTGCCGCAGTCCTGCTATGAGTCGCTGATCGCCACCATTATGAGGAAAAAATAAATAAATTCCAGTATATATACTGCCATTTGTAAACGCTACAACTTTCACGTAAACCAATTAATTTACATGTATTGGGATTTTTTTTTATAGCAAAGACATGTAGCAGAATACATTTTGCCCTAAATTTATGATGAATTCGATTTTTTAAAAATGTTTTTACTGGACATGTTTAATAGCAAAAAGTTAAAAATATAAGGTTTTTTTTCAAAATTGTTGGTCTTTTTTTGTTTATAACGCAAAAAAATAAAAAAAACACAAGGAATCAAATACCACTGAAAGAAAGCTCAATTTGTGGGAAAAAAGGACGTAAATTTCATTTATGCATGACTGCACAATTGTCAGTTAAAGTACTGCAGCGCCATATGGCTGCTCAGGAAGGGGGGTAAATCCTTTGGAAGGTAAGTGGTTAAGCATCAAGTATGCATGCATGCATGTATGTATGCAGTTCCAGCATCAAATATGCATGTATGGATGCAGTTTAAGCATCATGTACGAATGCAGCCTATGCATTAAGTATGCATGTACGAATGCAGTTTATTTAAATAATTATATAGGTATGCATGCAGTAATGTAATACAATGCTGCAACTGTCCTGCTTTCTAGAAGTGTATTTTTTGATCAAAGAACTGTCAAAATGAACTGCACTTGGTTACATACTAGTCAAGCACCTATGTACAGTGAATATAAAAAGTCCACACACCCCTGTTAAAATGTCAGGTTTTTGTGATGTAAAAAAATGAGACAAAGATAAATCATTTCAAAACTTTTTCCACCTTTAATGTAACCTATAAACTATACAACTCAGTTGAACAACAAACTGAAATCTTTTAGGTGGAGGGAAGTAAAAATAAAAAAAATTTAAATAATATGGTTGCGTAAGTGTGCACACCCTTAAACTAATACTTTGTTGAAGCACCTTTTGATTTTATTCCAGCACTCAGTCTTTTTGGGTATGAGTCTATCAGCATGGCACATCTTGACTTGGCAATATTTGCCCACTCTTCCTTGCAAAAACACTCCAAATCTGTCAGATTGCGAGGGCATCTCCTATGCACAGCCCTCTTCAGATCACCCCACAGATTCAGAACTGGGCTCTGGCTGGGCCATTCCAAAACTCTAATCATCTTCTGGTGAAGCCATTTCTTTGTTGATTTGGATGTATGCTTTGAGTTGTTGTCATGCTGTTCAGCTTTCTAGCAGAAGCCTGAAGGTTTTGTGCCAATATTGACTGGTATTTGGAACTGTTCATAATTTCCTCTACATTGACTAAGGCCCCAGTTCCAGCTGAAGAAAAACAGCCCAAAAGCATGATGCTGCCACCGCCATGCTTCACTGTGGGTTTGGTGTTCTTTTGGTGATGTGCAGTGTTGTTTTTGCACCAAACATATCTTTTGGAATTACAGCCAAAAATTTCAACCTTGGTTTCACCAGACCATAACACATTTTCTCACATGCTTCTGGGAGACTTCAGATGTGTTTTTGGAAAATTTAGCCAGGCTTGGATGTTTTTCTTCACAAGAAAAGGCTTCCGACTTGCCACTCTACCCCATAGTCCAGACATATGAAGAATACGGGAGATTGTTGTCACATGTACCACACAGCCAGTGCTTGCCAGATATTTCTGCAGCTCCTTTAATGTTGCTGTAGGGTCTTGGCAGCCTCCCAGACTAGTTTTCTTCTGGTCTTTTCATCAATTTTGGAGTGACGTCCAGTACTTGGTAATGTCATTGTTGCACCATATTTTCACCACTTGATGATGACTGTCTTCACTGTGTTCCATGGTATATCTAATGCCTTGGAAATTCTTTTGTACCCTTCTCCTGACTAATACCTTTAACAACGAGATCCTTCTGATGCTCTGGAAGCTCTCTGGGGACCCTGGCGTTTGCTGTAGGATGCAACTAAGAAAATGTCAGGAAAGACCTACTAGAACAGTTGAACTTTATTTGGGGTTAATCTGAGGCACTTTAAATGATGGCAGGTGTGTACTGACTCCTATTTAACATGATTTTGAATGTGATTGCTTAATTCTGAACACAGCTACATCCCCAGTTAGAGGGTGTGCACACTTATGCAACCACAGAATTTTAGTTTATGTGTTTACTCCCCCCCACTAAAAGATATCAGTTTGTTTTTCAATTGGGTTTTACAGTTTATAGGTCACATTAATGGTATAAAAAAAGTTATGAAATTATTTATCTTTGTCTTATTTTTTTACACCACAGAAACCTGACAATTGCAATTTTTTAAAAATGAAATACTGGTTTCATCCTTTGATGCATATCTGCACTGCTGAAGTCCCGCATCCTCTTTGCAAACATTTCAAATCTACATACACTTACTCCAGTGATGGCTGCATGGCATTTCTCACAGCTCTTCTCTCTAAGGTGAGAACAGTGTACCCAGGGCTGTTAAAAAACCATGGGGCCCCATACAGCCAACCTAACAGCCCCCCCCCACAAAAAAAGATTACTATATTTCAGCTATGAATGAACACAGTGGGTGATTAGTACCGATCACTCATTGTGCTCATTTAGAAAAAGGACGGAGCCGGTAAATGTGACATATTTACTGGACCCTTCCCCCACTCTCCTTCCTGAAGGATCCTGTTGTGTGCTTGCAGCTGCCGATGTTAAGGAGAGGAGGGAAGTTGGCACTAAGGGGGTATGGTGCAAAGGGAGGTAGGTGGGTGCGATGGGGGGGACGTTACTGGTACCGATCCCTTGTATGGCTCTCTGCAACAGCTGAAAACCAGTGAGAGGAAGAGGAGAAGAAGCCAGCTTTCAGCTGCTGCAGAGGGAGTCATACAGGGGAACAGTTCCAGTATTTGCATGCCCCACTGTACCGATCACCCTTCCTGGCCACATACGATTCACCTAGCTGCCTGGGCCCCCCTGCTGGCCTGGGCCTGTACAGGAGGACTAGTGGTACCCCCCCTTATCTCTGGCTGTGCAGGGACACATTATTTTAAGAAGGAAATTGTCTTACCACACAGCTGTGCTGTACAAACAAGAATTGGCTCAAGCTGCTTTGTCCTAGTTCTCTTTTATTTCCCAATACATTCTGGGATACAGGAGCCTGCACTGTCTCTCCCCCAGTGTCCAGCTAACACGTCATAAATGCTTCACTAACACACCATAAACTCCCTAGGTGCTGTTGAGGTGCAGTTATTGGGCATCACCATTGAAATCAATGGAGGCGGTTGACAAGTGTTGTTGCCTCATGAAAGCGACAAACTGCCTCATTTTTACCACAACACAATGCTATCACTCCTGTGTGAACAGCACTGTGTGGTACCATTGTAATATTCATGGCTGGTGTTGGACAGTTATGAAACTTTAGAAATGCTGTATAACTGCCATAAACACGTGGCATTGACACATGTGACTGAGCCCTTACCTCTACTAGAAAATATCCTGTTAAACTTACCTCTCCAGTCAGGAGGTAGATGATCCCCAGGGCATGATTCAAGATCTTCTCGGTCAATTGCTTCTTGTCCATTTTGGCAATCATGTCTGAGACAAAAGCAGTACAATAAGTAAAATAACGAGAATGTGGTTTTGCAACAATGTTGTAGTCAATAATACACCAAATAACGAAAAGCAATAAATTACTTCATGTGATAAGATATCACTGGCTTCATATATGAAAGAACTTGTTACCTAAACACATGTTTTAATTGCATAAAAAGTTCTAATCACATTCATTTCTAAAAAAAAAAAAAGAAAAAAAAAGAAAAAAGGAAGAAGTATACATCATATTATAGTCTGAACTTCTTGCCTTACTTTGATCAGGGGTTGATTCCCACGAATACTACTATGTGTATGATTTTTTCCTGTTTGTGTGAACTTACACCAGGGGGTCTGGTGTCCTCCCAAACTGTGAAACAATTCTTCTAGGCCAACCAACTTCATCACAAAATGCCTGGCCCTGTATGTGAATGTGCCACAGGGACATTAGGCTGTGGACTCCTTTAGATATACTGATGTGAATGTTTTAATAGTCTCTGCAAAGTACTCTGAAACCTTGTCACTGCCATTCAGATGAGCAGACGACTCCCAGCTTATTCTTTACAACAATCTGATCACTTCTATGTGGCAGAACAGATGACACCCCCCTCCTCCCTTTCCCCATCACCAAGTTTCCAAGGCTCACCTTAAAATCACCGAAGATGCCCAAAATGTTTTCTGTTACCCAATTTTCTCTGCAATACTTGAACCTGAAGCATAACTGAGCACTTTCGGGTTCGAAGCTGCCAAATCCTACCTGGCTGAAGAGTAGATCAGAGATTCTCTGCCCCCAATCTGCTGTGGCTGAGTGCAAGGGAGACATTCAGGCCCCTGATATCTCTATAAAGAGAACCTAGCACTGCATATGTGCTATCACACATAGGGGTTAATTTACAAAATCTGGTGCAGCTCTGCATAAAAACCAATCAGCTTCCAATTTTTTTGTTGTCAAAGCTTAACTGAACAAGCTGAAGTTAGAAGCTGACTGGCTACCATGCACAGCTGCCCCAGATTCTGAGTGCTCCAGAGTCTGTGCACAAAAAAACCCCACTGGTAATAACATTTTTGGAGAGTTCAGAGCGTTTACAGATGTCAGTAGGATGTAGGGCAATATGAGGTCACTAGGATGCGGGGCAGTGTACAGAGGTCACTAGGATGCGGGGCAGTGTAGTGGGTAGGGCAATGCACAGAGGTCAGTAGTGGGTAGGGCAATGCACAGAGGTCAGTAGGATGTAGGACAGTGTACAGAGGTCACTATGATGTAGGGCAATGCACAGAGGTCAGTAGTGGGTAGGGCAATGCACAGAGGTCAGTATTGGGTAGGGCAATGCACAGAGGTCAGTATTGGGTAGGGCAATGCACAGAGGTCAGTATTGGGTAGGGCAATGCACAGAGGTCAGTATTGGGTAGGGCAATGCACAGAGGTCAGTATTGGGTAGGGCAATGCACAGAGGTCAGTATTGGGTAGGGCAATGCACAGAGGTCAGTATTGGGTAGGGCAATGCACAGAGGTCAGTATTGGGTAGGGCAATGCACAGAGGTCAGTATTGGGTAGGGCAATGCACAGAGGTCAGTATTGGGTAGGGCAATGCACAGAGGTCAGTATTGGGTAGGGCAATGCACAGAGGTCAGTATTGGGTAGGGCAATGCACAGAGGTCAGTATTGGGTAGGGCAATGCACAGAGGTCAGTAGTGGGTAGGACAGTGTACAAAGGTCAGTAGGATGTAGAGCAGTGTACAGAGGTCACTTGGATGCTGGCCAGTGTACAGAGGTCTGCAGTAGGTAGGGTAGTATACAGACGTTAATAGAATGAAGAGAAGTATACAGAGGTCCGCAGTATGAAGAACAGTGTAAATGGGTCAGTAGGGCAGAGGACAAGGGGTCAGGAGGGCCCAGGACAAGGGGGGTCAGGAGGGTATGGTACTAAGGGCTCAGGAGGGCAGAAGAGTAATGAGGGTACAGTGAAGGGGGCTCAGAAGGGCAAGGTACTGGGGGGTTCAGGAGGGTATGCTATTGGGGGGTCAGGAGGACATGGTACTGGGGGGTCAGGAGGACATGGTACTGGGGGGTCAGGAGGACATGGTACTGGGGGGTCAGGAGGACATGGTACTGGGGGGTCAGGAGGACATGGTACTGGGGGGTCAGGAGGACATGGTACTGGGGGGTCAGGAGGACATGGTACTGGGGGGTCAGGAGGACATGGTACTGGGGGGTCAGGAGGACATGGTACTGGGGGGTCAGGAGGACATGGTACTGGGGGGTCAGGAGGACATGGTACTGGGGGGTCAGGAGGACACGGTACTGGGGGGTCAGGAGGACACGGTACTGGGGGGTCAGGAGGACACGGTACTGGGGGGTCAGGAGGACACGGTACTGGGGGGGTCAGAAGGACACGGTACTGGGGGGGTCAGAAGGACACGGTACTGGGGGGGTCAGGAGGGTACGCTATTGGGGGGTCAGGAGGACATGGTACTGGGGACTCAGAAGGGCAGAGTACAGAGGGGTCAGACGTGTACAGTGCAGGTGGTTCAGGAGAGCACGGTACTAGTGCCTCAGAAGGGCAGAGTACAAGGGAGTCAGGAGGACACGGTACAGGGAGACCAAGAGTGTATGGTGTAGGGAGGTCAGGAGGTTACAGTACTGAGGGGTCAGGAGGGCATGGTATTGGGGGGGGGGTACATGCAGGGGCTCAGTAGGTCACAGTACTAGGGACTCATGACGGCAGAGTACAGGAGGGTCAAGAAGGCACGGTATTGGGGGGTCAGGAGGGCATGGTACTAGGGGCTCAGTATGGCAGAGTACGGTTAGAAGGGTATAGTATAGGAGGGGTGAGGAAAGCACAAAAGTTCTTTCCTTATGCAGAGTGGCGCAGGGAAGCTGTTATAGCAGAGCTGTATATTCTGGTGCTGATCCCTGCCATCCCTCCTCTCAAATGATTTCACCTGGAAATGCCCTGGATGGATCACAGGACAGGGCAGGGGATGAGGCACGGACTGCAGTCAACCGAAGAGCTCAGAGGTGTTTGCTCAAGAGCCTGAACCCGCCCAAGCTATTTCGGAGGCTTACCCCATGCACGCATGCAAGGGGTGGGGGCTGTCTCCACAGGCTAGGATTGGTTGAGCATGTGCCGTGTGCTCTGCAAACTGTGCAGAAAACAAAGGATTGGCAACATGGGTACTTGTTCACAATCAGTCACCTGCCCATGGTCGACAGATGGATCGCGGTCGACGGGTTGCTGACCCCGGCTTTAAAGTCTCCCAACATACACCCACTAACTCAAAACTTTTACATCAATGATTGTAGGTCCTTATGTGCATACTAGTTCTGGGTTGGTGACTGAAAGCACGGTTTGACAAATCGCAGGTGCCAGGTCGCCATGGCATCTAGAAATTGCGTCCTGGTGCCTGGGTTCACACACTGCCTTCCACACACTCCACTGCAAAAACACCTCCCACGGACTTCAATGCAAAAACTCCAGTCAATAGCAATCCTACGTGAACAATTATCTCCGCATGCCACCCTGCTATCACTTGGGTTGGGGACTTAAAGCACGGCTTGACAAATTCCAGGTGCTATGGCGACTAGAAATTGCGTCCTGGTGCCTGGGTTCACACACTGCCTCCCACGGACTTCAATGCAAAGTCGCCTCCCACGGACTTCAATGCTAAATCGCCTCTCAGATGTCAATGCAAAAATGCCTCCCATTGACTTCATTGCAAAAACTCCAGTCAATAGCCATCCTATGTGAACACTTATCTCCGCATGCCACCCTATCACATGTGAGTCTGGAATGATGGCACTCAAAACACAATGCGTGTGGATCACATCTCCGTGAATCACATAATATCTAGCCTGTCATGTGAATCTGTAAGTTTGAGAATGCATCCAGAATCGCATATGTGTGAACCAGGGCAGCTCCATTCACACCTGGGTGTTTTGGGATTGCAGCAGAATCACTGAAAACACAGGTTCAGGTGCCATTATTAGCAATGGTGCCTAAAACATGAGAGGATTTGTTGTGATTGGTGCAGGGCAAATCACGTGAAGCTTGTCGCCTAAAAGTTGCCTTGCCCCGAGTGCTGACAACCCATGCTAAGCTAAAAAAAAAAAAAAAAAAATTGACTCCCAATTTTTTAGCTGGCTCCTAGATTCAATGCAAATTTGTCAAACCCTGACTTAAAGGATAAGTTCACCTTTCATAACATGTTACACCCATATTCAGGGCCCATGTTCCCTCACTGACAGCTCGCACTGGAACTTTCAAATTTTTTTTACCTGCAAAAAAACCCAGAATTTTGAGGAGACATCAGCAATGACCGCCTCCATGCTTCTCTTATGACAGCTTACCTGGAGGGCCTATTCACATGCGTTTTAGGGCATGAATACAGGTTAGCTATTGATTTTGTTGCAGCTAGTGCTGCCATGAACTGACATGCAGAATTTTTTATGCACAGACTGTGCACACGGTGAAACAATGAGGATACAGATTACGCACTCACCAGATGCGCAACCTTTATGCGCTTTTATATAATATAAAGACTTCCAATGTCTCATCAGAGGTCTGGTCAGATCTGGTCAGGTCCCCTTCGTTATCCCACGCTTTGCACTCAGCCTTCTCATTAGGTGATGACCACTCTATAAATGTGCCTGGCTCCCACAGGAGCTCAGAAGAAACAGAGGAGGCCAGTAGTGCAATATGTCTTAGGATATTTTATTCCCACACACAAACAGATACTCATTAAGTACAATCTGTATCCTCATTGTTTCACCGTGTGCACAGTCTGTGTCGTTTGGAAATCCATAGATCGGTTGAGATCTTGTTCACATCTTCACGTTGGACTTATCCTTGGATATAGCAATTTTTCCTCACGTTATATTAGCCACAATATAGTGGCATATATATGAGTGCATAGTATCACTTTATATCTTTGCATGATTTTGTGCATGTGTATACACGTTCATTTATTTGTGTTTTAGCGCTGCACCTTTTTGTATATTACAAATAGATACATTGTTGCAACCACTATAATTTTTAATGTCAAATATAATAGCGGAGCTCTCTGCAGGGACAGAAGTAATTAAATGCCGGCCATAGACAGGACAACAATCGGCCGATTTTTTTTACCGTTGGTGGTAACGTCGGCCTATTGAACGACCGATTTTTTTTTTTTTTTTTTTTTTTTTAAACGGCCGGTTTTTGATCCATCTATGGCCTGCATTACTCCTACAATTATGATGTAGGCACGGAATCCATTCAGGTAAGTTATGCAGCAGCTGTCAAAGCTTTTTTTTTTTTATTGTTCATTGTAAACACAATGAACATATTATACTGTCTTTCTGATGCTATTTATACTTCCTTTTCCTTATCGGCTGATGACCCAGCGAAGCTTTAAACTTGTCCCTTATTTTGAAGCAGAAAATGAAACTTGACCTGACCTGGATAAAATGAAATTCCATCTCACTAACTTCTTACCTTCTTGCATGATAAGGCTACATGTACACTGGAACTGACACAGACGTTAACTCTACCGGCAGCAGAAAAACACTAAACGCAGCAAAAATGTATCTGCGTTTAGCACCTGGACATTTATTAATTTCATTAGCCAGAGCCATGTACGTTGATACATGTTTTTTGGCAAAAAAGTTCCTCTCCTGAACGCGATACTTCTGCATTCAGGACAGGGACATTTAACTGCCCCATAAAGTGTTACTAAACCCAGGACCCTGCATTCACTATATCTGGTCTCCCACATTACACAGAACATGGAATTGCAGTTATTTTAGTAAATATAAACTGCTAAATACTTAAAGAGATGATGTAGAAAAATTAAGTAAATTATTAAATAAAGTGCTTCCATCCCCTTATGCGCAAACATACACGTAGTTCCCACACGCATATGTAAACAGTGATCATACCACACTTGAGGTGTCACCACGAATTGCAGAGTGAGAACAATAATTTCAGCGCAAAAGCTCAGGTTTACCTCTAAATTGGTAACCTGTAAAGTCTTTTAAAGTATCCCCTATGGATAACTTAATGTACCATAGTTTGTCGTCATTCCATTGGGATGCACAATTTTAAAGTGTGACATGTTAAAGCGATTCTAAAGATTCATTTTTTTTTTTTTTGTAAAATAACAAACATGTCCATACTTACCTACGGTGGGCACTGGTTTTGAACAGCATGGATCCTCTTCTTCTTGAGTCCCCCGCAGGCTCTCCTGGCTCCTCCTGTCTGTCAGGTGCCCCCACAGCAAGCAGCTTGCTGCTGTCATTCACATCGCTGGATCTCGATGAGGCTCAGGTAAGTACTGAGGGGGCTGGGGGAGCTGCTGCACACAGGTTTTTTACCTGCATGCATTGAATGCATGCAGGTAAAAAACATTCAGCCTGTACAACCACTAAGTTTCTCTTTACACAGTGTAAGATCAGTTTTATAGTTTGCTAAAAAAAAATTGGCATTACATTGTGTTTGTGTTTGCTAGAATTCTTTTAGCCTAGGTTCACACTACAGCGGTGCGGTAAATCCCATGTGATTCGCACAGGACCCGCACTGCATTCCTGTACAAATCACATGCGATTTGTATGTGGTGTGATTAGAGCCATACATTTTGTATGGCTCTATTCGCACCGGACCCGCACCAAAAACGTGCACGACCCTTTTTTGGTCCGCACTAGAATTGGATCGCATCGCATAGGTATTCACACCTATGTGATCCAATTCTGCACATCACACCGCGTTTTGCAGACCAATTTCGGGGTGTTGTTAAACTTCACATACACACCCTCATCGGTTAGTATGAACGGGGTGCGATTGTGATGCAGTGAATTTGCACTGAAAATGCTGCGAATTCCACACCGCATCAGTGTGAACCAGGAGTAAAGCAGAAGTATGGCCCTAATTCTCCTATGGATCACAGGTGTGCATTTCAGGCTTTAGCCGGATGTCAGCTGATGTTACTGAGCCAGTTCATGGTCTGAAAAGATCTAGCCTTTAAAGTCAGGATCCACCCTAATGCTTGGACTGCCAGCCAGTACAGCCTCTCAGCAAGCTACTGAGAGCCTGACCCAGTCACTACTACCCCCTGCACAGCCTAGCACTTCAATGAGCAATGGATGGGCAGTCACTGGCTCTCTGAAGACCATGAGCTGAGAGATCAGCGGTCTTTGATTGCTCAGGTCTCAGTCTTAGAAGCGGTGGGGGACTGATACTGCACCCACCTAGGTGAATATAATTTTTTTTCAGCCTCATACTTCCCTTTTAACCACTTGCCTACTGGGCACTTATACCCCCTTCATGCCCAGGCCAATATTCAGCTTTCAGCAATCTTGCACCTTGAATGACAATTGCGCAGTCATGCAACATTGTACCATGTGAAATTTTTATAATTTTTTTCCATAGAAATAGAGCTTTCTTTAGGTGGTATTTACTCGCCGCTGGATGTTTTATTTTTTGCGCTATAAACAAAAAAGAGCAAAACATTTGGAATTAAAAAAAAAGTTTCTTTGCTTCTATTATAAAATTTTGCAAACAGGTAATTTTTCTCCTTCACTAATGTGCATTTATGAGGCTGCACTGATAGGCAGCACTGATGGGCACTGATAGAAAGCACTGATGGGGAGGCACTGATGATGCTGCACCGATAGAAGGCACTGACTGACAGCACTGAGTAATGGCACTGACTGGTGATCAGTGCTGATCTCTGTGACAGCTGCCGGCAGTACTGTCCTTACGCTGTAACATTCAATCTCAATTATCAGTCAGCTGCTGCATTTTCATTGTTCTAATGAGGAAAGTGGCAGGGTCTGCATCCCTTTAGATGTGACTGCCCTTTAGGAGTATCTCTCCAAAAATGAATTTTTTGTTGTAGAGGATGGCTAAAATCTGACTTGTATGTTGGTGCAGACTTCTGGGAAAATCATTAAGCCAATCACTCAAGCAGGAAATAACATTTCTGGTGTGTTCCTTACCCCATCTGTGTACAGAAAGCTTCCAGGTTGCCATATTGTATTGCATATTACAGAAATTAACAGCACTGAATACTGAAATTGAAAGGTAGTTTTGAAAGCGATATTCAATAGATTTTTAATAACAAACATGTTATACTTATCTGCTCTGTGCAGTGGTTTTGCACAGAGCAGCCCCAATCCTGCTCCCTTTGAGTCCCCCCACTGACGCTCCTTCCTCCTTCCTCTGACAAGTGCCCTTACAGCAAGCTGCTTTCTATTGGGGCTCTCGAGCTGCGGCGCTGCGTGTTTATTCACACAGTGAGCCACAGCTCAGCCCAGCCTCTCTCTCTCTCTCATTGGCTCACTGGTTGTGATAGACAGGCAATGTGTTTCAACCAATGAGGTGGGAGAGTCCCCAGAGAGCCGAGGCTCTCGTACACATTGCTGTATCAGTGGTGGGACTCTGGTGTTGGGGGGACCCAGAGGGGAAACACAAAAGGATTTTTACCGTCATGCATAGAATACGTGAAGGTAAAAACCCTTGAGCCTTTACAGCCACTTTAATAACATTCAAATGCAGTATGACTTATGTAGCAATTGTATGTGCTATACATTTTTTTTTGCTATATTTTCCCATGAAAGTGGAGTTACCCTTTAAGGAAAACACACCTGCACTAGGGGGTTGTTTACTAAAACTAGAGAGTTCAAAATGTGCTGCAGCTCTGCATAGTAACCAATCAGCTTCCACATTGTATTACCAAACCTTAAAGTGGAGCTCCACCCAAAAGGGGAAGTTCTGCTTTAAGTACTGGTCCCCCGCTCCCCATGAGGAACTGGCACCTTTGGGGAGCAGGGGGGAGTGGGTACCTGATTTTGACAGGCACCTGCTCCCACTTTCACTGTGATTGCCTCAGTGATCGGAAATGGAAGTTGCCCTCCCCGTAGTCTTCTCGGACATGTGACAGGTCTCAGAAGACTACAGGACCATTCACAAGGAGCAGCATGCACAGTGGGCACCCGGCTGTGAAGTCACAAGCTGTCACAGCCGGGTGCCCACACTTAAGATGCCAGCGAGCGAGGACGGTCTGGGACAACAGCTGTGGTGAGTACACTGCTGGATCAGGGGACAGGTAAGTGGCTGTTTTTTTATAAGTTAGCACCTACAGTTTTTGTAGCTGCTGACTTTTATATTTTTTATCTTTGACTGGAGCTCTGCTTTAATTGAACAAGCTGAAGTTAGATGCTGATTGGCTACCATGCACAGCTGCACCAGATTCCCAATGCACTCGTTTTACTAAATCTCCCCCAATGTCTCACCAGTCTGTTTGTTTTGGTTTATTTATTTTGCACTTTTTGTGTTTTATAAAACACATTTTGTACACTCTCAATAAAGTTTTACAACACAGTACATCACTTAACCTGGCAAAACTGACAGCAGCTTGCCCACTATAATGGAACATTTCAGAATATGGGAAGAGTGAAGAGGGCCCTCTATAGAAAAGAATACTGTCAGCCAAAGCTTGACAGACCACTATATCATCAAGGAAGGTGTCACCTGCTCATAGGTGACATGGCACCCAGCACTGCCCCTTCACTCAGCCTCCACAGCTCTTCTGCCACACCACCAGCCTGCTACTCTCAGGACATGCTGGGATTTATGGTTCTACAGAAGCTGCAGCGCCTCACCCACCCCTCCCCCCTTGCTCAGAGGACAATACACAGCTGCTGACACACACGGAAGACATTTTGCCCTCACCTACCTTGCCACACTCACGTTGTATTTGGAGGAAGTGAAGACTTGGGGAAGTGCTGGCACAGACATCAGGGTGAGTTTCCCCGCGAGGGATGCTGGGAGTTGTGGTTTCCGGAGACTCACACTCCAGCCATTCTCAGGTGGGTGTGACTACATTTTCCACAATCCTTTGGGAGGAGCTCACTTGACCAGCAACAACCAATGAGAACAAGAAGTGCAGAGACTTTCAGATAAGTGTCATAGCTGTAATGTGTGTGCTCTGCAGGATTGCTGAGTGAGGACAACGCGTGCGTTTGTTGCTGGACTGGAGTACATGTAGATATGTACAAAGCTTGTGCAGCGCCTCGCCTTCTTCTATGTCATTCTTAGGCTTTTAGGTTACATAGAACATTCGCATTAAAGTACAAGTGACGGCAAAACGTCTCTGTTTTCTATTTGAATAGAGTGGTGTACACCCCATCTCTGCCTCCCCTGTAAGTGCGTTCACACAGGCTTTCACTGCATTTTTGGAATAATGTCTTTACTTGGTTCAATGTATTTTCTTTACTAAGTAGTGTTTACATGCATTTTTGGTGCGTTTGCAAGCATTTATGGTTTTGCAGTGCAGAAATCTCCAGCTTGCTGTCCTTTTTTTTTTTTATTAAAATGCCAATTTAACCACTTAGCTACTGGGCACTTTTACCCCCTTCCTGCCTAGGCCAGCTTTCCGCTCTCTCGCACTTTGAATGACAGATGTGTGGTCATGCAAGACTGTACCCATTAAAAGTTTTATAATTTTTTTCACACAAATAGAACTTTCTTTTGGTAGTATTTACTCGCTGCTGGGAGTTTTATTTTTTGCACTATAAACAAAAAAGCAAAACATTTGAAAAAAAAGTTTCTTTGTTTCTATTATAAAATTTTGCAAACAGGTAATTTTTCTCCTTCACTGATGTGCATTGATGAGGCTGCACTGATAGGCAGCACTGGTGGGCATTGATGAGGTGGCATGGATAGGAGGCACTGATGAGGCTGTACTGGTGGGCATTGATGAGGCTGCACTGATGGGCACTGATGAGGTGGCATGGATAGGAGGCACTGATGAGGTGGCACTGGCATTGATGAGGCCGCACTGATGAGGTGGCATGGATAGGAGGCACTGATGAGGTGGCATGGATAGGTGGCACTGGCATTGATGAGGCTGCACTGATGAGGTGGCATGGATAGGAGGCACTGATGAGGTGGCATGGATAGGTGGCACTGGCATTGATGAGGCTGCACTGATGAGGTGGCATGGATAGGAGGCACTGAGGAGGTGGCACTGGTGGGCACTAATGAAGTAGCACTGGTGGGCATTGATGAGGCTGCACTGATGAGGTGGCATAGATAGGAAGCACTAATGGGCACTGATAGGCTGTACAGATGAGGTGGCACTGGTGGGCATTGATGAGGAGGCACTGATCGGGAGCACTGATCAGGAGGCACGAATAGGAAGTACTGATAGGCTGCACTGATGGGCATTGATGAGGAGGCACTGAAAGGCAACACTGCTGAGGTGGCACAGATAGGAAGCACTAATGAGGTGGCACTGGTGAGCATTGATGATGATGCTCTGATATGCAGCAATGATGGTCACTCATAGGCGGCACTGATGGGCAACACTTACTGGCGGCACTGATGGGGGGCATTGATGGATGGCACTGATCATCAGGGCACTGCTCATCAGAGCCAAACTGCTCTGTGACAGCTGTCGGTTATCGTAAGGAAAGTGCTGCCGATAACCGGCAGCTGTGTCATTGGACACAGCTGATCACATCGTAAAAGGCTGCTATGATTGGCCATTTACCTCATCACGTGACTAGCTGTGTCCATAGGAGGAAGGGCGTGCTCTGGGAGGATGTCTTATGACGCCCTCCCAGAACTGGACAACCGTGCTGTAGCCATTGTTCATCTATAGCGCGGTTAGCAAGCACTGCAATGGTGTAGACTACATATATGCCTTCATACTGCATTTATAAACACACCTGGTTGCATCTGGTGTAAATGAGCCCTTAGGGAGGGTGGTGACCCCTATCAGTCTTTTTTGCCATCTGGATCCCATTGGGACAATTTCTTGTCACTTCCTATCCTATAGTCCAAAACAGGAAGTGAGAGGAAATCCCCCACAAAGTGAGGGAATATCTCAAGTGCAAGATTTCCCCTGTATACCTGTTCTGCTGACAACCCAAAATTGGGTATTTTCTTTCATTTTCAACAATAAAGGTAAAAGGGCAATTAGAGAGGGGAAATTTTCCTAAAGGGGGGGGAGGGGGACACAGACAGCATTAACAACCTCACAACTGTTTTAATCTCTTTACGCTTAAACTAAAACTGAAAGTTTTGTCTTTAGTTATTGTCACGGTGTAGGGTCCCGGCCAATTATCAATTCCTGCTTACTGATCTGGAGTGTCATGATATGAATTCTCTGCCAGCCCAGTTGTTAATCCCCAGGTATTAATTCCTTTATTAATCCCTCCTGGCCATAGGAAGATCCTCCTCCAATTAGTATTCACTCCTGTGTGCCAAAGGCCCCTAGCTGTAATTAACTCACCCCTCCACAAAAGGTCCCAAATTCAATTAGTGTATACATCCCTAATTAGTGCCTTACTTTTGTATTAATGTATTTCCCCCACTAATTATGCTGTCCAACCAGTCTTTTCTGTTTACAGCCACAAATTAAATTACTGTAGTTCCATTCCTGTCCATTCTCTTCATTGTCACCTGCTAATGACCCCACTCCGCCTCTCGTCCTGCTCAGGGGGTTTAAGAGGCCAGTGCTGATCTCTCTTGTGGGACCATTCTGCTGGGCAACCACTGAGGGGTCCAGCTGGACTCTAGTGGCCCCCTGGCTCTGCCTGAGCCCCTTTTGGAGGAAGGGGGATCCCAGAAGCTATATCAACCCTGCCTGGAATGCTGTCAGCTCTGCCTGAGACTATCGCATCAACTTTGTGTGAGTGTATGCTTCCCTTGTGCTATCTGACTGCTTATGAACTGCCTCTTGGATTACAAATTGCTGTAGAGACTTTAACTTTGCCCACCAGGGCTGGATTACAAGTATTTTGGACTCTCTCTCCCTGCACTACTCCCCATTGAGTGACTGTTGTCTGTTTTAATAAAGCTTTAAGTGTTTGCCGTCTGCCTTGTGTGTTCTGTCCCGCTTACCCTCCGTCACAGTTATACTTTAACAATGTATATATATTTTTCCTGTTCCTATTTTTTCTATCCGTTCCAGTCTTCATGTATGAAGTACATGTGAATTCAATCACTAAATTGTCATATACGTTTTAACACATTAAAGTAGAACTATAGGCAAAGCTTTTTTTCATTTGGGTAGAGTAAGGGAGGATTATTACTCCTGTCTGATTTTGTTTTCGCAATCTGTGTCCTATTGTGGAGATTTCCCTTCACTTCCAGCCCCATAGCCAAACAGGAAGTGAGAGGAAATCCCTGCACATTAATGTTTTACTAAACCCAGGACCCTGCATTCACTATATCTGGTCTCCCACAGTACACACAACATGGAAGTGCAATTATTTTAGTAAATATAAACTGCTAAATACCTTTTCTCATCAGCAGTTAGAACAGTCTTGTGACTTCTATCAGTATCCAGCAGAGCACTGGGTAAAGCTTCCAGGAGGAGTTTTCATTCTCCCCTGACTGTCCTATGAGGCTGAATAACCCCTGACACTCTGTCTGGGCAAAGCTGATTGGCCCTGTGCTGATCACATGCAGTCTCCCAATTAAAAAACCCCCCAAAAAACCTCTAGTAATACACACCAAACTGAGCATGTGCAAAGTGTCTCCACACGATATGTCTCATCAGGCGATAAGAGGGGGACACTGGAAGAAGGGGAGGATCAGAGAAATCAGGATCAAACGTGTTTTTACACAATGCAGAGGATTAACAGTGAGTATAACAAGCACTCTTTACTGCATATACCGACTGATTTTACTGTTGTGGGTTTAGTAACACTTTAAAGGAATTTCTTGAGGATCCCCAGGTCATCAAAACTAGTGTCCTTATTGGAATATTCCCCCTCTGTTACTTTTCTGGGATCAACCCAAAATTTTGGATTTTCTTTTTACTTTCACTTTCAATGATAACGGTAAAAATGACAAACTGGGTGAAGCTCCCTAACGGGGGCACAGACAGCAATAGAAACTGACAGGTGTTCTAATCACTCTCCATTCTGTCCAAAGCATAAAAAAGTTTTGTCTTTAGTTATATTTTATTGTAATGTTAAAAAAACCATTCTGTCTTTTTGAATCTACAGCTTTCATTAAAAAAATACCTGGCACTCTTTACGTCTAGAGGACAAGAGATTTATGCAGGCCATAGACAGGTCGAAACTCGGCCGTTTAAAAAAAACAAAAAAAACTAAAAATCGGTTGTTCAATCGGCCGACGTTACCACCAATGGTAAACAAATCCGCCGATTTTCATCCCATCTATGGCCGGCATTTTTACTTCTGTCCCTTGCAGAGAGCTCCACTATTATATTTTACATGAAAAAGTCTTGCGGTTGCAACAACGTATCCATTTCGGATACAGATGTTTTTATTCGGATACAAATAGATACATTGTTGAAACTGCAAGACTTTTCATATAAAATATAATAGCAGACTGGAACTGAACGGGTTATTGTACTGCCACTGGTTACTGATGCATTAGTGATCAGTAGCAGTTAATTAATCCCTTTGTGCTGCATTAGTGGCACCACTGTCAGTGCTAATTAACCCCTTTTATACTGCAGCATTAAAGTGTTAATAAACACTAAAACTGGCCACTAATGCAGGACGAAGGGATTAATTAGCACCACCACTATCCACCAATGGGCAGGGATATTTGAAACAACATTTTCACAAAAAGATCAATGTAGAATTCCAGCTATAGATGGGAGATCAAGTCTGTCTTTCAGTTTTTCAGGTGGACTTGATTGTATGGTCCATGCATCCCAACGGACATTTCATTAACCACTTAGCAACCGCCCCATGCACATATGTGGCGGCCATTCTGCACTGGTACACCTGATCCGCTCTTCTGGGTTGGGGGCAAGCACCCACAGCTCCGGTTCTGCTGTGATTCGGCACAGCACAAGCTGATCAGTAGGTTTTGGATAATGATTGATGGCTGGGACCTGCTGATGGGCTCAGTGAATCACAGAACAGTGCGTAGTATTGATTAAGAGGTACTGGCACTGTACACAGAAAAGTAATCTTGCTTTGGGTTTTTTCCATGCAAAGCAGGGAAAAAAACAAGATCATTTAATGAAAAGACGCAGTTCGCACAATAAACATTGTTAGGCAGACAGTTAACCCCTTGATCACCCCTGACTGTTAACCCCTTCCCAGCCATTGTCATTATTACAGTGACAATGTATAGTATTAGCACTCATCGCTGTATTAATGTCACTGTTGATGCCAGTATCAGAGTACCCCCCAGCCAATGTTAATTAGTGTCAGAATGCCTGCCATACTATCACAGTCTTACTATAAATCGCTGATCACCACCATTTGTAGTATGAAAAATAAATAAAAATTCTAGTATATGTAGCATAGTTTGTAGACACTGTAACTTTCACGCAAACCAATTAATATACACTTACTGAGATTTTTTTTTTCCCCCAAAGACGTAGCAGAATACATTTTGGCCTAAATTTATGAAGAAATTAGATTTTTTCAATTTTTTTACAGATATGTTTTATAGCAGAAAGTAAAAAATAGTTTTGTTTTTTTTTAATTTTCAGTCCCTTTTTATTTATATAATAAAAAAAATGTAGTGGTGATCAAATACCACCAAAAGAAAGCTCTATTTGTGTGAAAAAAAATATAAATATCATTTGGGTACAGTATTGCATGACTGTGCAATTGCCAGTTAAAGTAACACAGTGTTGAATAGCAGACCTGGTCATTAAGCGGGTAAAATCTTCCAGAGGGCAAGTGGTTAAAGATGTAGCAATTTATATATTACATTCATTCTTTCATTTGATATCATATATTTCCATAATTCTGAATATAACTAAAAGACATTGAGAAACCATTGTTGTCACTATTTGAAATTTGGTTTTAAAAAAAAAAAAGGGCTGCTCATTCTAAAATGCCCTGGGCGGACTGACCATTCGGCATTCGGGCACTGCCTGAGGGCCCGGGGTCTGTAGGGGGCCCCATAAAAAGGCCCTTGGTACCTTTTTGTATAGGCTTTTTTGAGTTTGGGCAAGGACACAGGGGCCCCATGATCCCCTATTGCCCGGGGGCCCCATGAGTTGTCAGTCCGCCCCTGCTGCAGAGGATGTTTTAATTCTGCTGAAACATGACAGGGGCTGAGTCAGTCCACATGTGTGTGTCAGCAGAGCAAGTTCAATACGAGAAATGGGTGGGTTACACATAACGGCCACCTTGGGTAAGACTGGGAGCTGAGCGCTGCTGGAAAGGGATATACATGGCAGATTGTTGTTTTAATGGGAGAGTTTTTAACTATTTTATTGTGAGTGCATATATTATAAATAAAAGGATTTGGTTATTTTTATGGATGTTATGCTATGTGGAATTTAATTATTTTTTGGCAACCATGTGCATAATCATTTGGAATAAATTTTGTGAAAGGCGGAGAGGAGAGCCAAGGCTGGAGAAGCTGGAAACTGTGATATATCAGGCTGTTTTTGTCCAATTTAAATTGCTTGACAATCAAAATTGGTGAGTGTGTGTCCAACTACAGGTAGTGGGTGCAGTTGGTGATTCACATTGAGCTGATAGGTCTTCTCAGAATGGTTTTGTTTTCATGTTTTTGCAGTGAGTGTGGATATTGAACAGTGAAAATACACTATGGGGGAGATTTACTAAATCTGGGGCAGCTGTACCTGGTAGCCAATCAGCTTCTAACTTCAGCTTGTTCAATTTAGCTTTGACAATAAAACCGGGAAGCTGATTGGTTTCTGTGCAGAGCTGCACCAGATTTTGCACTCTCCAGTGTTAGTGAATCTCCCCCTTTGTTTCATTTGCAGTTTATTTTCACTGGGACATTGAAAGGAGTGAAAGTTTCATTTTGTTATGTTTTGATTTTGTAACCCAGTTTAATGGTGTATTAAAGTGTTACCGAAGCCTTTATTTTTCATTTGTATGGTGTAATAGTTGTTTTTTTATTGGTTATTGAAAATAAATCAATACAAATGACCAGATTAAAAAAAAAAAAAAGTGTTACTAAACCCATGGTCCTGCATTCACTATATCCAGACTAAAGCAGTACATGAGGATGCAAATATTTTAGTAAATATAAACTGCTAAATACCTTTTCTCGTTAGCAGTATATAACGGTCTTGTCAATTCTATTAGTGTCCAGCTGAGCACTGGTTAATCTTGTAGGAGGAGTTTTTGTTCTCCTCTGACTGTCCTATGAGGGTGCATAACCCCTGACCCTCTGTCTGGACAGCGCTGATTGGCTCTGTGATGATCACATGCACCCTCCCAAAAAAAACAAAACAAAAAAAACTCTCTAGCAATACACACCAAACAGGGCATGTGCAGACTTGCCACTGCGGCTCTAAGTATGACAGATGGATTCAAGACAGCAAACGAAAGGGATGATCAGAAAAGACAGGATCAAACAGCCTTTCTACAAAATGTGGATGATTAACCCCTTGGGTTCCACAGTGAGTATAACAAGCATGCTTTCCTGCATATACAGACTGATTTTACTTTTGTGGGTTTAGTAACACTTTAAGTGCTGTATTCAAGTGGGCTTAGCCTTACTTTCACAAAATTAAAATAAAAGTTTTGGCTTTAGGGTCCGTTCAAACTTGTGTGACTTGTTATGCAACTTTGGACACATAAAGCCGCATGACAAATCGCAGCCCATTGTTTTCAATGGCACTTGTTTGGATCTATGCAACTGAAAGTCGCAGTGACTTTGAAAAGGTTCCTGCACAACGTTGATGCAACTTTGGTGTGATTTGAGTACCAGAGAGTGTAAAGTCACCTCAAAGTTGCCTTAAAAGTTGCACTCCTAAGTCGCACAGGAGACAAAGAAACCCTTTCAGACTAGAATGTGGTGGCGTTCTGTGCCTGTTTCCTGCACCACATTTCAATTGCACTGCCCACGGCATCTGCAGCGGGTGTCGGTGCAAATTAATAACATCTCAAATGCAGGTTACAAGTGCAGTGCATTTGCCCGCACTAGATAGCATGGTACAAAAGGTTGCAGTGCGTTTCCAAAAGTAGTGCATGCACTACTTTTGGTGCAGTACGGTTCCAGCTCATTCAGAATGAAAGGGCTGACATTACACTGCACAGAACTGCATGTGAATCGCACAGAAACTGCACAGCGTTCCTGTACGATGCACAAACAGTTCCTAGTGTGAATGGGCCCTTTAGATATATGTACTGAAAAGGACTCCTTTTACTCCAAGCTGAACATTTTTGATAATTGGGGTCAAAAATTGAAAAACCTGGAAACCGGGGAGGGTTATTCAAGTAGAATTCCAGCCAAGACTTTTATTCTAGTTCTGCTTTGAGCCAGAAAAGGTTAGAATCTCAGACAGGTTATTATTGCTGTCCCACTCAAGAGATATACCATCAATATTTGTCTGGAGGTCCTTTGTCATCAGGAGAGAACATAAAGAGCAATCCAAAATGATACAGTTGTTAGCTTCATAACAGTAGAGGGGATGTATGGAGACAGCTGTTCTGGCGATTATTGTTTATAGTGGTTTTTGTCCCCATTTTGTGCATATTGCCACTTCAGCCTCAGTAAGTGGTGGCTGGAGGGGAGAGGGAGGTCAGCCGACAATGGAAGGACCATGGGAGCCTATAGGTGATGTCATGGCTCCTGGAACTCCCAGACATTGTCCTGGAGTACTCCATGACACAGGGAAGCTGGAGCTGCAGGATCATGTGACTTTTTTTTTTTTTTACATGGGTAGGCAGTATAGGGAGGAGGAGGGGGAAGAGAAGATTTTTAAGAATAGTTCGTATTAGGCTTTAATTCCTGTTTGAGGGCTCTTGTACACAACCTTATAATATACTTGCTGTTGAGACTGCCAGGAGCCCTAGCTGCAATATTTTTTCCATTCAGGTGCCTTAAAGAATGCGCATGTAAACTCAAATGCTGGTGATTACACACACATAGCTGCACACAGCGTTTTCTGTAATGCATTTCAATAAGCCTCAGCAACAAGAGTATTTTACTTTGTAAAGCTGATCGCTTAAAGATCTTCACTCAGTTTAAAAAAATTAACAGACAGCAGCTATGAATACTGTACCTGCTGACTTTTAATAAAAGTACACTTACCTGCCTAGGGATCCAGCGCTGTCCTCACCAGAGCCGGATATTAGCTAGTCTTCAGGTTCCCAGTGCCGCCATCTTGAATGTGGAAAGCTAGCTGTGACTCCCTGTGGCTTCACAAGCTGGCTTCCCACTGCGTATGCGCGAGGACTCCCTCTCCTCTTGTCTCGCTGAGACAACAACGTGAGCCATTGGCTCTCACTGCTGTCAAACACAGCCAGTGAGCCAATGCCAATGGCTCCCCACTGCTGTGTGAGCCAATGAGCAGAGAGAGACCCGGAAGAGCCATGGATCTCATGCACATGGCTGGATTGAGATGGGACTCGGGTAAGTACAAGGTGGGGTTGGGGTGGCAGCTGCACCCAGAGTTTTTCCCCTTAATGCCTTAAAGCAGAGGTGGGCAACTGTGGCCCTCCAGCTGTTGTAGAACTACAAGTCCCATGAGGCATTGCAAAACTGACAATTACAAGCATGATTCCCAAAGGCAGAGGCATGATGGGACTTGTAGTTCACCAACAGTTGGAGGGCCACAGTTGCCCACCTGTCTTAAAGTGATACTAAAAGCTTGCATTTTGTTTCCCTAAAAATAACAAACATGTTATACTTACCTGCAGTGGTTTTGCACAGAGCAGCTGAGATTCTCCTCCTCTGGGGTCCCCCTGCAGGCTCTCCTGGCCCCTCCCTCCTGTTGGGTACCCCCACCCCTCCCCTGTGTCAGCCAGTGCTGGCTGCAGGGGAAAGGAGGGAGAGCACCCAACAATAACTGGGACACCTGGAAGTAGTGATGTCACTTCTAAATTTATATAGACCAGCTGTTGTCAGTGTTTTCCCCCCTCTCCTACAGCTGTCACTGGATGACACAGGTGAGCCGGATCACTTGACCAGACCAGCCTAAAAATAGGTAAAAAAAAAAAAATATATATATATGTATAAAATATATGTGTGTGTGTGTAAAGAGGGGGAGGGAGAATTTTTAAGATTAGTTAGGTTTAGAGTGGAATTCCACTTTAATCGAACAGAAGCAACGTTATGCCTATTGGATGGTTGTTCATTTTGACTGATTTCATTGAATCACACAGCAGTCAGATAATAAAACGGAGGCATGTAGGTCCATAGCTAAATGGTTAGCACTTCAGCCTGGCAGTACTAGGGTCATTGGTTCGAATCCCAGCCACCACCTGCCTGTTCTGTGTCTGTGTGGGTTTCCTCCTGGTACTCTGGTTTCCTCCCACACTCCAAAGACATGCTGGTAGGTTCATTGGATCCTGTCTAAATTGACCCTAGTATGTATGAATGTAAATTAGGTACTTTAGGTTGTACACCCCTTGATGGTTAGGGACTGATGTGAATGTACAATATCGGGTGGACTGACAACTCATGGGGCCCCTGTGTCCTTGCCCAAACTCAAAAAAGCCTATGAAAAAGGTACCAGGGGCATCTCATGGGGCCCCTACTGACCCTGGGCCCTCAGGCAGTGCCAGAGTTTCCAAATGGTTAGTCTGCTCCTGTACAATATATATGTAAAGCGCTGCATAAATTGACGGCGCTATATAAGTACCTAAAATAAATAAATCATTACGCACAGTCTTTCATGTCAGTCCTACCAGCCAAAGGTTCTGTGTACTTGCTATATGACACAGAAAAATGTATGTTTATTCTTCATGGCAATATAATACAAAAGATCTATTCAGTACAATGAATGGCTATAGAGTCATCAGCATGAGAAGTTACAAAGGATGCATGATTCTGCTCCAAGCCAGGATTGGTCACCCTTTTCTATGAAACACACTGTTCAGGGGACACTGGGAATTGCAGTCCGGCTGTTGCATCTGTGTCCTAGCTACATGAGCCTAGACTACTACACATCCCAGAATCCCAGGGAACATTGGACATAACATCACTTCCTTTTAAAACCCTATTTGACTGCAAGGTATGGGCTGAACTGCTTTGTTAGAAGAGCCTTATCTACTGTGTAGTTTATGTATTTGTATGTGTGCTCATACAAAGTGATGCATCATATATTGTACCTAGACATCTGATTTTACAAATATTGCTCACTAGTACTTTTCAGGGACAATCTAGCAGCTTTCATCCCTGCATGCACTGTATCATGCTGCCTAGAAGTTGTTTTATTCCATTCTTTCATATTCTTGTCATAGCCATAACCTTTAATAGAACCTTGATTTCTAAGTTTTGAGAGTTGTATAAAATAATTGAATGTAATTTATGCGTAATTTGAATTCAATTGCAAGGATGAAAGGAGAAATGGGCATTTCTGTTAATATTTAAGGAGCGAAGAGGATGTTTACTGGGTAGCTGAATTGTAATAATTGTTCTTTTTTGCATGTTGAGTTATCCAGTACTGTGTTTTATGTCTTGCGTTTGAAGTATGCAAAAAAATGTTGTTTTTTTAAGGATACATAGATTTTTTGGGGGATACATAGATATGTTTATATTACAGGACAATTAAAATAATAAAACACACAAAAGATTAGATTGTAACAATTCACTTTATTAATGTGCTTTGTTAATTGTCCCTTGCTGATAAATTTGCAGCTGGAATATAATTAGTTTTTTTCTACATCTGATGTATGTATTTTCTGCATGTTACAGGTGGTATGAATATGTCTCAAAAAACAAAAAAGAATTTTAATACATCTAATTTTCATGTATTCACGACCAGGACATACCAAAATGTGCAGCTTAGTGTTGTTGTATTACTCTAGCCACAAACACATCAATTATATCATTTCTTTTTATTTATTGGTTTGCTCATAATTCTCATTTTTCTATATGTAATATTTTTTATTACAAAAAAATGACAATTCTTGGGCAGAGGGGGAGGGAGTTATAATAGGGGGGTGGGTGAGAAATGAATGTCAGATATAAAAAGTATGTATTTTTTGTTTATAGTTTATGTCATGAACTCAGATTCTATCTATCTATATATGATATTATAGGCTTTTTTTCTTAAAATAAAGTAAAATATCGTACTTACCTGTTCTGTGCAACAATATTGCACAGAGCAGTGCCTTATGTCCTCTTTGCCAGTTCCCCTGCCCATGCTGTCTGCTCCTTCTTCTTCCAAGTCACCCCTCAGTAAGTCGTGTGCGAAGGGAATACCTATGTGTATGTGCTCCCAAGCCGAGTTGTGTGCTTCTATATATACACACAACATTGGCAAACCATGCCCCCGCCCCCTCTATAAAGGAGTTGACTGACAGCAGCAGGATCCTATGGCTGCTAGTGGGGTGTTTTTTTACCTTAATGCAGGGAATGCATTAAAGTAAAAAAAAGTTTAGAGTTTAGAACAACTTGAAAGTTTATCATTTGGCCCATAAATCTACTATCTAAATGTGTTATATTTGGAATGAAAAGTGTATGTTAACCCAATTGATGAACTTTTTTTTAGTTCTTTTCTTGTCTGTTACATATACCGTTGGAAGATTTTGTTATATCTGTTTTATAGATGCAAAAAAATATGTTGATTGTACCACAAATTCAGAGCTACCCTGTGTTTTGTGCTTTTTGCCTATGTTGTCTCAAAGATTTTGTTATCTTGAGACAACTAGGCAATCAGTTCCCATACTTTGGAGTTAAAGACAGTGGGCATGGATGAGTGGTTTAGCAAAAGAGAACTGGGCAGGGCTGACACCACTGAATCCACAACGATGCTGTGTGTTATCAGCCCACAACAGGAATATAAGAGCTTAGTGCATTTCTGGCAGATCTTTAATTTTTTTTTCTTTGTTCAGCAATTGCAGTGTCTATAAAAAGATAAATTGTGAGGAAATGTTTATGTATGGCAGAGATGTACTGCATATGTGTCCATTCCCAGATGCTAGGAGGTTCATTTTGTTCTAGTATCTGGGATAAGCTTAGCAGCTGCCAGGAGAAAAGTAGTTAGATCATATTAATGAGATTAAAATGTAAATGTAAATTCAAAACTCTGGACTGTGGTCTAAATAGGGGCAGGAATGTTATGTGTCAGTAGAGATTTGATTGAATTTCTGACCTCTGATCAAAATCTTGAGGAGAAACAGGCTTTATTGTCAAAGGTATATGGACATTTCAAAAGACTCTCACTTTTAGCTCATGCCCTAAATGGAATAGAGACTATGGACTATGGGATTTACGGCATGCATAGAGCAGTGCACATGACCACAATTAACATGCGTTGCTCATTCTAAACTAATGGAAGGGAGGGGGAAAAGAAGAGGCTTGGGAGCACAATGAGGATGTTACATGGAGGCACAATAGCACATTAAGAAATGATTTCATGAAAAAATTGATTTATCAGGGCCATAGAATGCAATAAGGTAAAAAAAACTTCGAGAACCATTTAAAGAAGTGGATGTGTTTAGTGTCCATTAAAACTTTGGTTACTATAAATATATCTTAAACATTTACAGTAACCATTACCATTCAAGTGTGTTAGGAAAAAATAGTTGTAATTTATTAGTGGTTGTATTTCATTGCTTGTCTGGTATATGATCATTTCCATAGGACTTTCAAGTGAAAAATGGGGCTTGACTTCTTATCCCCAGGTCACTTACCCCAATCACACTCCTAAGTTCTGATCTGTCTCTATAGCCTGACTGTTAAGCCATTACTGTTCATGTGTGTCAAGAAATTAGTTGTATTTTTAAATATAGTAATAGTAAAAAGTATAGTAATATTTTACTGCTCCTCCATGCAGCTCTGTCTATAAGTATCTGGGATTTACAAACCATTTTTCAGAATTGTATAAAGCCTGAAGAAGACATCCAAGGTGTCTTGAAATCTTTTATCTTTAATGTAAGGGCAACCAAACTGATAAGAGGTATGATGGAGCTCAGCTATGAGGAAAGATTAGAGGAACTGAATGTATTCTCTATTGAGAAGAGGAGATTAAGGGGGATATGATCAACATGTATAAATACATCAGTGGTTCATATAGTGAACTCGGTGTAGAGCTATTCACCCTGAGATCATCACAGAGGACAAGGGGGCACTCTTTACGTCTGGAGGAAAAGAAGTTTAATCTCCAAACATGGAAAGGTTTCTTCACAGTGAGAGCTGTGAAAATGTGGAATAGACTCCCTCAAGAGTTGGTTCTGGCCAGCTCAGTGGATTGCTTTAAAAAAGGCCTGGATTCTTTCTTGGATACACAGAATATAACGGGATACTAACATTTATAGGTAAAGTTGATCCAGGGAATATCCGATTACCTCTCTGAGATCAGGAAGGAGTTTTTTTCCCTGCAGGAGCAAATTGGATCATGCTTTGCTGGGGTTTTTTGCCTTCCTGTGTATCAACTGTGGGTGTAGGATTATAACTTTTTTTTTTTTTTTTAATGGTTGAACTGGATGGACTTTTGTCTTTTTTCAGCCAGACTAACTATGTAACTATGTAATAGTAAACAATACCCTTATTCTCCAAAAATATTCCATACATATCGACTACTTAATGGCCCTGTAATCTATTTTTCATGACATTGTTTCTTACTGTGCTTTTCTGCTTCCATGAGCTCCTGAACCTCCCCTATTTCCTCTCATTTTCATTTGTTTGCAACAAGCAGTGCACTTTTGTTGGAGTCATTTGCACTGCTCTGTGTATACTACAGATCCCGTAGTCTACATAGCCATACAGTGGAACCATAGAAAATGAACATAGCCACCCTATAACAGGATGTCAGATCACAGCAGCAAACAATGGAATTAAAAGGCTGAGAGCAATAGAAGGTCCTTGATTTAAGAATAAATACTTAAATAGAAATTTATTAAACCATATAGACCAAATAGAATATTTTTAAACCAGAGTTTAGTGTCACTTTAATGACTTACGTTAGCCAATAAAGGGTATTACCTGAAATCTAATGCCATGGCACATAGTTGCTATTGTTTACCACCTGTGTAGGATGAAGCTGTTACAAGTTGTCATGAATAATTTGTGTGTGTGTGCCCTGTATCTGTGTGAAGATCTGGCTTTGCCTAATGCTCTAACATTTGTGTTTAGAATCCTGTGCTTGCAGCATTTACTTACACCAAAATGAAAAAGGAAAAGAGGCGCCTGACTGAGAAAATCGTGAATCATGCCCTGGGGATTATCTACTTGCTTACAGGAGAGGTAAATGCATACAATTATAATCAAAGCCACCCAAAATTTCCATGAATCATTGATAGAAATTGATAGTACTAAAAAGAAAAAGAGATGCATGTAAACATTACATTTGGATAGTATAACAGTAGACATTGAGGGCCGGGTTCACACCACAATTTCACATGCCTCTGATGTAGCCAGGTGGGTCTGGTAAAGCCGCTTAGGTGGATCATCAGCCATATGTAGTAGATATACATATCAGTCCCCTGCGCTCAAGAGTGGTGTACAAAGATGCAACTATGACATATCCTCCATGTATCAAAAATCAACACTGGCCTGGCTGCCCTGACTGCCCTCGCTGCCCTCTAAGGGTTGGGGGGAACCCGCAAGAACCAACTGTAAAAACAAAGGAAAACAGAGGGTGCATCAACCTTGTGCATTATCTAGGGTGATAACTTTAATGAACCAAAATAAAATATACTCCCAAACATTGTAGAAACAAAAGCGTATCAGATACAAAGCAGCCAGTACACAAGATCAGCTCCCAGATTAATGAGGACCCTCTTAAGGCTGATGCATTTCAAGGAGCGGTCTCCTCTTCCTCAGAGCCACTTCCTCAGGTGTGTTTTTTCCTCTTTTTTTTTTCATCTCAGTTGGGGATATATTAGTTCTGGTGCTTTTTGATGCCTTTTTCCATGTTCCAGGTGCATTCCATACAGAAAAAAATGCAATGTTCTACTTTTGCTGACTGCACAGGAATGCATGGCACATTTGTGAACTAGGACCATTGCAATCCTTGTTTAACATTGTGCATGCATTTTTGATGTAGAATAAAAATGCACTGGCCTGCATCTGGTGAGAACCAGCTCTGAGCCTCAACATCTAATTTCCTGATAATAACAATGTATTTATTATAAGCCCTTGAGTAAGTGATGATTACCAATAATCTGAAACGTCCAAGCAAAGAAAGTCTACTGTATAATTGATCACTTGTTTGTGCAATGGCTCATTCTTATCCTCAAGAAGTTTGCTTTTGTGAACATTTATCATGTACAATCCAGGTGAAGATGCATTTGACAAGGCTTTTCTGCTCGAGTAGATCCTGTAGGTGGATTTGGCATACATTGGCAGGCAGACTTTCTCCTGTTGATGTCACTGATGTGACTCAAGGACAAATTTGAGCACTGCAAGCATGTTTCCACATTGGCTTCAGCACAGGAATGCACATCATTCATAGGTGATGATTGAAGAGTCAGATGAGGGTCCATGACATATGCATTAGGCTCTAATCAGATTGCATTCTGGGACGGCCTGGGCCTCAGATGACCCTGTGTGCAGGGAGCAGACTGATTAGAATATGATTTGGCTTTCAAAGAGGATGAGGGGTAAGTATCCTATTTTGTCCCCAACCCACCCACCACACCACTGGTGTCTATGTACTTTGTACATTTTTTAATAAAGTAAGGGAGAGGTACCTTCTAGGGGCATGTGTCATTAGGCTTTCGCTCATGAGAAAACTTGCTTCTCTTCCCATTCAAGTCAATGGGAATGATAAAGCTCGAAGGAGATGGATGCATGGCAAATACAGGTCATAAGGAGGCCAACTGCTCATCAAAACACATGTAAATGAACTGTGAATGTGATTCAGAAGTGTCTCAAACTAATATCAAATGAAACTGGATACACCTAAAATCAACCAGCATTTTCTTATACACACAAACCCAAAGCCCATTGACACAGACCCTTGTACTGCTCAGAAACTGTCTATTCGAATTTTCTTTCTAAAGCTGTCCTTTTCTAGTACAAGTTTAGATATTGCTGATTGCCAGGTATGAGTCTGCTGAATGCGATTCCTAAATATCTTGAACAAACTAGAGTGTTTTGCCACTGAAGGTATACCTTGTGCTTGGACCCGCTGTCACTTTGACAGCTGAGATCCTGATCTGTACAGCAGAGCTGCTTTTAGCTCTGATCATCAGGAATCGGTGTTTCTGCTTAAAGTGGTTGTAAAGTTCAGACATGAAATACAGACAAAGCATAACCCTCTATAGTGTGTACCTGTCTCAATTAAGAGCAGATTCATTTATGTCTGCTGCTTCCTTTCTTTGCTATCAGCATGAATCACATCTGACACGTTTTCCTGACACCTCACCTCACTGAGCTCTGCAAAGTGTGACTTCAGCTCTTCTCTCCCTTTTTCAAAACTCTCAGACAAGCTTATAGATTCTGGACTTTGAATATACGTAGAAAAGAGAATACAGCAGATAGACAAGTACAACTTATGTAGGAGGATTTGTTTCATCTCTTTGTATCACCTGAAGCTGGTCACTTCACTAGGTATATATAAGGGTTTACAACCACTTTAATGCTTGTTCCTTTGTGAACAAACGTTAATGTATTGTAGCTAGATTGTGCTCAAAGAGCAGCTAAATGCCTACAGTAACTGTGAATGAGCCTCAAAATAGAAAAAAAGTTAACTTTTTTGATAAAATCTCCTTTTTAGCCCCTTCTTAACACACTGTTACCCCTAATTAACTCCTTCTGCTCCTGGCTTTCCTATTTATCACCTATAGTTTTGGTTTTAGGAGGAAGAGACTGTTTTATATAGTTTTTATGTGAAAAGGTTTTTAGTGTTTCTGTTCATTTAGCTTGTTTATTTCTGTAGTAAGCATAAAAAATGCATAAGCAAAATTATTAAACAAAAGGCTTTGATTTACAGGTGAAACTCGAAAAATTAGAATATCATGCAAAAGTTCATTTATTTCAGTAATGCAACTTAAAAGATGAAACTAATATATGAGATAGACTCATTACATGCAAAGCAAGATAGTTCAAGCCGTGATTTGTCATAAGTGTGATGATTATGGCTTACAGCTCATGAAAACCCCAAATCCACAATCTCAGAAAATTAGAATATTGTGAAAAGGTGCAATATTCTAGGCTCAAAGTGTCCCACTCTAATCAGCTAATTAAGCCATAACACCTGCAAAGGGTTCCTGAGCATTTAAATGGTCTCTCAGTCTGGTTCAGTAGGAATCACAATCATGGGAAAGACTGCTGACCTGACAGTTGTACAGAAAACCATCATTGACACCCTCCATAAGGAGGGAAAGCCTCAAAAGGTAATTGCAAAAGAAGTTGGATGTTCTCAAAGTGCTGTATCAAAGCACATTAATAGAAAGTGATATGGAAGGGAAAGGTGTGGAAGAAAAAGTTGCACAAGCAGCAGGGATGACTGCAGCCTGCAGAGGATTGTCAGGAAAAGGCCATTCAAAAGTGTTGGAGACTTTCACAAGGAGTGGACTGAGGCTGGAGTCAGTGCATCAAGAGCCACCACACACAGACGGATCCTGGACATGGGCTCAAATGTCGTATTCCTCTTGTCAAGCCGCTCCTGAACAACAAACAACGTCAGAAGCGTCTTACCTGGGCTAAAGAAAAACAGACCTATTCTGTTGCTCAGTGGTCCAAAGTCCTCTTTTCTGATGAGAGCAACTTTTGCATCTCATTTGTAAACCAAGGACCCAGAGTGTGGAGGAAGAATGGAGAGGCACACACTGCAAGATGCTTGAAGTCCAGTGTAAAGTTTCCACAGTCTGTGTTGATTTGGGGAGCCATGTCATCTGCTGGTGTTGGTCCACTGTGCTTCAATAAGTCCAGGGTCAACGCAGCCGTCTACCAGGAGATTTTGGAGCACTTCATGCTTCCTTCCACAGACGAGCTTTATGGGGATGCTGACTTCATTTTCCAGCAGGACTTGGCACCTGCCCACACTGCCAAAAGCACCAAAACCTGGTTCAATGATCGTGGGATTACTGTGCTTGATTGGCCAGCAAACTCACCTGACCTGAACACCATAGAGAATCTATGGGGCATTGCCAAGAGAAAGATGAGAGACATTAGACTGAACAATGCAGAAGAGCTGAAGGCCGCTATTGAAGCATCCTGGTCTTCCATAACACTTCAGCAGTGCCACAGGCTGATAGCTTCCATGCCACGCCGCATTGAGGCAGTAATTGCTGCAAAAGGGGCCCAAACCAAGTACTGAGTACATATGCATGCTTATACTTTTCAGAGGTCCAATATTGTTCTATGTACAATCCTTGTTTTATTGATTGCATGTAATATTCTAATTTTCTGAGATTGTGGATTTGGGGTTTTCATGAGCTGTAAGCCATAATCATCACAATTATGACAAATCACGTCTTGAACTATCTTGCTTTGCATGTAATGAGTCTATCTCATATATTAGTTTCATCTTTTAAGTTGCATTACTGAAATAAATGAACTTTTGCATGATATTCTAATTTTTCAAGTTTCACCTGTAATTTTAATCAACTTAGTCATACCAGAAACATAATATTGGTGTCTTGATAAACAGGAAAAATTGCAGAATATAACTTGGGGCCCTGTCACATGAGGCAGATCCTGTAATGATTGGCAGGGGCAGATGACTCATCCGTGTCCAATAAGTATGTGCACAGCGGGCAAGGTCAGAGCCCATTCTGCTGTATGGGTGGCCAGGAGTAAACACACTTACCTATCTGTTTAAACCTAACTGCCCTCACTGTCTGTCCTGATCCATCTAAATGAAAGAGGACAGATATTTTTCAGTTTTTTTGTTTTTGTTTTGTTTTGTTTTTCTAGTAGTTTGGATCGGACCCAGAGGTATGTGGATGTAAATGGACACAAGTTCATTTACACCCTCCTTTCCATAGGAATGCATGGAACTTCCGATCAATTCCACCTGAAAAACTGACAATTGGACCTGCACAGATTGCCCTTGTGAAAGGGGCCTAAAACTTTATATTTAGCATAGTAACAATTAGGCATCTATTTATAAATGATACTTTGCTATTGTCAAGGATTCACACATTTTTCCAGTTAACTCTAATTAGAAAAATGTGTGAATCTTGTGTGAAAAAAGTGTGAGTCGTGAGTGAAAACATTTGTAAATGGATCCCTTATTTGTTAAAATTATTTTTCTATTTGCAGTGCTTTTGCCTTTTATATATACAGATTAATAAATATTTGAATACAACACCAACAAGGCATTGCTTAAAATGGTGAGTCAGTCAACAAAAATGTGCTTAAAGCAGTAGTAAACTGCAAGAAAAAACCCCCAAAAAACAATGGGCCCCTGCAGGTTTACATCATTTTCACTGCATACTAATACATCATGATAGACTTACCTTTACACAGAGCCCTCCAGCACAGAGCTGTCACGGCTCCCCGGCGCTGCAATCTTCACCTGGTCTTCATTCTGAGTTTGCGTGCCCCAGACAAGTGAATGGCCAGGGCTGCGATGACATCACTCCTGCTCATGTGCACGATATGCCGTTCCTTCAGAGCGCATGCGCTGGTGACATCACCGGCTGCATGTTATGTGAATATTTCCTAAGCAGTGCAGGTTTAGGAGATGTTCACTGTACCTACAGGTACACGTTATTATGGGCTTACCTGCTGGTACAAGTTCTAAACTGGACTTTACTTCTACTTAAACATGTTCGGAACAAACATGAATCCATACGTAAACAAACAAAAAAAGGTAAAACAAAAACCGGGGAGGGGGGACTCCATGGTTCACTAGTCTTTTTCTGCAGTCACACGTCTATTTTCTATGTTAGATCTCCCTCTAGTGGTTAATCCTCATTTTCCTGTTTTTAGAGATAGTATTTCTGAAAATAAAATCAAACACACACATTTTATTAAATCTGAGGTTTAATGTGTTTTGGTGGATACGGCCCCAAGCACATAGGTTACGTGTAAGGCTTTGTTCAGACGGGCACTGGCAACCATCCTGTGTGCAGGTTGCCTTTGTTTTTGTGCCTGCATCTTCCCCGATCTGCATGCAGGCACCTTATAGAGGTGGAGACAGAGACATGGGCTGCACAGACACAGCCACATGTAAAGCTGTCAGAGCTGGGCAAGGGCAGCTGCACAACCCTGAATGCAGACAGCCTAGAGCAATTATTACAAGGAAATTATTGTTAAATTTTATCCTCATCATCCAAGGCAAAACTTTTATGTGTGCCACCAATGCTGTGTTCTCTTGTTTGTACAAACTATGAACTGCAAACTTCAAAGTGCAGGGAACTTGTTAGGAAATATGTCAAATATATTAAAAGAAAAAACTTTCTTTGTGTTATGTGTAACTAACTGAAATGACTATTAGACACATCTGCCATTTCATTGTTTGCTGTTCTTTAGGAGTATGTCATAGTGAAGAAGAATTCACCTCATAGTGCCAACCACCTGCTGTCTGGAGAGGTGAGTACTGCTGGAATATATAAGATTTCATATAGTGCACACATCACTTTGTCACTGTTCACCCATTTTTTATAGTTGCAGTTAGAAAGGGGCTCTTTGTTCAGTTTGAGGGTTTCTTATCTTTTCCTTTTAGGACCAATAGAAGATAGGGTGTTGGGGAATCTTAATCCAGATATCTGCTATGAACATGTGGCAGTCACTACCAATTTTAGTTTGATAGCCATAACTTTGTTGATTCACCTTTGGTGGAAAATAGGTCCATGAACTTCCAATTTAGTGTTAGTATCAGTTTGCATCTTTAACCATTTTTGACCTAGTGTATTCTCTCTGCCTTAATTACTGTGAATAATTTAAGCAGGGAATTCAACCCCAACTGTTACTTTGACCTATTTTGCCCCTACACCCCTGGCCTCTTAATCACCCTGGGCATGTACTCTATATGTACATGTAATAGCTCTTCCCTGGCAATAAAAAAATGTTTGGGCTAGAGATGCAATGGTCAAGGATCTTTTTTGATTGGCTTTCAATTTTTGTATTTTAGGTGCCTATAAAATGTGGGGATGTCTCAATCTATTTTTCCATGGATGAGTGGGACTTTATAGAGGAACATAAACAACTTTATCATGAAGTTACACTGCAGAACCCAAACACATTTCATCCTTCTGAAATCCTAGCAGCTATCAGCCAAGGTGGGTTACAGTCAAAGAAGATTAAAGCCTCATGCACACAGGTGTAGAATTGTATGAAGGATCTTGCTGACAGAAAGCTAGCAGCAAGACCATGTGTAAAAAGCGGCCCATAGCGCATCTCAACTCGTAGTGACAAACAAGTGTATATGTCCATTTGAGTTAATGTACAAATTATGTTCAAAGTCATTCTTTCATAATGACTTAATGCTGAGGTCATTCTGTGCCTGTGCCACTGCAGCTAACTACCCATTGTTGTTTACATCTCTTCCCTGGCCCTGAATGACTAGAGGTGGTGCCTCACATGCCATGGCCATTTAAATATTATGCATGTACTTGTACGTTATGTGGTATACATATACTGTAAATGTTTGTGCATGCATACCACATAAAATACAGTCAAAATTGAATCATGAATTTTTTGGTTTACACAGACTCAACACTACAAATCAAAATGCAGCATACAATATGGCTTTGTGCAGATCCCTAGAATACTGTAAAGATCTGAAAGCAATGTACAGATCTGCACTAATGTAGCATATTATTACCCTAAACCATAGATTCAGTCTTTCTACTATGCTGCTCTGGTATGGGCATGGCTGAGGCAATGTAAGAAAAGGCCCTACTGTTTTTTGAAAAAGTGAACTTGTGTTTACCTAAGGGCCTGTTCATGCAATATGTGTTGACCTGCATTTTGCAGCAGAAGAACAACGCAAACCACCGCTAGGGCACATAGTAAACAGGGTTTTTTTTATGTGCCCTATTCATACTAAAACTGAGCAGAGGTGAGGGGTGCAAAAAATGCAGCATATCTGTATTTTCTGCACATCGTCGGAGCTCACTAAAGTCTTCATCTGTCCATCCATTTTTATGCACCGCAACCTAAACACCCCTGTAGACCCTGAGCCTCACTGCAGACTCAACATCCAGTCTTGTAAAGAGTAAGCTTTTTTCCCCCCAGTGACTGGGGATTTGGTGTGGCCACAGGATGGCATTATTTACATTTTAGTAAATAAGGCTCAGGTTCAGTTGACTTCAATACACCTCTCAATAGTTCTGGTACACTGAATGATATTTGGATGACAGTGGCAGGGCACAAAATCATGGAATCTCAGTCAGGTTCATTCTATTGCCTGAAATGAATTACCTATATACTGAAATGACTTTTTTTTTATCAAGGCTGTACCTTTATGAATAAGTATCTTGTTGACATTAACAGAATGCCATGATGACCCTCTATGCATGAAGGACATAATGGGTGGAGGATTAAGGGATGTTCAACAAGTAGAAATACGTTCGGGCAACTGTGCAGGTCAGTGACATTCATCTGATTTTTAAATTAATTACATTAAGTTTTCTTCTGGCACTGTGTTATACTGCAGTAGTATTAGCTACATATGGTATGCAGTATTGTGTTCAGGCAGCATCATAGACAACTTCCCATCTGCTGCCAGAACAAAATCAAACTGGGCTGAGTGCTTCTCAGGCATTCAGAGGAAGCTTGTATTTTTATGCACCTACCTTTCCACCTCGGCCAATCAGAGGAAGCATTCTGCCACTGCACACCAATAAGAATGAGAGTATTCATTGCTGACATGGCAAGCAAACCAGAATATTTATTGCTACCACTGCACAGTATTGGGAAGGGTAGTTATTGAAGCACACAATTGAAAGGGAGTATTTACTTCTGCCACTGACTGCAGTGAAGGGGGGTATTTATAGCTGTTACTGACCACCAATGAAGGAGGGTATTAATAGCTACCGCTGTACACCAATGGGAAGGTGAATATTTAATGTTGCCACTGACTCCAGTGAAGGGAGTGGGTTCATTATTGCTACCACTGTACACCAATGAATGGGGGTATTTATTGCTGACATTTCCACTGAACACCAATAAGTTTGGAACATTTATTGCTGACTTGCTGATGCCACTAACACCAATAAAAGGGAGCGGGGAATTATTATCGCCTTTTCTGCCACTAACACCATTGAAGCATTGAAGGGGGATTCTAATATTGCTGCCACTGTCATCAATAAAGGAAGAGGATTTATTATTGCTTCCACTGTCACTAATGAAGAGGGCTTATTATTGCTTCCTTTTCTCTGAGCTGAGCCCCACTTCCCAGAGACCCTTGCATGGTCATGTCTGCAGCAGCATGTAGCTTCTATACAGACTGGTGTGAGAGGGAGATACAGCATCAGTATGTAGCAGTAGTAGTGGCAGTAGAGTGATCAGAGAGGCCCATGAGAATGAAGCTTCCTGGAAGGGGTTTATCCCTGTTATATGCATGTCTTTTTCTGGTTTTATTATGATACTGTATGTATGGCCTTTGATTGATATTTTTGAATTGGAAATTGTACATAATGTCTACAGCATTAGCACTGGACTCCTGTGTTGCAAAATACTTGTGTGGTTATTGGACACTGTCCTGGAGATCACAACTTGCTGTAAATTGTGGGTGTGGGGAAATTCATACAATGGGGGAGATTTAGTAAAACTGGAGCACTCAGAATATGGTGCACCTGTACATGGTGGACAATCAGCTTCTGACCTCAGCTTGTTCATTTAATCTTTAATAATAAAACTTGGAAGCTGATGGGTTTCTATGCTGAAGTGCATTAGATTCTGACTGAACCAGCTTTATTATTATTATACAGTATTTATAAAACGCCAACAGTTGGCTCAGCACTGTACATTACAAAGGGGGACAGAACATACGACAGTACAGTAATAATACAATGCAAAACACGAGGGGTTCGAGGGCCCTGCTCTTTCGAGCTTACAATCTAGTAAATAAACCCTAATGTGTTGTATTAAAAATGTTAATATTAAGATTTGTATGACAGATAAAGTTGAATTTTTTTATTTTACCAGACAATTTTATAGACGAGCAGGACAGTGCCTTAAACAATGAAAGAGACGACTGTGAAACAAATGAAAATGACATTCTTCAGGTGGAAATTGACTCACAAACATATTCTGGTAAGAACTGGTTCAGAACTGACCAATCACAGGAATTTGCTCTAAGATTAAAACTAATTTACCTAAAGTTTAACTTCAGTCAAAAGTTTTTTTTTAACTTTGGCTAGAGCAGGGGTGGCGACCACGCGGCTCTCGAGCTGCGTGCGGCTCCCGGCCAAAATGAATGCGGCTCTTTGCCTCTTATCATATTTTGTATACTGTGGCTCTTTGCCAAGTTTCATGTTTCTCTTATTTTTACCTGTTCCTCTATCCAGCAGCGCGCTGTCTTCCGGCTTCTGTAGTGTGGGCACTGGGCATGACAGCCGGGTGCCAAGTGCGCATGCGCAAGAAGCGGTGCTTTTTGTGAATGGTAAGGCGGTACCTGGGACACATGACAGATCCCAGAAGCCGCCGGACCAATCACAAAGCGCAAGTGCTTCTCGCTCATGCGCACTGGGCACCCGGCTGTCATGCCGAGCGCCATTTCAGAAGCCGGGAAGACAGCGCGCGGCTGGATCGAGGAACAGGTAAGATCAAACAAAAACTCTGCGGAAGTAAGAGCGGGTACCTGTCAAATTCAGGTACCCGCTCCCTACCTCCCCAAAGGTCAGCAGTCATCTGTACTGTCCGCAGTCTCTGGTCATCCCTGTGCTGTCCACAGTCTCTGGTCATCCCTGTGCTGTCCGCAGTCTCTGGTCATCCCTGTGCTGTCCGCAGTCTCTGGTCATCCCTGTGCTGTCCGCAGTCTCTGGTCATCCCTGTGCTGTCCGCAGTCTCTGGTCATCTCCTGTACTGTGTCTGCAGTCCATTAGTTCAGTATTTGTTTTTGTATACTTGTGTGTTAGAGTGAGAGAGAGAAGGGAGAGAGAGAGAGACAGGTTCCACAGCAACCTCCAGGGTAGTTGATGTGTTAACTCTGGCTAAGTTGCATTTGATGTGTGTGTTGAGGGTGGACACTTACCTTGAAATGAACACATTGTTGTTTTGTAAGGGGAAGAAAGTGTTATGGTGAATAATATGGTTTTAATTATGTGTTTTTGTGTGAGTGTTTGTCTGTTTTGGCAGGTCACTGCGTGGTGTGGCTCTCTGACTTTCACAGTTTAAAATTTTGGCTCTTTGTGTCTAACTTGTTCGCCACCCCTGGGCTAGAGTAAAGAATATATTTTTTTATCTATTTTGTCTGATGCCTCAGTTCCCCCACTTCTTCATCTCTGTGATAGCATCACCTGCAAAGAAAGTGAGGATAAAAGCCCAACAGCAACAAATATTTTTGGATTCAGATGCTGTATTCTTTCAGTAATCTACAGTAAAAACTCAGAGGGTCAAATCCTTCCCCACTCTCTCCAAAACAAATCAAATACATTTTGGCTAGTAGTACACTTTAATTAATAATACAATACTTTAAAGGTTAGGTTTTAGGTTAGGTTTTTCTTACACAGGCGGCCAGGGGCAGTAAAAACAGGCAGTTAATCTGCATGTTACTGCACCTTGACTGCCCACCTACAAGCGGACATGGTGCCGCTTGGGTGCCTCGCAGCAGCTTTACGCTACTTTCAGAGTTTGACAGGTGGCATCGCGTGTCAAACTTTTCCATGTAAGTGAACACTTGGCTTGCAGCTGCCTGCATGTTCCCACAATGCAAAATGTCTGTTTAGCAATGAAATGTTTTCTTTTTAAATGGCAATAGGAGGCGGCAGTATCACCTCTTGAATGCCTGAAGACCTCCTTTCACTGCCCTCTGAAAAGTGAAGAATGCTTTTCAGGGGTGGAAAAAAATGTTACTTCTAGTTTGAAAGGAACCTCATGGAAAACAAAACAAATAACCAGTTTTATTTAAATCATAAAATGTATCTATAGCCAAAACTTTTTTTTTTTACATTTTGGATTAAGTGGGGAAGGAATAGAACTGCTGTCAGGTTTTACAGCTGTCAGAGGCTAAATCGAGGAGATTCCTTCACTCCCTGTCCACTAAAGAGGCTGTTCCTAGGACAGGGAGTGAAGGGAAATATCTCCAACAGTAACACAGACAGAAGTAAACATGCTATGTTAAGGGTGTGCTGGAACTTCTGTCAGTATTTTTTTTTTATTGTTGTCTGTTTTCCTGTTGCAGTTTTTCCCTCACTTTCTGCCTGGTAAAGATTGTACCAAGAGCAGAGAGCGAGGAGCAATTTCTTTAATGGAGCCCTGGGTAGCAGGAAAACCTGACAGGTCTTCTAACCTTTACCCATTTGTGTTCAATATATTTTTATTGATTTTTATGTAACCAAATTTTTGAAACAACCAGCAACGTTACAGAAAGGAAAAAACCATGTGTACAAGAAGGCACCTTTTCCGATTTTAACAAAAAGCTAAACCTATATACGTTCTCCACAAAACCCATGGCCAATTTTTGCTTTATTGATGACAATTTGATTATTTAAACTCCACTACAAGTGAGGAGGATATTTCAAAATTTTGCTGGAACTTCAACTTCCGCCCCACAATAAAACTTAAATTAGACTACACAAAAACAGAAATGCACTTCTTGGACAATACAATATATATTAATCTCCCTGGCGGTATTCCTGAGTGTAGCTCGGGGTAAAGTTTCAGTACCACAAGTGGTAACCCCGAGCTACACTCGAGCTTACCATGTGGCGCTGCTCCGCGATCTCTCGATCACTTACCTTGTCCTGCGCTCCCGCGATGTCCCTCCTGCAGTGTCCCCGGCATCTGTCATCTGGGTTCCATCCCCTGAGAGTGTTGGGACGTATGGGGGACGGAACAGTGGGAAATTTGAAAATGACAAAAAGTGACATTCACTAAAATCACATAGTAAAACATTACTGTATCAAACCATTTCACATACATTTTGTCCCGAGTGCTTTGTCCTGTGCCCTGCCTGCATTTTTACTGTTCTTTCTACCTGGAAACTGAGAAACGTCCATGGCGTCCAAAAAGCGTCCCTTTATGTCAAAAGCGGTTTTAGACCAGCTAGAGAACAGCGATAGTAAATTAGAACTACTTGCAGAATTGAGTGATAATGATTCGTGGGGAAATTCGTCATCAAACACTGAAAACGATTCTGCGACTTTGCTCAGTGATGTGCGAACTTGGCGCTATAATTCAGATTTCAGTGTTTTTGGTTTGATTATATTATTGAATTAAATGTAATATTATATTATTAATTTTTATGATTATGTATTAAATTATAATTTATGATTTTGTGTTTCAAGTTTTATCATACCCGGGATGTTTACTAGACTCTTGTTCGGACAGATTTCAGTTAGTTATTCCTAAAAATTACAGGCCTACAATAAAAAAAATACATATTTCCATGCAAAAAAAGTACCGCTTTGAGCACAGAAATATGGACATAATCAGACCGCTAGGGAGGTTAAGGGAGCTGATCTGAAAACATCCATCCGCAAAAACTCACAGACCATCCCAGATACCTCAGGCTTGACAGCTTTCATTACAGGCACATAAAATAATCTGTCATCTATAGTAAGGCCATAAGATACAACCTGTTCAGACACTACAACCAGACCCAATTGGAACACCTGAAGAATGATTTAATAAAACAGGGATATAATCCTGTGACAACCAACCCACAGTTCAGGAAAGCCATTAACTTCCCCAGAACCAGACTTTTACACTATAAACAGACTGCTAGAAAGGATAATTAGGTCCCACTTGTGGTGACCTACAACCCATGCCTAGAAGTTCTACGGAAGATTGCAAAAGAGCTCCAGACTTTCCTGCCCAAAGATTTAATACTTTAAGAAATATTGCCAGGAACCACCTCTACTAGCATACCTACAACCACCCAATCAAAGACAGCCTCTTGTGAGAAGTTCCCTAAACAACCTAAAAAGTCCAGTACTAAATGGAACTTCTCCCTAAATGCAGAAGAAATGTGAAACACACATACATGTCCATGGCACCGACACGGTGCCAGTATCGGTATCACAGCAGGAGTACAGAATACAAGGTACTGTTTGCTACAGATCCTCAAGTGTGGTATACCTGATATTGTGTGCAAAATGCCTTACAGGATTCTATGTTGGGAAGATGGGTCAAATCTTCCACCAGTGAATGAACCTTCATAGGCTCTCAATTAACAACAACAAAACAGATGTTCCTACAGCAGCTCATTTCTGCAGCAGGGGCAACAGCATAAAAGATCCTAGGATCATGGTACTGATGGGTAACTTCAAATCTCATAATGAAAGGATGGAGTGGGAATCCAGACGAGAACCCCAAATTATTGACTGTGGTCTAAATAATTATAAATGAAATAAGCCTGATTTCCTCAAGTCTTTGATCAGAGGTATATGGACGTTTCAAAAGGACTGTTGTTCTCACTATGGTGACAAGTTTGTCTGTACCCAGTACCTCTTATCCTCTAGCTGCATTTCATTAATAGTATTATTTCATTGCTTCTCTGGTATAAGGATGTTTCAAAAGGTCTCTCATTTTGAGGAGGGGATTGTGCCTGGACTCCTTGTTTCTGAGTCAAAAACCCCAATAACACCTCTAGGTTCTAATCTCTATTTATTCACAATAACTTTTACTAATCAAGTGTGCCAAGAAAAAATATTTGTAGTTGTAATTTGGAAAAGGGGATAATTACCAACAGAAAACCGACAGGCGACTTAACAAGAGTGAACACAAGTCCCTGCTGCTATAGCACCAAGGAGAGTGTTTAACGGACCATGCTTTGAGCTGTCATTTATAAATGCCACAGGTAGACAAGTATAGGCTAACACAGTAAAATACTCTAATATGGCTGTTTTTTTATCACTATAATTGTATTCGACATTTACATTATTAAACAGATGACCACTACCACCTTCAGACTGCAGTACAATCTGTACTTCCATCTGCAGACTATTGTCTTTTTGGGGTTTATTTACTAAAGCTGGTTCACTCAGAATCTCTTTACCTGTGCATGGCAGCCAATCAGCTTCTAACCTCAGCTTGTTCAATTAAGCTTTAGTAATACAATCTGTAAGCTGATTGGTTTCTATGCAGAAGTGCACAAGATTCTGAGGGAACCAACTTCAGTAAATCACATTTTGCCAAAGAAGCCTCCAACCTTTATGAGAGTACTATGCCATAGCTGACAAAGTCACCGTATGATTGGGAACCAGTGGTACTTGGTGATTGTCAGTGGAGACTGGAACTGTCAGTGACAGCCAGGATTGCGAGGGTAGGCGCTAAAGTGGCTTTAAAGGCTGAAGGTTTTTCACCTTCATGCGGTCTATGCATGAAGGTTAAAAACTTCTGCGTGCCGCATTCCCCCCAGCTCCCCCTAATACTTACCTGAGCCCCATCTCAATCCAGCGATGTGCACGAGAGCCCCTCATTGGCTGAAACAAAGGAGTGGGAGCCATTGGCTGTCAATCAGAGCCAGTGAGGCGGGATCAGGGAGCAGGGCAGAGTCACACTATGTGTGCCTTTTAGAGATAGATCATGAGTACCTTTTAGAGACAGATCATGAGTGCCCCATAACAAGCAGCTTGCTATGGGGGCAGATGGCAAGGAGGAGGGGCCAGGACCACCAGCGGAAGACCCCCGAAGAGGAAGATCGGGGCTCCTCTGTGCAAGATCATTACACAGAGCAGGCAAGCATGACATGTTTATTATTTAAAAAAAGGTTTCATGACATATTTGTGTTTTCCATTTTATATGACAGAAGAATATTACCCTAACCATATATCTGACAACGAGCAAACTGATGATCTGTATGCCAGGAGCTGCGAACAGGAAACACACGGTGATACTTGGACAGGTAACAAAGTGTACTGGACTGAATTCCTTTTGCTATTTCACACAGAATGATTCATGATAAAATGTTGATAGAAAGTTGAAATATCTTCCCGAAGAGGCATGCCCAGTGGCATATATATATATATATATATATATATATATATATATATATATATATATATACACACACACACGCACACAAATATACACTGCTCAAAAAAATTAAAGGAACACTTTTTAATCAGTCAATTAAACTCCTAGGATATTGATCTGGTCAGTTAGGTAGGAGACAGGCAGTTATTCTAGCAGAGCTGGACAGGGCTGTAGGAGATCCTTAACCCATCAGCAGGACCGGTATCTGCTCCTTTGTGCAAAGAGGAACAGGATGAGCACTGCCAGAGCCCTACAAAATTACCTCCAGCAGGCCACTGGTGTGAATGTCTCTGACCAAACAATCAGAAACAGACTTCATGAGGGTGGTCTTAGAGCCTGATGTCCTCTAGTGGGCCCTGTGCTCACTGCCTGGTACCATAGAGCACGATTGGCATTTTCCATTGAACACCAGAATTTGCAGGTCCGCCAATGACCTGATGAGAGCAGGTTCACCCTGAACGTTCATATATGTGCATATCCATGGAGGGATGCACAGACCTCTACAGGCTAGATGATGGCACCCTGACTGCCATTAGGTATCGGGATGAAATCCTTGGACCTATTGTCAAGCCCTATACTGGTGCAGTGAGTCCTAGGTTCCTCCTGGTGCACGACAATGCCCGGCCTCATGTGGCGAGAGTATGCAGGCAGTTTCTGGAGGATGAAGGAATTGATACCATTGAATGGCCTCCATGCTCACCTGACCTAAATCCAATAGAACACCTCTGGGATATCATATTTTGGTCCATTTGACACCACCAGGTTGCACCTCAGACTGTCCAGGAGCTCAGTGATGCCCTGGTCCAGATCTGAGAGGAAATACCCCAGGACACCATCTCATTAGGAGCATGCCCCAACGTTGACAGGCATGCATACAAGCACATGGGGCCATACAAACTACTGAGTGCCATTTTTAGTTGCTGCAATGAAATTTTAGCAAAATTTCAGCCTGCTGCAGCATTTTTTCACTTTGATTTTCGGGGCGTTTTTGAATACAGTCCTCTGTAGGTTGATAATTTAATTTCTATCAAACAATGCGGCATCCTTACATTCCTAACACATTGGCCAGTCCAAATCAGTATAAATATCCAGCATGAAATTTTTCCCCATTGAGATCTGATGTGTTTTCAAAATGTTCCTTTAATTTTTTTGAGTAGTGTATATACAAACATATGCACACAAATTTATATAGTGAAGTTTAGTACAATAGAGTCAATCAGAGAAACCCGTCCACAAGCAGGTTTCTATTTTCAGGGCTTCTTGTGCTAACTTTTATCACTCAGTGGTGCTGAGTAATACTGACTGGATTTCCCCTGTCTTTTACTCCTAGCACTAGCCACCCCTACCGTACTGATGTTTACCCAAAAGACAGTCGTGGGCATGCTCACACAGTGTGTCTCTCTCCCTCTGCCTTAGTGGCATTGATCCCTGTCTGAAGCAGCCTTCTCTCTGCTATGGAAAAGTGCACAACTTGATTGTTTAAACCAGTTAGACATCCTCTCCTTGTCAAACTGTCTTCTCCCATTCCTACTGAGGAAAACCCTGTCATCTACCCTACTCTTTTGTATGGCATAAACTAACCTTTTTATCAAACTTTAACATTTTTATCAATTTGCCAATATATTTGCAATCTTACATAAATGTAATCTTAATATTTTGCTGCTTTTTATTATAGCATTGGTTATGAATGCTTTATTTGTATTCACTTTATTTTTGTTACAATTTTTCACATTGAGTAGGAAATATAATAACATGTTGATTTTTCATAAACTGTGGGAACATTGGATTGTGATGGCCTAAGGTTAACTTATATAAACCCAAGGTGTGTCTGTGTAATTCTGCTGATAGTGAAGTGCTGATACCCATTGTCCACTCACTGTGCCCATAGTTGAGCACCTGAGGATTTAGAGGTTTCCAAATTCATTGTGTTAAAAAGTGTATACCACAGGGACAGATACTCTATGCATCGGACATCACATTAGACATGTGTGTGTATAATGTAAAAAATGTTTAAGTAATAGTATCCACCCACCTCCTTATACTTGCCTGAGCCCTCATTCAATCCAGTGCTGCTCATCTGCAGTGTATCACTTTCTGATCTCATGGGCCATTCTGAGGCACCAAGAGCATTGGCTCCCACTGCTGTCAATCAAAGCCAGTGACGATGGAGAAAGGGGTGTTTGTGGCTATAGACACAGGCAGCACGGCTCGAAAGTGACCCTGTATAAGTGCCCCTATAGGAAGCTGCTTCATTTGGAGGCACTTGTCGGAGAGGAGGAGCCAGAAGCACCAGTGGGGGACCTCAGAAGAGGAGAACTGGGGCCGCTTTGCATTTATATTCACTTTAATTGTTATTTAGGAAAAATCTTGGGCATCTACTTTGCACATAACATTTACATAACTTTCACCCATTTTGTAATTGATGTCATTTGGAAAATATATGAATCCTTGGTAAAAGTTGTATGAATCTTGTGTGAAAACATTTATAAATAGACCCCTTGGTGTAACAATAAATTAATATCTGCAAAATAAAACTTTTTTTCTCTTATGCTCCACTGATAATAAAAAAAATATATATTTTAATGATGTGTATTTGGAAACAGCTCTCTTTTTCTTATTAGGCAATATAAGAAGTATTCTGTTAGAGCCGTTTCACAGGGGTGCGGTGCTTTTTAGGTGTGCTGCATTTTAGGTGTGTGTTATATGTATACTGTACAGCGCTGAGCAAGCTGTTGGCACTATATAAATCCTGTATAATAATAATAATAATATGTGTTTTAGGTGCACTACCATCGAATGTATATAATATGCCATATAACTTGCATTTTCACGAAAGCACAACAAAGATGCAGCAAGCAGGACTTTTTTTAAACTTACCACACCTAAAACACAGCCTAATGGTATTGCTTTCTGGTATAGCCAGTACATCAGCTTGAGCCGTGTAGGAAAGAGGAAATAAACTTTTAGTATTTTCTGTATTATACTTTAACTTCTTTGTTATTTTCAAGCTACAATTATTTAGTATAAAAATATTACATTTAACATGCAATATCTGCATTTTTGATACTTGTCCCTTAAATGTTTGTGTTATCCATTGGTTCGCTCTCAGTATTCATGCAATCTATTTCCTTTCCAGTGCATCCTACTTTCACTGATTTCATAGACAGGACTATTCCTGAAGAATCCTACAGTGTGAACTGCTCCCCGGATGGTTTGGCAGAGGATGACCTTAGCTTTTTCCATGGGCTTCAGGAAGAAAATTCACCTGAAAAGTCACCTTCATACGAGATAGGCAATCTCACATTTACTTCTGTGTCTGAAGAATGTGAACAAGGATCACTGCTTCTGAATGAGAGCTTTACTAATATAAATCATGAAGAACCAAAGGGAGATAAGCAGTTGGCAACCAGGAAGGTTGGAAAGACTTCTGAAAGAGTTAGCAGATCTCAATTTCAAACCAGTAATCAAACCCTGCATGTCGAGGAAAAACCCCACCACTGTGAAGAGTGTGGAAAATACTTTGATTACAAATCCAATCTCATCCGACACCAGAGAACTCATACAGGGGAAAAACCATATGGATGTGATGAGTGTGATAAGCGCTATGCCACCAAATCACATTTGACTATCCACAAGAGAACTCACCTGAGTGGAAAACCACATCGGTGTGACCAGTGCGGAAAACACTTTACATACAAGTCCCAGATTACCATGCATCAAAGGACTCATACGGGAGAAAAGCCTCATACCTGCAGCCTCTGTGGGAAGAACTTTGCCTATAAATCGTATCTGATAATTCATCAGCGGATCCACTCAGGTGAGCGACCCCACATGTGCCCGCAGTGCGGAAAATGCTTCACAGACAAGTCAAACCTACGCAAGCACCAGAACACTCACACAGAGAACAAGCCTTACGTCTGCAGAGAGTGTGGCAAGCACTTCAACTCTAAGTACAGTTATACTACACATCAGAGGACACACCAAAGAGGAAAGTGCAAATAACACTGCTAATACAGTTTGATCTGTTACTTACAAAGCGGAGGCTGCCATTATGGAGGCTAACTCAGTTTTTAGATGGCCTTACATATTACAAAAAAAGAAAGTAATCTGACAGACTTGAGCCTCATTGGACCTTAGATTTGTTACCATCAAATAAAAAATGAGGGCCTCCAAGGTCAGAAATGCCCATTATTACATTCACAGATTAACTGACAAACTCAGCACATCTGAGCCCCCTTTTCTTCTTTGTTTATGGTGGTTTTCAGCTGTACAAAACTCAAATAAAGGAAGACAGATCTTTCTCTGCCTGTTATTCTTGGTGTGAAATATGCTTGTTTTTAACTGTCCTAGGGTCTACCGCTTTTGGAAAAATACAGCTAAAAATGTAAATGATGGTCAATCCAAACTAGAAGACAGCAGACATTTTCTAAGAGCCAGGGCATGTGTATTACCACCGTCAAAAACAAATGATCAACAAATACAGACAGCAGATGTTTTTTGGGCACATTGGCTAATCAAGTTTCCGGGATGTAGGTTGAAAGGCCAAACAGTAGTCAAACAGACCAAAACTGTACTGCGGAGCAATAAAATTTCCATATTCTCTTTTTCTTTGAAGTCAGTCACAAGAGGCGGCTAGGGTGGTCTGAATCTCTTATGAAGATAAGAACTCCACTGAGAATTCCACTGGAGCCGTGACGAACACATTGTGTAGTAAGAATGCAGACCAAGAGAATGTTGGATGCATTGTACCCCCAGCTAAAACTGTGATTAAGCAAAAGGAACTCTGGCATGACCCAATCAGCATTCCTGAATCACTGGGATCAGAATACTTAAAATGATGATATCTTTAAAACAAACTATTGACAGCGCTAAAATGACCTGTACGAGGGAGTTCACAATCTTTTTCTTGAGAGTAATCTGACATTTGAAATATACTTTTTGCTAAACTCTTCTGTACCTTGTAAATGAATAATATACAAGCTCTCCAAAGTCTGTGGGTCACAACAATAGCTTATCAGTAGACATTTTGGAAAGTTAGATATGACTCTTAAAATTTACTGATTAATTTTCTTTTGATTTGTTCCTATATTTTTACAAATGTTCTAAGTTCCTACAGTCTCCAGCTGTTCTACAAATGCCCCATCATGGTTTTTATTGCATCTGTAATTCACCTGGTTTATCAGAACCCTTAGAAATGTCACAAAGGCTTTTGTGAATTGATAGCTTATATCAGCCTTTGGTTCAGCCTTCAAAATGATGGCTTTCATTATGGTGAGTGAAAGTAGCCACAGACAAATTCAACAAGTTTGGTGTCAACTTTTCTCTAAAGAGTCTCGTGTTTATTAATGTTTTTTAAAGACACCCAAGTCAAGATGTCTCTGTGTTACATACTGGAAAGTATACATTAGAATATCAGAAAGATACAAAAGCTGCTTCAACTGTACATACAGTCTGTAGGTTATAGTGAATGTTGACATCTTTTGATGCATAGACAGGATAGAAGGAAAATGATAATAAAATACTCAGTACCAGGAACCTGCATAAATGGTACCTCTGGCACCTATTTGTATGTATTATTGCCTTTATTGTCTATGGCCTGTCTACTTTCTAAAAATAGTGGATTGTGGATTTATGTGGCTGCTATATTCCATATAAAACCTTCTTAATGAAAGTAATTATATATATTTCTGTATGCTTTTTGTAAGTATTAACTCCAGCCAAAGCGTTCTTGTTTTAGAGTCAAAATGGGTTGGAACCTCTGTCAAGTTTTTATTGCTGTCTACAGTATGTCCCCTTTGAGGTTTTTTTCTTTCAGTTCCCATCTTGGTGGAATATGGTCACCTGGACAGAAATGTAGGTGAAATCTCACGTATAAAGACAAGGACAGCAGTGAAAAAACACTTTAGCAGAATGGAGAAAGGTTAGTTCTGCTTTCAGTCCTTTAGTACTGCTTGTGATCCTGGTTGGAAAAGTTTCTATCCCAATGTCCACCTGAGGGAGAAATCTAAGCATGAAAACAGGCAGATAGAAAACATTACAGAGGTTTTATCTCTTCTCCACAGCAGATGATTAAAAAAACATTTTGGCTGTAGTTCTACTTTAAAGTACACCTGTCTGGAGAGATATTTGAAGACTGCCATTCTGATCTCTCATTCAGAGCTAGTTGCTTGGCTGCCATCTTGATGCTCTGGTCTGAATACTTTTTGAATTACTGATCCAGAACTAGTCATTTCTGACATTGATTTAATGCATATTTGTTTTGAGTCTGACTCTGAACTTTTGAACTGACGAACAGGTTGGAAGTTTACATTTTCAGAAACAACCTTCATATTTCCCTCAGGAGAAGTTTGCACAGGAGTACCTAGGCACAGTCATGTGTCAATGCCACATTTCATGAAAAATTCAAGCCAAGGGGTTAGGTTTTCTGCGTGATGCTTAAGCACAATTAAAATTTCTTGACATTCCCTATAATATTTAATTCAGGTCTCCTTTAAGGGCCAGTTCCAGGGCTGCTGTTAGAAACCACGGGGCACCATACAGCCAACCTGGCAGGCCCCCTTCCCCTCCAAAAAAAGTTTACTATGCTTCATTTATGAATGAACACAGTGAGTGATTGGTACCAAACATTGTGTTCATTCAGGAAAGGAAGGGGCTGGTAAATGTGACATATTTCCTGGACCCTTCCCCCACTCTCCATCCTGAAGGATCCTATTGCGTGCTTACAGATGCCGATGGGAAGGAAAGGAGGAAAGCTGACAGCACTCTGGGGGTGGTGGCACACAGGGGGACCTGGGCAGCAGGGGGAAATGTATACTGCACAGGAAGGGAGATGGGTACGGGGAGGGGGGGGGCAATTATTGGAACTGATCCCCTGTATGGCTCTTTGTGCAGCAGCTGAATGCCAGGGAGAGGGGAAAAAGCCAGCTTTCAGCTGCTGCAGAGAGAGCCATACAGGGGATTGGTTCCAGTAATTGCCCCCCGCCTTGCCGATTCACCCATATAAACACAGTCTGCATGTGTTCCGAATGCATTACCTGTTTTTGACTTGTTTTTTATGCGTTCCGGTGAATTTTTCCCCATTTTGTTTTCTAAATACGAACATGTGCATCCCGGTGTGTTTTTTGTGCATTTTAGATGCTTTTTTAAAAATATTATTATATCTTAATTTTTATTGTACAAATCCATTTAAAACCAACATTATACTGTACAAAAATCCATATTTAATTTCATACACCGTCCCCATATTTACCCTCCCACCCTCACCCACCTCCCTCCCTCTCTTTATTTTCTTGTTTCCTCCCTTTACTTCTTGTTCTTCGTTTATTATTCTATCTTACTGTTTCCTCTCCTAATCTTTTCCTCTTTCTTCCAATCATTTCTGAGCTTGTCTTCTCTTTTTTCTTCTTTCTCCTTCCCTTTTCCTTCCTTTCCTCTTCCTCTCTTTTTCCCTCTTACACTTCAACCACTTCCAAAAATCTTTTTAATTTTTTTTAAATTATACCATCCAGGGGCAGACTGACAACTCATGGGGCCCCGGGTAATAGGGGATCATGGGGCCCCTGTGTCCTTGCCCAAACTCAAAAAAGCCTATGAAAAAGGTACCAGGGGCATCTCATGGGGCCCCCTACTGACCCCAGGCCCTCGGGCAGTGCCCGAGTTTCCAAATGGTCAGTCCACCCCTGATACCATCCTTTCCAGGCCTTCTTAAATTTTTCCGTTTTATCCTCATCTATATGATATAATTCTTCCATTCTATGTATGTACTCTACTCTTTCCATCCAATCTTTTATTTTTGGAGGCTCTGGGGTTTGTCATTATTTAAGAATAAGGCTTTTGGCCACGTTTAAAATATGGAACAGTATCATATTTTTATATTGCTTCACCGACAGCTCTGATTTATGAAATAGGCAAACCCATCTCTCGGTACCCTAGTCTTCTGAATCTCTTGTATATATTGTGTTATCTCCTTCCAAAACTGCTGTATTTTGGGACACTCATCCAGTGTAGAAAATATTGCCTTCCTATTCTTCAAATCGTGAAAAGAACATAAACCCCCTCTATCCACAATATCTTTGAAACGTGCATTTCTATCAATTATCCATTTCCCTGAAATATTATCATTTCTGGGTGGGAAAAACCTGGTTCCCGTCAATGGTATTAACAGTGAGTTAAATTATGTTGGATGCTTTTTAGCTCAATCCAGTACAGTTCGCTGCAAAAGAATGCAGCATGTTCTACTTTTTTTTTCTGGAACTGGAATGCATTGGAACTGACCACGCTGGTGTGAACTATGCCATTGGAAATCATATAACCTACTATCCATGTGTTTTTGATGCAGAAAAAAAAAGCACTGGACTACATGTGGTGTAAACCGGCACTAAATACACAAAAATATACCATTGCATTCCAGGTGCCAAAATGAAAGATGCTAATAAGGCAAATAGTACTATACACCTCCTTTTTCCCAAATGATAACAATCATTGAGAGAGTCTTCTTCATTTCTGCCTAAAATGGAGCTCCAGGATCCCCCCAAAAATTTAATCTCAGCAGCTACAAATACTACAGCTGTTGACATTTAATATAAGGTCACTTACCTGTCCCAGGGGTCCAGCGATGTCCTCACCAGAGCCGATTCTTCAATCACCACTTTGTGAATGGGCCATAGTCTTCTGGGACCTGTGAAGTGCCTCAGAAGGCTGCGGGGGAAGGAGGGGGTGGGGGGGGTAGGGTTTTAAACTTCCAGCTCAGATCGCCATGGTGATCTGACCTGGAAGTGGGAGCGGGTACTTCCCCCCAAAAATGTGGAGGTGGGAGGAGGCATGCGAGCAGAACTTGTGGGTGGAATTCTGCTTTAAAGTGGGCTTTAAGTATGGTGATCCTGCCAGCAACACACTTGTACTATGGTGACAGCGCTGACTCATTGTACACTATGTATGGAGGAGTAGTGGAGGGTGGGGGGGGGGATTCTGGCAGAGCCAATAACACTGCAGAGTATACAGAAACTTACAAGATGACCAGATTTCTGTTAGAGTCAACATTTTTGCACATATCAAATAGATTTAAGAATTCTTAAAACTGTATATTTGCCAGACTGAAAAAAGAAGAAAAGAGAAGTTCATTGTGCTGGTTTACATACTGTACATTTTACCAAGAGATATATGCAAGGGTATTGATTGCTTAGCTGCACACATGCCAGTCACACAAGCAAAGCATGGATTGGATGAGGTTTCCTCTGTATGTTTAGAAGAATGCCTGCAGCAACCACAGCACAAACCCCTATTAACGGGGTGGGCAGGAGACCATTTGCTCACTCTGAGGATACTAGCTACATTGACCAGTCTCCACTAAAGGAAGAAGCATCAAGAAAGGTCTAATGAAGGCTGCTTTTCAGTGGTTAAAAAAAAACACATTCAGTGGTATATTAAACAGGCCAAAGGGTAGCTAATAATAGAAATTCATTGTTAGGATTTATATACATTTTAAGGCATTCATTATTTCTCAATAAGATCACAGTCTTCTTGACAATACATTTTTATTATTTTACGCACAGAAGGCTGAGACCATGAATGTTCTAGTAGCATCCAGGGTCAGCATCTATTTCCTGGGTTCAAATCCTTTACACATAAATCCTGGTGCCTGTGCAGCAGTCTGTTCTGCAAATGTCTAGTACAGACCAGTCACCTTGTGACTCCCTATAGAGTCGGGGATCAAAGTATGTATGTGAAACTACTGTGCCAACTCCACTATAGTAGATTGTTGACCTAATTTTCCCAAACTTAAAATCTCAACCTTGACACAGCCACTTGCATAGTGTTGAAGGACTGCTCTCAAATAAATGAAAGGTACAGTTTGTCTGAAAAATTATACTGCTTCTGTTAAGTGTGACACATCAAAATGTATACATGTAGACATTAAAGTGGATCTTCAGTTCCTCCCCCCCAAAAAAATTAATATAAAGCTGCTGACTTTTAATAAAAGGACATTTGCCTCTCTAGGGATCCAGTTCCGTCCTCATCTGGGCTGGTTCTTTGCTGGTCTTCAGGTCTCCCGTGCCGCCATGTTTACTTAGGGAATCCGGCTGTGACTCCCTTTGGCTGCACTTCCAGCTTCCCACTGCACATGTGTGAACCACGCTGTGCTTTTTGCTTGGTCCTGCAGCCTTCAGAGACCTGTGATGTGTCCTAGAAGACTGCAGGCAAAAAGAGGAGGGATGAACTGCCATTCAGATTGTCTAGGCAATCCGAGCAAAAGTGGAAGCTGGTATCTATTGAAACTAGCTACACCCCCATAAATGTGTCCAAAAGTGGGAGGGAGGGGGAAGAAAAGCGGAACTTCCCCTTTTGTGTGAAGTTCCACTTTAAGGCACTGTTCATATTAGTGCAATTTCAGATGCAACTTGAGTCACACATGACAATGGAAATCACATTGTTTTCAATGATGTCCAGTCACATCAATGCAACTCAGCATGCAGTGAGTTTGTAAACGTTTCCTGTACTACTTTGGTGCGATTCCAGTGCCATTTTGACCCACATGCAAGCCACATCTCAGTTGCACTACATAATCGTACTGAAAATTGGATCAAAATCTGTTCATAGCAGTATATGCTGTACAGTTCACCAACAATATCAAACAAGCAAACATACATACACTGCTCAGTGTTGAAGCTGAGCTGCAGATAAACAGTATACAGTCTAGTTTAGATATATGCATAAGAAAAGTCTTACCTGCCAAGTGACTTGTAATTTTGTTTAGCCTCTCTTTATGATCCAAGCCCCCTTCTAGAGAGTGTAGCTAGGTGCTGCCTCCTCTTTAAATCCCAAAACTATACTGCATTTGAGCATGTCAACCTGGTCTAGGAGTTGCCTCAGCCTGTAACTGGACAAGAAATAAACAGAAGGACACTGATGAGGTTGTCACTCTGATCTCTTCTCTAGTCAAGACTGTCTTAAGGCACAAAAAATTTGATTTCTTAAATGTAAATATAGATATATGCATTAGCATAGATATTGTATAGCATACAAAAGTGTGGTTACCAATTCTGCTTTTAGAAACTATATTGGCAGGCATTAGTAAATCTGCAAGCTCATTATGCTGTTTTTCTTGTATTATTGGATCATGTAGACCACATACCCATATCAATTTGCTTTTTTCCAAATATACCAGCCTTCACATATAGCCCTCTGTGCCTGAGATAGAAAGTCTAAAGTCTGCCTCTTTTTAGGAATGGGACCAAGTTTCTCCGATTTTATTTTAAGAAAAAACAATTGTAGCCGAAATAAAGGATTTTGCTCAGAGCGTGACAGGAGAGCGATAACATTGTGTCAATAAAATTCCACCTAAGAGAGAAAGAGCCTGGCCAGTGGAGCCCGCAGCCATGTGAAGGACTGCCAGAGGGTACAAATCATGACCCAAGTACTGAGGGATGAAACTACCTACCAGAGTTGTCATGAGCAACCCAGAATAAGCTGATACCCAACCGGAAAGACCACTGCTACTGTGTTTCTGGGTCTGGTCAGAGGGCCTTGTGACCGCTGTTTGTCACCACCGTTAGTGACTGAGCCATTAGCAGCTCCAGTACCTTCCAGTTACTCCATGCATCTGATACTGCCTGCAGGCGTTATCTGCTGCCTTAATGTGTGCCAATAGGCTCCAGTGTTTAGCAGGCTAAAGAGTCAGGACTAAAGATTGCCCCTTACAGTTGCTGCCCTGAGGGCTTGTTTTTTGTAAGAAGTACCTTTTAAGAGATGCTGCATCCCAGCCAATCCCTCTAACCGAGTGTAGTGTTATCTACATTTATGAAATGTGAAAAAACCTTCGCAAAAGAAAAAAAACACAATCAAAGAATGCTGCTGCTCAAAAGATGAAAAAAAACCCATAAAAATAGAAATGAAAGGCAGCACAAACAAATATATAAAAAAGAAAGTCCAAATAAGTCCCAAATAAGAGTCGTTTTTTTAAAAAAAAATCTTTCTACAAAAATTGTGATTCCCAACGTGCTCACATCTGTAGTTGTTCACATTTTCATCCACACTAACCCAATCAGGTGATTTCCCAGGTTGATAATAACTTTAGGAATAAAAAAACACATATTGGAAGTGGGATGGGATCTTCACAGTTGTATATCACTAAGCATATCTTCAATATCTTCCTGAACAATCCCTCTCAGGTTGATAAAAAAAGTAAAAGAAAAAACAGATCATGTAATACTGCATAAACTAAAAAACAGAACTAATGTTCATCATTCCACTCACATTTAAAATATTGATCACAAGTTTAAATGGACATGAAATCTTCCCAAACAAAACAAAAAGGGGGGGAACCAAATAGCATGATACTGTATAAATCCTTTATTATAAAAAATTAATGCCCATATTGCACTCACATTTTATGAGAATAAAAAAAGCATTTGATAAATAAAACTCCTTTAGGTAAGCAGAAAAATCCACTCTGACACTTCCCGATGGCATATACAATGATATTCAATGATCACAATAGCATAGAAAGAAATGTACTGGCAGCAACAGGGACTTTCATTTCTATTTATCTACATTTTTTTGCATTTAACATCTACTAAGATTGCTTATTACCGATTTACTAACTCACCCTTCTGATCCTAGTTAGAGGTATAAAATCATTTTTTTGCCAATTTAACATAGTTAGTATTACAATCAATCAGCTGTGTGCTCATTTATGTTCAATTTGCCATTTATTCCATCAATAGATTAAGAGCATTTGCCACTAAACAGGTGTAGGTCTATCTACTGGTAGTAACCCACAGCCAGGTCAAATTTATTTTACATTTGTCTACTTATCCGTGCTTGGAGTGATTTTTAGTCACCCAGGTGTGTCAGAGGGTCCAAGGTTGGTATTGGAGTCGAGGCACAGAACAGACAACCCAGAGTTACCAAGCAGATCCTTCAGGGGTGGCGCAACACATTAAAAAAAAAACAGAAGGCTACTGGCATGTAACTTAAAGCTGTAAAACTGGAAAGAAAAACTACTTGCGTTAGTTCACGTCTATCAAAACTTCATAACATTTAAAGAAATGCTTATATGCAATGCTCTCAATGTCCCTATTTGTCCTGAAGTTTCTGCTGGGTCATGCTATTAAATGCTTCATTTGTTGTTGTGCTAAAGTTAAATGGAGCAAGAAGTAGCAGGAGTTGATCAGTTCTCACATCTGTGCTCTGGAAGATGAAATGACAGCTGGATAGAGTATTTCACGACTTGAAGCTTAGTTAAAGGATAAGTTCACCTTTCTGAAAAAAATTATAAATGCACATCTTTTTGCACGTAAAACAAATGTGCATTTATTTTTTTTTTTTTACTTGGACCCTAGAAAGCATTGCACCCACGATCAGTAGATTGCGGGTGCCATGCAACACTCCTGCAGACTTGTCAGTGTATCTGTCTGCTCGCACCTTGTATGATCAGGCAGGTACACACTGACAGGAAGAGACAATGAACTACCACAGCATTCAACAGCACTGCGGTAGTTCATTAAGAACTACAAGCCGATGGCCACAAAGGCTGTCAGGACTTGAGTTTTTTAAAAAAAATTAGTGACAGCTAGCAAGGGGGGAGAAGAAGCCCCCGCTAGCTGTCACTAGATGCAGCGGAGCAGGCAGCTGCTCCAGGAATGGGAACATGTTGCACCCTAAAAAAATGGTCAAACATAACAGTTTCCCAAAGGTGAACTTCTTCTTTAAACTCAAAGTATGGTGGCTGTATTTAGGTTGTTTTCTTGCTATTTTCCACTTGGTGATCTGTCCATTTTTACCATCTTTTAACAGACCAAGCTGTGAATATATGCAATATTTAAAAGTTTTTTTGGGGGGTTGATACTCTTTAAAGCAAATGGTTTGTAGATTTCTTTGGCAGGTAAAGCATAGACATGGCCTCAGGAGCTGATAAGCATCAGGTACAACAACCCTCTTCTCAAAAGTCAGATTCATTGAGGCACATGTTAAAAACCACGTTACATATTCTGTTTGTGGTGTAGTAACTTTTGACATCTTCCTCTACTTGGTTTACTCAAGTGGATTGTATAGAAAGGATCTGACAATGATGACATCTTCCTCTACTTGGTTTACTCAAGTGGATTGTATAGAAAGGATCTGAAAATGATGACTTTCTACCAAGGTCATGCTTTAATTTGTGCATTTCCAACAGAGCATAGCTAATGAGCACTAATATAGCTTTTTGAAATGGTCATTGATAAAGAGAGACTCATGAGCAAAGGAAGTTTCAAAAGGAAAGCCTGAACCTTCAACAGGCCTTGTCAGGATGGCTAAGTGATCTAAGGCATTGGTTCTCAAACACTAGACCACAGGCTCCCTGCTTCCATGCAGCTGCACATCCTCTAACCTTCCCAGCGTGCCACGAAAAATTGCACGCAGCACTCCTTAAATTCCCACCTAGTATGCCAAAGAGCCTCAATCCCCCCCATAATGCCCATAAACTGTCAGGACCTGGATCTGAAGATGACCTTTGTTGTATTTGCCATTTGCTCTTCTTGCTGAACTACCTGAGATGCCGGACAACTTCCTGCCTGATCCCTTTGACAACCGTACTATCTTGTTTCTGTTGAACTCTGAACGCCTTGCTCCTCCTAATACCTTCCTATTTAAGTCATGCCTGTGTACTTCCTGTTTGCCAGATTATTGTGCTCTTCTCCAGCCAATATTTTGTTCCTGCTGCCGTCTGCATCTCCACTACCACTCGTTACTGACCTTTGGCTTGTACTTTGACTATGCTTGATCCCGCTTGATCCCAACCTGCAATCACTTGTTATGACTTTGGCTTGTTTACTGACTACACTTCTACTTGATCCGAACCTGCAATCACTTGTTATGACATTTGGCTTGTTTACTGACTATGCTACAGCTTGATCCCTACCTGCTACTTCTTCTATTACACCCTGGCTTGCTCACCTCCTGGTGCTCACCTCCTGGTACTGGTACGCAGCAAAACTCATCTTCACCATTAAGAGCCATAGTGAAGACCGGCTAGTGCTTAGACCTTGCGCCTCGAGTGGGCCCATGTCTCCCGCCAGAGGGACTTTCTTATGTATTTATTCTGCTGGTTTCTGGGTGAACTTTTCCCTGCTATAGCCACCCTCTACCTATTGTGCCTGACCCCTGACTGCAACACAATCTCCATCGGAGTCCCCTAGTCCCACAGTGTCCCTGCAAAGTCTGCAGGAGAAACCGCATTACTCACAGTTCTGCCTGATTCCTTCCATGAATCTCATCCTCTACAGGGCTACCAAGTCTGCTGTGGAATCCCCTAACTCTTTCCAGAACCCCCATCCCACCACCATAACACCCAGTTTCATCCACCCTTTTAATATTCTATATTCTTATACTTTCATTTTGTGAGTATAAACTATTTTATTTTTCATTGGGGATAACGTTTTTGAAAAATGTAATGGTCACTGGTTTCAATAAGGTTGACACCCAAGGGTCTGAGGCACGAGATTCAAGGGTAATTTTTCACTTTGAATCCATGTGTTCATTTGAAGACCAGAAAAAATACACAAATTCCTTCTGGCGACCAGTTTTCACATTTATCACCACAACTATTGTATTTTTGTGAAACCATATCAAAAAAGAAAAAGTTTAAAGAGTTAGAAAATCTTACATAAAGATCAACAGATTATGAAATTTCTTCTGGGTCATGCTTTTAAATGTTTCGTTCGTGGTTGTGCCAAGATTAAATAAAAAAAATATTTGCAGATGCTGATTGGCATCTTTTGAATTAACCATGACCTACAGGAAACCTGTATAATGAAAGATATGTTGCTGCTCCAGGTGGAGCAGCTTTTTGCTTTCAGCAAGAAGATACTGTGGGGATAGAGAAAAGTCGATGTGTTTTGTGCTCTAGCAGCGCTTTTTCATGAGTCATGAGAAAGCGCTGATAAAACACGAAATGTGTCAACTTTCTCCTGTCCTCACATTATCTTTTTGCTGTATTATGGTGCTTTTACATTAATAAAGATTAATCTCCAAACATGGAAAGGTTCCTTTACAGTGAGAACTGTGAAAATGTGGAATAAACTCCCTCAAGAGATGGTTCTGGCTAGCTCAGTGGATTGCTTCAAAAGAGGCCTGGATACTAACATTTATAGGTAAAGTTGATCCAGGGAATATACGATTGCCTCTCGGGGAATCAGGAAGGAATGTTTTTCCCAGCAGGAGCAAATTGGATCATGCTTTGCTGTTTTTTTTCCTCTGGATCAACTGTGGGTATAGGATTATAACTTTTTTTTTTTTTTGCTTTATGGTTGAACTGGATGGACTTTTGTCTTTTTTCAGCCAGATTAACTATGCAACTATATGGATGATTTTTGGTGCAGCTATCTGGATTTCTTGGATTTTCTACTGTAAACCTCACTTGTTGCCAGCTAATTAAGGCATCTTATGCGTTGGGGCTAGCAATGTGCCAGAAGCCAAATGGTTAAATATTGTATCACGTATCAGAGTTCCTCAGGCTGTAATATAAAGTTTGGCCAAAAAGTCACAAAATATTGGTTCTCAAACTGCGTTTCACTAGATGATCCAGGCTGAGGAGTTAATTAAATTCACTATTCCACCAATCATTTTTCTCAAGCGTGAGTGGAAACATAATTAAAAACTCTACGACTGGTAAAAAATTGATTTAACCAAAAGCTTCACAGCGTGATATGAAGTGTGATATCAACAGTGGAGGTAAAATATAATATGTGCTGTGGGAAGTGAAAGCAGGACTAGGCAAAGGATTTGCAGGCATAAAGCAAGCAGATTGCAAACTCCTTTGGGAGAAAAAGCATGGTGGGCAACAGGAGCTGATGAGCAGTATGGACAACAACCAAGAAGGGAATTAAACCTTCAATCTTTTGATCTGAAGTTGGACACCTTATCAATTAGTCCACACATTTTATCACAAGCTGCTTTTCTTGTTTGTGGTGTAAGGTTGAACATGACTTCTGACATATTCCTCTAGTTGGTTTGCTCAAGCAGATTTGGTAGAAAAGATCTGAAAAGTATGACTTGCTGCCAAGATCATGCTTTAAGAATTGGATTTGCAAAAGGGCCTAGCTGCAGAGCATTAATACAGCTCTTTGACAATGGTAACTGATCAATAGAGTCCCATAAATAGAGGATATTTTCACAGGCAGTCAAAAAATTTCTACATGTCTTGTCGAGTTGGCCAAGTGGTCTAAGGTACCAGACTCAAAAGTTATTTCTTCACATTTCATGTGTGTTCTGGTCTCCAAATGGAGGCATGGGTTCAAATCCCACTTCTCACAATCAATTTTCACATTTAGGTTGCACTGGAATGACTACAACCATTGTGCTTTCAAACTATCATGTCACTGACAAAATAAAATCCAAAGAGTTTGCAGATCCTACATAAAAATCAAGGTGTTGTGAAAACTTTACTAAGCCATGCTGTTAAATCTTTCATTTGTGGCTGTGCCAAGGTTAAATGAAGCAGGAATTTGCAAGCAAGGCCACAAGAATTGGAAAGCATCATGGGCAACATCATGCACTCTGGGCTGCACTAACCAATGACAATGGTGGTAGAGGTTCCTTTAAGAGGGTAGGCCATTGGTTAAGGGAGCTCTGATAATTGGACTGTGCTGCAACTGTGTTCCAAAAGTAGCGGCTGGGGGAACTAGGCCACAACACGTTAACTATATGCCTTGTCCGCAACTTTGTGCAGGGAAAGTGGCAGATACGAGAAGAATGTCAGTGTTCACTTGTTTGGCTGGTGTATGGGACTCTCTCACCTGATCGGTGGCTTCCAGCAGGTCCTGGTTGTCTCTCTCTCTCTCTCAACAGATGGGGGCCCCCACAGGTTCTCAGGTCTCACTTGCAGCGTTATGTCCGGTCACCATGATCCGAGTAACCTGCTGGCAGATTGTCTCACTGATCAGGGTGGCAAGGTTAGCAGTGAGCGACTTCTCCTTGCCTCTCCTCTCTCTAGCTCTGTGGCCTGGTCCGGTTCCCTGGCAGTCAGCACAACTTTCTCTTTACTTCTGCTCCTCAGCTCTCTGCCCTCTCACTTCCTGTCCAGTCTCCTGGGCTTCTGTATATAAATGCCCCTGGCCAAACACCAGCTTCTCTGGGAAATGTAGTGCTCTGGTACACTGCTTCTCAGCAAAGCCATGCGGTTCAGCATACAAGGTCCCTGGGGCTGTTCTACAGAGTGTAAGTGCCACTGAATTGCAGGACACTGCCATCATGTGTCTCTATTAACATCCTGCAATTTGCATTATAAGAGGGTTATATATATATACTATATATATATATATATATACAGTCATGGCCGAAATTGTTGGCACCCTTGATATTTCTCCAGGAAATCATGTATTTCTCACGAAACGTATTGCATTAACACATGTTTTGCTATACACATGTTTATTCCCTTTGTGTGTATTGGGACAAAACAAAAAAAGGGAGGAAAGAAAGCAAATTCGACATAATGTCACACAAACCTCCAAAAATGGGCTGGACAAAAGTATTGGCACCCTTTCACAACTGCGGATAAATAAGAATGTTACAAGCATGTGATGCTCCTGTAAACTCACCTGGGGCAAGTAACAGGTGTGGGCAATATAGAAATCACACCTGAAAGCAGATAAAAAGGAGAGACGTTCACTTAACCTTTGCATTGTGTGTCTGTCTGTGCCACACTAAGCATGGACAACAGAAAGAGGAGACGAGAACTGTCTGAGGACCTGAGAACCAAAATTGTGGCAAAATATCAACAATCTCAAGGTTACAAGTCCATCTCCAGAGAACTAGATTTGCCTTTGTCCACAGTGCGCAACATTATCAAGAAGTTTGCAACCCATGGCACTGTAGCTAATCTCCCTGGTCGTGGACGGATGAGGAAAATTGATGAAAGATTGCAACGCAGAATAGTCCGGATGGTGGATAAGCAGCCCCAAACATGTTCCAAAGACATTCAAGCTGTCCTGCAGGCTCAGGGAGCATCAGTGTCAGCGCGAACTATCCGTCGACATTTAAATGAAATGAAACGCTATGGCAGGAGACCCAGGAGGACCCCACTGCTGACACAGAGACATAAAAAAGCAAGACTACAGTTTGCCAAAATGTACTTGAGTAAGCCAAAAGCCTTCTGGGAAAACGTCTTGTGGACAGATGAGACCAAGATAGAGCTTTTCGGTAAAGCACATCATTCTACTGTTTACCGAAAACGGAATGAGGCCTACAAAGAACAAAACACAGTACCTACGGTAAAATATGGTGGAGGTTCAATGATGTTTTGGGGTTGTTTTGCTGCCTCTGGCACTGGGTGCCTTGACTGTGTGCAAGGCATCATGAAATCTGAGGATTACCAAAGGATTTTGGGTCGCACTGTAGGGCCCAGTGTCAGAAAGCTGGGTTTGCGTCCAAGATCCTGGGTCTTCCAGCAGGACAATGACCCCAAACATACGTCAAAAAGCACTCAGAAATGGATGGCAAAGAAGCGCTGGAGAGTTCTGAAGTGGCCAGCAATGAGCCCAGATCTAAATCCCATTGAACACCTGTGGAGAGATCTTAAAATTGCTGTTGGGAAAAGGTGTCCTTCCAATAAGAGAGACCTGGAGCTGTTTGCAAAGGAAGAGTGGTCCAAAATTCCGGGTGAGAGGTGTCAGAAGCTTATTGATGGTTATAGGAAGCGACTGATTTCAGTTATGTTTTCCAAAGGGTGTGCAACCAAATATTAAGTTAAGGGTGCCAATACTTTTGTCCAGCCCATTTTTGGGGTTTTGTGTGACATTATGTCATATTTGCTTTTCTGCCTCTGTTTTATATTTGTTCCAATACATACAAAGGGAATAAACATGTGTATAGCAAAACATGTGTTAATGCAATACCTTTTTTGTGTGAAATACTTGATTTTCAGGAAAAATATCAAGGGTGCCAACAATTTCGGCCATGACTGTATATATATATATATTCAGACTATATTGACAAAAGTATTGGGACACCCTTCCAAATCATTGAATGCAGGTGTTCCAGTCACCCCCATGGACCCAAGTGTATAAAATCAAGCACCTAGGCATGCAGGCTGCTTCTACAAACATTTGTAAAAGAATTGATCACTCTCAGGAGCTCAGTGAATTCAAGCGTGGTACCGTGATAGGTTGTCATCTGTGCAATAAGTCCATCCGTGAAATTTCCTTGCTACTAAATATTCCACAGTCAACTGTTAGAGGTATTATACCAAAGTGGAATCAACTGGGAACAACAGCAACTCAGCCACGAAGTGGTAGGCCATGTAAAATGACAGAGTGGGGTCAGCACATGCTGAAGCGCACAGTGTGAGGAAGTCGCCAACTGTCTGCAGAGTGCATAGCTAAAGACCTCCAAACTTCATGTGACCTTCAGATTAGCACAACAACCGTGCGTAGAGAACTTCATGGAATGGGTTTCCATGGCCGAGCAGCTGCATCCAAGCCTTACATCACCAAGTGCAATGCAAAGCATCAGATGCAGTGGTGTAAAGCACACCGACACTGGATTCTAGAGCGGTGGAGACGTGTTCTCTTGGGTGATGAATCACGCTTCTCTGGCAATCCAATGGACATGTCTGATTTTGGGAGTTGCCAGGAGAACAGTACTTGCATGACTGCATTGTACCAAGTGTAAAGTTTGGTGGAGGGGGGATTGTGGTGTGGGGTTGTTTTTCAGGGGTTTGGCTTGGCCTCTTATTTCCAGTGAAGGAAACTCTTAAGGTGTCAGCATACCAAGGCATTTTGGACAATTTCATGCTCCCAACATTGTGGGAACAGTTTGGGGATGGCCCTTTCCTGTTCCAACATGACTGAGCACCAGTGCAGGTCCATAAAGACATAAAGAATGAGCGAGTTTGGGGTGCAGGAACTTGACTGGCCTGCTCAGACGCCTGACCTCAATTCGATAGAACACCTTTGGGATGAATTAGAGTGGAGACTGGGAGACAAGCCTTCTAATCCGGATCGGTGCCTGACCTCACAAATGCACTTCTGGAAGAATGGTCAAACATTTCCATAGACACACTCCTAAACTTTCAGTACAGCCTTCCCAGAAGAGTTGAAGCTGTTATAGATGCAGTGGGTGGGCCAACTCAATATTGAACCCTACGGACTAAGACTGGGATGCCATTAAAGTTCATGTGCGTGTACAGGCAGGCGTCCCAATACTTTTGGCAATATAGTGTATATATAGTCAATTCATATGGTGCCTATAAAAAGTTCCATATGGACTTCCCAGTGATTGTTTGAAACACTGAATGCACTTTCCATCAGTAATAAAGTGTTACAGTGTTCAGTGTCAGTCCTCATGCACAGCCTCTTACCTTATGGAGATTATCTCAGGTGATAGAGATCAACAAACGCTTTAGTTGTTATACATCATATTATAACTCCCCAGCCTGGGCCCAGGAACTCAGCCTTCACAGGAATGGTTCACTGCCAGCATTCAGATGTCATCCACAGCCAAACAAACCCAAACAGAACACAGGAGAAGCCTCATATTGCAGTAAACGCTATTACCTTTTATTAAAAGGCAGATACACTTACAGGCAAAGATGGGATGAGCAAATAAACACATACAGCACAGCTGTGGGACCTGCTGCTGTGTGTAATGATGTCACTAAGCCGCTCTACCTTGACGTGTTTCCCCCAAATGGGCGTCTTCAGAACAGGAGACTGGCCAGGGAAGTCACCAGTATGGTTTAAATAACATAGAGCTGGGGCCAACTGCTGCTGACCAATGAGAGCATACTTGCTACACAATGTTCATATTCAATCAGACATTTTACAAAGTATAATCTAACACTGACTGTAGACATATTTCTGTATAAAAATAAAAAATAAAGTTCATCTTTTGGTACTGTCTACAATTTTGTTTTTAATATTGGGTAATTGTAATTTTTAATTTACATTTTTATTATTTTATACAACTTTTAGTCAAAAAGGTTTGTGTGTTGTTTTAAATAAAATGTATGTGAAATAATAATGGTTTTTATTTAATCAAACACCAAAAGGGAGGCTGGAGGAGGCAAGTACTGTAACTTAACCTTTCCATATCTCTAGATCCACTGATTGTTTTTAAGTTCCGTTTTACAGGGCTCAATTGTCCATGCTTTGAAAGGTTCCCCTTAAATAAATGATTTGAATTTACTTTTATACTTCTTGTATAATTTTTTACATGTTTATTCTGTTCATTTTCTTAATGACTCTGGGACTTAGCCATTTATGCTTAGTAATGACTGCATCTCCAAAATTATAGTCTTTATTCGTAAGGTAGCAATTTCATCTTCACGCTATCCAATCACTATTCCCTCTGGGCAATTCACGTATATAAATGTTCTTATATAAATGCTAGAACACTAAAACATAATGTGAGCAGAACATAGTCTTAAAACTTGTGAATTTTTTTACTGAATATTTATGTATATTAGTTCATCAAATAAATTCTGACATTTTGAATTCCTGAATTTTAAAAAATATTGACATACTAAAAGTTACATAAAAAAGGGCATGCAGCCATGACGTATATGAAAAAGAATGCAATGATATTGTTGTTTATCTGTGGTGGTACATGTCAGTCTATACAGTATGGCTGCAGACCAGGTACACCTTATCCTCAAAGACCCTTCTACATGAGTGGAGACATTCTTGTAGGAGGACTGTTCGACATACACCTGTACTACAAAACAGAAGCTTTTAACTATTCAAGCCCTCCACATCTCCAACCAAGGAAGATAAGGTCAGTATTATTGATAGTGCTCATGTTATTGTTATTTTTATGACAATTTAAAAGAAAATCACGTTAGCAAGATTTGTTTTTCTATAATATATTAAGACTCAATTAAACATGAAAATGTTAATCACTTTCAGCATGCTGCTTGAAGACTTCTACAACTTTTTAAGTTTAGTATTCGCTGTGGATGAGATCAACTGCAACCCTAACATATTGCCAAATGTAACCCTGGGCTATAATGTATATGATTCCTATGTTGACCTCTTCAGAACCATCCAAGGTGCTGTTCGTATCTATTCAGGAAACACTTCACAATATCCTAACTATAACTGTGATCAATATGGAGTTCTTGCTGCTGTCATTGAAGGGATGTCATCTAGCTTTTCTATACAGTATGCTAATATATTTAGAATCTATAAGTATCCCCAGGTAAAAATTTAAATAAATTAAAAAATATGTCATCATGCATGCATAATAGTGAGCTGTTTAGCGATAAATCAATCGATAAATAGATAGATACACTCTGTTTTTAGTGCTGCATGGTGATGCTACATTCATGTAGTTTGTTTTCCTATTGTTTTTTTATGGGTTTCCTCTATGTGCCCCACTTTTCTCCAAAACACATACCTGAAGGTTAATCATCACCAAACTACATTGACCATAGAGTGTGGCTGAGACATTAGCTTGTAAACTCCTGTTGTGACTGATGCAAATGGTTGTATATACAAGTGTAAAACTCTATGATGTATCAACACTATATAAATAAATAGTTCCTACAATTTTTACCTGAGCTGATTATTTGAAACATTTTTTTGTTGTTAAAGAAAATAGCCAGGACAGAAGGGAGGGATCAGGTCTATAGTAAAGTGTACCTAAACTCAAAAAAGAAATGTAATAAATGGCATCTTGCCAGACCTTAGATGTGGTGGCTGCATTCATTTTCTTTATTCATGCTTGTTTTTCATCTGGGTATTCTGCCAAGAACACACTTCCTGTCCTAGGGTGACAGCTCTGACTCACCACATCTATGGGGAAGAATTGTTGTCACCTTAAGTCATCAAATGCGTTAGCACCTCAAATCACCTTCCTCTCCTCTTGTCCATAACACAGAGGAAAGGGGTTCTGTTATTCACCGAGAGATGAGAGGCAAAAGTACATCCCGTCAGTACTGCATCTCAAGGTTATACAAAACCAACTACAAAAAATCATTTCAATGTGACCACCTCCAGGTACCCAAAAATGGCATACTGTAGGTTCATAGGTCAGTGTGTAGATAGAGACACAATGAGGTTTATAGTTGAAGAATCCTATTATTTTATTATTATTATACAGGATTTATATAACGCCAACAGTTTGCTCAGCGCTGTACATTATAATGGTAGACAGTACACGAGACAGTACAGTAACAATACAATTCAATATACGCGGGGTTTGAGGTCCCTGCTCCTTGGAGCTTACAATCTAGGAGGGCGAGGATAGTGGTACAGGAGGAAATAGCTGTGGGGGATGGAGTGGTAGGAAGAGTGGAGGAGATCGGTAATTAGCTGAGGGCAGGGTAGGCTTCCCTGAAGAGGTAGGTTTTCAGAGTGCGCCTAAAGGTGAGGAGAGTAGGTGATAGTCTGATGGATTGGGGGTAGGGAGTTCCAGAGGATGGGGGAAGCCCTGGAGAAGTCCTGGAGACGGGCATGGGAGGAGGAGACCAGGGAACTAGAGAGCAGGAGGTCTTGTGAGGAGCGGAGAGTACGTTTTGGGTGGTATTTGGATACCAGATCAGTGATGTAGTTTGGGGCAGTATTATGAACAGCTTTGTAAGTCAATGTTAGCATTTTAAATTGTATCCATTGGGCAATCGAAAGCCAGTGGAGGGATTATACCTAGTGAGCACATACTGGGGTATCTAGCCATCGTCCCCATATCCTTTAAAATTTGGCTCTAAAGCCTCTTTGTTGAAAAACAAAACATTCCAGCCTGAATGTGCTATTCATGTATTATGTACACTCCTTCATAAATGTAGTATTTTCAGACTTACAGTGTTTTAGAATAAACTTTCTAACTTGAAACATGGATCTCATTATAACTGTCTTAGTAACATAATCTGTACACAGATCAGCCATGTGGCCTAAAAGACATACTTTAGGTATAGTTAATTTAAAAATTGTATTATGAGTAGTAAATACAGAGTGCCAGTATCTATTTCATTTTGGACATTTCCAAATCATCTGGATAGGACTCCCATGATCCATTTTACATTTAATTACAAGTCAGTGTGGCTATTCTATATCCATTTGGAACAACTTTAACGGGTGTAAAGAACTCTGTCTATTAATACAATATACAGTTGAGTCCTTTGAGTCACAGAAAGTAAAGCAGTTCTTGCATTAAAATCATGTTTATGAGATTTGCTCTCCCTATAAAAGAAAATGGGATCTCAGTGCACACTTGGATTTGTTTCAGAATCTCATAAGAAGGGGATAAATGTTAATCTGGCCTACTTTGTGAGGTGCAAAGTAATTTAAATACTCATATAGCTGAAAGAATCCATAAGTGGTGTGGAGCTTAAAGGAGTAATGGGAGAAGTAAGGTAGTGGCTCTATGGCCAAGGCAAATAATAATGGCAAAAGAGGCCACGCTTGTCAGGTACTTCTATTCAGGGCAAAGGGTGATAAAATCTACCCCTTAATGTATTTCAGACACTAGATTTGCACAGAAGAGTCTTATCCATGCAATGAAAGCTGTCCCAAAATGGAAACTCTCATGCACCATCACGTGACAGCAAAGCCCTAGTGCCTGAGTGGTAGGGGGTGTCTGCATTTTAATGAATAAGCTACAGTGTTAAATGGTGTAGATTTGTGGGGGATAAAGATAGCCTGGACTGGGTGGATTTCTGAAGATATGATCTCAGAAAGTTGACCCGCCATTAGCTTAGCTGAAATCTTGATATTGGAAGACATAAGAAAAATGGGCATTCAACTGCATATTTATTTAGGCCCTTTAAGGTTTTCAGAAGCCCAGAGGTGGGCGGTGTTTTAGGGTCATGTGACCGCCGTGATTCCTGATCACAAGAGGAGATCGGGACCTTTCCGTGAGTACCAGGCATGTGTGCTGGGAGCGTGCAGAGTGCACGTTCTCAGCACATATTTGTTTTTAAGTTCACGCAATTGTGCGGCCCAGACGACAAGAGGCCGCACATTTGTGTGCACTCGGCGTGAAGAAGTTAACCAACTACACTAATGTGAAAAAGATTATGATGGTGCTATCTTTATCCTCTGTTGACTCCATCTATATAAACATCATTGATTTTTGGTTAGAAGGTTCCCAGCTTATGTTGCCTTTTACTTCATTCATCACAATGTATGATATTGTTTCACTTTTAATTCACTATGATGCAAGTCATTTTCTTGACCAGCTGCAATTTATTTTTCTTTAAAATTTTTCATATATTTTAAATGTCACAACATTTTATTCTGTTGCCAGATAAGTTTTGTCTCTCAAGATCCTTTGCAGGGAGACAAACAGAAGTTCCCTTATTTCTACCGAGCTGTTCCAAGTGAAAACACTTTATATGCTGGAGTAGTAGCCTTATTAAAACAATTTGGCTGGAAATGGATAGGCATTATATATCCAGATTCAGACAGTAGCATCAATGCTATAAAAGTAATAAAAAACATGCTGACAGAAATTGGGGTATGTATTGATTTCACTTTAATTGTACCTGCCATCAATGATTATAGCCCAGGTAGGATACAGAAGATAAAGTCTACGATTGCTAGGTCAACAGCAAATGTCATACTAGTGTATGGATCTAAAAATGATGTGTATTACCTGGAACTGAATGTTCATATTACCAACATACCAAAGAAAATCTGGATCCATACTGCTGACTCCAGTTTCCGAATGTTCACACAGGAAAATGATACGGTGGTCAATGGTTCTCTGAGATTTCTAATAAACAAAAAAGAAAATCCAAATTTCATTAAATTCATCAAAGAAGTTAAACCGAGTAGATTCCCATCAGGAAGGACGTTTACAACGTGGTGGGATGAACTTTGTGCTAACCGATGCCCATTAAACACAAGAAGGAGAAACTGCACAGGGGTGGAGAATGGCAGACCTATTGTATATTCACATTGTAACCTAAGATTCACAGGCATGAGTGATGTTGTCTACAATTCTGTTTATATCTTGGCCTATGCATTACAAAAATTGTATCACGAGATACCTATAAATGAAAGGCTAAATAACCAATATAAACTGAAGTTTCAAGATTTAAATTCTTGGAAGGTAAGTGAAAAGTAAATGAAATCCTCTTCTTAAGTGTAATTCTACATTGCAATTATCAATAATCCTTTTCAAGTAAATCTGAATGTGTTCATCTCTAGTGCTGATTGGTGGAGAAAAGCAATGACATTAACTGGTCAATCTAATCAAAACCAATATTTTGCCTCTGAATTAATGTCAACAGGTTATATTACCCACTCGCTTTGCATATCTCTTGCTGACTTTTGTTTGGAGAGAGAGAGAGATTAGCAATTTTGTTTACCAGTCTCACCAATCCGCTAAGGATGGTATAATGGCCTTACTCTCCCTGATCTTTTCTTTCAGTAAAGATATATAGGGCTCAGTTCACAAAGCTTTTGCACTGATCTAAGGCACTCTATTTTCAGCTATACTGTAATTTTCAAGTTTCAATGGACTCAAATGAAAAAAAAAAAGCATCTGTCCATGAGTAAAAGATCATGATTGGATAGACTAATTATTTTTAAAAGTGGAACTAGATAGTAATAAATCCTTAATCAAACACCACTTTGGTGCCTCTGGTGATAACCGTCACAGTTGCTAGCATATTTATGTCAACTTTAAACCAATCTTTCAAACCCTCAAATGGCTGGTGTCATAGCTGGTCATGCTTGCAGTACCATGGTAACTGAAAATCTAAATGGAGGCTAAGATCTCTTTGGCAGCTAGGTGGATAAAAGAGTTTAAATTGAAAAATAAGGCCAGAAAAAAAGTAATATTTCTTTACCTGAAAGATGCTGGTTGATTGAATCAAATGCCATCTGCTTCCACCTCTGGACTGAGGCTATCAATACCCAGTTAAATTTGTATGGCTAGCCTCAGCTGGAACTAGCCTTAGTTGAAATGTAGCAATCAATGGATGATGTGATGGTTTGGGGGTTGTTAGCTCAATGGAAGTGCTTCTCAGTGAGTTCAGCCAACTCCAGAAATCTTGTTTAAGGACAATTTATTAAAAAACGTGAAGCAGTTCAAACAGAAAATCAGTTTCCCACACAGGGGTTTCCACCATCAACATGAACATAATCAACATTCAGCCTTATGGCTCTCTCTAGCAGTACTGATATTGCCCTGGTCCTCCAGGAAATCAAACACAGCACCTCAGTGCACCTGTACACACTCTATACCTCAGCTCTCTTCCAGCTCCTTGCTGCTCTGTCACCATCTGCTCCTGCACTGTGCAGACATACATGCACTGGTTGTCCTGTGCAGCCTCTCTGACTCCTGGGGAAGGATTGGGGCCTCCTTACCCTATACAGAGACCTTTTGTCCCTCTGGTGGAGCCCTGAGCTCCAGTCAACTTTAAGATAATAAGGGCTGTGAACATCTGCCCACTCAGCCTGATGGGTATTGGCAAGACCCAGACACTGAGTTGGAGACTCCTTCCCTCCCAAAGCACTTTGGAGTATACGAGCTCTAGCTTTTGATTCGGGAACTACAAAACCCGGAGAAAGATGATAAACCACCTTTCTTCATTTAGAACTGACATTCTGGTGCCATGTACTCTTCATATGTGAAAACCCTGTGTCACTTTCTCTTACTTTTTGACAGGGCCTCACACTGCCACAATGGCTAGCCTTTGTGGACCTGCAGGCTGAATGAGAGAAAATACTTGATACCTTATCCATGCTAAACAGTATGGATGAGGGGGAAATATTGCTAGCAGCTATTGTATTCAGACAACTGCAGAATATGCATACCCAAACAGTGCCTGTATGTGACTGGTGGCAGTTGCAGTTCAGTTAAACCTTTTCCACCCAACTCCTTTGAATTTTCAGTAAGTTTTTATGGAGTTGGGTGGTGCACAGCTTGAATTTTGGGTGATTCAGCCGTAATTGAGACAAATATACTGTAGATGGCTGTAGGTTTGCTTTCAGCCAGAGAAGGTATTTCCCCAGTAGTTTAGAGCACTATGGAATTTTCTTAATGGGGGCAATAATATCACTAGGCCAAGGGAGCCAGAAGAGATTGAAAAGTCCCCTGTAAAGGGTCAGAGATAACATACAAGACAGCCAAAACACTATTTTTCTCTATTGGGATCAGATGCTATCTATCCTTCCCTCAAAATATGGTAACCAAGGCAGCTTCTTAGGCCATGAAAACATCAAGTACCTAACATTAATATAGCAATGCCTCCAAAAGTCTTTATTTTCAATAAGGCCAGCACTGTTTTCTTGCTACGGTTACAGAATGCAGGTTAACTGTAAATTATTAATGAAGAACACATAACCACTTGCTGATAACTAGTAAATACATTTACTGTATTCTTAAGAATTCTAACAAATAGAAGCCCAGTCTGCCCCCCTCCAATACAATAAATACAATACATACATACAAACAATAAATACATGCAAGTCAAAGTCATTTAAAACATTTTGATGTTGTTATTGTCCAACATTCTCTTTATTAGAAACATGAGTAAGTTGTACTCAAACTGAAACACGAAACGTACAGGATCTACTTTATTATTAGACTTGCAAGCAATCATTACAAATGATTGACAGGGCCAACCTGCACTCACAAGTGGGCTGTTCCCTACTTCTATCACAGCTAACAATTCCCTTGCACATCTTCTGGGGTGACACACCTTACCAGAGCATAACTTCTCTCCCACATGAATTTAGTTCTATTTTTGCAACAAATGATCACCCAGTGTCATTCCAAACATGTCATATTGTATACTTGGATTCAAGTGATGATCAACAATTGAAAGTCATAATAATAAAGGTTGCAGCTAGATAGAGTTCATGGAAACAAAAGGGTTTAATTTATTTGCTGTATTTTTTTTAAACCATGTTCGACCTCACTTGTGGCCTTAATTATTGTAGACCTCATGTCTGGTTGAGATGGCCCTGCAAGTTTTCATTATTATTAATATTATTATTACAATTATTTTTATTATTATTATTAGCACAATACCAATTACACATAATAGCAAAAATACAACACACTAACTACTAATTTAGTAAAGTAATAGCACCATTAAATTCACATTGTTGAAGGTGTTGAGTGTCTATTGACTCTCTGCCTTGATGTAGTTTTTATTTTTTTATTTTGTATCTTAGAGAACCATCTTTTTTTTACATATGATCCATAACGGCTGATGTCTACTAGGTCTACCTTTCACTGTGACCTCCATGACACACCTGCTGATAAAATCTGCCAACCTATTTTGTTTATGTCCTCCTTTTTTGGAGTGTAATGGTTGTATATAATATTTTATTATTTTTATTGTATTGTTTTTGTTCATGTATTTTGTCAGTTGTCAATATATTGTACCCCTAGCCTTCGGTTGTTTCTCTCCCACTGCTCTATTCCTCAAGGCCTCAAGTCCCTATGGACTGGATTTGTACATTAATTATTGTACTCAGACCCTTCTTGGAAACACCTTGATGAGGCCTTTCTTCTGTACTGTCTGTGCTTTCATATTTGAAAATTAATACATTTTTATTCTTAAAAAAAAAAATCAATATTGTTGCCTGTACCTTGCAGTTACACAGAATTCTAAAAATGGTCAATTTCACAAACACAATGGGAACACAGATCTACTTTGCTGGTGATGAAATATCAACATGGTATGACATTTATAATGCAGTTTATTTACAAAATTACACAATTTTATCAAGAAATGTTGGAAATTTTAACTATCACAAAGCACCTGGGAAACAACTCACCATTGATACAGAGGCAATCATCTGGGAAAGCAATTTTACCAAGGTTAGTTAATAAATTACAATGATTTCTGTATCTATTTAAATGTATTCAACATATCTGCATCTAGAACCCTTCTATGGATGATTTAGAGTGGTACAAAGAGTAAAATTGTGCCAGGAGCCAGGAAGTCATGATACCTAAGTATAGCTGCAGGCACTCATACTGAAAGTCACCACATTACTTTATATACAAAGAAAAAGTGTAATCAATCATCTTATCTACTTTTCTTCCTTTTATATATTGTTTAAGCAGGTATATATATTTATAATAAAAAGAAAAAAATGTACTACAAATTGCCATTAATGCAGACTTTACATAAAAAAGCAAGGTCTGCCTATTTGTTAGCTTCCACCACCCAAAAAAAAAACCTGTTAAGAAAAAGTTAAACAGAAAACAGTTAAAATTAGCAAATGTTTAGAAGTTGCCAATAGCCATGATAAGTAAACAAATGCTATCTCATATAGTCATCCTGGGTTTTAACACTATATACTCCACAACTTTGACCAAATGTTTCTAACCATCTAAATACTGCCATAGGATTTCACATCCAGGCCAGGTTTTCTACCCATCTACCCACCTCCCCTACCCTTTGCTCACTTCCACCCTCCCCACAATTTAATTTTCTTCCTTCTCTTTCACTTAACTACTGTATCTTTCAGGCTTTTTCTCACTTCACTAAGAAAACACAGTTTTCATTATATATGCTCCTAATTTCTCTTGCCTAATACATATAAAACTAAGCAGGTATATATATTTATAATAAAAAGAAAAAAATGTACTACAAATTGCCATTAATGTAGACTTTACATAAAAAAGCAAGGTCTGCCTATTTGTTAGCTCCCACCACCCAAAAAAGCAAACACAGTTTTCATTATATGCACAAAAAGAAGAAAATAGAGAGGAATGGGGGGCATTGGTGAAAAGAGTAGTAGAAGGGGAGAGGTATAGGAGAGAGTGACCATGGAAATTCTTTGCATTCTCTATAATTCTAACATTCTCTGAATATGACCTTGTACTCAGAGACTTTGTAGATAGCAATTTGAATCTCTGGGTAAAAAGTGCTTTAAATATACAAGAATGGCAACCCCAATTTATAAATAGCTTTTCAAGTAAGGTGTACAGGGAATGGCACTGCACAATACAAACAAACAGAAAATTCCTAGCACACTTACCAGCTGGGCTGAAAAAAATTGATATTATCTAACAATTTTTGTTAACAACCGAGGATTTAGTTGTACACATTTGCAAATATATAAGAAACCTGCACTGCATGGTCACGTCTAAAGGTGCCTTATTAAAGAGGGCTCTGCAGGGATCTTGTCTAAGGGGATGATCTAGGAGTTTTTGAATCATTCGGCATATTTGATTCAACAGTCTGTGAACAGTTGGGCACAATCAGCAGACACCAGATGTATAGAAAGGTAACTGGTTCACTATAGCTTCTAAAGCAGGGGGGACAAGGACATGCTAAATTTTGCTCTTGGGAAGGCACAAAACATGCCTGGAAATGTATTTCATAGTATTCTTTCCAGAGCATACACAATCATAGAACACAATTTATTGGTTTACCAAATTTTACTCAATTCAATTTCAGTGTTTTCAGTTATTTTTTCTACTGTAAGGAGGGATTGAGGAAATATATCTAAGGATGAAAGTAGAGGTGGGCAAGGCTAGGTGAGCTGTGGTCATTCATGCATTCAGATTCTAAATGAGTTAAGGACAGATGAGCAAGTGAATAGTATTTAGAATATAGTTTATTTTTACTTGCTAGTACTAAAACATTTCAGCATATAGTAGGTGAAAATAGGTAAAAGGTTTTATTCAAGTGTCAGTGTACAATTTGTGCAGTCATTTGATCCTGCGACCAATCTAACTAAAAAATTTAAATTGCATGGATCTTTCCAGCCACGGAGGAAGGAGGCATTGCAAAAGAATAATAATAGGCATGTGGTGTAACTAGTTTTCCATAAAACCTAAAGCACTATTAACCACTTCCTGTCCAGACACTTTTACCCCCTTCCTGACCAGGGCAGTTTTCAGCTTTCAGCACTGTCACACTTTGAATGACAATTGCGCGGTCATGCAATACTGTACCCATATGAATTTTTTAACATTTTTTTGAGACAGATAAAGCTTTATTTTGGTGGTATTTATTCACCACTGGAATTTTTATTTTTTTTTCTATGTAAATAAAAACATCCAAAAATTTTGAAAAAAAGGGTTTTTCTTATAAAATTTTGCAAATAAATAATCTTTCATCATAAATCTTGGCCAAAATGTATTCCGTTATATTATTAGTAAAAAAAAATAAGCCAAATTAGTTTATAACCAAAAATTATAATTTTTAAACATTTTTTTTACATTTTTATTTTATTTTTTTATATTATTATTTATGTTTTTTTTTTTTTTACATACTGTCACCCTAGCAGTACAGTGTCACCATGGTGACACTGTACTACTTGTGGGGGGTGATGAAGATTTTTTTTTTTTTACAGTGATTGCTTTTACACCCATATACGATGTAAAAGCAATCATTTCTCTTTCTCTCTGTCTGCATTCTTGCAGCCATTGAGAACTACTGAGTGAGCTGTGATTGGTCACAGCTTGTCACATGGTACAAGGCTGTTGTGAATAGCCTTGTACCATGTGACCTCTGTGATCATTCACAGATTTCACACGTAGTAAGCAATGATGTCACAAGTGACATCTTGCTTACTACTTTGCATGTGATCACTGAATGGCCAATCAGTGATCACATGATCGGGACTCGTACAGAAGTCCCGTCCGACGATCTGTGTTTCACTGTGTCCGGAGGACACAGCGGGCACCGGATCGCGGTGCTGCCGCTCCCAGGGAGCGCGCACAGCTAGAAATGGCGGGCGGACGGCAAGTGGTTAAAAGCAAAACTAAAAATGTAATATTTTACAGTTTACTAATCCTTAGATGGCTTACTTTTTTTTCTTAGTCTTTTCCCCTCTATTTCCACCTGGTGGTCTGGCCAGTAATATCATTTCTGTATTAGAGTGCCTACACTATGCATGAAGGAACAATAGTGACACCTTTAGACATCAGAAGCAGGGGAGGGGGTGTTAGATGTACTAGCAGATTTGAATACACTGAACAAGTTTGAAGCCAAACTCCAGTTGACACTTGTTAAGCAGTTACAACAACAGTTTCCTTTTTCCTTTTGGGATAAAGGTTTTACATAAATAAATAAATGCTGACCATGGTCAGTGGCAAATGGTTTGTGTCGACCCTCTAACTCAGCGGTTCTCAACCTGGGGGTCGCGACCCCTTTGGGGGTCGAACGACGCTTCCACAGGGGTCGCCTAAGACCATCGGAAAACCCATATTTCCGATGGTCTTAGGAACCGAGACACCGCTCCTCGCCGCCGCCACCGCCGTCTCCAGATGTGGGCGGGATGACATGCCGCCCCTGTCATCTGGACACACCTCGAGATCAATCCTCGCCTGTGATTGGCCGCCGGCACTGTAGCTCAGGAGAGGCACACAGGCGGCCAATCACCGGCAAAGAGGTGGAGCTTGGAGAGGAGGAGCCGAGCGGCACCGCGAAGATCGAGCGAGTGAAGAGGAGGAGAGCGGCCGGAGAAGGAAGACATCTGACAGGTAAGTGTTGGTACCATGGGAGAGGGAGGGAGCGAGCGAGCCCAGGCTGGAGCAGGGGTCTGCAAGGTAAGTATCATTGGTGTCAGTGGGAATAGTGCCCCATCATTGGTGTCACTAATACCAATGATGGGGCACTATTCCTCCCACTGACACCAACGATGGGACACTATTCCTCCCACTGACACCAATGATGGGGAACTATTCCTCCCACTGACACCAACGATGGGGCACTATTCCTCCCACTGACACCAACGATGGGACACTATTCCTCCCACTGATACCAATGATGGGGAACTATTCCTCCCACTGACATCAATGATGGGGCACTATTCCTCCCACTGACACCAACGATGGGACACTATTCCTCCCACTGATACCAATGATGGGGCACTATTCCTTCCACTGACACCAATGATGGGGCACTATTCCCCCCACTGATACCAATGATGGGGCACTATTCCTCCTACTGACACCAATGATGGGGCACTATTCCTCCCACTGATACCAATGATGGGGCACTATTCCTCCTACTGACACCAACGATGGGATACTATTCCTCCCACTGATACCAATGATGGGGCACTATTCCTCCCACTGACACCAATGATGGGGCACTATTCCTCCCACTGACACCAACGATGGGACACTATTCCTCCCACTGACACCAACGATGGGGCACTATTCCTCCCACTGACACCAACGATGGGACACTATTCCCCCCACTGACACCAACGATGAGGCACGATTCCTCCCCCAAATGACACCAACGATGGGGCATGATTCCTCCCCCCACTGACACCAACGATGGGGCACAATTCCTCCCCCCACTGACACCAAGGATGGGGCACAATTCCTCCCCCCACTGACACCAAGGATGGGGCAGTATTCCTCCCCCCACTGACACCAAGGATGGGGCACTATTCCTCCCCCCACTGACACCAAGGATGGGGCACTATTCCTCCCCCCACTGACACCAAGGATGGGGCACTATTCCTCCCCCCACTGACACCAAGGATGGGGCACTATTCCTCCCCCCACTGACACCAAGGATGGGGCACTATTCCTCCCCCCACTGACACCAAGGATGGGGCACTATTCCTCCCCCCACTGACACCAAGGATGGGGCACTATTCCTCCTCCCACTTATACCAATGATGGGGCACTATTCCTCCCACTGACATCAATGATGGGGCACTATTCCTCCCACTGACACCAATGATGGGGCACTATTCCTCCCACTGATACCAATGATGGGACACTATTCCCCCCCACTGATACCAATGATGGGGCACTATTCCTCCCACTGATACCAATGATGGGGCACTATTCCTCCCACTGACACCAATGATGGGGCACTATTCCTCCCACTGATACCAATGATGGGACACTATTCCCCCCCACTGATACCAATGATGGGGCACTATTCCTCCCACTGACACCAATGATGGGGCACTATTCCTCCCACTGATACCAATGATGGGACACTATTCCTCCCACTGATACCAATGATGGGACACTATTCCTCCCACTGATACCAATGATGGGACACTATTCCTCCCACTGACACCAATGATGGGGCACTATTCCTTACACTGACACCAATGATGGGGCACTATTCCTCCCACTGATACCAATGACGGGGCACTATTCCTCCCACTGACACCAATGACGAGGCACTATTCCTCCCACTGACACCAATGACGGGGCACTATTCCTCCCACTGACACCAATGACGGGGCACTATTCCTCCCACTGACACCAATGACAGGGCACTATTCCTCCCACTGACACCAATGACGGGGCACTATTCCTCCCACTGACACCAATGACGGGGCACTATTCCTCCCACTTACACCAATGACGGGGCACTATTCCTCCCACTGACACCAATGACGGGGCACTATTCCTCCCACTGACACCAATGACGGGGCACTATTCCTCCCACTGATACCAATGACGGGGCACTATTCCTCCCACTGACACCAATGACGTGGCACTATTCCTCCTACTGCAAAATTACAGTTATGAAGTAGCAACGAAAATAATTTTATGGTTGGGGGTCACCACAACATGAGGAACTGTATTAAGGGGTCGCGGCGTTAGAAAGGTTGAGAACCACTGCTCTAACTGCTACTGTACATCTGCAGAACTGCCTATTCTCTTGAAAAATAACAGACTTACTAGTTGGACCACCAGGTGAAAATAAATGAAAAAAAAAAAAGAAAACTAACGGAGCCATTGCATCTAAGAACTGGTAAGCTACAATATAATAAATGGTTTATTTTGGGTTTACTACCACTTTAATATTGTCCCAGGTTTTAGATGAATTCATTATAGGGGTTATATAATTAGGGTCTGTCATTGGGCAAGATCCAACTTACTGATTTTTATTGGGTCGATACTTGTTGCTTCCAAAGCAACCCATAGAGGTATTTCTCATGTCGTGTAATATTTCATCAGCTGTGCTATTTGGGAAACATGATCATTTTTACCCAAACAAGAGGATTTAGGGAGCTATAACATTCTATTATGCAATCTAGGTCTGTCTTGGCAGTTAATAAACTAAAGACAAATAGGACGTTTAATTTGCAACTTGCCTTGCAAGGTGAATTTCCTGGAGTGAATGTGGTGAAGCTGCAAAGATTACTCAATCATACGCAAGAGAAATAAAAAAAACCAGCATTTTTTGTTTGCACATTATTGGATGGCGGAAGTCAGCAGTGGTTCACCTCATTCACTAAGCCCTGGGGCAAATTCCATTGCAAAGTGCAACTTCTCTTGAAAAGTGAACAGCATATTTTCCTTTAGTAAACAAACCCTTTGATATTTTGATTGTTACCTTTGATACCTTTATTGTGACAAATCCTGTACAAACAGTGCATAACAATTTATGTCTTTATTATTTTTTCAATAAAAATTATTGAGACAGAAAAGAAACATTTAAAGAAAAAATCAAAATACCTCACATGCTGGCTTCCAGCATATCACTGGGCCTTCTTGCAGGATCCTGAGAAAAGTCAGGATCCCAAATCCCGCAAGAATGTTCTCCTGCGCAGTGTTGAGTGATATCACTCATGCCTAGGCAATAGAAGCCAGAGTGTAAGGTACTTATGTCCCCCCCCACAGTATTTTTGAGGTTTTTTTTAGGTTTCACTTTACAGTTTTTATTTGGGGTGAACAGGACTAGCATATAAATGGACCTTACATTTTAATCCAAGATCTACAATACAAAAATACTCAAAGATGTTCAAATGCTTTTGTATTTAATATGCACAGGGCTGAACAAAATACGAAAAAAATCTACTGTTAAATTTGTTTCACCATCAGACTTCATAAAAAAAGTGTCCTTTCTAGGGAATATTACATAATATCCCTATAGCTGTTTGATTTAAAGCAAAAAAAAAAAAAAAACGTATAGAGAAATTTAACAGGAGCCCGGACTTGAACTTAAAGTGTTACTAAATCAACAACAGTAAAATCAGTCTGTATAAGCAGTAAAGCATGCTTGTTATATTCACTGTGGAACCCAAGGGGTTAATCCTTCACATTGTGGAAAAAGACTGATCCTGTCTTCTCTGATCCTCCCCTTCTTCCACAGTCCCCAATCCATCTGCTGACAAAACAGAGCCTTGGGGGCAAGCTGCATATGCTCAGTTTGGTGTGTATTTCTAGAGAGTGTTTTTTCTTGGGAGAGTGCATGTAATCAGCACAGGGCCAATCAGCGCTGTCCAGAGAGAGGTTCAGGGGTTATGCAGCCTTATAGGACAATCAGGGGAGAATGAAAACTCCTCCTACAATCTTTTACCAGAGTTCTGCTGGACACTGATAGAAGTCACAAGACTGCTCTAACTGCTGATGAGAAAAGGTATTTAGCAGTTTAAATTTGCTAAAATAATTGCATTTCCATGTTCTGTGTACTGTGGGAGACCAGATATAGTGAATGCAGGGATATGGGTTTAGTAACACTTTAAAGAAAAATAAGCTAGAGTTTGGCTTGATAGCAACTTCACTAATTACTCAATTATTAATTGTTTTCAATTCTTGCTAACTTTGCTGGTAAAATATACATTTATTATGAATTTGAAAGCCTGATGACATGAGTTAATTCACCATAAAAACAGAGATCTAAATACTGTATATGTTCATGTAAAATATAGCTTCCTCGGTCAATGTGCAGTGAGAGTTGTAAGCCTGGAGGCAGAAAATCTATCTGGGAAGGACAGCCTGTTTGCTGCTATTACTGCCTTCCTTGTCCAGAAGGACAATTTTCCAATAAGACAGGTTAGTCTTGCATTGCAATTGGCTTTGGTCATGCTTCATATAATAAGGTTAATATTAAAGGTAATGGTAATGTTTTTCTGTTTCTGTTTAGAAAGATATACACTCACCGGCCACTTTATTAGGTACACCTTGCTAGTACCAAGAAAACTTCCCCCACACCATTACACCACCCCCAGCCTGAACTGTTGATACAAAACATGGTATTCTGCATACCTTGGTTGTAACGAGTGGTTATTTGAGCTACTGTTGCCTTTCTATCATCTCGAGCCAGTTTGCCCATTATCATTTGACCTCAACAAGGCATTTTGGTCCACACAACTTCCGCTCACTGGATATTTTCTATTTTTTGGACCATTCTCTGTAAACCTTAGAGATAGTTGTACATGAAAATCCCAGTAGATGAGCGGTTTTTGAAATACTCAGACCAGCCCGTCTGGCACCAACAATCATACCACATTCAAAGTCACTTAAATGCCCTTTGTTCCTCATTCAGATGCTCAGTTTGAACTTCAGCAAGTCGTCTTCACCACATCTAGATGCCTAAATGCATTTTGAGTTGCTGCCATGTGATTGGCTGATTAGCAATTTGTGTTACCAAGCAAGTGAACAGGTGTACCTAATAAAGTGGCCAGTGAGTGTACAGTATATGTATTGTATAAAGGCAAAAAGTAATTTAGTACAAATTTTGTGCAATTTTCTTTCTAATCACCTCTATGAGGTGTAACTGAGGCAGGGGGCAAGATCAGTGTATTTTTCTTTACAAAACTCTTCACACCCCCAGCAGATCTATTATCCCAATTGCAGAATGTGACTTTTTTGTATTGTCACCTTCCTGAGCACTGGTCAGATAAGTAATGTTAGTTCTGTATGAGAGAATGTCATTCCTAAAGTAGAACTATGGCCTCCAATTAATAAAAAATATGTGCTCCTGAACTTAATTAAAAGTGCATCTATACTTCCTTTTTTTTTAGAAATAAAATGTATTGCTATTTAACATATTAAACTCCTATTAACCTTGTGCTGCGTCTTTCTTTCTTCAACTCTGGGCTCTACTGTAAAGAGATTGAAAGAGATCGATACCAGTTTAGATTCAGGTACTGACACTACTTACATTTAAAAAATATCTGTACTAAAATATTTATGATTATGCACAGCATGACATGGGGACAGCATGAGAATCTAGCTCTGATCTCCTCCAGGACAATTGCACCAAAGGGCCAATGGTCACTGTCTGCAGCTATTTTTGGTATCCACCCTACCTGAATGCCTTGTGCATGCCATCCTCCAAGGATATAAACTGTAGCAGCATTCAAAAGTCCCTAATAACATATCTGCTTAGAGCATGGGAACACTATGGCATGGCTCAAGATGGTGCTTCGGGCTCCAAGTGCTTCTCCTGTTTTGCAGACACAGAGGGTTGCCTCTCCAAAACAACAGTCTGACCAAGAGTACTCCGCTCAACTTACAAGACAGACTTAGAAGATAGTCTTCAGGCTATGTATGCCAAACTAGCCAATAAGTTCAAGACAGAATTACACGAAAACAAATACTCTCTCAAAGGAATCAGCAGCCTTAGGGAGCCGAACTGATAAATTTGCCATGAAATATGATGAACTCAGCTTTGCCTACAGTGATCTCAGCATGAACATGAAAATCTCATCATTGCTTTCAGTTAGCTTCAGTCCCAGTTGGAAAACCTAGACAATCGAAAGAGGCGTGACAAACTCAGGGTACAGGGGGTACAGTTACAGAGGAAATTCTACTAGCAAATATGTCACTAATACCCCAACCCAAAAAGGACCATACTTTACCTCAAAATTACAAGCTTGTATCTGTTGCCAATAATGATCTTACATTTTTCAGCAGACTTCTAGCAGATAGACTTGCCTCCATTATCCGATCCTGATCTTCCCAGATCAATGAGGCTTCATCCCTAATTGACAAATTACTGACAATATAAATCTGGTGGTCAGTATAATTCATGATGTCAATCTGCAGTCACGCAAGGTACTACTTTTAAAATTTAGACATTCACAAATAATTGATAACGTTACCTGGCCATACTTCTTGGCCTTGTTACAATGATATGGATTTCAAAGCAAATTTCTTCATGGATTCCAAGTTCTATATCATTCTCCCAAAATTAGAATAAAACTTCCCGGCTGCAATTCTGACTTCTTTACAATAATTGGGTGGAGGTACTCATCAGGGATGCCTTTCCCCATTGCTCTTTGCACTCACCATAGAACCCTTGCCAACTGCAATAGGTTTGAACAGAGACATTTTAGGGGGTATACAAAGAGCAGCAATAAATTCAAACTATGCATTAATGCAGATGGCTTTATGCTGTTTCTCTCCAAACTGGTTATATCATCAATGAACTTGGTATCTATCCTACAAAAATTCAAAACTATTTCAGGTATTACAGTTAACCTCTCAAAGTCGATGGCTATGCCCATCAATCTTTCTCCATCCCAATGTGATTTACTCAAATCCTCATTTCACTTTCCTCTTAACCCCCTTTCCCCCCTCCCTTACTAAAATATGTTGTGTTACTAGAAGGCCTTTTATGACTGAAAGAGCAAAAACTGTATTCAATGACAATCAACCTTTTTTTCACGTGTTGTGAATATGACCCATCTTATATTTTCCAATGCCCTTATAGCTTTCAGCTGCACTTTTGAGATTTCTAAAGCTGTACATTAAAAAAAAACAAAACTGTTGTTTATATAATGTTGCACATTTTTCCAGATGCAGTTGTATGTATAGATTGTCCAGAAGATGAATGGCCCAACGAAGAGAAGACTGCTTGTGTTCAGAAACTTATAACATTCTTGACTTATGAAGATCCCATTGGCATCGTCTTGACTTTTATTGCTATCTTGTCCTTTGTTACAGCTGCAGTTGTTCTTGGGGTATTTATTAAGTATCAGGACACTCCAGTTGTCAAAGCCAATAATCGAGATCTCAGCTACCTAATTTTAACATCACTTATGCTCACTTCCATTTGCAGTCTCCTTTTTATTGAGAGGCCAGAGCGAATATCCTGCTTTTTGCGGCAATCAATATTTGGGATCACATTTTCGGTGTCAGTGTCCTCCCTTTTAGCAAAAACAGTGATTGTAGTGATAGCTTTCAATGCCACCAAACCTGGGAATAGCTTAAGAAAGTGGGTGGGGCCCAAAGTTCCTAAATACATTGTTTTCATTAGCTCATTTATTCAAGTGTTAATTTGTTTATTGTGGTTGTTTATAGCTCCTCCTTCTGCTTATAATAACATGCAAGCTGAAACAGCAAAGATCATTGTGGAATGTGATAAGGCAACAGCCATTGCTTTCTATATCATATTGGGATATTTGGGTATTTTGGCATCTATTTGTTTTATTGTTGCATTTTTTTCAAGAAAACTACCTGATGCTTTTAATGATGCTAAATTGATTACCTTCAGTATGCTGATCTTCATCACCGTCTGGATATTCTTTATCCCTACTTATCTCAGTGCTAAAGGGATGGCCACAGCGGCAGTTGAGGTATTTGCAATTTTGGCCTCATGCTCTGGAATGCTGGGTTCAATATTTGCTCCAAAATGTTACATCATTTTAATAAAACCTCAGAAAAACAGAAAAAGCTTTGTCTTGAAAGGCACTCTATAGGTGGGCAATTGATTCGAAAAAAAAAAAAGTCAAGTCAAAATTCAACACTAATAAATAATATTGTAATTTATTTCTCCACATGGATATCCTTGCTCATAAAGTAAAAATTCAGAGTGTCTATGACACTTCTTAGAATTCCATTGTGCCTCCGCACAGCAAATGCCAGTGTAGGTGACAGATTTATGAACCTGTTTGAAACAGACATACCATCCTCAGTGCAGCTGAGCTCTCTCCCCGTATCTTCACCTAATGCAGCTTCCCATTTTGGTGTGGCAATGATGCTGCACTGCTCCTAGATTTAGAGCAAAGTTGGCACTCTCATGTAGGTTGTGCCTGCTTGCAGCCTACATGGGGGGCGTGGTTATTAAGTGTTCTTGCATGGCAAGACCACTTACTGTTATCTCACATATATATTCTTATTATTATAGCCAAATTTACCACCCTAACTCCTCCCACAGTTTTTACACTACATAGACAGTAATATACCAAAACGTGCGGATTGTTCCCGATTGGTGTGCTATTACTTTGTGGAACGTTTCACCAAATGGGTCACGAAATAGCGGCGATTTTGTGGTGAAATTGGTCCCATAGGAATGAATGGCGGAATCTTCAAAACTAGAGTGGGAGCTGACAAAAGCTAGGGTGTGAGCTGTAAAATCAGGACATGATTTCTAAACTGCCATCACTACCTCATTTTCAAGGCCACCTACACAAATCTTGTATCAAAACGTTCAGCTATCCCTGCTGCCACTAAAAATGTCTATGGCTAAGCCATAGTCCTGATAGTTTTCACAATATGACCATTTGTTTGCAACTCACGCCGCCCATTGACATTCATTGAAACTCCACTCTAGCCACCTCAAATTTGAAGGGCAATTTCTAAACTGCGACTGTGCCTTCATTTTTAATATTGCAGAGACATACTATGCATCAAAATGTAGGTCTGGGTCTTGTGATTCTCACAATATAAAGCTCTTCAGTGTAGGATTTATAATTTTTAAACTACAACCGTTTGAAGATGGCCACCGCCAGTGAAGTGAGCAAGTAGGAGCAGTTTGTTTTTAACCACTCTTCTTTGCCCTTGCTGTAGAGTGAGTTACCATAGTAACCCAGGTGTGTCATCAGGCAGCAGAGTGAAAAAGCGTGTGAGTTGTAGACTACTGGTGGAGGCAAGAACACTTCACAAAATTGTAGCTTTTCTAGTTAGTATTGTCATTGCACAAGCCTCTAACTTGTCAGTCAGCACTTGTCCATCCCTAGTCCTGCCCACTACTTTCTGAATTGAAAGCAGTATCTCAGTTGCTGAATCCCTCCGACTGTGATCTGAAGTGTCTGGCTTTGGCTCAGTCAGGGGGGTAAATGGAGTTTTTTGTTTACTTGGTGAACCATGTGCATCACACAGTAACTGGATTTGGTGTTTAATAAAATAAAATTGTCAGAACGTGTGTTAGGACTTGGATCACTTTTTGGTGGTGCTGGTGTTCCCAGAGCTGAAGGGCGCAGTTCCAGTGGCCACCAGCAGCTGTCTGCCAGCAGCCAGCTTATTCTAGTAATTAGGCTCCTCCTGACACTGGCTACTGGGAAGGTATATAATCCCTCTCTTAATGAATATCCCTCCCTTAATGGATATCATTACCTCACTCAACATCATTGTGTTGTGCCTGTGAGCCATATCCCTGCCTGATTCTGTATCCTGTGCCTTGTTTCCTGTGACCTACTTCCAGTACCCTGTAGCCTGCACCCAGTATCCAATATCCTGCATCCAGTACCCTGTATCTTGCTCCGCTGCCTTTGTTGCCAGTGTCAGTTCTGTTTTGCCCTGTTCATGCAAGCTCCCTCCATTTTTGTACATAGCGTGTGTTAAGTTGTTGTTCTGGGTTTGCTGCACTTTGGAAGGGTGTTATTTATATTAATAAACTTTGTTTAATCATACTTGGTCTGGTTTACTGATTTCTTAAAGTGTAGTCCACTGATGTGGTCATCACTGCTGGATAACTGCATTTGGGATCCGTTACAAAAATACACATCTAAAAATTGATTATAGCTGTACAACAACAATATAAGGAACACTGCAGTTCATCCAGCCATAAGACAACAGCAAATAAAACATTTAATAAAGTTAAGGAAACTTAAATGATTTTGTGACTGTTGTTATTAATCCATTGTCACTGAGTATATTGATATATGTAACCTTAGATGTAAATAGCGTTTTTGCTAGAAGTGTGCCTAATCACATGCCTCCAGCATGGCAAGCAAGCTTTCACCAACAAGTCCTAGTCTCAAACTAATGATCGGTGTTGAGAGAACTGACTTCTGATCACATGATCACTGTTATAACCTTTGAATGGCTATCACAGTGACCGCTGTGAATAGAACTCTCCCCTTTACTTTTTCTCCTTTGAATTAAATTCAAGCGTTTCAACAATCAATTTTTTTAAATTATGATGATATATTATGGTATACTTACCTTATTGGTATTGCACAGAGCGGCCCCAAACGCCATGTTCTGGGGTCCCCCATTTGCGTTATTGGTTCCTCCTCTTCCCCATCTGCGCCCATAGCTTGGTTGCTTGGTATGGGGGCAGACAAGCAGGCTCGATTCCAAGCCGGGACCGCCCCCCCCACCTCCGGGTCCCTACTGACAGCCTTTGATTGACAGCAGCAGTAGTCAATGGCTCCCACTGCTGCCACAGCCCATGTGAGTAGAGGGAGAGAGGAGATGAGAGATGCAGCCATGGACAGCACTGGATCAATTGAGGACTCAAGTATTTAGGGAGGTGGGGTAACACAGCAAGCTGTAAAACGAGTCTGTGCACTGAATCATTTTAATAATTTGAGATATCCCTTGTGCTTATTGACCAGAGGTCTGTAAGACAGGCTAGAGGACCCATGGAGGGTGATCTACACACCATGAGAGTGTGCAACATATGGAAATGGACTGGTACAAGGTCCATAGGGGGCTTCACAAGTTTACAGTTAGCTGGCAACCCACAGCAGATGATCTAACCAGCTATTCAAATTTGGACACTACAGAAAACCAAGTTTAGATGCAGCTGTGTTTTTAAGTATGGATACAATTATTTTTTTCAAGTTTTAGAACAGTAAGTTGCTTACTGTAAGTCTCTGTTATGGGATCCTTTGAGATGTTTTTTAAATTAGCATGCAAATACTCATAAAATAATTGATATTTTCTACAATGCACTTGAAATTTTTTAAATAAAAGTGTATCTATAATCTATAACTCCTTGGGATTTGATTAAACATCTTGTGCTGACTAATAATTTTTACTTGGAAGTCATAATCATTTCTTTTGGAAGGTGACAATTTGAACTCTACAGTAACCAAGCAGTATTCCCACAAGGACATGGTAATATATGACTCAAGTCTTATAAATACTTCTGAGACATGGACGGCTCACTGCTATATAGTAGATTCCATGAAATTAGAATTTGAACAAAATTCAATCAGTCTGTCCTGAACTAGTAATCTGTAAATTGTTATAGGTTAATTAGGAACTCTAACTTTGTGTGTTTGTTACAAATGGGGTGTTAGGTATTACAATGTTTAGAAACACAGTGATTCTGTTATTATTTTGTGAAAGTGTGTGTCAGACTGTAAAATTTGGCTGCAGACCTGGCACACCCTATCCACAAAGGCCCTTCTACATGAGTGGAGATGTCCTTATAGGAGGGCTGTTTGATATACATATTTATTATAAAACAGAAGCCTTTAATTTTTCCAGTCCTCCACACCTTCAGGCACGAAAAATAAGGTTAGTATGGTTTTCTTTTTATGTCTTTCATATCTGCATGAAAATACTTGTGCATATCAATATTTAAAAGTAGTTCTGAAAAGTAAAAAGATTTATAAATTACTATAAATTAGGATTTAGAGTAATCCAAATTTCTTTCAAAATGTTTTAATTATTTAGCTTTATGAATACTTTAATTATATTAGCAATCACATAAATTACATAAAAACTAATGGAAAAATAACAGTATGATACAACTGTCATTTGTACACCCATATAAACTTATACAAAAATAGACTTAATTCACAAAACACAAAGGATAAGGGCCCTTATTTTTGGAAAAAATGTGACAGTTATTTTTAGTATTTGAGTTCAATGAGATTTCAAAATTACCACCACGTGGTTAAATCGAAAGCTTTATTTATGACAGATATTTATAGAGCAACAATCCAAGCAGTACCTCACATACAGTGTGTAAAGTGCTGCTTAAATTGTGGGTACTATATATAGTGTGCGGAAACCAGAGTACACTTGTGCAAGCATATGAAGAATATGCAAACTCCATGCAGGTAGTGTCCTAGCCAGGATCCCAACCGGGATCCCAGTGCTGCAAGGCAGAAGCACTAACCACTAAGTCACTGTGTTGCTGTCTTTATCTTTGTGTAAAGTTTCATCAATTTGAGCCTATTATATCTATCTGATTTGCATATGCAGGCATCTAAATCTACATATTTTTTAACTTTTATTATAGTTTTGATAACGTACAGTACCTTTTTCATTGCATTTCAGTTTTCAGAGGCAAATCTTAGAACTGTGTCATTTTTAGTCCAATATTACCAATTATATTTTCTACATATTTATTGTTGGTGTCTATACAGTATATGCCATTGTTGTATGCATTTTAATTCATTTATTCGTGCATTTAGGCCTTTAAAAATTGATTAGGATCATCTTCAATGCAAT